>NC_092587.1:91785000-92410000 GCF_047663525.1 Anas platyrhynchos | reverse complement strand
TCATGATAACAACCCAATTTGGGGGTGGATTTTCTTTGGAGGGATAGGGGTTCTTTTTGGTGGTTGCTGAATTGTTGAATGCTACTATCACCCAAGGTTTCCACGTATTCCCTTTTAGCCTGCAGAATTTCTCTGTAATTTTATATCAGCAGAAGTACTTCAGGTTTTAAGTGCTTCCTTAAGGGCGGTGGGGGGAACCTACAAAATTAAAAGTTATATTAGGAAGAGTGTTGATTTGGTATTCTGTCCCTGGTGCGGAACTTTATTCCTTGACCATAAAACTCACTTCTTCTCTCTTGAGGACAAATTATAAGTTCTTCTATTTTTAATGGTTTAAGATTAGAGGTCTGATGTAACTTTCACCCATGTAACTAAAGAATAGGGCTTCTATTGGAGAAGTTTTATTTAATACTTAATTTTGCAGAAGGTATCCCTAAAATATGCTGACAGGCAAGCCTTAAATTCACTTTAGAAATAAAATGCCATTTTTGGTTTGACTTGCGAAGTTCACTTCATCCTTCCAGGCTCTTGCCTTCTCAGTGACTCGGACTGCTCTGATTACTGCCTTGAGTTCTGATTCAAATGGAAAATTTTTCATACAGATGGATTTATTTGCTTCTGAATAAACGTGGACGCTAACTCTTACTGGTGCAGTATGCAGCTCAGTATGATTGGGAGTGTATTCTGAGAAAGCTGCTCTTTTTTAAAGGCTAATGTGGTGATCAGTTACTGGTTACTGCATAGATATTCTTGAACTACCACAAATAAAGCAGACTATGGAAATATCCTTCTTCCCCCTTTATTGCCAGAGGCTGCAGTTTAGAAATTGTCAGATAGTAAGCGGATAAAGTAAGCAAGAGTGACAATAGGTGTCATGTAGGTGAGGCAAATGAGAGATGATGTGTGTTAGTAATGGTGAAAGGAAATTGACTTTGTGGAGTTGGAAGTGCTTGGGTTACAGCTGTAACGGATGGATGAGAGCGCCTATATATTAGGATAACATGTAGTTCCCTCAGTCTTAACTAGTGAGGACTGCAGATAACCTATATATGGATTACTGTGAAGTCATATGAAAATCAGTTTTTGCTGAGTGTTACATGACAGTCTGGAGACGTTCAGAATGGTATTAGAAAAACTTTGTGCATAGATGTGTTTGCATAGATGATAACACTTGCATGAAATGGGTGTTAGCAATGACATTGTCAATTCAGGAGCATACTAAGGGCTAAAAGCCCCATCTCAATCACTAATGTCAGAGAATTCTGACTCTGTCTGAAAGACAATTTCAGTTCTATTATCTTCAGTTCCATCTGTTCAAGGTACCTTGGACGCCTTGTGGCTGTAATCAAGATCACCAATTTCTGGTGTCTAGGCTTTTGGAATGAACGCTTTCAGTAGCTTCCACTCTGTCTTTGATCAAAGGAGGGAAATAATGGTTTCATGAGGGGAAAAAAAGGAGAGAAAACTTGTGCTAACACCCTTCGTAATTTGGTTGATTTGATTTGAAGCTCCTGACAGCAGTTAGAAGTTAGACAAAAATCATTCTAGCTTCTTAGAACAAAGAAATGGTAATATATATCACTTTGATAAGTAAAATTTCTCTGTAATTTTAGGACTGCTGCACAGTTGGTTGAAGCTGAAGATCACAGAAAAGAATTACAGCAACAGCTACAGGATAAAGATGGCAAAATTGCAAGTAAGTCACTTACCTAAAGATCACTGAACCTAAAGAACTAACCGGTGTAAATAGATGTTCTGTGCTGTAGATAAGCAGCTATATTTTTCTTAGTAACTTGTAGTTCTTAAATGTAGCTGGGGACATGCAATTTAACTGTTGAATTAAACAAATGTATGTATATACCTATATATCTTTGAAAGGATACAAAAATGTGATTTCCCAGACTATATGAATTTCACTGAATCTGTGCACAGCATCATATGTTCTTACAGGATCTCTTCACAGCATGTCCACTAGACCTATTTTCTGTAGGAACTGCAAAATGCAACAGTTCAGTTCAATTCTTCAGCAAACGCTGGAAAGCAGCTGCTAGAACTTAGCAATAGGTGGCGTTACTCAGTATTTCACTTATTAGCAGCAATGTTGAATATTAAAAATAAACGTATATTCTTGTTTCCTAGGTAATACAGTATGTTTTCTCTGACAACCCCTCTTTTAATGTGTTGATTTTTTTTAAGGCTTGCAACAGAAAATAAAAGTTCTGGAAGAAAAACTGAGAGCTCAACAGAAAGAAAAAAACAACATGGAAGAAACTGTAGATGTTCTTAGAAAGGAATTAGGTAAAACAGAACAAGCAAGGAAAGAGCTGAGTATCAAGGTAAGGAATTATTTGCAGTCTGCACTCTGGAGACTGGAGTATTAGATACCTAGATAACTGATAAAGCTGGATAATCAATATTCGACTGGTAAAGTGACCAAATAAAGTAGACCAGTCCCTGTGGTGGAGAAGAACAAACTCTCAGATTTAATTATGTACCTTTTGAGTTTTGAATTGCTGAGAAAAGAAATCGAATTCAAGAGAACAGTCACAGTCAGGGTTTAATAGGGCTGTATAAGGCAAGGTGGGTGAGTATGTAATACTTGGAAGAAAAACTGTGGTGCAATATTAAATAAATGAACATAGAATGCTCCTTTCAGTTTCTAGTTTGGGCTACTGTAAAATGCAGGGGGGAGTTCCTTGTTTTGCTCCCCCCCCCTCCTGTTTCTTGTACCCTGTATTAAGATACTGTGTATGTATGCATACAACAAAATACATCTGTTTTTCTTGGTCTTTGACATTCTAATGAAGTATATATTTTTCATCTCTAAAAACAATGTCTTCTCTCAAAACATGAGAGAGAGACCGGTTTGGCTATACCACAAAGTTAACAGGGTAATATTTTTTAAATACATAAATTAAAATCCCAGAAACCTCAGCAGAGCTGATATATCCTTGCCTATAGGTAAGGCTCCCAGTTAAGTGCTGGAAGCAAAGTCTAATCTCTAGGACGATGATATTCTGTATATAGCAAATATTTCTCTTGTTCTTAATTAATATTTACCAGTGTGTGGATTGAAATGAAACATGGATGGTTTAACCGGGAGCACTTCTCCACTTCTCTTGGTTAAAAAGAACAATGGTAATGTGGGGGTGGGTTCTTCCACTTGGTATTTAATGTTTAAATTGCAACAGTAGCTGTAACTTTTCATGTGTGCCAAATGTATAGCTGAGAAAAGAATTTCTAAAACGAGCTTATAATTTTAAAACTGTGTTTCTTAGTTGCTTACTTAAATTCACCACTAGGTCACTTAGCTTTTGCTGTATACTGTATATGTTTTTTTCAGTTAACAATGGAGGAAATAGTAACTTTTTTTTTTTTTTTTGCAGGCATCTTCTCTGGAAGTTCAAAAATCTCAATTGGAAGTACGCTTGGAAGAAAAAGAAGCACTTGTAAAATTACAGAAGGAAGAACTGAACAAACATTCCACTATGATTGCAATGATTCACAGTCTAAGTGGTGGCAAGCTAAGTGCAGAAACAGTGAACCTCAGTTTATAGGCCTCTGTCTTTTAAGGTTTTAGTATAAAATACATATAAATAAATATGTAAAATAAAAAAAATGAAGCTAGCATGCTATCTGTCTTAAAATCATCTAAAACTAAAGTAGCTTAACAATCAATTGAGAACAAAAAAAATAATTGTGAAGGCTTTTGTTTGAAAATACTGAACTGCTGTATACCAAAAAGGTCTTCTAGTGGTCTTGGCAGAACTACTATCCATCTGTCCATCTGTATTGGGAGCTGAACGCAACTTCTTGTTGGTGACTAAGCTTCCAAAATATGTATAGAAAAATGAGAGTCACTAAAATTTTTTGTCTGTTTATTCTGTTATTGGCAGTCAGGTAAGTACGCTTCACATGTTAAGCACTTTTATCATTTAATCTTGTTCACTTCAACTCTTCTGAATACCATCTGTTTTTTGTGCAGTGATGCTTCCTGCTGTATAAGGCACAAACACAGAAATAAAATGAATTATATCAATTAGAACATATTACACTGCAAGCTGTATTTATCAGCATATTATTGTGAATACTTCATGTAGTAAATATGTGGAGGTGTTTCTAATTTTGAGGAGATAATCTGAGTGAGTAGAAGAGTGTTTTTTCAAAAAGGAGCATCAATTAAGGAAAGCATGCTCATAATGAAATATATGGACCTACAAATACTTTGTAAATACTAGATAATACTTTCCTAAGCCCACATCATTTTATTCATTCTTTAAAAAGATCTCCACTTTTTTAACAGTCCTATCTTGTATATGCAACTCATGTCAACATTGCCATTTTTTGCTGTACACCAATGGGATTTCATATACTGTTCATAGTATAAATATTTAGGTAATTGTTAAGTATCCTTTAATATAAAAGACTAGAACTGAAGTTTTTGAGTGGCAGAACACTTTCCTCTCATTAGTTTACATATGACATGAATAACATGTCTTTTAGCAGTTGGCAGAATTACTTCCTTAATATACATATTTTTTGGTACAACTACCAGAGTTTTGGGTTATCTGTAGCATTACTGATTTTATTTCTGTCTCATTTGTAATGGCTAGATCTTAAAACACCTGACTTTCCTTAGGTTTTCAGTTGTATAATAAATGTCTACTCATGTATAGCCTTGTACATTCAGTTGCAATTATACATCAGATGAATTGTATCTTTTTTAACCTGTTCCTATAACATATATATTTTATGAATTAAGCCTAAGTAAGATTTACAGATGTTTTTCTGGTCTCTGTGAAGACTAGGGGAATAAAAACCAAATTGCTCTATCTTCTGTGTCTTTTGTATTTTGTTAAGTGTGGGATATTACAGGGATAACTGCCAGCTAGGTACAGAATACATGCAGTTTGGCTGCCTGTTTGCATAAAATGTAGTTATTGCTTAAGAAGGTCAGAAAGTGTCAGCAAAATTGCTGAGTTGAGGGTTTCTGTTAGTTTTGCAAACTGATTTGGGAAATAAAGCCTCATTACACTGAAGTAGAAATTTATAGTTAATAAATTAATAAATTTGAGTGTCAGAATAAGTTTGCAGACATGGATTCAGTTCTGTTTAAGTCTCTTGGTCATGGTGCAAGGGCAAGTAAACATTTTCTGCTCGCTTTCTGCCAGAGAAGAAATTCAAGTAGGAAATGTCAAGCATGTTACTAATTAAACTGATAAATGCTGGTTTGACTTTGTTTTCAGATGGCAGAATGAATGCAAAGGCAAAAATGTCATGCTACTCACCGGAGTAAGGTTATATTTTAATAAGGTTCATGGCCCTGGAAAATGCTAAATGAATCTTCGGAGTTTACATTATAAAATCCACAGTACTAGGCATGGTATATAAATATTGATTGGGCTTGGTTTTACCCCTTGGAAAAATGTGCTATGTCAGTATGATGTTGTTCTAAGCCAAGTGTTGCTGAACTCCTTTGGGATACACATCAAACAAATGCATGGACCCATCAAGCCCCTCTGACAACAGTTCTGTGTTCCTTCTTGGCAGTGTTTTTTCTAAACAGCAATGAAGTAAATCTGTAATAGTGGCTAATGGAAATAGAAAATGAATTCATTTCTGTTTAAAATGTTTATTTGAAATACATACCTCCTCTCACTGTAGAGAAAATCTCTAGCTTTTTACACTTAACTCTTCTTCTACATGAATTATGTTCTAGGAGTTTGCTTTTAGGCCTTTTGGTAATATCAACATTGAAAGCAGTTCTGTAATAAAGTTCCCTGTGCACTTTTAATATTCTTGTTGCACATAATATGCTATTGGACTATTTTCCCCACAGGCTCCTTCACTTAGTGCAGAGTAACCGGTACAATGAACAGCTCTTCAATAGAGTCGATTTTTAATTATCTGTGCATTATGTCAGGTTGTCAGTTGCCGATTTTACAAGCACAGAGACTTGAGCTGTCTTAATTCAGAGCACCACCAAGTCTCGTTATTGGGCACTCTAACCCTTTATATCTGAGAGTAGATGTCTTTTATCCTATATCCTGGAGAAAGTTTTCATTTATGTGGTTCTGTGTAGCTTTGTACATCACTTCAATCATGCTGGGGTAGGAGAAAGGTGGGGAAAATCTGTGGTGTTTGTTTGCTGTACTCGTTAGCTCTTTTGGTGTACCTCTTTGCTATGAGTCAAATGTTTGGAGCTCTTGCCCTTCAATATATGATTTGTCATATGATATGACTTGTCATGTTGTCTTCATCTTTGGTGTCAATTCTGGATTCTCTGATCTCTACTACTTCCCTGATATTGATCTTTTTTTTCTAGACTTTCCCTTTCCCATACTTCATCTCCACTCCTTTCAGAGCTGATTCCAAGCGACAGTGCCTACTGCTTGCTCTCACCTGGGGAAGTCTGTCTTGTACATAAACTGGGAAGCTTCTCAGTGCTGGTCGGTTCTAGTAGTGGAGTCTTTCCAACCTTTGGATAAAACAGGCAGTGTCATTGACCTCAAACTTCTGAAGTGCAGTTGGTCATCCCTGCCAGCGCATACGATGGAAAAGAAAGATTTTCCTGAACCAATTCCTATGTTGTCACTGTCCTCCCCCTATGCTTACTCTTATTACCAAGACAGCATAGTTTTATTGGTATGGTCAAAACAGGTATGTTGTGCTATCATGCCCAACTTAACATGGGGGAATCCTTCCTCCCAGGCACGTGGAATATTGGCTGCCTTTCTTCTGAACTTCATCCTGTAGTTTAATATCCTGCACAAATAGTACAACTTCTGAGCTTTACAAACTGAAAACAAAGCATTGCTTTAGGAATTAATCCTAAGAGCTGTGGTGGTAAGTAAGCCTGTTTAGAATAAGCAAAGTAATGAACAGATGGTGTGCTCTTTGATAGATGTTCAGGCAGTGTTTACTTCTGATTGTGAGTAGTAAGATGTATTTAAAGGCTGTGTAAACAGAATACAAAATTCAGAGTGAAGAAGTCTAAAATTTACTTCTTATGGTACTGATTTATCAGTGTCAGATATGTTAAATGTGGGCTAGAAATTATGTATTGTTTGTGCTTGCAGTTGTCTTGATTTGGAGGTGAGCGTATAATTTTCCAGGAATTCTTTAACAATGCACTTGACTTATACTTGTTCTCCCAAAAAAAATGGAACAAACTCCATTGAAACAGACACACAGTTTTATGGATTTAGTTTAAGTGTTCTTGTAAAGATGTAAGATGTTCTCTGCTCCTTTTTAAGTAAAAGAGTTAGTTAGCAACCAAAGATCGAGTGCTTTTAGGCAAGTACTTGTTTCACAAGAAATGCTTTCAACCTTACAAAGTTGGTTTGTATATAAACAAACTCCTCCATGCATTTCAGTCTGGTTACTTGTGAAATCTCAGTTTTGTTCACTGTCTGAAACGTGTCCTTTTCGACTTTCTCACCAATTTTCCTCCTGCAGGGTGATGAAGCTGGAAAGTCTGCTGGCTTTAGATCACAGTAACACATTTGTGTATCTCATCCCATCCCAGTCTAAACTGGATATTTTCCTAGGAGTATGTAGAAATGGGAATTAGGTTGAATTATGTCACGCTGAAAACCATATAGCTATTCATGTAAGTATCCTGGTAGACCTTGACCATGCCTGACACCTAGGGCAAAGGGTGTCTCCATCTCCAGAATGGCAAGTGTGGATTGCTCGAAGACTGCAGTGGGGGAAAAAAAAGTATCTTAATCAAAGAGGGTGTTCATTAATTAAAGAGGGTATTAATTCTTGAAGAGAAATAACAAGGTACTATGGATCCTTAATTTTATGTCCACCTTCTGCTCAAGTCTGCCATGCCTAAGGTTCTGACACCGGCAATCTGTGAAGCTCTCCTTCCTAAGGAGCAGCCTTGTGTCCATTTTGACACATTGCCCTTTAATCTGGATTAATTGGCCGCCTTGGCTGAAGAGCAGGTAGTCAGTTGGTAGCACCTTGTCTTATCGGGGATTCTTTTAAAGGGGAATTAGTAAGAGCAGCTAGCTGCATCCACGGATGTGTTTCAGGCTTCGCATTAGTACTGTGTGCACTCCATGCCTCCTTTTAAGCCTGCGTGACTTCCTAATTGAACTGTAAATGCAAGTTTGAGTCTATAAGGTGAGTTTTGGGGTGTGTTGGTTGTTTTTGTGTTGTTTCTGGTGGTGGGTTTTGTTTATTTCTGCTTTGTTTGCATTTATGGCATTAGCTTTTGTCTAAAATGGAAGCTGAGGAATTCTGGGAGCGCTGATATAATGTGTTGCTACCAGTAATGTGTTTATTGTCTGTCTTCCTAATCCATTATTGTTGGGCTCTGCTGCTTTTTGAGCTAACATTGCATTCACTGTGCTCATAACAATAGATCTTTTATTACCGAGCATGTCCTTGAAAACGTAAATAGGAAAGTATACTAATATATCTCTGCTCAAAACTTTGTCTGAATATCAGAAGAGGTCGAATAGAGATGCACAGAGCAGGGAGCACAGAACTTCAGTCTTGCAGTGCAGGCTCTGGCTTAGCTTGAAAAACGTCCTGCAAGGACAACATTGGTCGGAGTCTAGCAAGAATTTTTAATATCATTTGGAAGCAGTTGATCTGGTGCCAAACACCAACGTTGCCATACTTAAAAATTGAATCTGAGGCTCTTAGGCTGTCAGATGAGGGTTTTTTTTGTTTGTTTTTTGTTTTGCATAACCTTGAGGAAAGCAGGCAATGACTTCCATTTTCTTTCATATTTGGGAATGATCAGAAGTATCCTTTCAGGCAGTATGTAATTCAGTTGTGAACACAGCACCTTTTTTATTACTTTTATACAGACCTCTGAGGCTCTTTAAGGACATACAAAAGCTGTGCTGTACCAAGGACAGCATACATAACTCAAGAGGGGGCATTGCATCTTTTGATGCTTAGATGGATTTTGAAAGCACTGCTTATATGCTTGCTGGGCTTGAAAACATCATCTCCTTTTAAAGCTCTGTGTCAGAAACGAACTCTTTGGTGTTTGAGAAGTGTGCAGATGGCCTACACGCCCCTCGTGAGATGCAGAGCCCAGGTAGATGGTGAGTGCAACTGTTTTCTTTGTGGGATGTTTCCAGCATTGCCAATCTTTTGGTATAAGAAAGCAGAGTGTAGGGGAAGGGAGAATATTGTCCTAAAGAAACACAGGAGTGGATAAAGCCCAGATTTCCTTGGCTAAGCTACTGTAGTATAATTGGCTGCAGTTCTCCTTTAATGTGGATGGCTCATGATACAGAGCCTTTGTTCTAACTCCAGCCTGTGGGTTGTCACTTAATACGTGCTGATTGAATTCTGTAGGATCCCTTCCCTTTGAGCCAAAGTACATCTCTGAAAAGGTTATCTCTGCGTGGAAAACAAACACTTCACAACGCTGAGATCCCCCACATAGCAAGGATGGCTAGACCTCGTTTTCCCCATATGTAACGGAGCCTTTGTGCACCAGTAAATACTGTATTAGTTACATTTTTCTTCTGAGCAACTGAGCTAACAATGTGTTTTAAGGTTTTGCACTGTATTAAGTTATTAAAAACTAATTTTGTGAGTAAGCAGCTGTTGTTTTGGCTCAGTTTTACCTCAGAATAATCTATCTGAATGTATTTGTTTATATTGATACTCAAGTGTTGCATTTCAGTCAGTGTTTTACAGTACAGCCAAGAAGTCCTATAACCTTTGAAGGAAGTAAAAGGCTATTGTAATTTAAAAATCCAGAGGCTTATGTTAAGCCCCAGGAAAAAAAAATAAAATAAAATCTAGAGCTGCTCAGTTACAATATATTTTGTTTAATCTTGATGGGGGCTGAGTGCCAAAGTCAGGAGCCATTTCTGCTTGCTTGTGTGTCATATCAAGTGCCTTAATTGTTTCTCTTTTTATCTCTTGAGGATAAAGCTTAGCGAAATATCTTCTGGTTTATTTTTATCGCATATCTAGCAATTGGATTTGAATCTAGGTTTTAAAAGAAGCCTTTAATTTTCTTTCTTGTATTCAGGGTGAGATGAATTAAGACAATTTCTTTGCGGCTTTCAAAGGCAGTAAGAACTTTGAGAGCTATTGTGTTCATTGCAGGATGAGTTTAACGGTTTGCTTTGACGCTGTGAAGTTCCTCAAGATATTCTTGAAGGTACTGAGCTGTTGCCTTGCTTGTGTTCTGCAGAGGCCAAGTAAGTTCCTCTTTTGCCTTTCATTAGCAAGAGCAGAAGTAATTTTTCCTGGGGGAACCGTTACTACCCTGGGGAGCAGCACCCTCTGTACACGAGGCTGTTGCCACCCCTTGACCTGCTTGATGCCCGTGGCTGAAGTGCCATTTATTTTTAGGCATGGTGCGCTTAAGGAGTGCCATCTTTGGGCTGGCTGATGCATGCTGCCCTCTGAGGTGACTTGTCCCCAACAGAGAGGTAACAGGCTATGGGCTGTGGGCAATGCCAGAATTAAAAACTGCTCCTGCCTCTCTGTGTGAGCTGCAGATCTAACTGCTCAGACACCTGCTGCTGTTTAGACTGTGTCCAAACACCTATGTATGCGTGAAGGAGCTTTGCTGACCTGTAGCTATTTAATAAATGAAGATATATCTAGTGTGTAGCTCCCTTCTATCTTAATTTCTATATGACATTTATTAAGTATATCTGTGTTCATTTTCCTTCATGTTACCAACAGAGAACCACGAAGCAAATAGAGGTAAGCTGCCAGTTTCTGATTCCTTTTATGAAATGCCAAAAGCCTCCATTTGTTAGTCACAGAATGGCTCAGGTTGGAAGGGATCTTAAAGATCATGCATCTCCAACCCCCCTGCTATAGAAAGGAATACCACCCCCCAGATCAGGCTGGCCAAGGCCCCATCCAGCCTGGCCCATAACAGTTAATACATACATGCCTGCACAGGTATGGTTTCTATACAAGTATCTGTAGCTCAAAACATAGTTCTTCATGTCTTTGGCAGCAGCTTGTGCATACAATGCTTTCATGCACTTCTACTCAGCGTTCCCATACAAACCAGTAAGTTTTTGCAAACCTAGGGCATCTCAACCTAGTCGCATTGAAAATAAAACCAGGTATAATGGTTGCCTAAAGGCTGGAGTAACTGCCTTGCTTGCTGATATGTCACCCAGGTGCTTTGAGGCGAAGCATCCTGGCATACTAATGCAGCCAGCAATTACTTGAATCTTAAAATCATCTTTTCTCACTTCTGACTCATACAGAAGGCAGCTTCAGCAACCGAGCAAAAAGGGGCATGCAGACAGCAGTGTCTCCCTTGCCACCTGATTTTTGCCTTCCTCCCCACGCAGGCCTCTCTCATTCGCAGAATGAGGCAGAGCCCCCAGGGGAAAAATAGCATCTAATCACATCACTGGAGGCACAGCGCTTACGCACAAAGGTACCAGAGCGAGGTTGCGCAGCCTCCAATTTTAGTTCTATTTCTGAAGCCTGGAGTACTCAAATGGCGATTTTCCTTCCCCCTTTCCCTCCTGCTCCTAAGCCTTGTTGATTAGAAATCTAACTACTCAGTGCCCGATCCTGTCATGTTTATTCATGAGTTGGGGAGGAGGAAATGTGGAAGCTAGTCCTAAACTGCAGATACGATTTGATTAGCTTACCAAGTGTGCACACAAGGAGGCATGTAAATGATGCTAAAGGGTGAAAAACCTTTGGCTGAGCCCAAGGGAGAGCTGTTCAGAGGTACAGAGTCCTCCAGGAAACTCCTGTTTATAGGAGGGTGATACTTGTTACATCTCCTTTATCTTAATATCATGTTGACTATTTTAAGAAAATTATATACTATGTCAATAAATCTCAGGTAAGAGGGAAAAAATTTAAAATACCTGTCTTAAGTTCTGTAAGAACTTTACTATCCTGCATGATGCATACAAGTTTAATAAGTTTTGTGCTACAGCCTTGGATAGGCATGGTGTAGGAGCATCTTTTGCCCCATGAGCAAAAGCATGAGGTGGTTGCATTACAGAAACTGGAATATCCCCTCTACCATTGCTTCCCCCATATTCTTCCATTTCCTAGACCTTAAGGTTGAAAGTGATTAGAGGAGAGGTAGAAGGAATGGTGCTAATCTTTTTGGTAAGTATTTTCCATTCATTGTAGTGCTGAAGTGTGATTAAAATTTTAAAGCAGGTAGCCGAAGCCTGGCATTAGTCTCTGTCTGTTGTTCGGTGATAACATTTTCCTGGATTTCTCCCAGACTCATTAAACGTCATCAGTCACAGGCAAATCTAACAAGGGCTTGTTGGAAGAGAACTCTGCTGGACTGAAATATTAAGCAGCGATCGTTCGTGCCACAGACATGAGCCACTAATATTTTTTTGTTAGCCAGTTACAAGGGTGCCTCACAACCTAGAGGTAAGTGAAGGAATTCAGTGGGGGTACAAAGCGCTGGCTCTGTGGTGGTAATTAACATCTTCTGCACTTGTTCATAGCCCAAGGTAAAGTTAAGCTCAGCAATTCAGGTCAGATCTTCTTTACTGCTGGATGAAATTAGTTGCTTTCCACAATCCATGCACAGCCAGCTTCCCTTTCACTCAGTAAGGCACTGTGTATCAGTAGGAAATCACAATAGCTTTGAGATTTTTCTTACTCTGCATATTATTGCTCTGTATGAAGATCTCTGTAAACCTTAGTGTTTTCTGAGGTAAGAAGGTGGGATTTTTCCTTCTTCCAGGCACAGCTCTGCAGTCTAAGCTATGATCTGATTCATTAATTTTCTATATAGGCACTGCAATGTACAATGAAGAGCTCCCCAGCTGAAGCTTGCTGTATGCCCTGTTGCGGTAATCTTTGCAGCTCACTCTGCTCTTCACAGTATACACATCCCTCCTTCTTTGCAATGTTTTCATCCCCATAAAGGGTAAGAAAGGATGTGTTTATTTTTACCTGTTTACAAAGGAATAAAAGCTAGTGGCTCTGGGTTCTGAGCTCATAACTCAGGTGCCAACACTTCCAAATGCTGATGTGTGCAAGTGAGACTGGATTTTATCTTGTGTTAAAGGCTCTGGCACGCCTGTATCATTAAAACACTAAATGCTCAATGTCCTCAGATGCAAGATGGCTTAGGCAGACAAAATGCTAGTGAAAAAGCTAACTATAAACCTGTCTTACCATGAAACTCCATGAACTCATTGAAAATGGTTTTCTAACACCATATCTAACACCATAATTTTGTTTGGAGATATTAAAAATGCAACATTGATGTGCAGTAAATAACCTCGTGTAGCAGAGAGTATTGGCTGGTTTATGTGACTCAAGTGGGTCGATAAGTGGGTAACAGATGCATGTGACGTGCTGGAAAACCACTTAGAGACCAATAGGCAAGGTCGCTCCGTGTCATTGCTGCAGCGTGTGGCAGAATCGCAGAGCCAGGTCTCCTGCACTTGGTCCTCCAGCCAGGAGAAATGTAACCTCCTCTCCACAGATCCATGCACACGCAGATCAACCTCAGAGTAAAGGAAAGCTCGGAGGCAGGAGCTGGTTACTATGGCTATATGCATTACTCACTCTACTTGGAGAAATCTAGCCAGCCATCTCTGTGTATATTAGCTCTGTTTGTGCATGAAGGAAGCTCGTTGCCAGCAGCTGTGTGAAGCTGCTGTGCTGAAAATCCAACTTTATTCACACCAGTCAACAACCTGGTTTTCAGGCATTTAAAAGCAGTGCATGATGAAAGCAGCAAAACTCATACAGTATGGGACTGGGTCCTCCTTAAGCCCTGCTTTGTTCCACAAAAAAGTGACCTCAGCTTCCTTGCATCTGTGCCACTACTGATGTTCCTGATGGGGTGGAAGAAACATGTAATGGTGTTGGCTTGGTTGGACTCGTTGGCCATTTGGGCTCTGGTATACACGATACAAGAAGACCACCTTCTGTCCACATTGGCTTTGGAGTCCAGCTTCTCACCAGATGCTGACTTGTAGGGCTGTCACTGAGTTTCACCTCGTTGAACGTCATCAGAATTGATCAGCGAGGGTAAGCGTAGCTGTGGGTGCTGAGAGATCCACAGCACAGCCAGAAGCCTTGTTTTCATTGACTACAGATATAAATACTTTTCTTCTCTTGCTGAAGCTATCCCCTGAAGCTAGCATTTCTGTGGGGGTACCTAGCAAATGCATTTTCCTTTTTAATGTTGCAGGCTGTCTGTCAGCAGCTGTCAGAGCTGGGCACTGCTTTCCCCTTTTATACGGTGCTGCACAAAGATAAAAGCTGGATAGGTGAGTGGGATTACCCCAGGCTGTCACCACCATGGGCTCTGGCTGAAGCTCTCGTTCCTGTCTCCAGAGCCTAGATTTTTATGTGAGTGGGAGCGATGGACTTGGGTATCCTCGAGAGGCTGTTTGTACCTTGGAGCTGAAGAGGGTTTTGCACTTCAAGTAGGGGCTGAATCTTTAATCTCGATGGAAAGTAGAGCATTTTTTTCTTCAGGCTTAAAGATTTGCCTTTTGAAAATGGGCTAGATTGTTGGAATCTGCAAATCTTTTAATTAGTCAGAGTTCAAATTAATTAGGAACTGTCATTTAAAAATTAAGCATTTGTCGCTTTTACTGAGTCCTGAATGATCTTAATGGAATAAAGCAGACACTTGAAACTTTCCATATAATTAAAAATAATTGAAGTTTTATGTCTGCATGCATATGAAGGAATCAGCTAATAATTAAGCTAAGCTTTTAGTAATGGCTGTACTTAATGTTATGTATAGCATACAAACAAGCTAAAAAATCTTAGATTGGTCCACTGTGGCATCAGAGAGAATGTAAAGTCTTACCAGGCTTCTGCAGGTTAATTTGCAGGCAAGCACTGTACTGCCTGAAATGCCAATCTTATGGGGGAGACAAGGCATGCATACATTTTCACTGGTGGATTAACCATGCCACTCTGCTTTTGTCTTTAAAAGTTTAATGCCTTAATGGTTGAGTGGCTTGCATATTGCTGCATGAAACACCCCCTGTGCTGCTGAAACCTTGGCTGCTGCTGGGAATGAGGCAGAGCCACAGAGAGCAGCACAAGTTCTGTGCTAGCAGAGCTCAGAGTAGGATCTTCGTACCACTTCTCTGTACAAGTTCTCCCTTTTTTTAATTTGAAGCCTGATAAAAGTGATTGAATGATAGCAATTGTTCATTCAATGACTTCAGAAAGGTGGAATTGGCTTATAAAAGCTAGTAGGAATAGAAACACGCAGATGCCTTACGCGTGGTCTGGCCTCGCTATACAGCAGTATTAAGACCCTGTGTTAGTACCCTGCATGTGAGCACCCCAAGCTGTGCGTGTTTCTTACTTTAATTTAGTCGGGTTTCCTTTTCATCTAATCTCTTAGCTTCTTGGGTCAGTGATTATTCTTGTCGTGTTCCTCTTCACATTCCTAATTGTAATTCCACCCCTAAGACATGTTTTTCTCTAACTTGAATGCGTATGTCCCAGGCTGGATTTACTTAGACTGCCTCATCAGAGATACTGTGAATGCAGTAGGATGGTACGTTATTTTTAATATCCCATAATATTTTAATATTAATGATCTGTTCCCATCATGAAGAATTTTCAGGTTTGTTTTTTGTTTTTAATTTTCTTACTATTATTTTTGAAAGCCCCTAATCCTTTAAGGCTAGGAATATACTCTCTCACTCTCTCAGCACCTCAGCAGCTGCTGGATTCTTTTTTTTTTTTTTTTTTTTTTTATTTTATTTTAGACCTCTAAAGAAATTCCAATAGACACAATGAGCACTGAATCTTGAGAAAAATGAACTGGATGCTAGTGCTTAATACGTTTTGTCAGGTTGTAAAAACATCCGAGGTGATGTGTTCAGTCTGCTGTTTCAAGGAAGGTTTTATTTGGGGGGTGAGGAAGTAGGGGTCTTTGCAGACATTAATGAATAAAAGAGGAATGAGAATGAAACAACATCCACTCATTTTATTTTTTTTTTTCCTTGCCCCTATGTGTCTGCTTCTTATTTTGTAAATGCAGAGCCAAAAGTGACAACCTCTCCTGGTGTTTTCCTTCTGCTGTGCACTTCCACAGAGTCTGAAAAGAAGAGGAGGGATTTCAGGAGCTGTCCCCTCGATCATCTTGTCCTCAGCTGAGGCAGGGAGAAAAAGGAGGTGAAGCTAAGGAAAAATAAATGATATTCATAGTTAAAGCAGAGCTGGATGATTATTATTCGGTCCCCTCTTTGAATGCGTGTGGTTAGGAGCTACCCTCACAGCTGCCTGACAGTCCTCATGTGTGCCCTGGTGCACAGGCACTCTCTCCTCATCCCATTGTTGCTCAGCTGGAAAGTGTAAGGCAGACACAAACCCAGTTCAATTAAAGAGCACTGTGCATAAATCTCTCCCCCTTGCTAACGCCCTTTTTGCTTCTGGTTGTGATAACAGTGGTGGGAGACATTTAATGGAGACAGCTGGATTAAGTCACACGTTGCTGGCTACCAAAGCGTGGTTATGGCCCTGAACAGCTTTTTTTTTTCTCCACATGTTATGACTTTATCAGTGGTTTAGTGTCAGACGTCTGGAGCTCAGCTCAGCAGAGCCTTGTGTGACATGTCACACGTTGTTACTACTAGCAAACAGGCTGTGAGATGAGGAACGGGAAGAGAGTGGAGGATTTTCTATCATTTGCCCTTTTGCAGCCTCCCTTTTATAACCCATATGAAAGTGCATGTCCATACTTGTTTTATAGTCCGTAATGCTCACCAAAAAGCATCTTGAAGCTGTAGTTCAAAGGACTGCAACCCTTCTGGTTAAGGGAGTAATTACTCTCTTTGAACCCTACATGCATATCCTGTGATCAAATCAGTAAGACCCGCCTGCATGTTGTGGCTACGGGGCAGCGCTGGTGCCCACTGGTGGACTCTGAGTGTTTTATTATTTATGGGAAAGGATCCATACATCCGCCTCCTGATTCCCTTTCTATTCCTTCTCTTCTTGAAATAAATTCGACCCATAACCCAATTTGCATGTTTCTTTCATCACCCCAGCTGCGCACCCCATGTAGCAATAGAAAGCTGTAAGTAGCTCAAGTCTGTTCATGATGGTTTTATGGTTTCTAGCTGCAAGTAGCTGAAACTCCAATCTGTGTCCAATGTAGAGTAAGCCAAATTTTCTTCTAGAGCTGTAACTTGAAATATAATGGGTTTGTTATCTTTTGACTACGTTTGCCTGTTCTGTTTTGAACAGCAGTGCCACTTAGTGCTTTCCTTATGCTTTCAACATCTAAAATCTGATTCTCGCACATCTTAATTTTCTCCTAGATTCAAAATAAACCGATCTGACAAGAATGACATGCCATTAGCTTTTACATGGATAAAATTGCTACTCTTTAGACCAAGTAAGCATTAAAAGAGATGACCTGATGGGCTAGAAGCTCGTCTCCCCATGGAGGCTGAAACTGTCTGAGTAGGCTGTCAGACTATTTTGCCTGGTGGTTTTTCCTGGTCCACCAGGTTTTTCCAGGTCCACCATGGCCATGACCAGACTGCTTAGTCCCTTTTCTTTGAAAGGTAATCAGCCTTGTAACTCTGCGACAATAAATCAGCATGAATTGTCTGCCTCACTGCATATGTGGACGTAGCCCTTACCTTGGCCTCGATCAGTTCCTCTTTCCTAGAAATAATATCTGCTTCACTGACTTTTTTTTTTTTTAAATGAGGATAGACACATTGCAGGTCTTGTAGGGTGGAGGTGCATCAGTAATGGCTGAATGTAGGTCCTGTGACCATGCTGAAAAAAAAAAAACCAAAAAAAAAAACACAATGGAAATCATCTGCCCTCAAGTTCTGCAGTTCCTACTCTGAGGTTCTTCTGGTGCACACCTGGGTGGCAATGGGAGCAGAGATATTTCTGCTCTGAAAAATACCTGTTCATCAACTTCAGTATGACAAGAAGGACCAGAGTTTCCACCAGGATCAATATATCCTGACAGGCAAGAGGCAGAATAATCTATTTTACAGAGTTTCCTTTTTTTTTTCCATAGCATATTTTCATACCCCAAAATAACCTGTATTTTTGTTAAAAATTCTGTGTCAAATTTTTCAGTTAAGCCTGCTGCTGTGAGTTTGTCTTCTCTGAAAAATGTCACTGATGATTTTAAAAATGTACATCTTCCTATGTTATATAAATAAAAATGCTATGTTGTTGTTGTGCAGAAACCATTGTTAGGAACCCACGGTCTCCCTAGGCAGAGGCACAGCACAGGTGACCGACCTGCAGGACAGCACTAGGAGAGGTGAGACCTTGTGTACAGCCCTGTGTACCCACGGGGCAGCAGCAGCCCTTGAACCAGGACTATTCCCAAGTGCTCTTTTGGTGAATAGGTTTGAATAGATTGAGCTGCTGGTGAGACGTTTCTGTGGGACGTGCTGGATCGAAGCCTGAGGCTTCCTGTTGGGTGAGTTTTGATGAAAATTTAACAAATTACTCAACCAGGCTGGTGGTCCTGTCAAATGAATTGCTTGGTGTTTCCAGGCTGCTGAGCTACTGATATTTAAAGTGAAGTTTCTGAGGCCCCTACTGATGCAGGCAGGGTGTATTTCCTATTCTTGCTCTGTGTTTTTTCCAGTAATCTGTCTTTCCCTCATTTACCTCATCCTACCAGATGTGTTGTTTCTTTTCTTCTTTCTTCTAGACCATTGTGTGAGACTGAAGTGCCTAAAACTGTGGATGTATACTGTGCATTTTGGCTTTGTGCAATAATTTCCAAGCATGTAATTTGACTTTCTTCATCTCCCTCATTCTTCCCTCCTCTATAAAGACACAATACATATTTCAATTACAAAAAGGGCATTTAAAATCAGTTCTGTTACGATATGATTAGCTGCTGCTGGGGAGCTGCTATGACTCTAAAGGGAGCTAAGCATGTAACCTCGCTGGAAATCCCAGCTGCTGCTGGCTCCTGTGGCAGAGGCAGTCCTCTGCAAAGGCAACGCCCGGCCCGTCTTGGCTGTGATCTTGGCTGTGGTTTTGGTCTGGGCACATAGCACAGCCTGTCTCCAAATGCTCTGGATTATTCTGGCTGGTCCAGCACAGCTCTTTCTCACTGTAGCCCTTCCTGACCCCTCCTCTCATTGCTTCTGGCATCTCTGCATTCCCACCCCTGCCTTTTACCCAAGTAGCAGCAAGAGTTTGCAGCAGCCTGGCGTGCTGCAGCCTGGCGATTCTTCCCCTTTTCCAGTCATGCCCTGCTGTGCCTTTTCAGAAATTACTTTGGTTTTAGATGTGATGTGCTCCTTCAGGAACAGCCCTTGTCTTGCTGGGGCTGAACCTGGGCAGCAAGAATGAGCTATTTGGGGGAGCTGGGTGCAGTGAAAGGAGGGGGAGCATGGCAGGGGCAGAGTTGGCTGTGGTACAGCATCAGTTCCTAGGATTAGTTCTGCGGGGTCTGCAGAGGAAAAGTCCCTTTTGTCCCCTATTAAGCTGCAAGTGTGGAACACCATAGCTGAGAGGAGAGACAAAATTGCTTTCATATTATAAAAACATATACACGTCTGTGTATATATACATTTACATATAAACAGGCATATAAACGTATGTACATCTCTATGCACACCCCAACCAGTTGCTTCAGAGCAGTGCCACTAGAGAGAAGGATGGCGTGTCCGTTTTGGGAGGTGTTGAAGCTTCTTGTCAATCAAGTTTTTAAGTCATTAGACCACGTCAAAAGCACAGACTTGTGCTTTTTCAAGCTTGTGGCAGAAAGTAATATCTCTGGAAATAGATTTTTAAGGACTGGGATTGTTTTTTCAAGCTTTGCTGACTGAGTTTCTTGGCTGAGGTGATCAGCTCAGCGTAGCTGTACTTGGCAAGAGGCAGTGTCTTGTCTCTGCTTACATGAATGTAAATAGTGAAAAATCACACAGTTGGCTTCCTGCAGTGGCTCCCAGCTATTTAGTGTCATGTCAATCACACAGGGTCTGTTTTCTCTGCTCTTGCAATGTTAAGTAAGTATCTCTGCAAGGCAATAATTTTTCTGATTAAACCGTCTGTGCATTTTTTTGGTATAGTTTGCAATTGGCATAAGGTAAACACAGCTACAAGATAACAAACACAAGATAGCAAACAATCCTTGACAAGGAGTCAAGCTAAGGCTTAGAGTTACAGAAGCAAAAAATTGAAAAGTTGCTTGAATCTGGAAAGGCATGAATATTTCCCTTTCTTTCCCCCTCACCTCTGAAAAATCAACCTCTGCAGCAGCAAAAACAGGTCTGTGCCTATCTTTGCCAATCTCGAAAAGGCAGGCTTTAAATGCTTGAGGCTGAAATGTAGAAAAGGACAAACAAAGGCAAGTTGTCTTACAGGAGCTTGGCACTGAGAGCTGGAATATGTTGTCTGAAGGCCTTCAGGTATTTTTAGGGCAATGCTGCATGTTGACGTGCTTTCGGACTGTTTGAGCAGAGAGATTACATCGTAGTCACGGGCTGGCTGCACCCTATCTTCCAAGCCAGGTTGCGTAATACAAACTTTAGAGAGAAGTTTATGGATTATTTTTTTTCTTTTCTGCCTTCATCAAGGCTAAAGCACTTCTGACTAGAAACTTCAGAAGCACACAATCTGGTGAATGGGCTCCGGTAATTCTAATGAAGTGCTGTGCAAATAAATGCTTGGTTAATGAGTACTGAAAAGATTAACCTGAACTACTTACATACATTATTAAGGCATTTAACTCTCTGCTTTTCCCCAGTGGTTACAGATAACGCAGAGTGGTGGGGAGGGGAACTCTCGAAAGGCTTTTGAGATATGTGGAAGTTGGGCAAAGGATGCAGAGCAGTTCTGCAAATGCGCCGTTGCTTAGTTTCCGACCCAACTGGCAGTGTGGGACGCTCGAGGTTGGTGAAGACTGAAAACTTTGTGTGGCGGGGTGAGGAATGCCAGCTTTTAGAGACAGGTATAAGAAAGCACATGACAAAAACCTTTGTTCCCTTTCCCCGCACCTCTCCACAGCCAGATATCTTAGGCCATTTATTCACTTAGGCTCGCTCCTTACTGTTTTCACCCTTTTACTTTTCTTGGGGTGTGCAAGTCAACCCAAGGTTGATTTATCAGCGCCAGTAATCCGCTCTCCAAGCACTGTCAGTCTCACTCCCAGAAGCTGCACTCCCCCATTAGAGCCCTGACCTATTCAAACGCCCTGAAGATAGCATAATGACCATGTGTCAGCGGGGCAGAGGCACCAGTGACAGCTCTCAGAGGTTGCTCATCTTGGCAGGGGTGGGAGCAGAGCCCTGCGGGAAGCCTGGCAATGCTCCCGAGTCTGGCTTCTCACCTCCTGCGTTTTTGTGCGTTTGGCTTCTGCCACCACCGGTGGTGGTTTCAGGCTGCTCATGCAGGAGAAGATATTCTGGTGCAGGAGTCTGCATACCGAGAGCAATAGATCATGGATTTCAGTGGTTCAAAAGGCACTTGAGCTTTGTTTTTTTTTTTTTTCTGGCTTAGAAATTATCTCCCTTGGCACGCTGGCATAACAGCAGGTGCTTTCCATGGAGAAACTTAGCTTTCCTTTATACTATCAATGGTAAGCTTTCAGATCACACAGTAGCTATCAGCAAGGAATTAAATAGAAAAAACTACTTTAAATGATTATTCTGAAAAAAGTATGAACCGGAGCTACTCCTCCCCCTCCAGGTTGCAGCTGTCTGTGCCCACTGCCCCGCACTTGCACTGGAGCAGGAAGGCTTGCACAAACTGGGAAGTTTCCTGTCCAAATAATGTTAATCTTCCTGTCATAAACATACTTTAAATGTACTGTTTAGTGCCAACTTTCTTGAGATGTAGCAGAGTGCAGCTATTTTTAAAGCTAAGTTTCTCTCCCCCTCCAATTTTTCTTTGGGGCATCAGCAGCTTAAATAATGGCAATATAATTCTTCACAAGAGAAAACTGATCTGCTGCTACAGAATGGGCCTGGATTTGCTGCTGGATGCAATGCTCGTGTCTTCCTTACACCTGTATGGATGGCCTTTTCTTTCAAATGACACACAACTAGTTCATTTTGACTCCTTCCTGTGTGTTCTTTAAACTGAGTGAAATATCAGCAAGGAGCAATGACCAAAAAAACTAGAGGTGAATAAGAAGCTCTGATATCTTTGGAGGGGACAGTCTGTCTGCTCACGTAGGGAGCAGCCCAGAAGATCATGATTCAGAAGACACTTTCTCCAAGCACCCGTATCTTTAACTAGTGTTCTTGTATCTCGTCGGTCTGGCTTTTCAGGAGTGCCAGTTTATTACAGAGCTTGCTTTATTGATGGTAGTCTAAAGGCCAACTTTGTCAGAACACACTGGGCTGGTTGCTTTTTTCTAATAAAATAGAATGGGTTTCATAATTAGGCTTTTGCAGATCCCAGGTGTCACCTTTACTATATAAAACCACACTATTGACACTATCTGTGTCTAGAGCTGATAAATGTTATTGCATTCTTTTCTAATATGTAATGTCATTAAAAATAGGTTTGTCACAAGCACTTCTTATCAAAGGCCCTTGTTTCCCCAGAAACGGTGACCAGCATTAACCTTTCTAAAAGTAGCCTCTGCGAGAGACAAGTGTCTGTGGTTGTCACTGTTACAAATTTAATCTAGGGAAAATGTTCAGTGAATTCAGCTTCTTATTAAAACAAAGCTAATAAACTCCAGAAAGGCAGGAATAATGTGTGTAGTGCCAATTTGTGTCAGGCCAGCAAGGAAAATAAATTGATCACGTTTGATCTTGTGTTCCTTTTTAGTGGCATATACATTGGAAGTGCCTTGGCATCAGCTGCAGAAACAGTTGTTTGCAGCCCCTAAAAAGAAAAAGGAGGCGTGGGAGAGAGACTGTAGTGTTTGTGCAGGACTGATAAAAGCTGAATACTTACAGAACAAAAAACATGTAAGTGATAACAGAGTATTTGCAAAAGATGCCGCCTTCTCCCCAAAGTAGGTGGTAATGGGAATATTGTGTTTGGAATTAAAGCTGCTGGTAGTAAAAGAAAGGAACTAGAAGGAGAGAGCATCAGCGTGCTGTATCCTCACAGCATGAAATAATCTTATTCTTAGACCTGACAGCAGGTTAATGGTATCCATGAATCTGGGTGATGCATGCAGTTTATCCAGTTTTCAATTACATGATCAGGAGCATCTGCTTAAGCTTTAGAGAGTCATTCACTATTCACTTCATTTGAGATCATGAGCTCTGTTCTTTTTTGCCAGACATAAAAATAAAAAGGCAATGAGTTAAATCCAACATCAAAACACATCCATGCTGCAGGGCACTGGGTATCTACAAAGCAGCAGGCTGGGAAGGGTGGGAAGTGATGTTGATTTAAGGTAATAAATAAGAAGAGCACAACTGCCCCTTGAGTGCTGGGGCATGACACAGGCAGTTTGTTTTCAGCTCAAGCTCTGGTTGCTTTTACAGATGATCCAGACCAAGACTGAAAGCCTTACTCCTAGCTTTAGCAAAAGGCCCTCTCCTCAGCTTAAATCTGTCTGAAGATGGCATGTCTCTAGTGAAGCAGTAGTGATTCTCTGTCTCTTGGTTGCATTCCCCTCATACTAAAAATAACAAGTCACTAAAGCACTCAGATCCTCAGACCTGCCACATCAATCTCCCATCTCTAAGCCTATCACTTCCACAAATCCCTCCATTTCTTCCAAAATTACTTTGCTTGTGCAACCTGTCACTGTCCAGTCTTCAGGACAGCAGCTTTAAAAATAGCAGATTCAGTATGCAAATATTTTTCTTCTTGCCAGGTCACAAACAAAGCCATTTGTTCCTGTGGTTATCTAAGAATTCGATGAAGCTATGGGCAAGCTCCCTTCCTGCTCCCCCTTGCTTCCTTGAAATTGAGTGTTCTGAAGTGCTAACATGTTTTCTTCCCCTTTGGCCAGCAAGCATTGCCCACAGCCTTTATTTTTCCCTTGTGCTTTTATATTCAGTTTATGCTAGAACCAAAGGAAACCTATATATGTACACACACTGGTAAAAGCAAATCAATCCGCGTGTCGCTTGTTTTGCTGTTTATGGACTGGAGTGAAATGAGTCCTGACTTACTTATGGCACTTGTTCTACAGGAAAAATGAGTTGACAAGAAGGCCAAACACTGCCTGCACTCAGTCTCATAAATGAGTTTGCTGAAGCAAAGCATTTGCTAAAACTGACGCTTGTTTTATTTGTTATCTGTGGTTTACTTTCCAGACAGAATCAATAAATTCTTAAACTTCTTCGCCATCTCCCATTTATAAATGGTGGAATACTGATGTATCCCAAACCTGAGCCGATGGGCTTGGCTTTTATTCTCTGGGGCCCAGAAAGGGGATTTAAGATGCTTGAGTGGGATTTGAACACTCGCATCCTTGCTTTGATGCTTGAAGGCTGTTTGGCTCACATAAACAAATTCCCTTTAAAGTCACTCATCCCTTGCACAAGATTTGTTTCTTATTTTCTAGGGGAGCTGCATCTGAGTAATCTTAATTTCCCCCTTCCCCAAGCCAATGTTAATTAAGTCCTCAGGCACGTGGAGAAGCTATCCTTGCCCCTGCACAAACACAGCAGAGAAGCAGGAAAAGTTTCTTCCATGAAGTCATGAAGCAAGAATGGAGCTGCGGGGGGCGAGGAGTGCTCCCCCCGACATTCCTGCCCTCCCCCTGGGCTGGGGCACAGCCAGACACGCTCCCTGCTCCAGCATTGTCTCCTCATCCGGTGGACAAATATAGGCATGAAGAAAAACCCCTGATGCCTTTAAAAAGCCATCACCGGTGACCTTGAGATGGGAGTATATAAAGTCTGGACCAGGCAGAGTGGTGACACTGTGTGTGCTCTCTGAGGTGAGTACTGACCTTTCTCACTTCTAAATGCGTGTGGCCGGCTGTACTCTAACACTTTGCCATAGTTTTGGTGTGATAAGGTTTTCATGTGGTTTAAGGAGTAGTAGGAGTAGTAGCAGTATCACTAAATGTATAGCACTATGTTGGTTGTCCTGGGATGCTGATTGAACAGTAGGATGGCAAACGTGTGCGTCTTTTCTGTTCAACTTCAGTTCATTCATTTAGCCAGCTAGAATAAACATTTAGGAAAATGTCAGGTCCGTTATAATTATGCATCTAACGGAATGGTTGACCGCTACCTACAAGCCATCCTTGCTGTCTTCTCTGTCATCTGCAAGAGATGATGATTTGTGCAGTTCACAATTATAAACAGCTTGTTGCTTCAAAGAATTCCTTAACCTACCTAGAGTGAATTACAAGCCTTGGAGATTTATTGGTTTCCCTTTCAAAGGCAGGCAATGATGGCTTTTGTTGGTATAGCAGCTGAGCGACCAGCACAGTGGTAGCTCTTCCAACAACCACAGAAAAGGAAGATGAGGTCCTTGTTTTCCAAGTTTGAGTGCACCACCAAATTGTTGGTGCTCCTGGGTGTGCCACTTGAATTTGTGTCCCAATACTGGCTTTCTACAGGGAGCAGGTGCTTCCAAGGATCTTCCAAATTTTATGTACAAGGGCTACCTCTTTTTGTTATTACCCAAAGTAAACTGAAAGGAAAGTGAATGTCCTTAGTTCAGCCTTGTCTCTCCTGACTGTACTACCTCCTACAAAGAATCCTATGACCATAAGCCAAACAACACTTCCAGTTTCTCATATCTTGCAGTGTATTTCCCATGCTGAGTCCTCTGCACCCCCACATGTGCTTCCTGGGCTCTGGCCTCTGTCTTAACTCCCAGCACATGAAAATGCTGCAGAAAAAGGGATTCTGTACCAGCTGCAGCAAGTGCTTCCTTACATCGTAACACGTTAGACATAGTGCTTAGCTCTAAATATACATGAAAACAAAATTACATCAGAAAGTCAAAGCAGGAGAAACCTCACTAAGAGGTCTGCAAATAGAGCTAAGCCACATGGAAAAGGTTTGGTGTATATTTGGACTTGTGAGAATCTGTCCTGAATCCTAGAGATAAAGACCTTCTCTTACTTTTGCATGTTTAATGTGAAATGGCACTTACATGCCTTAACCCTGTTCTGTTTAAATGTATGAACCGATGTAGTTTCTGTGCTCTACCAGAGCTAAAGACGCTCCCCATGGGAGACAGACTTCGCTGTGCTAGTTTTGAGTTGTTTCCAGTTGGGAATTTTGGTCAGTTCAGATAATGTTAAAATAATTGCTGGTAGTTGTGCTTAGGTAGGCCCTTTAGAAAAGAAAAAAGTTGAGGTTAGTTCCATGAAGAAGAAAGTTTTTGCTTTATAACAACAAGACAGAAGATCCCAAGCTTGCATTGTGTCAGGGGGGAGAGGGCTGCATGTAAAACTTTTGGCAGACAAACTGTATTAGGGCTTTACATTCCTCAGGAGGAATGTGCTGGGGGAAGAAGAAGGGGAAAAAATAAAAATAAATAAAACAACAACAAGAAAACCACCTTTCTTCATTGATGAAGATCGTGTATCTGTACAAAGATTTGTTAAGAAGAAATCTAATTAAATTTTAAAAGACTGCAGTGTCTGTCTTGATAGGACTCCTGAAACTTTATCATCTGCTCTGGATATTGCATAGTAAATAGAATAAGGGAAAAGGTAGTATCTTAGGGTCACTTATGCAGTTTCAGTACTAATTAAATGGTATTGATTTGAAAGAGAAAAATATCTGAAATATTTAAACCAGGGGAGGGAGGTGGAAGGGAACAGACACCTTTTAGCAGCAGAGCTTTTAAGATGTCTCTGGACAGCACCCTGAATATTTTACATACTTGTGTGTGTTTGTGTAAGTCTTTATAAGTATGTGTGTATGTATGCATACGTATGCATAAAAAAAGTCACTTATACAGTTAATATAGAAAGCACGCGTGAATCAAATTAATTCCTAGTAAAAAAAAACTATCCATTTCAGTGGTATTCAGTAAGACTTATTTCAGCCCAATTGTCAAATTTTGAATCCTTAAAAATAAATATCGTGTATAGCTGTTTAGGCAAATTTTCCTTAAAGCTTAAGTTCTGTGTTTATAGATTCCATTATATAAAGTGCCACTGATTTGAGCTATCTGCTTTCCAAACATTAAAAATAAGAGTGGGATAACCAGCCTTAGTGCTTGGCAGTACAAACCCAGCAAATCAGTCTCACTTACATGAATGTGCCCTGCCCTTTCTTATATGATAAGGGGCTCCTAAATGCTGTGGCCTTGTCATTTGAGAAAACAAGTGTTGTAGGTATTAAGCTGGACTAATAAACTCAGATCAATGTGGAAATCAACAAAGCCTTAGTGCGAGTATTGCAGGCACGTTTGCCTTCTGCTGTACTCAAGCCGGATGAGTCCTGGGTTTTTGCCAGGCTGTCTGGCACCATCGGAGGCAAGCACTGCGGGCACAGCACCATCTCCAGCTCTGGTTTTCTGCGGCAGGAGCATGGGCATGCCTCTCTGGAGCCTTGCCAGGGGGTGTAAAGCATGCCTCTGCAACAGCTCGCAGCAGGGAATTCTTGTTCTGCGGTTTCAAGACAGTGCCTGCCAGAGAGGATGCGTGGCAGGGCCCCGGGGGAGGTGCCCCAGCACTGGAGGGCATGCAGCCCACTCCAGATGAGTTGGTAGGAGGCAGAGCCACTGCTAAATGGTTTTCAAAGTCACAGGCTGAAGTGGTCCCTTTTATCTGCTGTTCCTAAGCACCATTCATGGCATAAAGAGGAGACTGCATTCTCCCATGGAGATAACCGCGACCTGTGTCGGGGGTTTTGAACCACACAGGATCTGTCTGGCTTTAAATAAACTGAGACAGGCAAGGGTTTAGCGAAGGGTTCAGTAAAGCCCAAAATCTCCATTAGGTATTTCTGTTTCAAATTAGTCGTCACTTTAATCAGCCACCTGCCACGATCTGCTGAGTGTTTCATATTGCATCACATGGTTCAAGAAATGCAACTTTTTCCTCCTTTTTGTTAGAGCGGGTCCCTGCCTTTCTCCTCCTTGAGCTGTGACACCTTGAAACCTTGCCAAGATGATGGACATGTCGGAATTCGGGGAGGCTGCTCCCTTCCTACGAAAGAGCGAGAAGGAGCTGATGATGGCACAAACTGTGGCCTTCGATGGTGAGTTGCAGCACCATTTTTTTATGCTGGTGGTGGCCTGTTAACTCAGCAAGGGTTGCATCCGTAATGTAGCTGTAGCTGGGAGAGTGCAGAGCAAAGCAGGATGCAAACCCCTGTTGCTGCTGCTGCTGATGAGATGGCTGGTTCAAAAAAGTTTGAATAATCTTCTCTTATCTTGCAAAGCTACAGAGAGCCCTAAGGCAGTGCTGAAGGGAAGCAATCTATCAACTCATACTAAGTAATTAGCTAGATTTAGAAACAAGACATACTTGCACTGCACTGCTAAAAGAGAGATTGCTGCTTTGTCCATTTGGGAGAAAAATGTCGCACGCTGATGTTGCTGTAATGTAAGAAATTCTGTGACCTGACTAAATGTCCCTGTTGTACATGTACCTCTGCTTGATTTGTATGCTTTATTGGCAGCCCAGTGCTAGGTTTTAACTTTCCATAAGTTATTTTTCATGAAATGGTTTTGTGAGCTCTGAGGTGTAGTAGTAAGAGTAAAATCACCAATAACCACAGCTGTATGCTGTTCAGAGCAGTTGCTAAAACAAATCATCTGAAGTCCAGCATGGCTAATCCAAACTTCTAAAAAGCAGCATACATAACTCGGTGTGAGTTATTAATATTACTGTTTTTCAAGACAGACTTCAAAGGAGTGTGCAGGAACAAGGTTAAATCTGATAGCTGGCAGGCAAATAATATGGGCTGAATTCCTCATTCAAACAGCAATACTCTGTGGCTTTTTAGCAAATGGTTTCATTTGGGCTTGGATCTCAGTTCCTCCATCTGCACGCTGGTGATGATGACTGTGGATTTCCCATGAAGGCTGAGGCTTCGCCAGCGTTCGTGAAATATTGTGACACCTTGTGCTTGGAGGATCTAGGGAAGCCAAGTGGTAGTTTCAAAGGAGAGACAACATTTGGAAGCTCTGAACCTTCTGTTTTGGCACGCAGCTCCCGCAGCACTGCCGATCTGCTGTGGTCCCAGGGGTTTAACTAACCCTAGCAATCTCACTTAGTAGGACATGACGTTGTTATTTGACTCAAGACTGTGAACCCTCTGTCTCCTTAATTTCACAGGGAAGAAGAAATGTTGGGTTCCCGATGAAAAGAAAGCTTATGTTGAGGCTGAAATTACAGAAACCAGTGGTGGCAAAGTGACCGTCGAGACAACAGATGGACGGGTATGATAGCATTTTTGTATGACCCATGATGAATGAGGGCTGAGCAGCAAGTCCCAGAACATACCTGGCTCAGTTTAAGCTCTGCTGCCTGGTTCATGTCATCCATGAAATAGGCTGTGAACAAGAAGCCTCAGTAACTGATGGCAAATGAGAAACAGCCAAGGGAAAAATAGGAATTTGCTGGTGCCTGAAGGAGCATCAGTATGTGCACAGCACTGTGAACAGAGGTATCCGGCCAACCAGTCCAGGTTTGGACCCCAGAGGGAGAAATAAGGAGGTGGGAGGTAAAACCCTATGCTGACAGTGAATTCCCATGGCTCCACAGCTACATCACCACTCTTCTTATTTGTTCCATCTTAGACTTCCCTCATTCTTTTGGTGTCTGTGAAAATAAATGGCATCATGTACATAGACCACATTGAGCCAAAGAATCTCCCTCTACAGGGAAAAATATGTTCTCCTCTAAGGTGTGTGAAGTGACAGAAAATCTCAGTGTCTTCCAGTGGTGCTGTACTCTATCTGTCTTTGCAGACCATGACTATAAAAGAAGATGATGTGCAGTCCATGAACCCTCCCAAATTTGACATGATTGAGGACATGGCTATGCTGACCCATCTGAATGAAGCATCTGTGTTGTACAACCTGAGGAAGCGCTACAGCAACTGGATGATTTATGTAAGGGTCACTACTTTGTCTCTCTGGAAATACGCATTTCAAATGCTGTGATATTCGAGCATGTGATCTTCATATTCAGTTTACAACTTGGGTATGTTATAAAACTGAGGGTCTCACTCATTTTTTTCAGTAGGAAAAAGGAAAGTTCCTTGCAGTGATTTTGACTGAATACAGCCAAAAGTGGATAAGATTGTGTCTAGCTCTGTTTTTCCTTGCTTGTCTAGGAAAGAGGTGTCGTGGGACATATTTTCAGCAGTCAAGACCTTGAGGAGACCTAGTTTATTTTTCCACTTCTAATGCTAATCCATGCCATTACCAGCTATGGAGATTTCCTTGTTAAGAAACAATGCCTCAAGCTTTTAGAGCACACGCATAACTTGTTTTAACTAGAAGCCTTTCTATCTTTAGTTCAGTAATTTTATTCGCTTCGTTTTCAGTGTTGACATCTGTCTTGTTTTGCTCTGGCCTTTTTCCTCGCTCTGTATCTTCCCTGTGACATCATTAACATAATTTCTGTTATCACCAGAATAAGTTTCAGTGGCATCTGGTTTCATGAGGCCAAACTTTTGCCCTCAGCTTGCTACATCCAATTGTGTCTGAAGTCAGTCAGGAGAATCGATAGATTTTTCTAGCCAATCCTTATTCAGGTTTTTGGTTTACATCAGAGGAGTGAATCCAATTTAAATTCTGATTGTTATATAGCTTCTCTATTTATTTAATAACCCCTGTATAAACATGTACAGCCTAAAACATAGCTTTGTCTTGTAGATCATTACAGTTTGAAAATGAAATTTCATCATCTTGCTTAAACCATTTACAGCTTGTTTTATTTTATTTGTTTGGTTTTCTGCTTAGAAAATTAGTACTGAAGACTCATGCCAAGGCCATTCTGGAGCAGGTCCTAATCCTATTTTAGGGGGAGACACCTGCAATCATTAGCTCATTGAACTCATTAATCTATATGAACGTAGTTCTTGTGCCCATATAATATCTGGGTTCTGAAAAGTTTTCTGCATTGACCCAGACTAAGTACCTGAAAAGTTACCAGCTAATGCTAATCCCCCAATGTTACAACCTGAAACTCATTCTTCCTCAGAACTTTCAGGCCCCAGCTAATTGATAAAGAGAGCCTACTGAGTGACTATGAAGATAGATTTTATTTATTTATTTATTTGCCAACTACATTTCTCCTAAAGCTGAAAAAGCTTTGGGGAATAGTACAACAAAGTTATTTTCTCTTTGAACATCCAACTGAAATTTGCCCCAGGGTGTTCACATCAAGTTAGTAATGGGAGATTTTTTCTCCCAGATTCCTCTTCCTAAGAACAGGGTTCAAACAGAAAAGCTCTGACTTTTTTTTTTCCTTTTCATAATTACTGTTTTCAAGAGGAAACGGCTTTTAATGGGTGGCAAAGGCAGAAAATCAGACAGAGGTCTCCTTGCTGCTTCTCTGTTCATCTGGAGGGGCTGTTTCTCTATGGCTGTCATCTTGAAAATAATTTTCCCCCTTTGGAAAACTGCTTAATATCTGTCATATTGGTACCATTGATTGCCAATGGGAAGTCCAGTAGCAAACCAGTAGCTCTAGGAATTCAGATCAAAGGCTACAATTTTGACCAGAATTCAAAGTCAGATCAAAAGCTCGCAACATGACTTCCTGCTGGGTTAACTCAGGTTTTCTTTCTTATTCCTTGGAAGTTTTTTTTTCCACCCTTGTCTTGTGTTTCCCTCTAGACCTACTCAGGCTTATTCTGCGTGACTATAAACCCCTACAAATGGTTGCCTGTTTATAAGTCGGAGGTTGTTGCTGCCTACAAAGGCAAGAGGCGCTCAGAGGCTCCTCCTCACATCTTCTCCATCGCTGATAACGCATACCACGACATGCTGCGTAGTAAGTGGCGCTCCTTGCTTTTAAATTTAGTTTTGCTTTATTTAGCAGACATGATTGATACCAGATGGCCGTTTGTGACAGCATTTGCAGTGTGCACCAAATGTGCAGATACTCAACAAGCAACAGGGGCTTGGGAGTCTGCATCAGTAATTTTTTTTTAATTATTGTGTTTTTTGCCCTGCCTGTCCCTGTGCTAGTTCTGGTAACAGCTCATTCAGATGCTCATCAGATGCAAACATTCAGAAGTTAATGAAGGGCAGCTAAGGAGGATGCTGCGTGCACATTGTTGGCAAGAACCTGCTGTGGATCAGCAGCGCGCTGACTGCGCGTGTGGTCTGAGCGCCTACTGTGCAGCAGCAAGCTCTGCTATTTTTCTATAGAATCTCGCCCCAGCCCTCCAATCACTGGAAAAAGAGTTTGTCAGCAGAGGGCAGCAGTGATGTGCTTACACCGGGTCCTGTGAGGCTGCAGGATAAATCCCAGAGAGACTTGGTGTGGGCACACGCTGCTGTCGCCTGGTTTTCATAAAATGGCAAGCACCATGGCTGCAAGGGGACAAAAGGTGCTGGGGCAGAGACGTGTCTGCAGAAAGATGCTCTTTTATCAGATGAGAGTGAAATGTGGCCACGCTGCCCAATATGTATCTCATCAGGATGTCTGGAATTAAAACAGGAAAGAGGGATTCAGGCCCAGTGGTTCCTAGAATCTGCTTCTAGGTAGCATTTGCTGAACTAGTTTAGTAATATATTGATTGCAAAACGTTCTTATAAATGTTTACTTCTGCTCAGGCCGTTAACAGTAGGGAAAATATAAAACTTGATTTCAGCAGCATGGCTCACCAAAAAAGAGTACATACATACAGTGATGAATGGCCCAAGAACAAGTAGTAGAATTGCTTGGGTTGGTGCAATAATGCAGGGCAGAGGGGTCAGACGTGAGCAGAGACCTACACAGGAGTAAGTAAAGCAACATTTTGCTGACAGCAAATTACTTTCTTTTTGTTGTTTGTTTCCTAGACGTAGGGGAATGTGCATGACTTGTAGGTCTTTAGTACTGACTTGAACAAAACATGAGAGGAGGCTTCAGGGTACAGGAAAAACTGGCAGTGCTGGAGGTTGAACTAATAATGCTTATTTTTACGTTTCCACTGCTACTTCCTGTGTTTCTCTCCTGTCCATTCAGGACTGGTTCTAGAATAGTTGGTTCTGATTTGAAATTATAACAAGCAATTTCTACAGCCAACTAAGTTTGCTTCAATTCTTTTTTTCTTTTTTTTTTTTTTCCTCCTCCACAGATCGGGAGAATCAGTCTATGCTGATCACGTAAGTGCTTCTCTTTTGGCTGATTTGAGACTCTTTTGCTGCGGAAAAAAACTTCAAAGGGAAAAAAAAAAGAAAAAGACTATTGAAAAGTCTCCTTGAAAATCCCATTGAAATACAAGTTGACCCTTAAAAGCTCAGCTATATTGCCTGGAACTTGATCCAAGTGAAATAATTGGCAATTTAGCCACCTGATGGCTGCCTTGAGCCCCATTGGAAAGGAATAGCTGAGAGTTTGATGGAGGCTGGCCCATTTCTGATCTGCATTTGGTGTTCTTTCCAAGTAGGCATGAAAACAACTCAACAGGCAGTTAGAGAAGCTTCTTCCAGGGTTGTCCTCGCTGTGTCTGCCCTCTCCAGACACAGAAGATTTTCTTCAAAATGTTGTTCGTGTTACAAAACATAGTCAAGAACATTGAATAGACACATCCACAGGAAGGAAGATGACCAAGAAAAGAGGAGGCACATTTACTGTCAAGCATGAAAGATGGAGAGCTAGGTCTCTCTCTACACAGTTCACATATTCTACTGGATGATGCTGACAAAATACTGCAGTTCTCCTGTATGTTTCTTAACTCATTAGCTGTATAGAGTTGGATCCTGAGTCTGGACATTTTTAATAAACCTTTCTATTAAAACTTAAAGGAAACTCAAAGTAGTGTGGGTTTGCATTAGATTTCTGAACGCAGTCACATGAAGAATTAGTTGCTGTTGTTGTAGGCATTCAGCTCGTCATTCAGTTAATATGACATGATTTTCCCTGGAATGACCCAAAAACAGGCTGCAGAAATCAGTCAGTGACTGTAAGAATAGCCTGTGCAGGGCATGGAGCTGACAGGATGGGTGGGCAAAAGAATGGGTTAGAGCTGATTGAGCGACTCTAATGTTACATTCCTTCTTCCCCTAGCGGAGAATCCGGTGCTGGCAAGACTGTCAACACGAAACGTGTCATCCAGTACTTTGCCACAGTGGCAGCCTTGGGTGAACCTGGTAAAAAGAGCGTAAGTCTGCCAGCAGCTCTTTCATTTCAAGCTTCCAAGATATTTGTTGTGCACAACATTGCAAGTCTACATCCTGAGTGCTGGACTATGTGCTAGACCTCAATGGGCATGGTTAAGATAAGAAATTGTTGGGAAAAGTTATTGATGCATCTAAATGGCATTACTGAAACCATGTAGCCCTGAAGGTAGGAAGGCAATGCTCTTCCAAATTTCCCATGCTGCAGGCAGAGCAGCAAAACCCTTCCTGGTTCTGAACTACTGCTGGTTGCTGATATTTTTTTCTAAGAGTTTTAGTTGTCAAGTGCTAAATGTTTCTTAATGTGTTAAAACTGATCAAATGCTGGGAAGATCATGAAGATTAAAAAAAAAAAAAGATTTCTTTTCACATGGAAAACAGTCTTCAAAAGCATAGCTTTGATCAAAATGTCTGTTTTGTTGAAAAGCCTTTTTGTCCTCTAAAATAGGAATGTTTTGACAAAAGATTTTTAAATCAACTTCTCTATATTTCCTTTTGGTTAAGTGCTGTTCTGCTTTTAAGTGCTAAGGTTACAGTGAATACTGCATTCATGTTGCTTTTTATTCTGTGTTGCTATGAGTTTATTCACTACGCTTCATTGCACTTCAAGGTTCAACGCTCTTTTGTGGCAAATTGATTCCTATGAACTTTATGTATAAAGCTAAGACTTCAGCCAGCCTCAGATTCCGTTTGCTCACCTCATGTTCCAAAAATATAATGTGCATTCATCTGAAGTCTGCAAAGTTCTCTTAGGAAATGACTGAGTGGTCCAGAGTCAGCCTTGTATGTGCAATTACATTGATGCTCATAATGGCATCAGAAATCTGGCATGCTCATGAAAAAAAATGTGCAAATAACAGATATTGCAGCTGGAAGACTTTGTCCATGTAACTTCTCAGCTGAGGTCACATTTTATCTTCAACATCTCAGCCCTTGTTTCTAATAATCTGAGAATTCACGTGCAGCACAATCTGATTGTCTAAAACTTTCCTGTTTGCATTTACATTCTTTTATCCTTACCATCTGGTACTTGCTTGTTTTCTCTGTCTGGTTTGTTAATCTTGTGGTTCCTTCTGGAACACCTCTGGAGCAAAACCAGGCATATGCTTGGAGTAGGGAGTTAAAATAATGAGCTGGATAGGAGCAGCACTTGGCTATTTTGTGATGTGTGGTGAATGCTAAATAAGATTTCAGAAATTCCTGCTAGTATGTTGGCCCCAACTCGATGTCTAACCTTGCCAATGTTTATATCCTGTGATGTCCTTTTTGTAAGTACTCACTTTTTTTTTTTACTGTCTTTTGACAGCAACCAGCTACCAAAACTGGGGTAAGTATTCAGCTTTGTTTGTTTGTTTGTTCTTTGTTTTGTTTTTTTACCTTTACCATGTGAAGATGGTACTCAGCTCTGTCATTCCATCCATGAACCTCAGCATCTTGCTTTGCGTGGTTCCCCTATTGAAGTGTTCCCCGAAGCCAAGGCAGTTGTAGTTTTCTTTAGCAAACTGAAGTTTGTGCAAGTGGTGGTTAATGCTTTCTCGTTTCCAAAAATTCTAGACACTAAAAGCTCTGAGTGCTTTAAAAATTAATGCATTTCACTGCAGTGCTTGTCACTGTCTTCAGTAGCCCCTCTCCTACACATATGCACTTGGATGTCCCCAGCGACTTCTCAATACACGGAAAGATATGGTGATTTCATCTGCATGCAGATGGCATACATTGTCAAATCTACAAAGCAAAACAGCAGAGAGCCACTGAACATTTGAGGCATTTTAAGCATTCCTAGTTGGCTGCCAATTCTGCTGTTAAACCACTCCATGCTGTGCCAACCCTCGGGTGGAGCTAAGCTGTTTTCCTTGGGAGGCTTCTCTCTATGAGTGAACGCATGCCTGAGTTAGAGTTACCGTATGAGTTTGTGGCCTGTAGGTTTCTCAATAGTATTGCAACCTTGATTTCTAGGGAACCTTGGAGGATCAAATCATTCAAGCAAACCCAGCTCTAGAAGCTTTTGGAAATGCCAAAACCCTGAGAAATGACAACTCGTCACGTTTTGTAAGTCTGTAATGCAGCATAATAATATCGTCATTAACAATGCCACTTGGTAACATCTCTGTAATAATTATTTCATAAATTGCTTCTCATTTTGTCCACTAAAATGGTTGGGCTTCTTCACAAGGAAGGAATAACAAAGTAGGATCTGTCTAGGAAAAACTATTGGAGGGATTAACGAGGAAAAAAGAGAGATTGATCCACCTTGAATAGTTGTTTAAACAATTCCATGAGCAGAAACCAAGAAAAGCCTCGCTTTATGAAGCCCTTCACATCACAGAATTTTAAACAGCAATGGCAGATTCTCCCCAAGACTGCTTCTGCTGCATAGCCTTATTGTCCTACCGTTTTCCACCAGCCCAAGTCATCCACCCTCTCTACAATACCTCTACTTTGTCATGTGTCAGAGATGTACCACAATCCCTGCTCCCTCCCACATCTTCTCCTTCTGCAGACCCATACAGAGAGCAGTTCTGCTTTGACCCATGCCATCTACTTTTTTTTTGTTTGTCTCAATAAACTGTCCCTGCTTGTTTCTCTTGTTTCTTAGTGCTGTCATGAGCTTGGGCCTCTCTCTCTGTTTTCATTAGACCTGTAAATTATAAGTCAGGACTACAAATGAGAGGGAGTCACTACACACATGCATGGACACAGACATCTGTGTCTCATGTTCAGGTTTATTGGATTATTACTTTGAGTCCCACATTCCTGTAAAGCTGTAACATGAAACTGGAAGCCACATGCTTTCCCATATCTCAGCCTGGTATAATAGTACACGGTTATCCTTTCCCCACAAGCTGATTAAAGAGCTGTAGATACAGACTCGGGCTGCTTAAGAAACTGTTATATCATTGTTTGGTATTTCTCATTGAAAATGACCCTGTGCAAAGCCAAGTAGTTACAATAAACTGATTCTTTGAACCAAATGATCACCTTCAAGTTTTCCTCTCTGTATACTGTATGCACTAATTAGAATATTTTTCTCTGGGGTTTAGGGTAAATTTATCCGAATCCACTTTGGAACCACAGGCAAACTGTCATCTGCTGATATTGAGATTTGTAAGCAGCAAATTCTTTTTTTTCTCTCTTTTTTTTTTTTTTTTCTTTTTAAAGTAATTAAAAGTACAATTCCTCATCTGAAAGCTTGGAGAACCTTACTCACTGAATTTTTCTTTGTGAAACCAGATTTACTGGAGAAATCCCGAGTGATTTTCCAGCAACCAGGTGAAAGAGACTATCACATCTTCTACCAAATCCTGTCAGGAAAGAAACCAGAGTTACTAGGTAAGTGTTTAATGGATACGCAGCCTTTAAGAACCAGCCTTTCTCTGAAGCAGCTTAAGAGGGGGTAGGGAGCAAAGATGTGTTCAGAAAGTCTCTTTCACTGATGCAAGTACCCAATAAAGTGATGTGATTTAAGGTATTAGAATAAGGGAATTAGGTTTGGATGTGACTTCTAAAATGTAGCATTATAAAGCCAAAAACCGTCATATTGAATCTGTGTAATTCAAGCTCTCAAAACATCTGGAAAAAAATCTATGCCTTTAAAAGCATTTATGGCAATAAAACTTTGATCATGATTTTTGTTTTTTTCTGTGTGTGTGTGAGGAGATTTGCTTATATATCCATGAAGAAAAACTATTTCCCTCTTCCTGTCCCAAATGGGCATAGTATCCTAGCACAACTCATAGAAAAGGAGAATATGCACGGCTGCTTGGCAATCTCCCCTGTCAAGTTTCCCCTGGCTGAAGGCAGTCCCATAGACTGCTGGAGAAGAGCAGAGAGCAGATGAGGTCTCCTTGCTCCTATCTCCTAATGCTTTAAATAGAGCCTTCACTAATCATTAAAGTGATGTGGCTAGCTGACTTTTGTTTGTCCTCTAAGAAACATATTCTATAAAACACGTTGAAGAGTCACTCTGTTGCTATGCTGAACTCCTGTTAAGCTGTAGCAATCATAATCTGTTTTGAAGTCTTATCCTGACAGTGTGTGGTCAAGTCCCTAACCCTCTTAACTTTTATGTGGTCTAATGACAATTATGGGAAAGATTTCAAGGAAGCATTGCACTGAGATTCCTCTGTGAATCCCTGTGCTGGGAAAATATGGTCCTTCTCATAAACTGTCTGTATATTCCACAAACAGCATTCACCTTTCTGGCCAGGAGGGGCATGTTTACAGGCTTTTAAAGAGTCTGAAACCAATGGTGGCTTTGCTTTGTAGACAAGAAATGTACATCTTTGTACATCAATACATAGTTCTCTAAATATAGATAAATATATGTGTTATGTGTATATTTATAAGTGATTGCGTAAAATAGTGACTACAGAGCAAAGTAACATGTAGACGTGGAGAATATGACTTTATATATACATAATAACAGATGAATAAAGAGAGAGAGATTTACACACACACTTAGATATGTACTTCTGCTCTACTCTGTACTGGTGAGACCTCACCTTGAGTACTGTGTGTGGTTTTGGGAGCCACAATATTAGAAGGACATAAAACTATTAGCATCCAAAGGAAGGTTACAAAGACGGTGAAGGGTCTAGAGGGCAAGACAGTATGAGGAGTAGCTGAGGGCCCTTGGTTTGCTTAGCCCCGAGCAGAGCAGGCTAAGGGGAGGCCTCATGGCAGCCTGCAGCTCCCTCAGGAGGGGAGCGGAGGGGCAGGCGCTGAGCTCTGCTCTCTGGGGACAGCGACAGGATCCGAGGGAACGGCATGGAGCTGGGACAGGGGAGGGTCAGGCTGGGGGTTAGGGAAAGGGTCTGCACCCAGAGGGTGCTCAGGCGCTGGGACAGGCTCCCAGGGCAGTGGTCACGGCACTGAGCCTGACAGAGTTCAGCGCTTTGGACAACACTTTGAGACACAAACTCTGATTTTGGGGTGGTCCTGTGTGGAGCCAGGAGTTGGACCTGATGATCCTTGTGGGTCCCTTCCAACTCAGGCTATTCTGTGTGTGTGTGTGTGTGTGTGTGTGTGTGTGTAAATAAAACATTGACATCTAGCTTGGTCAAAGCTTGGTCTGCTGAATCCAGGTGAAACTTTCTGTGAATTCAAGGAAGCAAGACTCTCTGTGAAGTATTGCAGCCTTCTAGCTTTCTAGAAAATAACTCTGTAACTTTGACTTTTGATGTGAGGAGAAAGGAAAGAGGAGAGAAATAAAAAGCTGTGTTTAGACTTTTGTTCATTAAGATATAAGAGACTTTTCCAAAGAATTCTGAAACTCATTTTTTTCAGGTCTGTCATAAAAGAGGGAATCATCCCAGTTGTCCCTATCTTGAATCCTACTAAAATATTTTTTTTTCTGTAACTAGATAGTGTTCTTACCCCCTACAGTCATGCAAAGCAGAAAGTAAGGCTATATAGGAAATGATGACCTCAGTATAATGCAAAACATGTTTAATAGAAGTGTGTGCATATTATTCATATTATTTTTATTTACTCTTTCTCTAAATCTTGGTCTTCAGACTGGAACAATAAAATGAAAGAGTTGGTTGCTGCCCTGCACTTGAAACATATTGTACACATGTTTGTGTAAAGACAAATGTATGTCTGACTTGATCCCTTCAATCTCCATTTTTGGGTGGATTTCCTGAATGGATGGAATTTGGATTGGAATGGAATGGATTTTGACCTTGGCAATTCTTTTACAGATATGTTACTGGTCTCCACCAATCCATATGACTACCACTTTTGCTCACAAGGAGTAGTTACAGTGGACAACTTGGATGATGGAGAAGAATTGATGGCAACAGATGTAAGCCTGTATTGATTTCACTTTTTGCCTCATTGATTAGGTGCATGTGAGGAGGAAAGGTGCTGGCCAGGAGCCAAACTTCTGTCACTGAAACTGCTAGAATAAAATGGAAACTGGAATGGGTCTCAATTGCATTCAAACCATGAATCATGAGGCCCGGTAAAATATTGTGCTTTTGAATCTGGTCCACGTAATGCCCATGGGTTCAATGTTCTTATAATTTTGATGCATAAAACACTAAGTAATGGGATCTCTTCCCTTGCTTCCCAGCCATTGCTGGGTCATCAGGGTGTTCCAGTGGCTGCTTTGAGATAATGCCCCTTGGCAGGTTAATAATATCTCCTGTGCAAGGGTAGATTGTGGGGCTGCAAAAGGACATTGCTATTGAAGAGGCAAGCAATAAAATACCCATTTTTTTGCTTTTCACAGCAAGCCATGGACATCTTGGGATTTGTGCCAGATGAAAAGTCTGGTGCCTACAAACTCACAGGAGCCATCATGCACTTTGGAAACATGAAATTCAAACAACGACCCAGAGAAGAGCAGGCAGAGGCTGATGGCACTGAAAGTAAGAAAAACATTTAATGTTACTCCTTACCTTCAAAAGTCTGGCATATTATCAAACCCTGTGCTGAGGAAGGTGGAGCCTGTTTGATTTGATCTTGTGCAATATAGCTGCTGTTCAGCCAAGAGTGCTGCACATCATTTCTAGCAGTGATTTGTACACTGCCGAGCAACCTCACTTAGTAGAGAGTGAATAGACACAGTCAGAGCAACACAATGAAACTCCATTTTTTTTGACCATTTGAACAAAATGGTTGTAAAAAGTTGTTGCTTTAGCTTTAAATTTCATTTCCTCAGGCTTTCTTCTTTGCTTCCTCTAGCATATGAAATAGTACTATTTCAACTGCCTATATCCATTCTGAAAATCTCTTATATCTGAAGAGTTTGTCAAGTGTGTTTCTAGCTGACCTTCTCCACCACAGAACTGAGCATAGGCACACCCAAGATGAATAATTTAAAAAGCAAGTTCTTTATCTAGTTTCTCTTTGGATGTAGATGAACTAAGAACTTTTTCTTGGCTAGGTATGTTTTCATGTAGCAGTTCAGAGCCAGCTAAAACCTTGTTTTCTCCCGATCAGGTGCTGACAAAGCTGCCTACCTGATGGGAATCAACTCCTCTGATTTGGTTAAGGGTTTATTGCACCCTAGAGTGAAAGTTGGAAATGAGTATGTGACTAAAGGTCAAAGTGTTGAACAGGTAAGAAGAAACTGTCACAGTATTTGGATACCTGTTCCACAAGCCTGGGGTCTTCTGTAACATCCCAGAGAGACTTTTGCTAGCAATATTAACGTGCGTGCGTGTTGTATGAACAGTGGATCTTCTAGTAACTGTTCTCATTTTATATCCACAAACATGGGGGAATAGATGATGAAAGAGCAGGATACTGGTAAAAAGATTGACAAGAGGATAGTGGCCTTTGGGATTGTTTTTCAGACGTGTTAGTAGCAGCCACTCAAGGAAATGAGGTGCAGTAAAAGCACATGGGACTTGGGATCTAATTCTGGATGAGAATAGTTACCTAAAGAGATGATCTGTGGATTATTTATACACTCATTTATTATTCATGTAATTCTAAGTTCTGTGTGACCTCAATCAGCTAAAGGCAATATCCACGTAAAGGTACCTCTTAATTTAGGAAACAAATGTCCTTGGGTTAGCACTGCTGCAGGCTGTATAGTATTCTAGAAGGTCCTTCAGCATTGTGGTTAAAATGAGAATTGTTGTCTGAAGGCAGGCTATGGCACAGGCTCAGTAACTGGAGAACTGTTGGAGAGAGCTCTACATTACTAGTGTAGTCATGCACTTGGTACACTAAAGAAAAAGCACAGACATTTCCTTTCCAACATCCTACTTGTGACATAGCATCCTTCAAAATTTGAAACAAACGTCAAGGAGTAGCTTAAGCACAGACATCCCCTGTGCCTACAGTTCTGGTTATCATGGCTAACGTCAGGCCTTTGAGCTTTGTGGTACTGAACTCCACAGCAGTACAAGGGATGAAGCCTTTTGCTACTTGCCATCCAGCTCTTTCCAAAGAGGAACTTTACTAACACTTTATGTACATGTTTGTACATATGTGACTGAAATATGTATAGCAATGGTTTGAAGAAAAGTCAGCATAGATAATGGAAGAAGCTGTGTGTTGTATTAACTAGTAATTACCTCAGCGATTATAAGAAAAATTGTGATATTTAAACTGTAAGTAGGAATTTTAAAAGACTAATGTACTGAAATCCTTGTGTTCCACAGTGAATTCTGTTGTATGTAGTGGCATTTTGAAATGTGTATTTTAGGTTTTGTATGCTGTTGGGGCCTTATCCAAGGCAGTGTATGATCGAATGTTCAAGTGGCTGGTGGTCCGTATCAACAAGACATTGGACACTAAGCTACCCAGACAGTTCTTCATTGGAGTCCTGGACATTGCTGGCTTTGAAATCTTTGATGTGAGTATTCATGTGTGAGGACCTGGGGAAGGACACAGAAGTTACTTAACAATACTTCTTGGGATGGGTATTTTCTTCTAAATGGACACAAAGCCAAAAGCCAAGAAAGCTGTAGAGCAAACAGCATATATGACTTTACAAGGTTTTGCCATGAATAGGTGTAGACAATGCTCAGTATTCAACACAGCTGGACATGCTCATAGTTCCTGGGCAGGAAGAAGGTCTTTAGCAGAGACAACATCTCATATTGTTTGGGCTGAATTTTAGGATGGTGTGCCCACTGTAGCCACTTTTTCTCTTTGAGAGAAAGTGCCTTTTATATGATGCAGCACTTCTTCATTTTTTTTATTATCACCATAAAAAATGTCTGCAACATAAAATATTTCACAACTGTTTCTCAGAAGCCATTCCTAAGGGTATGTGCTTAATGCTGATTCTGCTATGATTTGCTCTCTGTATTAAGCAGAGCAAAAACTGCACTGGCTCTGCTCTAGAGGACTTGGATGGCATGCTGCTGAGGAAAACTGGTGTGCATTCTAACTGAGAGACCTGAACAAATCGGGGCATCCACACACTCCAGAGAACAGCACACAAGGCAGCCAGCAGCCTGCTATTGAACTCCCCCTCCTTTGCCTTCAGTGTAATGCTCAGTAGTTTCTCAACTTGTTACTGTTTAGAAGGCTGTAAATGTAGATAGCTTCCCTCTTGCTTTTCCACTAAACCCATGACATAGTTCGCTATGTACAAATGCATCTCCTTTTAACTCCTGCAGTTCAACAGCTTTGAGCAGCTCTGCATCAATTACACTAATGAGAAACTGCAACAGTTTTTCAATCATCACATGTTTGTCCTGGAGCAAGAAGAATATAAAAAGGAAGGCATTGAGTGGGTATTCATTGATTTTGGCATGGACCTGCAGGCTTGTATCGATCTAATTGAGAAGGTACGTACAGGAGTGCTAAGGTGTATGTAATGAATTGTTTTAATTCATGATGTTCCTTTGGAGTTACCCTCAAATCCCAGTCAATAGAGCAGGATAAACAGCAAGACAGATTTCTCACCATATGCATTATGGAATCAAAGAAAAATCAATATTTGTGCCATTTCTGTCTATTTAACTTTATTTCAGTGAGTTTGCCTTGGAGAGCCAACAGCAGCCACAAGTTGTACTTGTTCTGTGTAGGTGTGTGGTCTTCCTTGTTTCTTACTTCACTTTTCTCCTACGGTTCAACAGTTTACTTTGTTCTACATATGCTTAATGTCAGCATCTCTCTCCCCATGATGTCCTGTTTCTTACATTACATGTTGATGTGAAGTCCTTCAGGCTCTCCCTAGCCTGAAGCCATGCTTCCCTCCCACAGCTTCCCCAGCATAGGATATGCCTTTCCTTTTCCCTTCCTCATGAACATTATGTAGCCTTGTCAGGGCAGCTGAATCTTGCTGTATCTCTTTATGCCATCTCTTCTGACATAGCATTTAACCCTGCTGATCTCTGAGGAAAAATTAAATTTGGAGTCTTGTATTAGTAGGACACTTGGAACAGCAGAAGTAGCCAGATTATTAAGTGCTCTTGTACTTAATCACTTTCTTCTCCAGGGTTAGGATGTCTGTGCATTTCACCCTCATCCCACAAAAAATCTGTCCTGTCAAATCCTAGGAAGTTAGTCTATCTTGTTCTGAAAGATGAGCAATAAAATGTGAGTTGGTCCAATTGTCTAAACCAAACAATTTCTGGAAGCCATCAGAAAGCCTCCTAAGGCAGAAGTGTCATACTGAATAGCGAAAGGTATGGTTACAATTTTAACAGAATAGTCAAAGATTTCATCCTCAGAATGGGAATAAATTTTGCAAGCTTAAATTTCCATCAGATCAAACTTAAAGGCTGCACAGCTGCTGTAGGCAGACTAAACATTTTCCAAGAAAGATGTGGAGATGGAATTTTTATCAGAGTGGTAATAGGACAATGGGAAATGACTTTAAACTAAAAGAAGGTAGATTTGGATTAGATATAAGGAAGAAATTCTTTATTATGAAGGTGATGAGGCACTAGAACACGTAGCCCAGTGAAGCTGTGGATACCCCATCTCTGGAAGTGTTTGAGGCTAGGATGGGTGGAGATTTGGGCAACCTGGTCTAGTGGGAGGTGTCCCTGCCAATGGCAATTAGGTGATCCCTAATGTTCTTTATAACCCAAAGTATTCTATGATTCTGTGACCTTTTTAATCAACAGCCATTGGGAATCCTGTCAATCCTTGAAGAGGAATGCATGTTCCCAAAAGCAACAGATATGACATTCAAAGCCAAACTTTATGACAATCATCTTGGCAAGTCACCTAACTTGCAGAAGCCCAGGCCTGATAAGAAAAGGAAATATGAAGCTCACTTTGAACTTCTTCATTATGCTGGTGCAGTAAGTTCCTCTGTTTGCAAGCAGACCTTATATTAGTGGTCTTCCAGGTGTGTATGTGTGGAGGGGGGATTAAACTGTAGCACACAGTGAGGAAGGGAGAGTGGGAAGGGTGAAGATGGAAAGGAGTTAAGAGCAAATGCCTGCTCTCTCTGCATAAACATTGCAACACAGTAAGATGCCACCAGACTTTAGGACATCTGGTTCTTGGCTACACAAATAAAGGAAGTGAACTGAGGAGGGCTAACAGTGGTATTGCTAAAAATAAGCCTTGTCTTTTTCACTTGTCCTGTAATCAGATTCAGATTAGTGGTTAAATAGCAGCAGCATCTAACTTTCCATCTTGTTTCCCTGTACAAATGAACTAAGTAATCTCTGCCTAACTTCAGGAAGGTTTTGAAGAACAGATTTTATATCACTTATTACTCATACTGGGACCGGTGTGTCAATACAGCCAAAGGGAAGTGTCATTGATTTTGCTGTGAAGGTTTAGTTAACAGGTCTGATGATGATGGGGTAAAGGAATACAATCCAATGTTGTGACACTTGAGTCGAAACGTACACGATTTCAAAGCTGCATTTTCAGACTAGATGGGCAGAAAGAATTTGAGAGGGGCATAAGAAATATTTTTTTTTATCAAACTAGCATTGATAAGAAGTGTCAGTACAGCAGAGCTGGAACCTACCTAGTACTGGTTTGAGTTCATTTTCAAGTATGATTGAACTGTAAGCTGCCTTTGCTTTTATTATGAGAAGTAATGCTCATCTTGCTCTTTATCTGTAGATGTTAGTGTATTCAGCAAAGAAAATGAGAATTTTCATCTCCACATGGTACTATTAACAGAACGTATTTTTTCACTAAACAGAGAGACGTGGCAAAGTCCAGGAGTTAGTTTTTCAACCACTACATTTCTGTCAGAAAATCTTAATTATTTGAGCGTAGTATACTGTTGTGAAGTGAAATTATTACCTGTGTGTTTTATAGTTCAGCTGTTATAAGGAGGGTTCCTGGGACACTGATGGCATGTGGTGTATTTACAGCCAGCCACATGGAGTTCAGAAGATATAGAGACCAACAAGTTTGGAAAGAGTGTGTGGGATTCAGATGGTAATTGTTAGGAAGAGAGGTCAGGCAATTAAGAAGCAGAGAATTGGATGGAAAGTGATGGAAAAACTGGGTGGCTGGTCCTGCTCTGAGAACAGCATTTCGCAAAAGGTCATTAGCTTCAAGCCAAGCCTTAAGGGACTACTTTGACGGAGAGCATTTGCAACCTCTGGTTTATGCTTTCAACACCTTGCTGTAGGTTCCCTACAACATCATTGGATGGCTTGAGAAGAACAAAGACCCGCTTAATGAAACCGTAGTAGGGATTTTCCAAAAATCATCCAACAAACTCCTGGCAAGCCTGTTTGAAAGCTACGTTGGTGCTGACAGTGGTAAGCAGAATCAACTCACATGAGTTTTTGTTCATTTCTGGGGTGTGTGCTTGGAAATGAATTTAAGAAACAACCATAAACTGCAGTTGACTCAATGCTAAATGAGGCAGTGACTAGTTATTTAGATGCACACAGCATCTGTAGGAGTCTGCCATGTTATCCTAAGTAGGCCATTAACTCAGCTAGTTTGAATGCATAATACCTCTAAGCAATTTTGGCAAGGAAATCTGTGTTGTGAACACTCCAGTGGGTGTTTGAGCATGCAAGTGTTCAGTTATACAGGCAAGTGTTTCACAAAACATTTTGTACATAAATGCCTGTCAACAAGAACAGCTCTTGTTCCCTGTTCTGTAGTCCTGCTTGTTAGCCATCCTGGATTAAATAAGAAGTGCAATATTTAAGAGAGAATCTTGAAATATTTTGTTGGATTAGTGGCAAGAAAATACTGAATGGGACTGAACATTTTTCCTCCTTTGCCAAAGTAGCAGAAGATTTTACAAGTACATCTTCCTTTCTGGTTGCTGCTGTTGATGTGGGTTTCTTTTTTCCTTTTTGTCTGTTTTTGAAAAGACCGATAGACTAATGTACATCTGAGGATGCATTTAAGCTATACGCATTATACAGAACTGTTTTAGTTGAGAGAAGACAAGTAGCAAGCATCCAGAGAAAGGACGCTAAGTAAATAAGACTGGCATTCTTTACAAAGATGTCGTTCTTATGTCCTGAAGTTGCAATCACTTACAGCCTACTTATTAGTAACCTCATTCCTGTGGATGATGTTGTCGTGAATCATAAGACACTTGCTGAGAAAGCAAGCAGAATGCAGACTTCATAATGTGTTAAGAGATGGAGCTGAATATAAATAACAAAAATCATGACATTAGCAAATTCTTGCAAGTTACTAACTGCATACTTGCCTGTGGATAGTCCTGTCTCTCAGAATGCTACCTTGCTTTTCTTCAGTGTCAGGAGAAAAGAACAGCCTGCTCAGATTAGCCTCTTCCAGTCTTAGCAGTGTCGCTTTCAAAAGGGGGAGAGGATTTTGATAATTGCATCAAACAGATTGTACTGTTCACCTCACCTTTTACATTGACTGTTGACAGGTGACAGAATGTCAGACCTCCTGGAAATGATCTAATGGTCCAGTATTTAAAAACTGTAGAAATTCAGAAATGGCTGTATATTTTTGGGTCATGCTTTGCTCATGAGTCGTGAAACTTCTTAAAGGTCATGTCAAAAATTATCATTTCTTTAAGAGATTTCAACTCTGAAGCTTTAAGCAAAATTCAGGGGATGCCAAGCTACTGTATCTAAAATTACAAAATAAATATTTATTTCTATTTATTCTGGCCAAACGTAACTTGCATGAGTTCAGTGTCTCATTAGCTGACGTGAGAATCAGGTCTGTACAGTACAATGAGCAGTACAAATTCTGCCTAAGCATTTCTTTCTTTATCTTTTTCTCTTTCTGTGTCATCTCACCCTAGGCATTTTAGTGAAATACAAGCTACTCTGTGTTGTTAAAGTTATTTTTTCTGCCTTACTCATATTTATGGACTTTCTGTGTAACAAGTGATGCTGTCCAGATCTGAAATGAAAATGCAATGCAGAAAGCAATGGTCTTTGACAAAAATCCTGAATGTAGACAGTAAGCTGAAAACTTGTGATATATAACACTCGACATTCAGAAGGCTTTTTTTTTGTATAATATTTGAATGATTTGAATGATCACAGCCATCAAGTCATCTATGGTTTGTCTGTTTCCCGTGCCATGGCCTGCACCCCTTACTGAGATACATGGTGTGATTTTTACTCTTTTTTTCTTTTTTCCTTAGCTGACCAGGGTGGAGAAAAGAAACGCAAGAAAGGTGCTTCTTTTCAAACTGTGTCCTCATTACACAAGGTTTGTTTACATCACCACACCTGATGGTTAGTGTTGAGACAATGCTTTGAAGAGGGATGTTAATGACTATAATGGACAAAGGAAACTGAAATCCGATATCAGAATTTGATTCCAAGCCTAGGTTATTGACCCTGTCAAAGTTATTAAAACTGTATGTGTGAGGGACTGCTCTGTTTTCTTTTATTTGAGCATTCAGGAGGTAAATCATTTTTAATTCCATTTTAGCAAGTATCATTTATTTCATGGCTTGTAGCTTCATGCAAGTCTTTGGAACTGGAACTGATTACAAGTCATTTGCTAGTCCCTGCTTTGTTACTGCTTCTAATGGGATCCTAGGATAAGAGCAATTGTAGAAAACAAAAGTTGTTGAAAGGAGCAGAGTATAACCTCTTTTTTCCTGAGTAATTCCCTCACTGGAATGCATTCCTGGTGGAAGCTGACATCAGGATCATCTCTGGGGGAAAAAAGGGGCTTGTAACTTACCATTAGTGTGTTTCTGTATTCTTATGGGTTTTTGGTTTGGTTTGGTTGTGTTTTTTTTGGCTTTTTTTATGCATTATATTGAGGAAGATGTAATGTAAGCTAGTATCAGGTGGGGAAGTTGATAGGGGTTTCCCCTTAGACATGTATTTTATTTTGTTAGATGTTACTCTTCATGAAGTGAAATCACAGGAAACAGAGACATATCTTGCCAGCTGAAGAAATGTAAATATATCTGAAAGATGTATTTGTAGACAGCAATTTAATAGTCCAATAATAGAGGCCCATTTTCCAGAACACAAGGAGCTGCTAAGGAGCTGGCTCGGGTTGTCTCATTTATCATCCTGACTGGCACAGGAGAAATTTTCGGCTTTAACAGCCTGCCCTGATTACATTATATTTCACCTCTAATCTTCTCTATTTTCTGCATACTAGACAAAACACCTTCCCTAGAGCCTGGAGATCACTGGCAGGCACTGAATGCTTGGCTTCTTCTGAGCTAGGTTGCTGCCTGCCTGAAAGATGACTAAGATTAATAAAGAGAAAATGTTTGGCCACGAGGACAAAAGCCTCGCTTTTACAAGGCACAGATGGGAAGGGTGAAGTGACTAGGCAATAATGCAGTTCAAATCAGTCTCTTCAGGTGAAAGGAACTTAGTACTCCTAGCGGAAGGTATGAAGTCACTGGTTAAACAGGATGGTGTGAAAACTGTCATCAGACAGTACAGTGTGAAGAGAGAGTCCTGATGCTTAGTGTCACCATAATATTTGATGAAAAAACAGGGTTTAACATCAGTGATGTGTTAATGAAGGTAGTCATCAATGTAACGTGTTTTATTGAGGATCTTCCATTTTCATGTACCATTACATGAAGAGTATGTCTTGTAGATAGTGTAAGAGAAAAAAATGCAAAAATGTTCTGCGGGATGATATTGCATCTTGCTGGCTATTCATGTTGCATCTGACAGTTCTGGGGCTGTAAGTAAAACACAAGTCTTCTTAAGATTTTGCTAAAACTGATGTGGATTCCTATAAAGAAGTTAATTTCTATTTTGATTTATTTGAAATCATTTCTTTTTAATGATTTTTAAGCTTATAATCTTACTAGGAACTACATAGATGACCTTAATAAACTTAACTAACAAACTAGAGAAATAAGCAATTGGAATTCCACAAGACCATTAAAGCTAATTGTGTTTTGTCATGTCTGTTCCAGGAAAATTTGAATAAGCTGATGACTAACCTAAAATCTACAGCCCCTCACTTTGTACGATGCATTATCCCCAATGAATCAAAAACACCAGGTATGAAAAGCACAGCTGTCTTAAAATTTTTAGTGTACTCAAACAGTGTAATTCCAGTACTTACTTGCAAGTCTCCAGAACATATTTCTATACGACCTGCGTTATTCAGTTTTTCCCATGGTGTTGCCCTCTCAGATGACACCTCCCATTTTTCATTTCCCACTGTGAAATGAAGATTAAGCCCTATGGAAAAGTTCTCTTTTGTTTTCCCCCCTGTAGGTGAAATGGATGCTTTCCTTGTCTTGCATCAGCTCCGGTGTAATGGTGTCCTGGAAGGTATCCGCATTTGCCGTAAGGGTTTCCCAAACAGGGTGCTTTACGCAGACTTTAAACAAAGGTAATGACAGAGCTGTGTTGTCTCCTGTCCTTATCCTATCAGCCAAAATAAGCAAAGCATGTCCTGTCATTTTTATTTGAGGTATTTTATTTGATTCAAGTTTATTTTCTATCCAGTTTGCTTGAACATAGAAGGCAGAATTCTGCTTTTGCCTGGTGCCTGTAGATGCAAAGTAGGAAATTAGTCTAGGTCATTTTTTTGCCAGTCCTATTCATTGCTTATCTGTTGTTAACAGGTACCGCATTCTGAATCCGGGTGCAATCCCAGAGGATAAGTTTGTTGATAGCAGAAAAGCTGCTGAAAAACTGCTGGCATCTTTAGATATTGACCATAACCAATATCGTTTTGGACACACCAAGGTAACCAGAAAAGATTATCAATTAATATTTAGAGAGAAAGGATGGATCTGATTGTCAGAATAGAATATTATGCAATCTCTGGTGGTGCCAATTAATGAAAAATTGATAATACAAGAAACCAGCAATATGGCAGCAAACCGATAACTTTTAAGGTGTGCTAGAGAAATTTTATTTCTCCAGCTTAAGCTCCCACAAACAGCAACACAGCAAGCAAACACAAGAGCAGATGATGCTCCATGCCTATCAGTATAACAGTAGTTTATTATAGCATAGATAAGCTCAAGCATATATGGACTGCAAGATCAGCTACAGCTTTTTAAATGAAGCCATTTGCAATTATGACATAATCCCATTCAGCAGAGACCTGAGAGTTGGGAGCTGAGGTTCAGCTGACCTGCTTTGAACCTGCTACATCCAATAGATACTGTGTAGGATGATGAAAAAATGGTTTGGCCTATTCAAACCTGGGGAGATGAGAGCCAGTTTTAAAGCAGTTGTGGAACTGTGCAATGCAGTTCCTGATGCAGGTACTATTTAGCCCTCTATTTTCTTTTGCTTTATAAATGTGCCAATAAAATTACCATTCTTCTGAACAATTAAAACAAAGTCTGTGTAGTTGTTGGTGCACTCTGGAAAAAACACATTCATTATGGTCAAATGTCATCTGTGCATGTACCAGGTGTTCTTCAAGGCTGGTCTGTTGGGCCATCTAGAAGAAATGAGGGATGAGAGACTTGCAAAGATCTTAACGATGATCCAAGCAAGGGCACGTGGCAGACTGATGCGTATTGAGTTCCAGAAGATAGTGGAGCGCAGGTATGAAGTCACCCCTTTCAATCTTAGCAGATAATAGTCATTGCCATTTAATTATACGTTGAATAGAGGCCTTTTTACAGTTCCTAAAGCTATAGCTAGTCCTGAATTAAAGGTTTAACTTACATGTCTGATAACGGTAATAACAACTGTATATTGCTGCCTGCAGCTCTGACAAAAATCAGATTTGGAAAATTTTTCACATCTTTGAAAATCAAGAACTGTGGAGAAAGTATCTTGCATATGTTAGGACCTGGAACAAGTTCCCAGTATTACTGAGAGTAGAGCCATAAAACTAACTCGGAATTGGTGGGGGGGGGGGGGGGATTATAATTTTCTCAATTCAGGATAACCATTAGGGGATTGTGTTTTCTTCCTAAAACAGGGATGCCCTTCTTGTAATTCAGTGGAATATCCGTGCATTTATGGCTGTAAAGAATTGGCCCTGGATGAAGCTTTTCTTTAAGATTAAACCTCTTCTGAAGTCTGCAGAAACTGAAAAAGAGATGGCCAATATGAAGGAAGAGTTCTTGAAACTGAAGGAGGCTCTGGAAAAATCTGAAGCCAGGAGAAAAGAACTTGAAGAAAAGCAAGTCTCTTTAGTTCAGGAAAAAAATGACTTGCTTCTACAGCTCCAAGCTGTGAGTAGGGATGTATATTTGTATGTTCATTAGATGTATTTTCAAGTTCAAAAGCTTACAGACCAGCATGTTGGTGTGATTCAACTAAAATAAGCTGTTGATCTTGTCAGAGTCTTGCCACAAAATTAGAGCAGATAGAAACTGCTCTGTAACATTGGGTCAGTCTCTGTGAATACAGAGTAGGTGATAATTGAGGCAATGACCACTTGTCCTCTTCCTTTCTCACCAGGAGCAAGACACTCTGGCAGATGCTGAGGAACGATGCGACTTGTTGATTAAATCCAAGATTCAGCTGGAGGCCAAAGTCAAAGAGCTGACAGAGCGGGTTGAGGATGAGGAAGAGATGAATTCTGAGCTGACTTCCAAGAAGAGAAAATTGGAAGATGAGTGCTCTGAGCTCAAGAAAGATATTGATGATCTTGAAATAACTCTTGCAAAAGTTGAGAAAGAGAAACATGCTACTGAAAATAAGGTACCTTTAGAACTTTGTCATGTTTTCAGAAGAGGTCAGGCTCCTTTTTCACATGAGCTACCGGTGTACTTGACAACTTTACACTGCCTGTTACAAAGGCCACACTAAAGGGTCAATATATACAAAGCCATTCAAACTTATGAGGGAAAAAGTGTTAAGTCTGAGCCTTAGTTTCTCTTTTTCAGAAGTGGGTTTTGCTCCAACACTGCTAAAGAATTACGTCTAGTTTTGGTGTGTTTAAGCAAACAATTTTCTGCTGAAACCATGAGTTCTTCCAGCTCTTCCTCTGAGGGCCTACAAATGTAAAACTCATCTCTTAATTCTCCCAGAAAGAACCAGGAGCTGGATTTTGTCACAGTGAGAGTGACACTGAAAAAAAAACTGAATGTATTTGAAATAAAAATGTCCATAACAAGAATTGGCACTTACTGGCTCCCTTGATGACAGTTTCATTCAAAACCTCACAAGGAGTCAAGGGAAGACATCCCTTTCTTCCCACTGTCTTCTTCCATACAAATTCAGTATAGACAGTCATCTGAGCCTGGTTGTGATAATCCCTTGCTTAAGAGTCTTATAAATTAACTGTCCTCTCTTCCACAGGTCAAAAATCTGACAGAGGAAATGGCAACTCTTGATGAGAACATCAGCAAACTTACTAAGGAGAAGAAGTCTTTGCAGGAAGCTCACCAGCAAGTTCTGGATGACCTACAAGCAGAGGAGGACAAAGTCAACACACTGAGCAAAGCTAAAGTGAAACTGGAACAGCAAGTGGACGATGTAAGCTGGCTCTGCCTTCACTTTTCTGAAGGCTTGTTTTGTCTACCACTTAACAATTTTAATGTGTCTGAAATGTCACAGATCTTTGCAATGTATTCCTGTTCTTTCAGAAACAATCAAGGATTTATAAATGCAGTCCTTGTTGTACCTTGCAAAAAGTAAAATTACAGCAACACTATAAATACTTATCTGTGTAGCCACACCTCTGAAAGGAATACAGTAAAAGGGAAAATCCACACTCAGTGTGCATTTGCATTGTAACTGGCATGCAGTCAAACAGAGCTTTGCTACCAAGAGAACTATAATGCTCACGCAAACGTAAAGCATGGACTAATCCTTACACTATGTTTATTTATCCCATATGTCTACTGGCTGCTAGAAACCAAGAAAACATAAGATCAGATTCTTATACTTAAGTACTTCTGATTCAACTCTTGCTAGAGCTCTGCACAAAGATGGGTTTAGCATGCAACTGACTGTTGGAAACAATCTGTGTTGAATATATTTAATAAGTGACCTTGTACCTAAAGCTTGAGGGCTCACTTGAACAAGAGAAGAAGGTGAGGATGGATCTGGAAAGGGCAAAACGCAAACTAGAAGGGGATTTGAAGCTGACCCAAGAGAGTGTCATGGACTTGGAGAATGATAAGTTGCAGATGGAAGAAAAGCTGAAGAAGTAAGAGACTATTTCTTTTATACAAAGTAAGGCAACACAGTTACTACTGCCATGTAGAGACTTCAGGTGTGTCCTTCTGCTCTGATGGTGGCTAAATAGAATTTCCATGACAGAGAAGAGTGTGTATAACCAAGGAGGGAGGGGAAAATCATTGTTACTCGCATACAGTATGCTTGAAACATTATAGATGATTACCCTTATCATCATATTAGCAGATAAAACTGAAGGAATTCTCTAAAAAGTTGTCCATTCTAAGTAACTATGACAGTACTGTTGAAAGACCTGGCTTGGTTAGGGATATTTTTTTCATTGAGTAAGAAAATAATATTACTTTGTATGACCAAAAGAACAAGAAATGTAATTTCACAAGTTATTGCAGAGCCTTGACTTGTAAACAACTGCTCAGAGAAGGATGTGTTTTCATGCACATGGCAATACATGATGATTGTTTTCATTTTTAGATGCATTAGGAGTTTTATTGAACAACTCTAAAAATTGCATAAGCCTAACTTTGTTTGAATTATGGGGAAAACTGTCACAGTGGGATTTTCCTTTCCTTGGCAGGAAAGAATTTGAAATGAGCCAGCTGAATTCCAAGATAGAAGATGAGCAAGCTATAGTAATGCAGCTGCAGAAGAAGATCAAGGAGCTTCAGGTCAGTGTGGTTCTTTCTCATCTATCTTAGGATGAGTCTCTCCAAGGCCAGGCTGGATGAGGCCCTGGGCGATCTGGTATAGTGGTAGGTGTCCCTGCCTATGGCAAGGGGTTGAAACTAGGTGGTCTTTAAGGTCCTTGCCAACCCAAGCCATTCAGTGATTCTGTGATTTTTATGCCTTACTGAAATGCTTTGCAGAGATTTTCACAGCAAGCTGCAGCTCAGCTTTGAGACAGCAAGTGCTGTAACTCTGTAGCAGCCCATATTAATACCTTTTCCCCTTACAATGCTCTCTCCATAGTGGTTCTTTCCCAGTATCAGGACTTACGACTACAGAATGCTAGTGGTTTCAGGATAGACAGAAAGGTTTTGGTAATGTGTTTTAAACTCTGAACAATGAACCTGAGGATGGTTGTGGGGATACTGTGGAGAATTCAGCAGTGAATAGCCATGGATTTGAAATTTAGGATAAGGGCTCAAATGCTCAAAAAATCTTCAACAGAAATTAGAAGGCCAAAGGCGACCAGCACAGTCCAAATTAAATGTCTTGACCCAAAATATCAGCTCTGATGTTTTATAAATAAAGAACATTCAGGTAATTTGAATGTGAAGCATATTTTCATCAAAACAACTGTTTTTTTGATAAAGATTACCCCCCAATGAGTACTCATTATACATGCAGTTTGACACACTGCTATATTCAAAATCCTCACTCTTACAGTGGAAGTAAAGAGAACTCTTACACTCCCCTTCAACTGCAATTAGTTACTATTCCTCACTCCTACTATAAAAAAAAAAACTCACACTGCTGTACTTGACCTAACTGTAAAGTACATGACAGAATACAAGGTCAGTGTACTTCAGTGTCTTGAACTAAAGCTTGTATAGCAAACTGTAGAGCTTGTAGAGCAATCTACTATGAGAAAGATGTAACTCATCATCCTTACTCTAGCTCAAGATCCAATTTATTGGCACAACTTGGGAAGTCCTTAACTGCTCTGCTTGCATCTCTGTTGTGAAGTGTGGGCTGTCAGAAGGCTTAAGTATTTGCAAGGTGCCTCAAGTTTCCCTGGTAGGAATCATCATGGAGGGTAACCCAAAGGCACTCCTGTCTTTTTGATAGGCTCGTATAGAAGAACTGGAAGAGGAATTGGAAGCAGAGAGAGCTGCTCGAGCCAAGGTGGAAAAGCAGAGATCAGATTTGGCCCGAGAACTGGAGGAATTAAGTGAGCGACTTGAGGAGGCTGGGGGAGCCACTGCTGCCCAGCTGGAGATGAACAAGAAACGTGAGGCTGAGTTCCTGAAGCTGCGTCGGGACCTTGAGGAGGCCACGCTGCACTATGAAGCCACGGCTGCCACCCTGAGGAAGAAGCATGCAGACAGCGTGGCTGAGATGGGGGAGCAACTGGACAACCTCCAGCGGGTCAAGCAGAAACTGGAAAAGGAGAAAAGTGAGCTGAAGATGGAGGTGGATGATCTGTCATCCAACATGGAGCAGATGGTGAAGGGAAAAGTAAGCATCTTGAGGCTTTTCAAACCTACAGTGGTCATGTGTAGCCAAGGCTGGTCTGAAGGTTTCCTAGGACTGGGGTGTTTCACAAGGTGGTTTCCTGCGATATGGTGGTGCATGTGCGCATAGTATCACACTTTCCTCAGCTGGTGGTATAACCCTCCTTACCTTAGAGATGAGACAGTGATTGAGAGGGCCTGTCTAATACATAGTGCATCCCCCATCCCAGACGTATCGGTTAATCATATATTTCAGAGCACAAAACTGTGTCACTTTAATTGTGCTCCACCAGGCTGATGATAACTGATGTGATGCCATCCAAGGTTAGATTCCCATCCCAAGCACAGTGCCCCCAGATCCTGTTCCTGGCTCGCTGTTTTGAGTCATGTTAACAAGGAGCATAAAACAAAAGCTTTGTGACAGTCCTATATTTTTACCTTCTATGGATGAGTTACCCATTTTGCTTCCTGAGCTTGGTAACTTTCATGGCACACTAGAGAGTCCTTTCTGTGCAACTGAAGAAAAGAGATTTCATTATTCTGAGTGTTAGGAGGCTGTCATCAGCCTCAATTTATGATAAATGGCAATTAAATAGAATCAGTAAAGCAGTTTTCATTGGAGGTGATATTCCCATCTAGCAATTATGATGAGGCTTATGACTGAACTTCGTAGGCATGTGATTGCTTTTGAAGGTCTTGCAAAGTCTTTTTACTCTGGTGCGTTATTTCAGAATGCAGTTAAGGGAAAATAAATGTGGTATGGTCTGGTGGGGAGACCCATGACTGGGGCTGCAGACACAGGGCTCCTATTCCCTGCTTTGCTGCTGTCCTCCAACATGCCAAAGCAGGTTTACCTCTTTCAGTTCCAATGTCCCTGTCTTCAAAACAGTGGCAAGACATTGATCTGTTTTATTGAAGAGCTTTCAGAGATACTTATGAGAAGTTCACTAAGAACAAGGGATGTCATTTGTCCCTCTGTAACCTTTGCTGTTCATGAACTGTATCTTGAAAAACATTAACTACACACGCATGATGATGAGTAGGATCATTTCTTCTTGGTCACTCATATCTGAGCCAAATCCCAAATTCTTTATTCAAGTTCTAGGCACTCAGTGTTCCTGGAAGATGCATTTCACTGTTGTTCTACTTGGTGAAAAACAGAAAAGTGGTATTTACCAGGTCAAATTTTTCCTTAAACCAGGATACCAACAGAATGTGATTTATGTGTTTTTTAAAGCTTATGAAGACCCAGCCTTAACCTCTGCCTTATCGCTCCTTGTATGCTGCTGCTGAAAGTGATATTTGGGTCTTTGTTATCTGACATTTCTCTGAAAGGGATTCATACACACACACACAGATTTGGAAGGCTACAGCTTCCAAATAGTTACTTGGAAGCTACAGCTTTGTGTGTCTTTTCTCCTGCTTCCTGCTTTCTCCTGCTTAGGCAAATGCAGAAAAACTTTGTCGCACTTATGAAGATCATCTGAATGAGACAAAAACTAAGCTGGATGAAATGACTCGCCTCATGAACGACCTCACTACTCAGAAGGCAAAGCTCCAGAGTGAGAATGGTATGTGTGACACATGAGTGTTCAGCCCAGATACTGGGATTCAGTATATCAGGCGGCTACATTAAAGAGGAGTATTGTGCAGTAGCACTTGTACTGGAACTGGTTGGATTAAGACTGCTGAATGGAGCTGTAGCTTTGTATCTTCCAATTTTCCTGCCTTCAGTATTTGCATAAGCTTGATAGAAGAGACCCTGCCTTGGACTGGCTTTTAAAACTAAGCTATAACCGTAGTTACCAACATGCTGTGCTACCACCTCATGAGCTGAAATGGACGTGTTGGCTAAATATCCAGTTTCATAAAAAATGACATGTGCATCTATGTGCACATGTGCACAATATCCAGTTTCATAAACAATGACATGTGCAAAGCTAGAGGGAAGATGAGGAAGTTGGTGTACTGTTGTTGTCTGTGTGGATACTGCCTTCCTCAGCATAACCTCAGGCATTGCAACCTAGAAGATACTTGGATCCACTCAGACATATCCTCCAAGTGTGCGCTATGTTTTTAACTAGAGAACCATTTAATCTCAGCATCCTCATCAGTTATCACTGTTCTGCTATGTTAACTTTCCATGTATTTTCAAAGACACATGTATTTCATTTTCTGTCAGTTATCTTGTTAGTTCTATGTACTCCTATAAGGCTTGAGTTTCCACCCTGTAATGGTGCCCTTCTCATGATAAATAGTTTTCCTTATGTATCCCTCTGTTCTGTATGCTGGCAGTTGTGAGGATATTAAGATACTTTGGAGCCAACTGAAAAGCAGTCTGTAGAAAAGCAAAATAGTGAAGAAAACATGTAAGCAAAACCAGCTACAATTGCATGTGAAAGTAAGAATCAATCTAGCCTGATCCATGAGATGAACTAACAATCATGAATCAAAGTAATGACACTACAAATAATAACTATTTAAAAAAAAAAAAAAAAAAAAAAAGAGAGAGAGAAGAAAGTGAAGTATCTTGAGAAGAAAGTGAAGTATCTTGGTGGTTACAAGATCGAAAGACACTTCACAAAAGGTTAGCCACAATCATTGTTAGTTCTTTTCCTCTGCAGAATTGGACAAGACAGACTTTGATTTTTGGCTCTGGCTAGGAGTGTGTCACTTCTTGTTCTTACCCTTTCTTGATCAAATTCTGTGACAGGTGAATTTGTAAGACAGCTTGAGGAGAAGGAGTCACTGATAAGTCAGCTGTCCCGGGGAAAAACATCATTTACCCAGCAGATTGAAGAACTTAGGAGACAGCTAGAAGAGGAAACCAAGGTAATGCTTTGATGTTGTCCCATTCATTGGGTTGGAAAGGGAAAAACTACTCATGTTTGTTTGTACCCTGGATAAAAGCTGAAATGACACATAGGAGTGAGAATACTTTCTGGTAATTTTAAGGATATAAGTTCCTGCCCCTGACACAAGTAAGTCAAAGGAGAAGAGTTTTGGAAAATATCTGGTGCCCATAACTGGTAAATGAAACTTATCCAATAGTATACCCAAAATCTTAAATCTTGCATCTTAAACATTTATCTGTTTCTCCAGAGGTATCCTCAGTTTTGATGGTTTGCCCAGCATGTCATCAGTAGGGATGACCTCAAGTATTTCTCGACTTGACTTGATCAGGACTGTCAAGGCCAGAGGCAAAAAAGAAACAGATTTCTGTCTCCATTTGAATTTCTAGAGTATGTTTATTTGGGTTTTTCAGTAGGTATCCATCCAATGCTTTGACCTTTCTATTTCTGCAGTCCAAAAATGCCCTGGCTCATGCCCTGCAAGCAGCCAGGCATGACTGTGATCTCTTGCGGGAGCAGTATGAGGAGGAGCAAGAAGCCAAGGCGGAGCTGCAGCGGGCTCTCTCTAAGGGAAATGCAGAAGTGGCACAGTGGAGAACAAAGTATGAGACTGATGCCATACAGAGAACTGAGGAGCTGGAAGATGCCAAGTAAGTGGGTACTATGGGTTTCGTCTGCCCCTCAGCTGGAAGGACTGTAGTATCTGCATCTGCATGTCTCCAATCTGCAGGATCTTCCCCCACTTCCAGTACATTTTCTCCATCTGGCATCTTTGTTGTATTTTTTTGGGGACCCTTCCTTTATTTCCAGGGCCTCTTCTCGCTGCTGTGACTACCAAACTCTATTTTCCCAGTCTAGTCTATGAACAAAAGCCCCAAGACATGAACCAACTCCTTTTCAGTCGTCATCTCTTTTAGTTATAGAATTCAGTATGTGAAACTTCGACTTAGACCAGGTTTTATCAAAATTTACAATCAGCACTTACTGGTTACAGCTAGCAAATAATGGCAGGCTTCTGTTTGAAAGGTCAAAAGTTCAATTTCAAACATTCACACACATATACACGCATGCACAAAATTATCTGCCACTTCTCAGCATTCACAATTTAGATGCTATTCTTTGCCTGTCATAGACCCTTCTCTCTGGAGGCTTGATTTCTATTTATTTTTCCTTCACACTTTCCTTTTGGAAACTGAATTATTGAGATGCTGATTTGGCATCAGTTTTTTTTCTGGATAGCATGGCAGTGGTTGCTCAGTCATTTTACTGTCTCTCCCCACCTGGCAGGAAGAAACTTGCTGCTCGCCTGCAAGAAGCTGAGGAAGCAATTGAGGCTGCCAATGCCAAGTGCTCTTCTCTGGAAAAGACAAAGCACAGGCTGCAGAATGAGCTGGAAGACATGATGATCGACCTGGAAAAGGCCAATTCAGCAGCTGCCTCCCTAGACAAGAAGCAGCGTGGGTTTGACAAGATCATCAATGACTGGAAGCAAAAGTACGAAGAGTCACAGGCTGAGCTGGAGGCTTCTCAGAAGGAGGCCCGTAGCCTCAGCACCGAGCTCTTCAAGCTGAAGAATGCCTATGAAGAGACACTGGACCACCTGGAGACACTGAAACGGGAAAACAAGAATCTCCAAGGTAGGTTTCATTCAGGCCCCATGCCTGGTGTGAGTGTCACAGCAGGGAGGACAGTTGTAGGGAAAGGCATTTCTCATCTCCTTGGGAATAGCTTTCAGGTGTGTTTAAAGATACTGACTGATGCTGGCAACAGGGGGTTTAAGTGTAGAAAATGGTGTGGCCGGAGGACTGATTAGGTCTGTGTAATCTAATGTTGCCTACAGTTTTGTTTAGAAAGATAATCCTCATTACAAAGGAGAAGAAATGCTCTTAAAAGTCTGTAGCTTTTTACTGACAGTACAGTCCACACTTGATAAACCAATGGAGAAATTCACATCACTGCAAGAAAATTTCTAGTTGTCCCCAGTGCTTTTCTCATCATTCCCATCAGTGTGAGGGGCAGGGGAAGTGAGCCCAACACTGGCAGAGGTGCCAGCCTCAGGAACAAGAAAGATAGCAAAGGTGCAACAGATGAAGCCTTGATAGATAGCTCCTAGAGCAGAGCACGATGTTGCTAGCCTGCCAATCACAGATAAAACTAAACCACTTCAAAAAGCATTTATGACAAAGTCTGTGCCTTCAAGTACATTGGGTAAAAACAGCTGCTGTAAAAGGAAGCTGAACCCAAGATGTCTGATGTACAGATGAGCCTTTGAAGTAGTAGTCTGAGGCACAGATGCTGTATTCTCACTCCCTGAGTTGCGTTATGTCTGGGACATGCAGACTGAAAATAAATGCCTCCGACCTTTTTCTTGTTTCAGAGGAGATTTCTGATCTGACCAACCAGATTAGTGAAGGAAACAAGAGCCTTCATGAAATAGAAAAAATCAAGAAACAGGTTGAACAAGAAAAGTCAGAAGTTCAGCTGGCTCTGGAAGAAGCAGAGGTAAGGAAAGAGCTCAAAGCAAGAGGAAAGGGTGCCTTTGTCATGAAACTCCTTCCTTTTTGATTCTGTCAGCAACACTGTGAATGTGTTGATAGCAAGTGCTGCACCCAGTTCCCCTGGGCTTTCCTAGCCATAGCTTTCAAAAGTGACTGGTGACTTTTGGAGATGTCACCTCTAAGATCATCAAATGGAGGCCATGTCAAAGGAGGTGTGTTGTAGGTTTTTGTGTGGTTGTTTTTCCTTTTCTTTCAGAAAGCTCAGATATCCTCTGCCCATGTTCTGACAATCTAGCATGGAATATTCCAGTCTTTCAGGAAATAGAAATTGCTGGGAACCATGGCTTTACAGTATTTTATCAGATACTTCTAGTGTCTAGATTTCAATCAGCAAATTCACCACTTCCCATCTTTGAGCATAAGAAAACAAACCTCCTGATAACTTGAAATACTCTAAGGTCTTAGTGTGTTAGATACTGCTGCTTGCAGAAACAAAAAACAAAAAACAACAAAAAACAAACAAACAAACAAACAAACAAACAAAAAAAAACAACAAAAAAAGTGGTACCAGGCTCAGATATGAGATGAAAACAGGCCATCTAGAAAATCTTTGTCTCCCACAGGAGTTTGATAGACACTTAACATCACTGTGTTCGTTTATACAGTGACAAGTATGCATGTACCAAGAGGGACACCCCATCCCTGTTTCCAGAAACAAACCAACAACATGGAACAGGCCGGCTGACAATCCTGGCGATTCACTTAGAAATGTGGGTTGTCAGGTTTTTTGGAAGTTTGGTGCGTGGCAGAGCTAGGAAGGGGTGTAGGTGTTGCTGGGTAGAAGTAACACAGCACAGGATTGTTAGTGAGGGCTGCATTTCATTTGAATTATTCTCTGCATAGCGTATGCTAAAGTAAACATCATACGGTGACAGGGATCTGTTAATACCTCAAATATTGTGCAACTTCTTTTGTCTGTTACAGGACGCTTTACAGTTTGCAGGGATTTCACAGCCAACCAAGCAGGTCTGGTGATAAGAGCAGAGGAAATAGCACATCTCGCTTCCACAGCTCTGAGATGTGAAGAGTGATTACACGCTCTGTCACTGAGCTTTTCTCACACCAAAGAATACATCCAGTTCTTGGGGGATCTCAGGGGCATACTTTACTTTCCTGAACCGTGTGGAATGGCTTCCTAAAGCTCAGGGAAATTATTGGCTAATGAAAGTAAAGTGATGATGTATCTCATTTTAATTCTGAAAGTAATGGCTTAATGCTGACTTCCTCCCTCCCTTGTGAGTTTGGGTTTCTGGCAGTCACCGCTGGTAATGTGGTACTTCTGTGTGCTGTTAACGTGGGGTGGTTCCTTGGCATGAAACCTGCATCTGAGTGACCTGCAGCTGCTGCACAGTGTCCACGGATTAGCAAGGATTTTGAACAGCTTTCCCATCAGAAACCCCATTCTGTTTTCACCATCTCTTAAGGGAAACACAGCTAAGCCAGTGCAATTTTACCCTTCTGAGAGCATTTCCAAAATACGTGGTGTTCCTTCTGCTTTCCTTCCCTGTTTGAGAGCAGCACTGAGTTGCAATGGCAAGACTTGGGAGTCTGAGGCCCTGTTAGATAACTGCAGGCTGCTCTCAGTGCAGTTTTTGACCTCCATACATGAGAGATGATGTAAGAACAAAGATGTCAGGATAAACCTGCCTTGTTCCATAGCTTCCTTCATGTTAACTGGAAAAAGGGGACAGAGTAGTTTTGTATTTTCATACAGAGCCGATGTCTGCTATTTCTTTCCTTAAAGTCATTTGGCATAACAAGACTGTATCCCCAGGAGGCTTTCAACACTCTGTGATTTGGAGAAGTCCTTATGAGCTGGAAGGAGTGTGGACCCCTTCAACTTTCCAACACCAGTCTGGCTTTAGCCTCTCCTTATTGCTTGCAAGCCCATGAATTTCCAGAGAGTGTCTGTATTGGGGTGCCAGGGGAATGCATTTGTTGGTATCAAAACCATACAGGCAAGGCATAATGTATCTTTTTGTGAGCCATGGACTATTTGACAATTTGTGCTCTGAGGAGCTTGCTGCTCAATTTTCCAGCTGCCAGCTTGCATTAGAAAGCAGATAAATGTGTTGTTTTGCTCATGTCCTTGCTTATAGAGAGGGGCAGGGAAGGAACTGTGCTACTGGGAACAGTGAGAAAAGCATGAAGGGATCATCTGTGCAATTGCAAGCTCTTGGTGCTTTCTGTTTCAGGGAGCTTTGGAGCATGAAGAAAGTAAGACCCTTCGTTTTCAGCTTGAACTTTCTCAGCTTAAGGCTGATTTTGAAAGGAAACTTACAGAAAAGGATGAAGAAATGGAAAATATGAGGTACCGTGTAGAGACAAATAATTTTTAAATTCTTATTTTTAAGGGGAAAATCTCAAAAGATCAGAAATATTCTCAAGACCCAAGCCAGTCAAACAAAACACAGGTAAACAAACCAGCAAAAGCTGATACTCACTATCAGGAACTAAGGCAGCTCTGGGTATTTGCCAAAGGGTAATCCTACTACCTTTCTTTACTTTACTAGTCCTACCTACTACCTCTACTTGCTTACATCATGGAGCCAAGCACGTCTAGCTAGTCTGCTGCCTCCTCCCCATCCCCTAGGATGAGTGCCTCCCAAGGGGGGAACCACAGGCAAAATCAGTGGTGCTCACACTGGTGTGTGCTAAAGGCAATCTTTACCTCTGCATTCAGTCAATTTATGCAGTCATGGCTACACTGATTGTGGGAGGATGTGAGGAGCTTGCAGTTACCTGTACATCATTTGGGTAACCCCTGAGACTTGCAGAGGTACGGGAAGTGTCAATATAGAAGGAAAGGAGTTTGCAGGTGAAAGGGATGAACAGGAAAAACGGAAAGCAATTAGATGGCAGAGGGATGATGTGTTTTGTCGCTCCCCTCCTCCCTGCAGCACAAACTCTAGTCTGCAGAGGTACACTGATCCTGGGTAAGATTTTTAGCAATGTGTGTGCAGTCCTTCAGGAAACTCTGGTCTTGAACCACTTCGTGCTGTAGTGTTATTAGTCCAAGAAGCACATCATTATTTGCTAGAAGGGTAAAGGCCAGGGAAAGGGGAGGCCAAAGGTCCACTTTGGCTAGAACAGATACAAGCATTAACATGTTAATTGCTTCAGAAAAACAAACAAGATTTTGGTGCTTTCAGAGGCTATTTTCTGATGTCCTGCAGATGTCTGGATTATGGAAATCCCAACAGGCTATTCTAATTAGTGTTTCTGCCTCAGCCTCATGCATGTTTTGCTTCTAGACTGCTTAGACTGCTCAGCAGGCAAGCTGTGGTGTCTCCTGGGAATGCAGGGCACAGTTCAGTGTCTTGCCTAAGCAATAACACCCTCAAGGTTTTCCTTGTTGACTTGGTGATTTCCCAGAAATCCTATGCAATCAGCAAAGCTCGGCTGGCAGTGAGAAGAAAATTCACTGTGTGAGTCATATTTGGTGTTTTGAGTTTCTTTCTGGTTTCAGGAAGGCAAAACCTGTTCTACTGGACTCAGAGCCTAGAATTGCAGGTGGTTTTTTTTTTTTGTTTTTGTTGTTTTCTAAGCCTCTCCGTTGAAATTGTTAGAGGAAAATAATGTACCTGTCTCTGTTTTGCTATCTCTTACATAGACAGACATAAATGGCCTTTCACATGGGGAGCAGCCTGTTAATTACAGTGGGTTCAATCTCTTCTAATTGTAGATGTCTGTAACACAGATTTCTGTTCTTGAAGTACTCCTGTCATAATTGAGCATAAGAAATGTACGTTTCAACATCTACTTCAAGATGTGATAAATTGGATCTTGCCAGTGTCATTTACTATATACAGGGTGCCTAGAATGATTGGCTTGAACATAGCTACCTACCATCAGTTTGATTAATTTCATTTATTAATGCCTTCATAAAAAGGCTGAGATGTAAAGCAACCAAGTAAATGATTTGGTAAATACCTTGGTAAGTGACAGCTAAGCTTGAAATGCTTCTTGCTAGGTTCAAAGCTGTACTTGCTTGAGCTCATGAGAGATTTAAGGGAAATCCTTGCTGTAATATTGCCAACGGAAATGAGGGAGATTAATACTACAGGTTATTGCAGATCAGGAGTTAGCTGAGGGTGTGAAACACAGCAGACAGGTAGATGGCAATGAGGCACTAGAAACACATGCTATGTATGTCATTCAGGAATGTACTGCTGATTCTAGCAATGAGACACCTGTTGAAGTACTGTTGCATGTAGTTCTGTGTTCCTTCCCAGAGATTAAAATGAGTCCATTCACTCTAAATGACCCTTCTACATTATTCCAAAACCAGGAGAAATCAGCAACGCGCCATAGATTCACTGCAGTCCACCCTTGATTCTGAAGCCCGGAGCAGAAATGAGGCCATTCGGCTGAAGAAGAAGATGGAAGGGGACCTCAATGAAATGGAAATCCAGCTCAGCCATGCCAACAGGCATGCTGCAGAAGCAACGAAGTCAACACGTGTCCTGCAAACACAAATAAAGGTACTGAGAGCTCTCAGTCCCAGGCTGGGTTTCATAGCACACAGCAAAACAGTGCTGGTGATTAAGAGAAGCTACTCTCAGGGACATGTGGGAAAAGCCCTTAGTGATCACTTCTGACACGAGAGAACACTGAACTGTGGATCTCTTCCAAGACTTCCATGCAAGTGGGATGAGATCCAGGTGTAAAACCCCTGCTGGCTACAGTTTCCCGTTGGGGCAGAAAGTTACAGCATGAGGTACTGAAAATCTGATTTTCATGTGGGCTTGCAAGGCCTTTAAAAGTGGAGAGCGCGTCAGTTAGCCAGAGTACAGATTGTGTGTGTATATTCAGCTTTCTAATGTGCTTCAGCGTAACTAATTTTTGTTGTTGTTGTTTAAAGAGCCTTGCTAAGAGACCTTTCAAGTCATAGCCTGCCTCATCTCTCTCCCATGCTATGAAGCTGGTTCTGCCTCGGGCAGAAGCACTAGTTCTGACAGATTGCAGATCAGGTTTTTCCCTCTTTGCATCACATACCACAAAAGCTATTCAGATTACGGTCTGGAGGAAGCCTTTCTCGAATAAAGAAGCACTGAGCTTCTAGAGGTGGCCCTCTCATGTAAGCGCAATGGCTCAAAATGCATTTGGACTGGTTAAAAACCTGTCTGCTTTGTTATAGGAACTTCAGGTGCAGCTGGATGACTCCGGGCATGTGAATGAAGATCTGAAGGAACAGCTGGCAGTCTCTGACAGGAGGAACAATCTTCTCCAGTCGGAGCTGGACGAGCTGAGGGCTTTGCTGGACCAGACTGAACGGGCAAGGAAGCTGGCAGAGCATGAGCTGCTGGAAGCCACCGAACGTGTGAACCTGCTGCATACTCAGGTTGGCTTTTTCTGGGTTAAACAGCCTTGCCTGTTAAGCACTGACGCTGTTTGTCCATTGCTGTCATAAGGCAGACACACTCCTTGCCCACCTTCAAGGTAGAAAATGGTAGAGGAAATAAGTCACTCTGCAGGAATGCCACCTCGTTACTGTCAGGTTAGCTGGAACTGATGACTCAACCAACTGCATTAAACAGTTCACAGAAAATATAAAGATGGGAGATAACAAGAATAAATTTTATTTCTTACTTTCTTTGGTGCTATAAAAACCCAGCTTCCTGATTTCATTAGGCTGTGGCTGGGATAGGGAGGCATTTCTTTGGAAAAGCAGCAGTGTCTGCACAAGGTGCTGTTATTATTTAGCAAAGCAAACTTCAATGCCTCATGAGCACTAGGTGCATTGTGCACGGCAGCAAAGCATGCTCTACCACATCAGGTCTTCGTTAAGAGAGCCCTTTGGACTTGGTCACAATGGGCACCGCAGATTTTACAGGGTTGTGGAGGCATATATCCTGAGTCCCCAGCACTTTTGCTGCAAAACCCAATCTTCTCTTCACCAAACAACCAACATTCAGAAGGAGATGAAAATGAGCTGCAGGCTGGCAATATTTTGTAATATTCAGCACGTGTGATACTTCAACAGTCTGACGTGGGACTTTTGTTTTAATCACCTTATTGACTAACTGATAACAGATCATTACTTTTCCAGGATGAACTGCTATATTCATTCTTCTGTTTCAGCCTCTTGCTTATTATTTTACCTGAATTGAAATCTGAACATTTACGTTATTGAAAGTATTTGTAATATTTCCTCAGTCTGAAGATAAGCTACATAGTAAAGGCCAACCCTTACCCCATACGTGGACCTCCCTCCCTAAATATTGCTCCGTGTAATCCAGGGGCTGCAAAAAACATTAAGCCTTCATGTGCTATGGTATTTAGAGAAGTTATGTCTCAATTAATCATTTTTCCTGCTTTTCCACTGTTTGTTTTCTGGAAAACATTATAAAGAACACCAGCCTAATCAATCAGAAGAAGAAGCTGGAAGGTGACATTTCCCAGATGCAGAATGAAGTGGAGGAATCAATCCAGGAGTGCCGAAATGCAGAGGAAAAAGCTAAGAAAGCAATCACAGATGTAAGTAGCCTCATTGCTTGCTCAGTTTGTTTCAGTACCACACTGTCTTAGGACAAGCCAGCATTTCCCCAGCACCTGTTACAAACCTGATATACCTGAAGTGCTCCACAGTTATCTGGAGGCAGCTGATGAAACTACAAAAGGAAACAGACTAGAGGTTAGGAGAAAGGAAATACTTCTGCTTGATCTTTTTTTATTCTTCCTTTCCCTGAGAACGCAGCTTCCACTGATCCCCAAAGTCTCAGGTCATGTCACCTTTGAATTGGGTGGATTAGATACCTGGATAGGCTAAACTACTTCAGACGGAACTAGCACTAACAGGTCTCCAGGTGTGCATAGAATCTGCTGTGAGGAGTACAATTCCCAAATCCAAAATGAGGCATCTGTTAGAAAAACATGAGGATGAAGTTCCCAAGAAGAGACAGTGAGCGCATTCTTCCTGTCAGGAAGATGACATTTTGGACTAGTATAGTTTCTTTCCCCACAGACCTGGAGAAACAAAGAGTTTGGCTGACATATCACATCATACCAGCAGACAGAGTAAAATCTAGAACTGGATGTTCCTGTGAGTTGTGTCTGGAGCGCCTGGATGAAGCTATTCTTGTACCGTGGTCTTCACTGCTTCTCAGCTGGCAGTTCTGTTACTGCCTGCCAGAGAGAAGACACCGACTGTCCTTGATTCAGCTCCAGCCTGGACTGCAGTGCTTGCTGTCTTCCGATGGATGTTCAGTGATGGATACAAGAATCTGCAAATGGCTCTAGGAGGCAGGGACACGTGTCAGATCAGACATGAGCTAATTGGCACCCTCGTTACCAGTCTTAGAGAACGGTCAGGGAATATGTAAGATGCTGAAGCTGAGCTTCCTATCACAGCTCAGACTGCAGAAATTGCTGTGCTGTTACAGCTGCTCAGGCAGCTCTTGTCTATGGCTGTGCCAGGAAACTCGTCTGCCTTTTTTTTAAAATTCACTACCTTTCAAAGCAATATTCAAGATCAAATTCCAATATTAGACTTGAAATAAGTTCTGGGTGAAATGCCTGCAGTGAGCAGCATAGGTTTACTTGTAGCTATTATAAATGAGGACACTGTGTAGCATGGATACCAAAACAAACAAGCAAAGACTTATAATGTTAGAATATGGAGAGAAAAAAAAAAATGCCTTGTCTCTGTCCAGGAGAGATAAACATACACAATCTATTCTTGGTAGCATTAGGTGTATAGCCAATGAGCCAAGTAGTGGATTATTCAACATGGATTTCTATCATAAAGTTGGTTGTTTTTTCAGGCAGCAATGATGGCTGAGGAGCTTAAAAAAGAGCAAGATACTAGTGCTCACTTAGAGAGAATGAAGAAGAACATGGAACAAACCATTAAAGATCTCCAGAAACGATTGGATGAGGCAGAACAAATAGCCCTGAAAGGTGGCAAGAAACAGATCCAGAAACTGGAATCCAGGGTAAGTTTGTGATCAAATACAGACTTGGGAGTGGGTGGGTGCCCTTGGGGTGCCTGGTACGTTCAAAGGATGCAGGTGAGCAGCTCTTGGACACATCCTTCCCCTTCAAGATCCAGTTGTAGTGAGCTGTGAAGATCCAGTTGTAGTGAGCTGTGAGCTGTTGTAGCACAGTAGGTGACTAAGCCCTTGATTTTAAAAAAAATATAAATATCTACAACCAGGAAAAGCATCTGCTTGGTTCAGATAAACTTTTTTTGATCTTTGCACATGTATATAGAGCATCTAGTTCTGAGTGGGGCCTTTGGCTGCTGGCACAGCTTAAATACATTTATGAAAAAATAGAATGAAAAGGCTACATTTGGATCTGTTCCTCAAATTGAGCACTATTAAGATGCTGAGGAAAGTGAATATGTCTTGAACTGTGAACTAAGTTACCCACTGCTTTATATTTGTAGCATAATTGCAAGGTCTCTTTCCTTTTTTGCAGGTTCGTGAACTGGAGAATGAACTTGAGACTGAACTCCGTCGCAATTCAGATGCCCAAAAAGGAGCCCGCAAGTTTGAGAGGCGCATTAAAGAGCTGACTTATCAGGTACGCCGAGGACTGTAGGAACCACTAGATCCCCGGAAAGAAATGTTTTCTCCCTCTCTGGGACTGAATTTGTTTCAGTGTTTCAGTGAAGGATGAAGGAGGGCGTTACCCAGAGCTTTCTCATTGCAGGAAGCTTTAGGGGTGGGAGGAACATCTTCCTAGTGCTACCATCATCTTGCCTGACGAATTGTAACCAGCATTAGCTTACTATTGCTGGGATTTGGACAGTTTCAGCACAGTACTAAATGGAGCAGGCTTAGAGGACTTTTCATACTGCAAGAGAAAAAAGAGCTCAGATGTCTCTCAGCTGTGCTGGTGTTGCTTAAAGGAGCCATAAGGAGTCAGTTAACTCTGGTGCATCACTCGGCATAGGGCTGCCCAGTCCCAGGGCTCTGTCACCTACTGCTGGGTGTAGTACTACTACTGCTGTAGTAGTCTCAGCCTCCTGCAGGCTTCCTAACAGCTGCTGTTGCTGCTTGCCTTTTGAAAAGGTCTTCAGCGCAGAGCACTGTTTCCCTTGCTTTCAACATGAATCCTAAGCAGATAATCCCAACCATCTGCTTTAGGATATTACTTAGCATCCTACATGTTGTCTTACTCTGACTTGTGTGTGCAGAGGTTGTTTTCTTAGAAGACAGTGCTGCGGCGCAGGCAGACAGAATTAGCAGGTCCTTCTGATTATGGACTGTGATGGCTTTAACCCGGATCATTTTGCCAGAAATGACTGCCCCCAACACAAAATTTAAAATATGCAAATTATAAGTATTTTAGGCCTCCCCACTGGTCTGTTTCACTCAGTAATGACGCTCTCTATAATGACAAGAGAGGTCCTCACCTGCCAAGCAAGGAACTCTGGGGGTACATGTGTGTGTGCATACATGTGTGTATGTATCTCAATATTTACATACATATAAATTGGGAGGCTATTCTTAGTCCTCAGCAAGCAGGCCCTCACAAATCTTCAGCTTACATATTATTTTTTTTTTTCTCATCTACACAGAGGTTGATAACAATATGGCTTGTTTATAATTTAAACTATGCACTTGTAAAATGACACATATGTCGCTCATAACTAGTGGACAGATGCTTTTGGGCTTTGTACACTATTATCCTAACTGATGGTGTTTTGGTACAGTCAGAAGAAGATAAGAAGAATCTGGCCCGGATGCAGGATCTGATTGATAAGCTACAACTAAAAGTGAAGAGCTACAAGCACCAAGCAGAGGAAGCTGTAAGTGACTATTTAGGCCTTTTTTCCTCTGAGAAATTTGTTACCCTACAGCCACAATCTTTAATCAGCAAAAGTTTTTAGTACAAGTACCGAATTTGTGTGTATTACTATTTGTATTTATACAAACTCTATATTTATAAATGTATTTATATACATAGTATATAGCATGTGTGTTGATTACATTAAGATATTCCATTTTATCTTAAGATTGGAGTGTAATTTGCAGGGGGTGGAGGGAAGGGGAGGAACAGGAAAGAGCTTTTCTTCTGGCTAGTCCCTCAGGAGACACGTTGAAATCCTCCCCGTTCACTTGAAATGAAGAGTGCCACTGCAAACAACAAACCCTTCAACAAACAAAAACCCTGATCCCTCCAGGAGTCTAGTGGTTCCCATAGAAGTGCTGGTTATTCGTGTTGAGCACTTCTGTCCTGCTTTAAATGGAAGGCTTTGCTTCACGTGGACTGGAGGAAATCGGCTGTACTATTTTCTCTCACCAGGAAGCACAAGCCAATCTGTACCTTTCCAAGTACAGAAAACAGCAACATGATCTGGATGATGCTGAAGAAAGGGCTGAAATAGCTGAATCTCAAGTTAATAAGCTGAGGAGCAAGTCGAGAGATATTGGCATGAAAAAGGTATGGTTCTACCCTACAGAGCAAATGTGACAGGTTAATCCATGGTGGCACATGCTGTGTATACAGGAAGATCTGTTGCATCTCCTCAAGTAATATGGACTAGAGTAAATAGTGGTTTACTAATTTTTTTAGTTTCAGTCAACCCTTTGTTTTAACGTTACAGTAAAGCTTTAGGACAGCAAGGTGTTGCTTATACAAAATGAAATCTCTGTTCTCTCGATGGTGTCACTTAACCTCTCTGCTCAGCATCCAGAAGTTGCCAAACTGTCTTTTTACATGGGATATTTAAAAGCTCCATCTCTCTCTCTCTGTCTGATGTAGATTTCTACCTATGTAATAAAGCCGGGGGATTACTGCACTAGCAGATTGCCAGATACTTTGAGTGCTCTTTCAAAAGTTGTATTGAAGAGCTTGATGAAAATAGTAGTCATTAGTCACTTGGATGCTGGGAAGTAATTAGTAACTAGGAGTATATTTGTGGTGGTTTGCACTTGATCAGAATGGCAGTAGAGTAATACAGATGAAACTAAAAGGAGCCTAGGAACGTGGTCTGGAACTGAAAGCAAACCCTTGCTTGTCTATGCTTGCCTGATGGCAACCTCAGCAAGGAAGACTGGTGCTGCTACTTGTAGGAAAGACAGAAAGAGGAGCTGGGTCATTGCTTTATCTATTTCATTTACAAATGTAATGTAAACTCCCATTCTTAATATCAGGTAAGTTTAGTGGGGGTACAGCTCCAAAGTCAAGTAACATAACAGAAACCTTTCTGTAACCATTTAGCTATTTCCATACCACTCGATCCCTTCTCTCTACTTTATCCACAATTCTGTGGGAGGAAATTTCTGCTTTTATAAAATAAAACTAATAAAGACAAATAAAATCACCTCTAGTTGAAATGAATTCCTGTAGCTCCACCATCTACATTAAAACTAGATGAACATCTGGACTTATGCATTTGCACATGATGGAAGCAGTACTGCAACTGAAACTCGCATGAAGTTTTGTAGGCTTTAAGAGGAAAAATTTCCATGTTTTTTTTCATTTTTTTTCCACCATGCTCCCTCCTCCCCAAAAAATCTCCTAAATTCACAAAGCCACGGACACTAAAATAGGTAAATCATGAGAGTCATTTATTGTACTTTGTAGACTGTATTTCATTCCCTGTATTTTCTTAACACCTTCTTCTGCCTCATAACTGCAGAAGTCACAGAGAAGTGGGCACTTGTTCAGATAATGAATGCTGTCCCAAAAATCAGTGAACAACTCCTTTAGGAAGAGAAAGACATTGGAAAGACTTTTTTTTTTTTTTTTTTTTTTTCCAATAGTGTAGCCCTAAAAATACCTTCTCTACTACGGCTTTTCATGTTCCTGGAAATTTTTGAAAGTATGTGTGATTCAGAGCAAACAACAACATGTATTGCAACAGGGCTCTATAGAAATCCTCAGCTGTCAAAGGGATGATACACATCTTAGCATAAGGACAAGAGGCCTGTCTTCTTAGCTCAAGTAAGACTCTAAGTGATGGCTAAATTCAATATGGTACATCCATTTAGTGTTAGTGTATTTCAGACACAAGCTGGCAATGCTAGGAAGCAGAAGCGTTAGTTAACAGAAACTTCTGTCATTTACATGTAAACTTGAACTCTAAACCCCCCTGTACACTTTTAAAAACTGTTCAAGTTTTAATTTTAATTAACCTGTTAAAGAGTTCAAATTCAACAATTTAATTTTAATTTCTAGCAGTTTAAATGTAACAGTTTAATTTTAACAGTTGTGTACTATCTCTCTCAATTGCATTTCAGGTTCATGAAGAGGAGTAAGTGCAGTCCAAGCTGACAAATATGAGAAGATGTTTCATATAATCAGGCATAACCAAAAGCAGGTGTATGGGAAAAAAAAAAAAAAAAAGCACTTACAGAAATAAATATCATCTGAAAACCCAAAGAGACTCTGTAGTGTATTACATTCATTTCTATGTATTTCTGTTTTGTCGAGCCCCAGGGATCAATACAAGATTACACACTGCCAACAACCCACTTCATTATGTTGCAACAAATCCTAATTGGCAGATCTCTGATGAAACCAAACCTAAGGGCAAATCCAGTCACGTTTCACAGTCCCACATCCTTCATGTGCAGATCGTTAAAGCACTCTGGTTTAAACCTGTGTAGGAGACAGCCCTAAAAGCTGGGATAGCCCAGCTTCTAGCTGTCCTGCCAGTCATAGACTACACCTTTTTTTTTTTTTTTAGGACAGCAGAAACTAAATTTCATGCAAATGGTCAGTTTAGAAACTTCCACTAGTATCACTGAAAGCATTTTTGTTCTCCAGCTGCACAAGGAGCCTAAAAGATGCTGCTGAGGGACATATCCCATAAGGACTGCCCCTGGCTCATAAACAGCATTCTTTTAAGACATTTCAATGTCAGAACTGAAAACAGAGGGAAGAGTTGTCATGGAACTGGAATTACAATACTCAACAAAGTACAAAACAGTAAGCCCTCTCTTCCCCTCATAGTCCAAAAACAAACCCAAAGTCCACCGACACTCAAAACTCAACCTTGTGTGACACTTTTTCATTGTCCTTTTAGTACACTCGCATTCCGGTTCTTCATGCAGACTCCTCACATACAAATGTCAATTGACTTGTATATGTTCTTTGTCACTTTACTTGTTTGTTATTGTTGTTCAGATGATTGCCTTTCCACTTGGTTCTCAGTGTAATTCAACAGGGAAGACGAAGGAACTCCTCTGCTCAAGCTTGTATTTCAGCAGTATTCTCAGTAGTGTCTGTGTTTGTGGAGACAAAACTTTTTTTTTTGGTATGTCAAAGTGCTTATAGACCTCCTGATCCCTTGCATCTTGTAGTGATCCCGATTTTCTATTTAAACAAAAACATCCATGAGAACTACTGATGCATAAAATTAACCCCCCAGTAGGAACAGAACAAGACATACTCATGTTAGAGGTAAGTCACTATCTTCTATTTTAATGTCAGCTGAATAAAATAAACATGTACATAAAAGGGCAGCAGCATTCCCGTTTCTTCCATTTAGTTCTCATCAATGTAAACAGAGCAGTGTTAACTTGTAAATTACTCTGCTTCCTCCAATTATATGTTAAAGGTTTCAACAGGTCCCAATATCTATTCATCTTGCTTAAGTTCTTTAAATGAAACAGCTTCATCTCAAAGGTATTGGTTCTATTATTCTATCAGGGAGACAACCATATGTCCTTCTGACTTGGTAGCACTAGTAAATAGGACAGTTGTACAGAGAGATGAGATTAGAGGCTATATGCTCACAGCACTCTCCCAAACAAAGGAATTTTCATGTCTTTACACAAACAAGCTGCGTTGAATTTTGAATTTGGACAGAGCTGAAGTGATAATTTGGGCCCAAATGAATGCTAGTACAGCCCATAGTTTGGGGATCTTTGCTGGTTTTATTTGTCTTAAATAAATGTGAGAGAAAATTACAAAACTGATTATTTTCAAAGCAAGCTATCAGCAAGTATTTGTGACAGGTAATCAATTTTTTTCATCTTTCTATAGAGTGCAGGAGAGCAATCTGGTCAAGGAAAGGGCATGTTAGCATTGTTACAACTAAAATACTATTGCCTAGATGTGCTAAGGAGGGCTTTTTGGACACAGAATATAGAAAAAATAGGGCAGTTTACTTAAGCTGAGATTCGTTATTCTAAGTTTTTCAGTGTTGTTTGCATCCTTTATCCCATGAAAATCAAATCTGTTTTGGTCAAACATTCAAGGTCTGAAATTCAGCTTAAGAGTATGCTCAAAAGTAAATACCATAATGTTTGTACGTACCTTACAGAGACAGACCCCTATCGCTGCCAGTCCTATCGCTGCCAGTACTATCACCACCGGTACAAGTAATGTCACAGTTTTCCAAGTGTTATCATCTGAATGTTCTATAGAAATACAAATTCCAAAATGTTAGACAGGAACTCAAAAACTTATTGAATAATAGTGAATATTAATCTGTGATATTTTATATTCAATTATTCGTTGTCATTCATTGTTATTTGATACTTACATCAAAATTATGATTTTGCTCTTACTTATAATCTCATACCTATGATTAAGGCAGAACATTTCCATTTATTGTTAATGGTACTGATACAACGGTCAAGTTACATGACCCATCCTATAAGTGAAGATTTCAAAAGGATACTTTAATGAATTAAGAGTGAATGGGTAAAAGCCAATTGCTTTACTTAACTGTGCTGATAGAAAATTGTGTTCTCATTAAATATGATTTGAGAACTTCTATACAAGTCCTGTTGATAAACAACTAAGTTCTCAGGTGGGTAAATGCTGCTTCCAGGTACAGTGCTTAATGCCATTAACAGTACTCCGATTTGCAGAAGTGGGTGGTACCAACAGATTCCACAGGACACAAAAGCCCATCTAGCCGAGGTTGGCTCTGGTTCTAGGCAGCATTGTTTCAGCTCCTCTCATCAATATGAGAACACTCACATTTGAAGGACTCATTTGTTCATCTACAGTTCTTCTATTTCAGGTTTCCTTTCCACTGCCGCATCTTGTTCAAAAACATTTTTTGGAAATTTCTACACTCGGCCGTAAACTTAGGTTTACAGGATAAGGACGATCATGCTGGAATGTGAGCTTCAAGGAGGTATGTTTGTCTGACTCAACACTTTTCTTTACACTAACTCCCCTCCTTCATATATATACCATGTGTATAGTCGCTGCCATCTAGAACACCCTATAGTTTCAGACAGAAACCAAGCTGTGGTGGGGAAGGAAGGGAAGACAAATATCCAGGTGTTATAACTTACTCTATTCCCATTTTTGCTATGTTGCCTCTGTGTTTCGCATTCTGCAGACTGTCTCAAGTTTACTTCTTTTTTAAAAAAATAATGGAGGTGCCGTATATTAGTTCTCTGTCTTTGAGTTGATTGCATTTAATGGATGCCTACTTGCTACTGCTTGAATATGGTTTTGTTTTTTTTCCATTCCCTTTGAACGGAGAGTTCAAGAGGCACCACCCCAAACAGCACGCTATTTTTGAAAAACTCTGTAATTTGTTTACACTATGATTTTAAAAAGCTGGAGTCAGTTTTTTTTTAACCTCAAGTAAAAGTTTTCAATAGATAGAGAAGTTAATCCTAAGTCTGCTTGAAACCAGAGATAATGAAATAACTGTAACTAAGACTTCACAGCTGGATGTTTACTACAGTTCATAAAAAGGAAGGCATACATACAAACATACATATTTCCAAGTGTAAAAAAGGCCTGCTGTGTAGAATTAAAGCTTTGAAAATAACAACTACATGCTTTTCTCAACAAGGTTTCTTCCACAGAATAAAAATTGTACCACTTCTACGGGCATGCCTTCATCTCCCTTTAAAGAGAGTATTTGCTACCAACACAGCATTTAGGATATGAGTCCATAAGTTTCTTTGTGCTCGCAGCTGCACAGCCCTCTGTGCTTTGAAGAAAGAAAGAAGTCCTTAAATACGTATGTCTTAATGTTTTTCAGTATTTCACAGATTTCTGGTTGACTCTGGCCCTGTATTCCCCTCATTTGTCCCCACCCTCTGATAGGGAAGGAGCAGCAACTTACCAACTTCCAAAGTTCTCACTGTGAGTTTTGTGTAGTGAGGTGTTGACATGTTACAGAGATATTCTCCACTGTCACTTGTGGTAAGATCACTCAATAGCAGTGAAAAGTCCCTTTGGTTAATCTGGACTCGAGGCTGGTAAGAGTGAGAGGTACCATTGAAGGTGGCCAGGACTGAGATCTCTGAATTTCTGTTTAGTATCCAGACAACACTGATGCCCTCTCTGTGTAAAGTGTCACTGCTGAATTCACAAGGAAAGGCAACTCTACTTCCTTTTGCTTTTGACAGTTGGTCTGAAACAGACAATTACAAAACACTCTGTAACTGTTTTAGAAAATATTATCAAGGATGGTTAGTTTTTTCACCAATTGGTACAACACAAACATTTCAAAACATACTCCATTGTTTTGATATCCTATTCAAACATCACAGTATTCTTCTAGAAGAATTTAAAGATTTTTAAATACAAACTGATCATATATACGTTTTAAAACAAATCTAATTTGTAACAACATATACTTGTTAAAATTGAATTTGTTTTCATTTTGCTATTTCTCACCTAAACTGGGGGACTATGAGGGACTGACTAACAGAACTGATTTGACCTCGTGATGGGCAGGTAAGTGGAACTAACAGTCAATGATCCAATAAAATACTAGTATGGGACAAATTAACATCATAGCATGACTATCTATTTAACTGCAGAGATCTGCTACAAGCAAGGGAAAAAACAGGAGGCATGGTGGCTGGCAGTCTGCTAGAAAGGAAGTATAATACATTATTTTGACATAGTATAACCACACTTGGTTTCTGTGCATGGATCCAAATAAGCAGAGGTGTGGTGCTGAAAAACATTAGGAAAGAAAGAAACGGTACCCAGTGCTGCTATTATATAAGGAACAGGAAAGCAATATATTCTCAAAAATGTTTCAGCGAGACAGCAGACAGATGCAGGGCAATTTAAACAATGCTGTAATGAAATGGACCTTTTCCACTTGTGACTTGGAAAGGCAGATGAACAAAACAGACGTTTCTGGTGCACTTGTTACCTGCTCTGATACCCTAGTTGAAACCTTCCAGAGTCGGAAGGTACGTAAATTAAAAACACCACCCTTGTTCTGAAGCATATGCAGTGGCTTAGGAGCTGAGTGTGTACTGGGTACACTTCAGGGAGAAATCTGAGCAATGGAGGCAGCCGTGCATATCCAATAAGGGAACTGCTCTTGCATTCCTCTTGATCCAATTAAAAATACTTCCTAAGATACTTGAGAGGCTGAAAAGTACCAGTATCTGAATATCCAGAGAATGCTTGAGAATTGCTTGAGACAAAATGGAGACTGTAATTTTCATATCTCTGTTTTCCATTAAATAACAAGATCAGCTGCAGTTTGCCCAAACATAAGCAGTGCTGCTGTTCTTCACTGCTATGCACCCCACATGCTGCACCTGGGTACTTAAGACTGCACTTCAGGAGAAGTGAGAATAAAGGATTGAATGGTACTGAAAAAGCTCTGGCACAAGGTGGAGAATAGACAAAGAAACATACACATCAAGAACAAAAAACATCACTCAATCTCATATAACCCTTTCCACATATTTTGTCTGAGTTCATTATTTTTTTGACAGTGTGAAGTTAGATCACTATGCGTCCCTTGAAACGTGAAACTGATACAGAAAAAAAACTGAGAGTAAAGCAAACTTACAGAAATGTGAGCTACCCCCTCCTTTCCCTACTTCTTGGACTTGTGCTGGCTTGTAATTGTAACTGAGGAGTTTCTAAGAGGATGAGGATGCAACCTCTTGAATTATGCCATACCCATGCTGCCCCACTGCAGTGTAGTGGATTTATTGGGCTCAGAACCCAGCCATTGCACTCCATAATGTTGCAGGAAAAGGCCTCCCTTTATTCCTACCTTTCATCCTCCATTCAGCAGTCCACTTCCCTTGAGGGAGAGGAATATGACAGGAGTAAGGATCAGATGTGGTTACAATGCTCTGGTGACTTCGAAGAGAATAGAGAATGCCATCCCTAGTTTCCTCACGATGTGTTTCTTGGATGGTTTTATTGCCCATTACCCAAGTTATATTTGGTGCTGGATACGTAAGAAAGGCAGAGCATGTCAGCATCCTTTCTGTGTCTTTCTTTTGGTACTCCAGTGCATAATAAGAGGAAACTAGATTAAAACAAACAAACAAAAAAACACAGCAGTCCTATTATTTTCAAAATCCTTTCCAAGTTGAAGTGATTGGTCATTTGAAGTGACACTGGGGAGAATAAGCACAACAGAAAACAAAATTTAATGTGGCTTCAGGAGAAAGAATGGCATTACTTATTGTTAATGCTGTGGTCTATACTGTTCTAAAAAGCCGTATTATGTTTTATGACTCAGGTACACCAACTGCCCTTTGGAAGTCACTGTGCAGTAGGTTATCAGAAGCAATACTGCACTGTAATTTTTTAACTTGTTACATTTCTCCAGAGACAAAGAGAACACCAACAGGCCCAAGAAGTGCTCTGTTCCCCTGGAGGATTTCAATACTATGTCAGAAATCATGTCAGACAATCTGTGGGTGTTACCCGGTTTCTACTAGCATCATCCAAGCACTTTTGTTATCTTACTGACCTTGCACATGCAGCTCAACTTCCACTTCTGTTTTAGTTTGTTGTGTTCCCACATAGCAGAGGTAAAGGCCCTCATCAGTCAAGGTCAGGTTACTAAGTTTCAAGGAGGCATTTCCATGAGGAATTTGCTCATGAAAAAGGTGAGTTCTGTTTCTGTAATTTGAGTGTTGTCTTTCCAGATAATCCCTCCTGTAGTAGTAGCTATGTACATCATTTTCTTCTTTCTTCCAGTAAATTACTTCATCATCACCAGGTGGAAAAGGACAAGGAAGGATGACATCCTTTGCAAACAGCCCTGTTACTGTTTCCTTTTCTGTAGAAATGTGTAAGTACAAATGAGTGGATTACATTAAATCTAGCTTATAAGCATTTTTCTGCCCCTCCTTATCCCTGACCCAAAAAGTTCTTTGGCTCCAACAGGTAGAACACTCCCACCATGTGTTTCAACAGCACACTCTTTCCAAGATTTTCTGTAGCACAGATCCCTGGGACAGCAAGGGTGGCAGCTTTTCTCCGTTAAGTTTGATCAGTATCATAATGTAGGGCTCTGAGCTTTGAACTCAGGTTAAGTGGGCAACCTGACTAACCATCTGTACATTTACATCAGCATGCCTCTGCCTTAGCCACCTGAGTTTCCTGTGCTTTTCCAAAAGCACCACCTCCGATCCCAAATCCGGGTGAGAGAGTCCCCAGCCTCAAGCTGCAGCTTGTTCCTCACTCATATGTTCATAGAGCTGGCTGGCAATGATCTGGGTGATCAGTGACCCTTACGCAGTGCCAAGCAGTTGTACAGACAAAAGCACGCAATTGTGCGACTGACAGGAAGGACAGAGCTTCTCAGAATGGCCTCACCGCCGAGTTGATCCTTAACCATTAATAAATAATGTCAGAATTAATTCCCCCATCAAAAAAATAATAAGAGTTGTCACCTTTATCATTTTTTCATAAACAGAAGAATTAAATCCTACCCCAAGTTGTAGCACATATGGAAAGCAAACAGAGAAGAGATGGTATCTTCTGCCCCTTCATGTCTTTGTTGGTTTCTTCATCTCAAACTGACAACGAAAAAGGAGGGGAGACAGCCTTTTTAAACGCAGCTAAAAGATTTGCCCCTCACTTTGGGGTCCACGGCTGTCACCAAACCACATGCATAGTCTTGCACCACATATGAACTTTGCATTTTACCTGTGTGCTCATCAAGGCACATGGGATTAATTACCACTTAACAAGCTTGCCTCTTACTGCTTTGGGAGCAGCCATACAGATACTGTAATAGTCTCCTCGCCTTGTTAAATCAAAATTATTTATTTCTTACTAAGAGGATTGTAATTAATTCCTTTTCAAGGTAGCTTAATAACAGCACATTTCAAGAATGTATGCATTTAGGAGAACTGGAAATGCCTGAGCATGTCAAGTTTTGCCAGTGAGCAAACACGACAACTCCATGTGTAAAAATCTTAACTCTTCCACATATTGATAAAACTCCGTGCCAGCCATACTGATACTAACTTTCTGGAATTTTCCCTCTGAATCTTCAGGAGACATTTTCTGTAGTAGAAAGTAGTCGCAGTTCTCTGCAGTCCCCCAACGCACCCCCTACGCCTAGTGCCCTAACCCCATGCCTTGGTTGGCAAGAAGTACTCCTGAAGGCAGAAGGCTCCCGCACTACAACCATACAAAGTTTCCCTTAGGATGCAGACCTGACCCGCAAGTTTTACCTCTTGGATATAACCCGTGCCCCTTCCCCCCACCTCTGCGCATAACACTACGAGCGACAGAGAAGTATTATAAGAATTTATTTTTTGTTACCTCTTCTGAGTTCACGAGTACCCAACAACTTCAGCATCCAGCTAATTGTTCCAATAAAGGCTGGTGTTTCTTGGAGGCAGGGTTTTTACATATGTGTAAATAAAATGAATTATACAGTTCTCTTCTCTAAAACTGAAAATCTTTTCCCTGTTCCTTCCGTAGCCACACCTATACGCAGCCAACAGCTCAAGTAATCTGCGTTTTTTGCAACGCTGCTGCAGGTTGACTCTTGCTCCGCAAATGAAAGTACAAGAAGCTGTTCCCTCCTCCTGGCCTGCCCCCACTCATATTGCTCTCACGTAATCAGGTAAGCAGCGGGTAAATATTTGACCTGAGGGAATGAACAACCTTATGCAATTAAAAAACCTACAGCCCACTCAGGCAGTAGGCAGAAGAAAGCAGCCCTGCTTGCTGACAAGGGAGTGCAGCACTGGCCCTCCCCCTGCACTGCTGCCTAGCCAGGCCCAGCTCGGAAGGGTTTAGGAAGAGTTAAAGGGTTAATGTGCCACCATCATCATGAACGGAGACTGCCCCCTCCCCACCGCCAGCAGCGTGGTGAGTGGAGACCAAAGAATGATCTTGTTGAAGGAGAGGCCCGATGAGCTCGGTAGTTTCAAGCTGCTTTTAGCCAGCTGTCTGACCACCTGTGTATGTGGAGCAAGGAAAACAGACCTTGTCCACCTGAGCGAGTGCTGTGTCTGCAAAGGGGAGCACTTGGCTCTGAGTATCCCACGTACACACAATGTGTATTTTGAGGGACTAACTATGGTCCCCTTTTATGGGCTAAATGCTTCTCAGGGCTCATTATTAGGTATGCCAGCAGACCACATTTTTCCATTCAGTTTGATCCAAAACAGTTCCAGTTAGTCTACCTCGCTCCCTGAAGTGACCCAAAAGACAGTGGGTGAGGGTGTGTGGAAGAATCGCTTCAGAAGAATGCTCCTGATCTGAGCTGTACACCAGCCTCTTGCCCAGCCACTAGCTGAGGAAGGCAGATAGGGGAAGAGATGTGGGGAGTTAGGAAGCCAGAGGAGCTGGATGTATTGCTGTTACCAGGAAGAGTATTGGAGATGTTAAAGAAGGCCCAGGTGGCAGGGTTATTCTGGTACAATGGCGCAGATGAGGATAGCACGCAGACAGGGCACAACTCAACAGGACATCAAGCAATGACACCTCAGTAAAATTGTTTTCCCGTCCTCACAGAAGTGCCATTCAAGTTTTCATGTGGTCAGTTGGTGCAAAAAAAAATTATGTTATTTTTAACGAGGCATATTGAAGCTGGAATTGCCAAGCTTCTAGCTGTCCTACCAGTCAAAGGCTGCACCATTTTGTTCAGGACAGGAGAAATTAAATTTCATACAGTCAGTTTAGAAACTTTCACTATTATTAGCCAAAGGATTTTTGTTCTCCAGCTGCACAAGAGGCCTAAGAGATGCTGCAGAGGGACTTATCCCAGGCCTTTTGACAGATTTCTGACGGCATTGGTGTCCATCAGTGCTGGTCAATCTTTATGCATTGCCTCCTAGTAGCACAGGGAAGGCAATTGTAAAATATCGGAGGTCAAGCAGGTGGGGCAGGAGGCTGGCTTGGCTGATCAGGGATCTGTGTATTCAAGAATGAACCTAGGTACTTAAGACAGCACTTCAAGAGAGGTATAAAGAAAGGATCAAATGGTACTGAAAACTCTGGCAAAAGGTAGAGAAGAGGAAAAGAAACACACGCACCAAGAAAAAAAAGTATTCTTCTCCCTCATATAACCCCTGGGTTCACTAAGGTTTCCATTTATCTTGTCTGAGTTTGTTATTTTATTGACAGAGCGTGAAGTTTGATCATTATGCATCCCTTGAAATGTGAAACTGATACAGGAAAAATGTTGGGAGTAAAGCGAACTTACAGGAATGTGAGCTACCCCCTCCTGTTCCCACTTCTTTGACATGTGCTGGCTTCTAATTGTAACTGATGAGTTTCAAAGAGGATGATGATGCTACCTCTTGCCCTATCCCCTAGCCATCCTGCCCCGCTGCAGGTGTAGTGGGTTTAATTGGGCTCAGGACCCAGCTGTAGCACCCCCACAATGATGCAGGAAGAGGCCAAGCTGTTGTACAGACAAAAGTACACAACTGTGCGACCGAGAGGAAGGACAGAACTTCTCAAAATGGCCTCACCACCACTCATGGCATCCGGGAATGCTGTCCCAGCCCCAGTGCAAGTCAGTAATACACAAACAATATCCAATTGCTATTGCTGTTCAATTTCAGAATTTTAAGTGAATATTTTTCACAACCAATTGTATTCCCTTGGTGACGCTGCATGGACATTCTTGGTCAAGGTCACACAACCTTGTTGGGCTGGTGGCAAGTGCCTGGCTGTAGCTGTTTGCCACTGCCTTCTTGGAAAGCTCGATGCCCTCTCCAGCGCAGGGAGATCTGGCAACCCTGGCAGAGCAATCTGCGTGACTTTCCCTCAGCACAAGCCCACCCAATGTACTTCAAGCCACTTTCAGTGCTAACAACTACTGACCACTGAGTGGTATCACAACGTACTCCACCAGCTAAGCTGTGTGGCACAAACGTGGGCAGCTGAAGCACAGGTGCTTAACACACTCAGTGGCCATGGACATTTGTGACACAATCTTTGTCTTCTTTTGCTTCAGGAGTGTTTTATCCCAAATTGATTCTTAACTGTTAATAAATAATGTCAGAATTAATTCCCCTGTCAAAAAAAAAAAAATAAAAAAGAATAAGAGTTGTCATCTTTATCATTATACATAAGCAAAAGAACTAAGCCCTACCCCAAATTGTAGCGCATATGTCTCTGTTTTGCTATCTCTTACATAGACAGACATAAATGGCCTTTCACATGGGGAGCAGCCTGTTAATTACAGTGGGCTCAATCTCTTCTAATTGTAGATGTCTGTAACGCAGATTTCTGTTCTTGAAATACTCCTGTCATAATTGAGCATAAGAAATGTACGTTTCAACATCTACTTCAAGATGTGATAAATTGGATCTTGCCAGTGTCATTTACTATATACAGGGTGCCTAGAATGATTGGCTTGAACATAGCTACCTACCATCAGTTTGATTAATTTAATTCCATAATGCCTTCATAAAGAGGCCGAGATGTAAAGCAACCAAGTAAATGATTTGGTAAATACCTTGGTATGTGACAGCTAAGCCTGAAATGCTTCTTGCTAGGTTCAAAGCTGTACTTGCTTGAGCTCATGAGAGATTTAAGGGAAATCCTTGCTGTAATATTGCCAAGGGAAATGAGGGAGATTAATACTATAGGTTATTGCAGATCAGGAGTTAGCTGAGGGTGTGAAACACAGCAGACAGGTAGATGGCAATGAGGCACTAGAAACCCATGCTATATATGTCATTTATAGGAGGGAGGCATTTCTTTGGAAAAGCAGCAGTGTCTGAACAAGATGCTGTTATTATTTAGCAAAGCAAACTTCAATGCCTCATGAGCACTAGGTGCATTGTGCACGGCAGCAAAGCATGCTCTGCCACATCAGGTCTTTGTTAAGAGAGCCCTTTGGACTTGGTCACAATGGGCACCACAGTTTTTACAGGGTTGTTGAGGCATATATCCTGAGTCACCAGCACTTTTGCTGCAAAACCCAATCTTCTCTTCACCAAACAACCAACATTCAGAAGGAGATGAAAATGAGCTGCAGGCTGGCAATATTTTGTAATATTCAGCACGTGTGATACTTCAACAGTCTGACGTGGGACTTTTGTTTTAATCACCTTATTGACTAACTGATAATGGATCATTACTTTTCCGAGATGAACTGCTTTATTCATTCTTCTGTTTCAGCCTCTTGCTTATTATTTTACCTGAACTGAAATCTGAATATTTACGTTATTGAAAGTATTTGTAATATTTCCTCAATCTGAAGCTAAGCTACATAGTCAAGGCCAACCCATACACCATTCGTGGACCTCCCTCCTTAATATTGCTCCGTGTAATCCAGGGGCTGCAAAAAACATTAAGCCTTCATGTGCTATGGTATTTAGAGAAGTTATGTCTCAATTAATCATTTTTCCTGCTTTTCCACTGTTTGTTTTCTGGAAAACATTATAAAGAACACCAGCCTAATCAATCAGAAGAAGAAGCTGGAAGGTGACATTTCCCAGATGCAGAATGAAGTGGAGGAATCAATCCAGGAGTGCCGAAATGCAGAGGAAAAAGCTAAGAAAGCAATCACAGATGTAAGTAGCCTCATTGCTTGCTCAGTTTGTTTCAGTACCACACTGTCTTAGGACAAGCCAGCATTTCCCAAGCACCTGTTACAAACCTGATATATCTGAAGTGCTCCACAGTTATCTGGATATCTGGAGGCAGCTGATGAAACTACAAAAGGAAACAGACTAGAGGTTAAGAGAAAGGAAATACTTCTGCTTGATCTTTTTTTATTCTTCCTTTCCCTGAGAATGCAGCTTCCACTGATCCCCAAAGTCTCAGGTCATGTCACCTTTGAATTGGGTGGATTAGATACCTGGATAGGCTAAACTACTTCAGACGGAACTAGCACTAACAGGTCGCCAGGTGTGCATAGAATCTGCTGTGAGGAGTACAATTCCCAAATCCAAAATGAGGCATCTGTTAGAAAAACGTGAGGATGAAGTTCCCAAGAAGAGACAGTGAGCGCATTCTTCCTGTCAGGAAGATGACATTTTGGACTAGTATAGTTTCTTTCCCCACAGACCTGGAGAAACATAGAGTTTGGCTGACATATCACATCATACCAGCAGGCAGAGTAAAATCTAGAACTGGATGTTTCTGTGAGTTGTGTCTGGAGCGCCTGGATGAAGCTATTCTTGTACCGTGGTCTTCACTGCTTCTCAGCTGGCAGTTCTGTTACTGCCTGCCAGAGAGAAGACACCGACTGTCCTTGATTCAGCTCCAGCCTGGACTGCAGTGCTTGCTGTCTTCCGATGGATGTTCAGTGATGGATACAAGAATCTGCAAATGGCTCTAGGAGGCAGGGACACGTGTCAGATCAGACATGAGCTAATTGGCACCCTCGTTACCAGTCTTAGAGAACGGTCAGGGAATATGTAAGATGCTGAAGCTGAGCTTCCTATCACAGCTCAGACTGCAGAAATTGCTGTGCTGTTACAGCTGCTCAGGCAGCTCTTGTCTATGGCTGTGCCAGGAAACTCGTCTGCCATTTTTTTAAAAATTCACTACCTTTCAAAGCAATATTCAAGATCAAATTCCAATATTAGACTTAAAATAAGTTCTGGGTGAAATGCCTGCAATGAGCGGCATAAGTTTACTTGTAGCTATTATAAATGAGGACATTGTGTAGCATGGATACGAAAACAAACAAGCAAAGACTTATAATGTTAGAATATGGGGAGAAAAAAAAAAAAATGCCTTGTCTCTGTCCAGGAGAGATAAACATACACAATCTATTCTTGGTAGCATTAGGTGTATAGCCAATGAGCCAAGTAGTGGATTATTCAACATGGATTTCTATCATAAAGTTGGTTGTTTTTTCAGGCAGCAATGATGGCTGAGGAGCTTAAAAAAGAGCAAGATACTAGTGCTCACTTAGAGAGAATGAAGAAGAACATGGAACAAACCATTAAAGATCTCCAGAAACGATTGGATGAGGCAGAACAAATAGCCCTGAAAGGTGGCAAGAAACAGATCCAGAAACTGGAATCCAGGGTAAGTTTGTGATCAAATACAGACTTGGGAGTGGGTGGGTGCCCTTGGGGTGCCTGGTAAGTTCAAAGGATGCAGGTGAGCAGCTCTTGGACACATCCTTCCCCTTCAAGATCCAGTTGTAGTGAGCTGTGAGCTGTTGTAGCACAGTAGGTGACTAAGCCCTTAATTTTAAAAAAATATAAATATCTACAACTAGGAAAAGCATCTGCTTGGCTCAGATAAACTTTTTTTGATCTTTGCACATGTATATAGAGCATCTAGTTCTGAGTGGGGCCTTTGGCTGCTGGCACAGCTTAAATACATTTATGAAAAAATAGAATGAAAAGGCTACATTTGGATCTGTTCCTCAAATTGAGCACTATTAAGATGCTGAGGAAAGTGAATATGTCTTGAACTGTGAACTAAGTTACCCACTGCTTTATATTTGTAGCATAATTGCAAGGTTTTTTCCTTTTTTGCAGGTTCGTGAACTGGAGAATGAACTTGAGACTGAACTCCGTCGCAATTCAGATGCCCAAAAAGGAGCCCGCAAGTTTGAGAGGCGCATTAAAGAGCTGACTTATCAGGTACGCCGAGGACTGTAGGAACCCCTAGATCCCTGGAAAGAAATGTTTTCTCCCTGTCCGGGACTGAATTTGTTTCAGTGTTTCAGTGAAGGATGAAGGAGGACATTACCCAGAGCTTTCTCATTGCAGGAAGCTTTAGGGATGGGAGGAACATCTTCCTAGTGCTACCATCATCTTGCCTGACGAATTGTAACCAGCGTTAGCTTACTATTGCTGGGATTTGGACAGTTTCAGCACAGTACTAAATGGAGCAGGCTTATAGGACTATTCATACTGCAAGAGAAAAAAGAGCTCAGATGTCTCTCAGCTGTGCTGGTGTTGCTTAAAGGAGCCATAAGGAGTCAGTTAACTCTGGTGCATCACTCGGCATAGGGCTGCCCAGTCCCAGGGCTCTGTCACCTACTGCTGGGTGTAGTACTACTACTGCTGTAGTAGTCTCAGCCTCCTGCAGGCTTCCTAACAGCTGCTGTTGCTGCTTGCCTTTTGAAAAGGTCTTCAGCGCAGAGCACTGTTTCCCTTGCTTTCAACATGAATCCTGAGCAGATAATCCCAACCATCTGCTTTAGGATATTACTTAGCATCCCACATGTTGTCTTACTCTGACTTGTGTCAGAGGTTGTTTTCTTAGAAGACAGTGCTGCGGCACAGGCAGACAGAATTAGCAGGTCCTTCTGATTATGGACTGTGACAGCTTAAACCCGGATCATTTTGCCAGAAATGCCTGCCCCCAACACAAAATTTAAAATATGCAAATTACACGTATTTTAGGCCTGCCCACTGGTCTGTTTCACTCAGTAATGACACTCTCTATAATGACAAGAGAGGTCCTCACCTGCCAAGCAAGGAACTCTGGGTGTACATGTGTGTGTGCATACATGTGTGTAGATATATCAGTATTTACATACATATAGATTGGGAGGCTATTCTTAGTCCTCAGCAAGCAGGCCCTCACAAATCTTCAGCTTACAGATTTTTTTTTTCTCATCTACACAGAGGTTGATCACAATATGGATTGTTTATATTTTAAACTACACATTTGTAAAATGACACATATGTCGCCCATAACTAGTGGACAGATGCTTTTGGGCTTTGTACACTATTAGCCTAACTGACTGTGTTTTGGTACAGTCAGAAGAAGATAAGAAGAATCTGGCCCGGATGCAGGATCTGATTGATAAGCTACAACTAAAAGTGAAGAGCTACAAGCACCAAGCAGAGGAAGCTGTAAGTGACTATTTAGGCCTTTTTTTCTCTGAGAAATTTGTTACCCTACAGCCACAATCTTTAATTGGCAAATGTTTTTAGTACAAGTACCGAATTTGTGTGTATTACTATTTGTATTTATACAAACTCTATGTTTATAAATGTATTTATATACATAGTATATAGCATTTGTGTTGATTACATTACGATATTCCATTTTATCTTAAGATTGGAGTGTAATTTGCAGGCGGTGGAGGGAAGGGGAGGAACAGGAAAGAGCTTTTCTTCTGGCTAGTCCCTCAGGAGACACGTTGAAATCCTCCCTGTTCACTTGAAATGAAGAGTGCCACTGCAAACAACAAACCCTTCAACAAACAAAAACCCTCATCCCTCCAGGAGTCTGGTGGTTCCCATAGAAGTGTTGGTTATTCATGTTGAGCACTTCTGTCCTGCTTTGCTTCACGTGGACTGGAGGAAATCGGCTGTACTATTTTCTCTCACCAGGAAGCACAAGCCAATCTGTACCTTTCCAAGTACAGAAAACAGCAACATGATCTGGATGATGCTGAAGAAAGGGCTGAAATAGCTGAATCTCAAGTTAATAAGCTGAGGAGCAAGTCGAGAGATATTGGCATGAAAAAGGTACGGTTCTACCCTATGGAGCAAATGTGACAGGTTAATCCACGGTGGCACATGCTGTGTATACAGGAAGATCTGTTGCATCTCCTCAAGTAATATGGACTAGAGTAAATAGTGGTTTACTAATTTTTTTAGTTTCAGTCAACCCTTTGTTTTAACGTTACAGTAAAGCTTTAGGACAGCAATGTGTTGCTTATACAAAATGAAATCTCTGTTCTCTCAACGGTGTCACTTAACCTCTCCGCTCAGCATCCAGAAGTTGCCAAACTGTCTTTTTACAAGGGATATTTAAAAGCTCCATCTCTCTCTCTCTGTCTGATGTAGATTTCTACCTATGTAATAAAGCCGGGGGATTACTGCACTAGCAGATTGCCAGATACTTTAAGAGTGCTCTTTCAAAAATTGTATTGAAGAGCTTGATGAAAATAGTAGTCATTAGTCACTTGGATGCTGGGAAGTAATTAGTAACTAGGAGTATATTTGTGGTGGTTTGCACTTGATCAGAATGGTAGTAGAGTAATACAGATGAAACTAAAAGGAGCCTAGGAACGTGGTCTGGAACTGAAAGCAAACCCTTGCTTGTCTATGCTTGCCTGATGGCACCCTCAGCAAGGTAGACTGGTGTAGGAAGGACAGAAAGAGGAGCTGGGTCATTGCTTTATCTATTTCATTTACAAATGTAATGTAAACTCCCATTCTTAATATCAGGTAAGTTTAGTGGGGGTACAGCTCCAAAGTCAAGTAACATAACAGAAACCTTTCTGTAACCATTTAGCTATTTCCATACCACTCGATCCCTTCTCTCTACTTTATCCACAATTCTGTGGGAGGAATTCTGCTTTTTATATTGGACAATTCTGCTTTTATATTGGACTAATAAAATCACCTCTAGTTGAAATTAATTCCTGTAGCTCCACCATCTACATTAAAACTAGATGAACATCTGGACTCATGCATTTGTACGTGATGGAAGCAGTACTGCAACTGAAACTCGCATGAAGTTTTGTAGGCTTTAAGAGGAAAAATTTCCACAAATTAAGAGGAAAATTTCCACACATTTCCACAAATTCAGAGGAAAATTTCATTTCATGAGAGTCATTTATTGTACTTTGTAGACTGTAGTTCATTCCCTGTATTTTCTTAGCACCTTCTTCTGCCTCATAACTGCAGAAGTCACAGAGAAGTGGGCACTTGTTCAGATAATGAATGCTGTCCCAAAAATCAGCGAACAACTCCTTTAGGAAGAGAAAGACATTGGAAAGACTTTTTTTTTTTTTTTTTTTCAATAGTGTAGCCCTAAAAATACCTTCTCTACTACGGCTTTTCATGTTCCTGGAAACTTTTGAAAGTATGTGTGATTCAGAGCAAACAACAACATGTATTGCAACAGGGCTCTATAGAAATCCTCTGCTGTCAAAGGGATGATACACATCTTAGCATAAGGACAAGAGGCCTGTCTTCTTAGCTCAAGTAAGACTCTAAGTGATGGCTAAATTCAATATGGTACATCCATTTAGTGTTAGTGTATTTCAGACACAAGCTGGCAATGCTAGGAAGCAGAAGCGTTAGTTAACAGAAACTTCTGTCATTTACATGTAAACTTGAACTCTAAACCCCCCTGTAAAACTCGAACAGTTTTTAAAAGTTTTATTTTAATTAACCTGTTAAAGAGTTCAAATTCAACAATGTAATTTTAATTTCTAGCAGTTTAAATGTAACAGTTTAATTTTAGCAGTTGTGTACTATCTCTCTCAATTGCATTTCAGGTTCATGAAGAGGAGTAAGTGCAGTCCAAGCTGACAAATATGAGAAGAGGCTTCATATAATCAGGCATAACCAAAAGCAGGTGTATGGGAAAAAAAAAAAAAAAGCAGTTACAGAAATAAATGTCATCTGAAAACCCAAAGAGACTCTGTAGTGGATTACATTCATTTCCATGTATTTCTGTTTTGTCAAGCTCCAGGGATCAATACAAGATTACACACTGCCAACAACCCACTTCATTATGTTGGAACAAAACCTAATTGGCAGATGAAATCAAACCTAAGGGCAAATCCAGTCACGTTTCACAGTCCCACATCCTTCATGTGCAGATCGTTAAAGCACTCTGGTTTAAACCTGTGTAGGGGCAGCCCTAAAAGCTGGGATAGCCCAGCTTCTAGCTGTCCTGCCAGTCAAAGGCTACACCTTTTTTTTTTTTTTTTTTTAGGACAGCAGAAACTAGATTTCTTGCAAATGGTCAGTTTAGAAACTTCCACTAGTATCAGTGAAAGCATTTTTGTTCTCCAGCTGCACAAGGGGCCTAAAAGATGCTGCTGAGGGACTTATCCCATAAGGACTGCCCCTGGCTCATAAACAGCATTCTTTTAAGACATTTCAATGTCAAAACTGAAAACAAAGGGAAGAGTTGTCATGGAACTGGAATTACAATACTCAACGAAGTACAAAACAGTAAGCCCTCTCTTCCCCTCATAGTCCAAAAACAAACCCAAAGGCCACCGACACTCAAAACTCAACCTTGTGTGACACTTTTTCATTGTCCTTTTAGTACACTCGCATTCCGGTTCTTCATGCAGACTCCTCACATACAAATGTCAATTGACTTATATATGTTCTTTGTCACTTCACTTGTCTGTTATTGTTGTTCAGATGATTGCCTTTCCACTTGGTTCTCAGTGTAATTCAATAGGGAAGACGAAGGAACTCCTCTGCTCAAGCTTGTATTTCAGCAGCATTCTCAGTAGTGTCTGTGTTTGTGGAGACGGGTATTTTTTGGTATGTCAAAGTGCTTATAGCACTCCTGATCCCTTGCATCTTGTAGTGATCCCGATTTTCTATTTAAACAAAAACATCCATGAGAACTACTGATGCATAAAATTAACCCCCCAGTAGGAACAGAACAAGACATACTCATGTTAGAGGTAAGTCACTATCTTCTATTTTAATGTCAGCTGAATAAAATAAACATGTACATAAAAGGGCAGCAGCATTCCTGTTTCTTCCATTTAGTTCTCATCAATGTAAACAGAGCAGTGTTAACTTGTAAATTACTCTGCTTCCTCCAATTATATGTTAAAGGTTTCTACAGGTCCCAATATATATTCATCTTGCTTAAGTTCTTTAAATGAAACAGCTTCATCTCAAAGGTATTGGTTCTATTATTCTATCAGGGAGACAACCATATGTCCTTCTGACTTGGTAGCACTAGTAAATAGGACAGATGTACAGAGAGATGAATTAGAGGCTATATGCTCACAACAGTCTCCCAAACAAAGCAATTTGCATGTCTTTACACAAACAAGCTGCGTTGAATTTTGAAGTTGGACAGAGCTGAAGTGATAATTTGGGCCCAAATGAATGCTAGTACAGCCCATAGATCGGGGATCTTGGCCGGTTTTGTTAGTCTTAAATAAAAGTGAGAGAAAATTACAAAAATGCTCGATTATTTTCAAAGCAAGCTATCAGCAAGTATTTGTGACAGGTAATCAATTTTTTTCATCTTTCTATAGAGTGCAGGAGAGCAATCTGGTCAAGGAAAGGGCATGTTAGCATTGTTACAACTAAAATACTATTGCCTAGATGTGCTAAGGAGGGCTTTTGGACACAGAATATAGAAAAAATAGGGCAGTTTACTTAAGCTGAGATTCGTTATTCTAAGTTTTTCAGTGTTGTTTGCATCCTTTATCCCATGAAAATCAAATCTGTTTTGGTCAAACATTCAAGGTCTGAAATTCAGCTTAATAGTATGCTCAAAAGTAAATACCATAATGTTTGTACGTACCTTGCGACAGAGACAGACCCCTATCGCTGCCAGTCCTATTACTGCCAGTCCTATCAGCACCAGTACAAGTAATGTCACAGTTTTCCAAGTGTTATCTGAATGTTCTATAGAAATACAAATTCCAAAATGTTAAACAGGAACTCAAAAACTTATTGAATAATAGTGAATATTAATTTGTGATATTTTATATTCAATTATTCATTGTCATTCATTGTTATTTGATACTTACATCAAAATTATGATTTTTCTCTTACTTATAATCTCATACCTATGATTAAGGCAGAACATTTCCATTTATTGTTAATGGTACTGATACAATGGTCAAGTTACATGACCCATCCTGTAAGTGAAGATTTCAAAAGGATACTTTAATGAATTAAGAGTGAATGGGTAAAAGCCAATTGCTTTACTTAACTGTGCTGATAGAAAATTGTGTTCTCATTAAATATGATTTGAGAACTTCTATACATGTCCTGTTGATAAACACCTAAGTTCTCAGGTGGGTAAATGCTGCTTCCAGGTACAGTGCTTAATGCCATTAACCGTACTCACGATTTGCAGAAGTGGGTGGTACCAACAGATTCCACAGGACACAAAAGCCCATCTAGCCAAGGTTGGCTCTGGTTCTAGGCAGCATTGTTTCAGCTCCTCTCATCAATATGAGAACACTCACATTTGAAGGACTCATTTGTTCATCTACAGTTCTTCTATTTCAGGTTTCCTTTCCACTGCCGCATCTTGTTCAAAAACATTTTTTTGGAAATTTCTACACTCCGCCGTAAACTTAGGTTTACAGGATAAGGACGATCATGCTGGAATGTGAGCTTCAAGGAGGTATGTTTGTCTGACTCAACAGTTTTCTTTACACTAACTCCCCTCCTTCACATATATACCATGTGTATAGTCGCTGCCATTTAGAACACCCTATAGTTTCAGACAGAAACCAAGCTGTGGTGGGGAAGGAAGGGAAGACAAATATCCAGGTGTTATAACTTACTCTATTCCCATTTTTGCTATGTTGCCTCTGTGTTTCGCATTCTGCAGACTGTTTCAAGTTTACTTCTTTTTTAAAACAATAATGGAGGTTCCATATATTAGTTCTCTGTCTTTGAGTTGATTGCATTTAATGGATGCCTACTTGCTACTGCTTGAATGTGGTTTTGTTTTTTTTCCATTCCCTTTGAACGGAGAGTTCAAGAGGCACCACCCCAAACAGCACGCTGTTTTTGAAAATCTCTGTAATTGGTTTACACTATAATTTTAAAACGCTGGAGTCAATTTTTAACCTTAAGTAAGAGTTTTCAATAGATAGAGAAGTTAATCCTAAGTCTGCTTGAAACCAGAGAAAATGAAGTATCTGTAACTAAGACTTCACAGCTGGATGTTTACTACAGTTCATAAAAAGGAAGGCATACATACAAACATACATATTTCCAAGTGTAAAAAAGGCCTGCTGTGTAGAATTAAAGCTTTGAAAATAACAACTACATGCTTTTCTCAACACGGTTTCTTCCACAGAATAAAAATTGTACCACTTCTATGGGCATGCCTTCATCTCCCTTTAAAGAGAGTATTTGCTACCAACACAGCATTTAGGATATGAGTCCATAAGTTTCTTTGTGCTCTCAGCTGCACAGCCCTCTGTGCTTTGAAGAAAGAAAGAAGTCTTTAAATACATATGTCTTAATGTTTTTCAGTATTTCACAGATTTCTGGTTGACTCTGGCCCTGTATTCCCCTCATTTGTCCCCACCCTCTGATAGGGAAGGAGCAGCAACTTACCAACTTCCAAAGTTCTCACAGTAAGTTTTGTGTAGTGAGGTGTTGAAATGTTACAGAGATATTCTCCACTGTCACTTGTGGTAAGATCACTCAATAGCAGTGAAAAGTCCCTTTGGTTAATCCGGACCTGATAGTGGAGATAGGTAAAGGTACCATTGAAGGTGGCCAGGACTGAGGTCACTGAATTTCTGATTCGTTTCCAGACAACGCTGATGCCCTCTCTGTGTAAAGTGTCACTGCTGAATTCACAAGGAATGACAATGCTACTTCCTTTTGCTTTTGACAGTTGGTCTGAAACAGACAATTACAAAACACTCTGTAACTGTTTTAAAAGATATTATCAAGGATGGTTAGTTTTTTCATCAATTGGTACAACACAAACATTTCAAAACATACTCCATTGTTTTGATATCCCATTCAAACATCACAGTATTCTTCTAGAAGAATTTAAAGATTTTTAAATACAAACTGATCATATATACTTTTTTAAAAAAATCTAATTTGTAACAACATATACCTGTTAAAAATGAATTTCTTTTCATTTTGCTATTTCTCACCTGAACTGGGGGACTATGAGGGACTGACTAACAGATCTGATTCGACCTCGTGATGGGCAGGTAAGTGGAACTAACAGTTAATGATCCAATAAAATACTAGTATGGGACAAATTAACATCATAGCATGACTATCTATTTAACTGCAGAGATCTGCTACAAGCAAGGGAAAAAACAGGAGGCATGGTGGCTGGCAGTCTGCTGGAAAGGAAGTATAATACATTATTTTGACATAGCATAACCACACTTGGTTTCTGTGCATGGATCCAAATAAGCAGAGGTGTGGTGCTGAAAACCATTAGGAAAGAAAGAAACGGTACCCAGTGCTGCTATTATATAAGGAACAGGAAAGCAATATATTCTCAAAACTGTTTCAGCGAGACAGCAGACAGATGCAGGGCAATTTAAACAACGCTGTAATGAAATGGACCTTTTCCACTTGTGACTTGGAAAGGCAGATGAACAAAACAGACGTTTCTGGTGCACTTGTTACCTGCTCTGATACCATAGTTGAAGCCTTCCAGAGTCGGAAGGTACGTAAATTAAAAACACCACCCTTGTTCTGAAGCATATGCGGTGGGTTAGGAGCTGAGTGTGTACTGGGTACACTTCAGGGAGAAATCTGAGCAATGGAGGCAGCCGTGCATATCCAATAAGGGAACTGCTCTTGCATTCCTCTTGATCCAATTAAAAATACTTCCTAAGATACGTGAGAGGCTGAAAAGTACCAGCTTCTGAATTTCCAGAGAATGCTTGAGAATTGCTTGAGAAAAAATGGAGACTGTAATTTTCGTATCTCTGTTTTCCATTAAATAACAAGATCGGCTGCAGTTTGCCCAAACATAAGCAGTGCTGCTGTTCTTCACTCCCATGCACCCCACATGCTGCACCTGGGTACTTAAGACTGCACTTCAGGAGAAGTAAGAATAAAGGATTGAATGGTACTGAAAACACTCTGGCACAAGGTGGAGAACAGACAAAGAAACATACACATCAAGAACAAGAGACATCACTCAATCTCATATAACCCTTTCCACATATTTTGTCTGAGTTCATTCTTTTTTTGACAGTGTGAAGTTTGATCATTATGCGTCCCTTGAAATGTGAAACTGATACAGAAAAAATACTGAGAGTAAAGCAAACTTACAGAAATGTGAGCTACCCCCTCCTTTCCCTACTTCTTGGACTTGTGCTGGCTTGTAATTGTAACTGAGGAGTTTCTAAGAGGATGGTGATGCAACCTCTTGCATTATGCCATACCCATGCTGCCCCACTGCAGTGTAGTGGATTTATTGGGCTCAGAACCCAGCCATTGCACTCCATAAGGTTGCAGGAAGAGGCCTCCCTTTATTCCTACCTTTCATCCTCCATTCAGCAGTCCACTTCCCTTGAGGGAGAGGAATATGACAGGAGTAAGGATCAGATGTGGTTATAATGCCCTGGTGACTTCGAAGAGAATAGAGAATGCCATCCCTGGTTTCCTCACGATGTGTTTCTTGGATGGTTTTATTGCCCATTACCCAAGTTATATTTGGTGCTGGATACGTAAGAAAGGCAGAGCATGTCAGCATCCTTTCTGTGTCTTTCTTTTGGTACTCCAGTGCATAACAAGAGGAAACTAGATTAAAACAAACAAGAAAACACAGCAGTCCTATTATTTTCAAAATCCTTTCCAAGTTGAAGTGATTGGTCTTTCGAAATGACACTGGGGAGAATAAGCACAACAGAAAACAAAATTTAATGTGGCTTCAGGAGAAAGAATGGCATTACTTATTGTTAATGCTGTGGTCTATACTGTTCTAAAAAGCCGTATGATGTTTTATGACTCAGGTACACCAACTGCCCTTTGGAAGTCACTGTGCAGTAGGTTATCAGAAGCAATGATGCACTGTGATTTTTTAACTTGTTACATTTCTCCAGAGACAAAGAGAACACCAACAGGCCCAAGAGGTGCTCTGTTCCCCTGGAGGATTTCAATACCATGTCAGAAATCATGTCAGACAATCTGTGGGTATTACCCGGTTTCTACCAGCATCATCCAAGCACTTTTGTTATCTTACTGACCTTGCACATGCAGCTCAACTTCCACTTCTGTTTTAGTTTGTTGTGTTCCCACATAGCAGAGGTAAAGGCCCTCGTCAGTCAAGGTCAGGTTACTAAGCTTCAAGGAGGCATTTCCATGAGGAATATGCTCATGAAAAAGGTGAGTTCTGTTTCTGTAATTCAGGTGTTGTCTTTCCAGATAATCCCTCCTGTCGTAGTAGCTATGTACATCATTGTCTTCTTTCTTCCAGTAAATTACTTCATCATCACCAGGTGGAAAAGGACAAGGAAGGATGACATCCTTTGCAAACAGCCCTGTTACTGTTTCCTTTTCTGTAGAAACGTGTAAGTACAATTGAGTGGATTACATTAAATCTAGCTTATAAGCATTTTTCTGCCCCTCCTTATGCCTGACCCAAAAAGTTCTTTGGCTCCAACAGGTAGAACACTCCCACCATGTGTTTCAACAGCACACTCTTTCCAAGATTTTCTGTAGCACAGATCTGTGGGACAGCAAGGGTGGCAGCTTTTCTCCGTTAAGTTTGATCAGTATCATAATGCAGGGCTCTGAGCTTTGAACTCAGGTTAAGTGGGCAACCTGACTAACCATCTGTACATTTACATCAGCATGCCTCTGCCTTAGCCACCTGAGTTTCCTGTGCTTTTCCAAAAGCACCACCTCCGATCCCAAATCCGGGTGAGAGAGTCCCCAGCCTCAAGCTGCAGCTTGTTCCTCACTCATATGTTCATAGAGCTGGCTGGCAATGATCTGGGTGATCAGTGACCCTTACGCAGTGCCAAGCAGTTGTACAGACAAAAGCACGCAATTGTGCGACTGACAGGAAGGACAGAACTTCTCAAAACGGCTTCACCACTGCCGAGTTGATCCTTAACCATTAATAAATAATGTCAGAATTAATTCCCCCATCAAAAAAAAGAATAAGAGTTGTCATCTTTATCATTTTTTCATAAACAACAGAATTAAAACCTACCCCAAGTTGTAGCACATATGGAAAGCAAACAGAGAAGAGATGGTATCTTCTGCCCCTTCATGTCTTCGTTGGTTTATTCACCTCAAACTGACAACAAAAAAGGAGGGGAGACAGACTTTTTAAACGCAGCTAAAAGATTTGCCCCTCACTTTGGGGTCCACGGCTCAGTCACCAAACCACATGTCTTGGATGCTACCACATGTCAAGAGGATGCTACCTCTTGCCCTATCCCATAGCCATCCTGCCCCGCTGCAGGTGTAGTGGATTTAATTGGGCTCAGGACCCAGCTGTAGCACCCCCACAATGATGCAGGAAGAGGCCAAGCTGTTGTACGGACAAAAGTACACAACTGTGTGACTGAGAGGAAGGACAGAACTTCTCAAAATGGCCTCACCACCACTCATGGCATCCGGGAATGCTGTCCCAGCCCCAGCGCAAGTCAATAATACACAAAGAATATGCAAATGCTATTGATGTTCAATTTCAGAATTTTAAGTGAATATTTTTCACAACCAATTGTATTCACTTGGTGACGCTGCATGGACATTCTTGGTCAAGGTCACACAACCTTGTTGGGCTGGTGGCAAGTGCCTGGCTGTAGCTGTTTGCCACTGCCTTCTTGGAAAGCTCGATGCCCTCTCCAGCGCAGGGAGATCTGGCAACCCTGGCAGAGCAATCTGCGTGACTTTCCCTCAGCTATCTCAGCACAAGCCCACCCAATGTACTTCAAGCCACTTTCAGTGCTAACAACTACTGACCACTGAGTGGTATCACAACGTACTCCACCAGCCAAGCTGTGTGGCACAAATGTGGGCAGCTGAAGCCCAGGTGCTTAACACACTCAGTGGCCATGGACATTTGTGACACAATCTTTGTCTTCTTTTGCTTCAGGAGTGTTTTACCCCAAATTGATTCTTAACTGTTAATAAATAATGTCGGACTTAATTCCCCTGTCAAAAAAAAAATAAATAAGAGTTGTCATCTTTATCGTTATACATAAGCAAAAGAACTAAGCCCTACCCCAAATTGTAACACATATGGAAAGTAAACAGAGGAGAAGAGATGGTGTCTTATGTCCCTTCATGTCTTTGTTGATTTATTCATTTCAAACTGACAGCGTAAAAGGAGGGGAGACGACCTTTTTAAATGCAGGTAAAAGATTTGCCTTAACTGTGTTGTTATCTTTGTACAGTTTATCAGGGCCTGTATCATGCTTTTAGTTCGCAGTAAGTTGGGACCAGATTTTTGGCCCTTACTGTACATTTTATAACGGTTGGGGGCCGCTCCTTACAATGTAATTCACCTTCTCATTTTTTCATGTGTTAACCCTCAGTGTTATTACAAGTCTAGGAAAAAATAATCTTCAAAATTCATGAATAGGACACCGAGGGAAAGCGGTCAAGTGCCTTTTCCAAAAGGATGTAAAATGTCCCTTGTCAAGCCAGATTTTTTCATTTCCTAAAACAGATTCCTTGTTACTGCAACAAAGTTTTCTTATTAATGCAACATTTGCCTTTTGGAATTTGCAAATGCTGCAGGCATAAAGAGTCTTTACTTGATCAAAAGTGCATTGGCTGAACTTGGAAAAATGCATCTAGAGACTAGGAAGTGTAGGGTAGGAAGGAACACAGAGGAGGCTCTCCCATCAGTTTTGCTGATTTGCCAGTAAAATGGCAACGTGGCAAGCTTACATACAGAGCAGCACAAGCATAATCATAACATAACTGACAGATCATATCCTTGCTCCATCCACGTGAACTACTTCTTAATACAGCACAACATGGTGATCACGACTCATGTAGTTGGAAAAGAATCTAAAAGTCTTCCTCTATTCCTTCTCTCCTGAGAGGAGAGCTATGGGTACTATTCCTGACTTAGACCGGGCACAGCCTGAGCTGGGTTTGCTAACTGGTTTATATGCTCCTACATCAGTACTTTTTCTGCAGAAGCATGCCGAGTGTTGGCTCTGGGCAGTAGCTCTGGGGTCTTACAGGCAAGAAGAATACACATGGTGATGGTTAGTCACTGCAGAGTACTGAAGAAACATGTTTTGCTTATTGTTACGAATCTAAATGGCACAATCAAGAAATTACGTGCAAAGTGTCTGCTTTGAAAGATCAGTATGGAGTAATTTATACAGACAACGCGAAAGTAGAAACAAGATCATTGCAGTAACGTGAGTTACTCCTACCCCCATTTTCGGGGGATGGATTTCCTACAGAAACGATAATCTGATAATAAGATGATTTCTGATAACAACATGATATTAACAGCAGGATAATAACAGCGCGTTTCAGGAATGCACGCATTTAGGAGAACTAAATACCTGCGCATGTCAAGTTTTACCAGCGAGCAAACAACCACATATATATATATGTATTTATATGTATATATATGTATATATATATATTCTTACCTTTTTTTTTCCATGAGACATTTCCCGCCCCGTACAGAGAGTTTATTGAAATGTTCGCGCCGTTCCCCAGGATTGGCTGCCATCCTCTCCTGCCCGCCCCGGATGGCCGACGCGGTTGCCATGGTTACGGGCGGTGGCGGGGGGGGGGTGTGCTCCGAAATGGCGGCGGAGCGGGAGGAGGAGGTGGCGGAGCGGGGCCCTGGCGCGGCCTACCAGGCCTTCGTGCTGATGGAGGAGCTGCGGGACAAGCTGAAGCTGCTGGGCTGCGAGGAGGAGGAGGCGCTGCGGCGGCACAACATGCGCCCGATCTCCAGGTCGCGGCCCGGCCCGGCGGCGTTGGGGCGGGCGGCGAGGAGCTGGGCCTGAGGTGGCGGTGTCTGTCTGTAGGCAGCGGCTGGGTACGGGCAGAAGCGTAGTCCCACGAATGCCCACGTTGAAGGAGAGGCCCGAGGATGAGCTCGGTAGCTACAAGCTGCTTTTAGCCAGCTGTCTGACCACCTGTGTATGTGCAGCAAGGAAAACAGACCTTTTATGGGCTAAATGCTTCTCAGGGCTCACTAGGTATGCCAGCAGACCATATTTTTCCATTCAGTTTGATCCAAAACAGATCCAGTTTTTCACGCTTTTTTTTTTTTTTAATCACGCTTTTAGTTCACAATAAGTTGGGACCAGATTTTTGGCCCTTACTGTACATTTTATAACGGTTGGGGGCCGCTCCTTACAATGTAATTCACCTTCTCATTTTTTCATGTGTTAACCCTCAGTGTTATTACAAGTCTAGGAAAAAATAATCTTCAAAATTCATGAATAGGACACCGAGGGAAAGCGGTCAAGTGCCTTTTCCAAAAGGATGTAAAATGTCCCTTGTCAAGCCAGATTTTTTCATTTCCTAAAACAGATTCCTTGTTACTGCAACAAAGTTTTCTTATTAATGCAACATTTGCCTTTTGGAATTTGCAAATGCTGCAGGCATAAAGAGTCTTTACTTGATCAAAAGTGCATTGGCTGAACTTGGAAAAATGCGTCTAGAGACTAGGAAGTGTAGGGTAGGAACACAGAGGAGGCTCTCCCAGCAGTTTTGCAAGCTCACAAACAGAGCAGCACAAGCATAATCATACTGTAGCTGACAGAGCACGTCCCTGCTCCATCCACATGAACTACTTCAAAATACAGCACAACATGATAACAACATGATATTAACAGCAGGATCATAACAGCACGTTTCAGGAATGCACGCATTTAGGAGAACTAGAAATGCCTGAGCACGCCAAGTTTTACCAGCGAGCAAAGGACCACAGGTGTACAAATTCTTACCTCTTTTTTTTTTTTTTTTCCACTTATTGATAAAACTCCATGCCTGCCGTACTAATTTTCTAGAATTTTCCCTCTGAATCTTCAGGAGACATTGGTGTAGTAAACTGGGTCCGTGCCTCATACAGCTTGCCATAGAAAATTTGAATCTCCGCGCCTTTCGCCAGGATTGGCTGCCGCTACCACTCTCGGCGCCGGCTTGCTATGGGCGGGGCGGGCTCTGAAATGGAGGCGGAGCGGGAGGAGGAGGTGGCGGAGCGGCCCACTCCAGGTCGCCGCCCGGCCCGGCGCGGAGGCGTTGGGGCGGGCCTGAGGCAGAAGCAGGGCCGAGGAGCGGGGCCAGCGCCTCACCAGCCGCACGTCCTGGTCCTGGGGTGGGGGCGAGGGGAAGGGACCGCCACGGAGGTAGCGTGCTTTAAAAAAAAAAAAAAAAAAAAAAAGAAAAAAGAAAAGTATTTTGACAGCTTAAGAGCTCCATGTGTGACTTTGGAGCTGCCAGGATGTGTAACTTTTCTGTGGTGAGGGACACTTGGGAGGTGCGACTGCTATGTTGTCGCATCCGGCTGCCCCGCTGAATTTCAGATCCATCTGACGGTGTCAAACAGGTCCAACAGCAGCGTGTCACACACCGGAACGTGCTGTAGGCAGCGGCTGGGTACGGGCAGAAGCGTAGTCCCACGGATGCCCACGTTGAAGGAGAGGCCCGAGGATGAGCTCGGTAGCTACAAGCTGCTTTTAGCCAGCTGTCTGACCACCTGTGTATGTGGAGCAAGGAAAACAGACCTTTTATGGGCTAAATGCTTCTCAGGGCTCACTAGGTATGCCAGCAGACCACATTTTTCCATTCAGTTTGATCCAAAACAGATCCAGTTTTTCACGCTTTATTTTTTTTTTAAATCACGCTTTTAGTTCACAATAAGTTGGGACCAGATTTTTGGCCCTTACTGTACATTTTATAATGGTTGGGGGCCGCTCCTTACAATGTAATTCACCTTCTCATTTTTTCATGTGTTATTACTCATGTGTTATTACAAGGCTAGGAAAAAATAATCTTCAAAATTCATGAATAAGACACCGAGGGAAAGCGGTCAAGTGCCTTTTCCAAAAGGATGTAAAATGTCCCTTGTCAAGCCAGATTTTTTCATTTCCTAAAATAGATTCCTTGTTACTGCAACAAAGTTTTCTTATTAATGCAACATTTGCCTTTTGGAATTTGCAAATGCTGCAGGCATAAAGAGTCTTTACTTGATCAAAAGTGCATTGGCTGAACTTGGAAAAATGTGTCTAGAGACTAGGGGGTGTAGGGTAGGAACACAGAGGAGGCTCTCCCATCAGTTTTGCTGATTTGCCAGTAAATTGGCAATGTGGCAAGCTTACATACAGAGCAGCACAAGAATAATCATAACATAACTGACAGATCATATCCTTGCTCCATCCACGTGAACTACTTCTTAATACAGCACAACATGGTGATCACGACTCATGTAGTTGGAAAAGAATCTAAAAGTCTTCCTCTATTCCTTCTCTCCTGAGAGGAGAGCTATGGGTACTATTCCTGACTTAGACGGGGCACAGCCTGAGCTGGGTTTGCTAACTGGTTTATATGCTCCTACATCAGTACTTTTTCTGCAGAAGCATGCCGAGTGTTGGCTCTGGGCAGCAGCTCTGGGGTCTTACAGGCAAGAAGAATACACATGGTGATGGTTAGTCACTGCAGAGTACTGAAGAAATGCGGTTTTCTTATTGTTATGAATCTAAATGGCACAATCAAGAAATTACGTGCGAAGTGTCTGCTTTGAAAGATCAGTATGGAGTAATTTATACAGACAACGCGAAAGTAGAAACAAGATCATTGCAGTAACGTGAGTTACTCCTACCCCCGTTTTCAGGGGATGTATTTCCTACAGAAACGATAATTTCTGATAATAACATGATGTTAAGAGCAGGATAATAACAGCGCGTTTCAGGAATGCACGCATTTAGGAGAACTAAATACCTGTACATGTCAAGTTTTACCAGCGAGCAAACAACCACATATATATATATGTATATATATGTGTATATATATTCTTACCTGTTTTTTTCCACGAGTCATTTCCCGGCGCGTACAGAGAGTTTAATTAGTTAGTGAATTTAAATTTTCGCGCCTTTCTCCCCGATTGGCTGCCATCCCCTCCTGCCCGCCCCGGATGGCCGACGCGGTTGCCATGGTTACCGGCGGTGGCGGCGGGGGGGGTGTGCTCCGGAATGGCGGCGGAGCGGGAGGAGGAGGTGGCGGAGCGGGGCCCGGGCGCAGCCTACCAGGCCTTCGTGCTGATGGAGGAGCTGCGGGACAAGCTGAAGCTGCTGGGCTGCGAGGAGGAGGAGGCGCTGCGGCGGCACAACATGCGCCCGATCTCCAGGTCGCGGCCCGGCCCGGCGGCGTTGGGGTGGCGGTGTCTGTGTGTAGGCAGCGGCTGGGTACGGGCAGAAGCGTAGTCCCACGGATGCCCACGTTGAAGGAGAGGCCCGAGGATGAGCTCGGTAGTTTCAAGCTGCTTTTAGCCAGCTGTCTGACCACCTGTGTATGTGGAACAAGGAAAACAGACCTTTTATGGGCTAAATGCTTCTCAGGGCTCACTAGGTATGCCAGCAGACCACATTTCTCAGTTCAGTTTGATCCAAAACAGACCCAGTTAGTCTACCTCGCTCCCTGAAGTGACCCAAAAGACAGTGGGTGAGAGTGCCTGGAGAAATTGCTTTGGAAGCACGCTCCTGATCCCAGCTGTCCGCCAGTCTCTAGCCTACATGCTAGCAGAGGAAGGCAGGAAGGGGAAGAGATCTGGGGAGTTAGGAAGCCAGAGGAGCTGGATGTATTCCCAGTATCAGGAAGAGATGTTAAGGAAGGCCTGGGTGGAGGGCTTACTCTGGTACAGTGTCGCAGATGAGGACACGACTCAGCAGGACATCAAGCAATGTTGCTCCAGTAAAGTTGCTTTCCCATCCTCACAGAAGTGCCATTCAAGTTTTCATATGGTCAGTTGGTGAAAAACAAACAAAAAAATACTATTTTTAATGAGGCATATTAATAGGAGTACCCAGGTTTAGTTTGGTTCCCTAGAAGTCTAATATTGGTTAAGACTTGCTCAAAGCAGGAAACAGATAAGCTGCATGTGGAAGGTGTAGTCTACTGCAGTTATATGTGAAACTAGAGATCCTGAATGTAGTTCAAATAGTTTACTCTCTGAGGATGTCAGTTAAAGAACCTGTTTTCCTAGCCTGTGCTGGCCTAGAATGCTATAGTTGCTGCAGGAGTTTGCAGTCTATTTATTTACTGTTTTCCTTCCTTTTAAACAGGCACTACTTTGCCCTGCCCACTAATCCTGGTGAGCAGTTCTTTATGTTTTGCACACTTGCCGCTTGGCTGATCACTAAAGCAGGACGTCCCTTTGAGCAGCCACAAGAATACGATGACCCCAATGCAGTAATATCAAACATACTCTCAGAGCTGCGTTCGTTTGTAAGTGTTGAACACGCTGTTTTTCCAAGTGCATTTCAAGCATAGGCATCACTTTCAGAAATATCAGTAATAACACATTTCCTCCGCTGTCTGATTATGTTCCCAAAGACTGGACAGACTTTCCCTTTATGTGTAGAAATGAGCAGAAATGAGGCCATTCGGCGGAAGAAGAAGATGGAAGGGGACCTCAATGAAATGGAAATTCAGCTCAGCCATGCCAACAGGCATGCTGCAGAAGCAACGAAGTCAACACGTGTCCTGCAAACACAAATAAAGGTACTCTGAGAGCTCTCAGTCCCAGGCTGGGTTTCATAGCACACAGCAAAACAGTGCTGGTGATTAAGAGAAGCTACTCTCAGGCACATGCGGGAAAAGCCCTTAGTGATCACTTCTGACACGAGAGAGCACTGAACTATGGATCTCTTCCGAGACTTGCATACAAGTGGGATGAGATCCAGGTGTAAAACCCCTGCTGGCTACAGTTTCCCGTTGGGGCAGAAAGTTACAGCATGAGGTACCGAAAATCTGATTTCCATGTGAGCTTGCAAGGCCTTTAAAAGTGGAGAGCGCGTCAGTTAGCCAGAGTACAGATTGTGTGTGTATATTCAGCTTTCTAATGTGCTTCAACGTAAGTAATTTTTGTTGTTGTTGTTTAAAGAGCCTTGCTAAGAGACCTTTCAAGTCATCGCCTGCCTCATCTCTCTCCCATGCTATGAAGCTGGTTCTGCCTCGGGCAGAAGCACGAGTTCTGACAGATTGCAGATCAGGTTTTTCCCTCTTTGCATCACATACCACAAAAGCTATTCAGATTACGGTCTGGAGGAAGCCTTTCTCGAATAAAGAAGCACAGAGCTTCTAGAGGTGGTCCTCTCATGTAAGCGCAGTAGCTCAAACTGCATTTGGACTGGTAAAAACCTGTCTGCTTTGTTATAGGAACTTCAGGTGCAGCTGGATGACTCCGGGCATGTGAATGAAGATCTGAAGGAACAGCTGGCAGTCTCTGACAGGAGGAACAATCTTCTCCAGTCGGAGCTGGACGAGCTGAGGGCTTTGTTGGACCAGACTGAACGGGCAAGGAAGCTGGCAGAGCATGAGCTGCTGGAAGCCACCGAACGTGTGAACCTTCTGCATACTCAGGTTGGCTTCTTCTGGGTTAAACAGCCTTGCCTGTTAAGCCCTGACACTGTTTGTCCATTGCTGTCATAAGGCAGACACACTCCTTGCCCACCTTCAAGGTAGAAAATGGTAGAGGAAATAAGTCACTCTGCAGGAATGCCACCTCGTTACTGTCAGGTTAGCTGGAACTGATGACTCAACCAACTGCATTAAACAGTTCACAGAAAATATAAGGATGGGAGATAACAAGAATAAATTTTATTTCTTACTTTCTTTGGTGCTATATAAACCCAGCTTCCTGATTTCATTAGGCTGAGGCTGGGATAGGGAAGCATTTATATGGAAAAGCAGCAGTGTCTGCACAAGGTGCTGTTATTATTTAGCAAAGCAAACTTCAATGCCTCATGAGCACTAGGTGCATTGTGCACGGCAGCAAAGCATGCTCTGCCACATCAGGTCTTTGTTAAGAGAGCCCTTTGGACTTGGTCACAATGGGCACCGCAGATTTTACAGGGTTGTGGAGGCATATATCCTGAGTCCCCAGCACTTTTGCTGCAAAACCCAATCTTCTCTTCACCAAACAACCAACATTCAGAAGGAGATGAAAATGAGCTGCAGGCTGGCAATATTTTGTAATATTCAGCACGTGTGATACTTCAACAGTCTGACGTGGGACTTTTGTTTTAATCACCTTATTGACTAACTGATAACGGATCATTACTTTTCCGAGATGAACTGCTTTATTCATTCTTCTGTTTCAGCCTCTTGCTTATTATTTTACCTGAATTGAAATCTGAATATTTACGTTGTTGAAAGTATTTGTAATATTTCCTCAGTCTGAAGCTAAGCTACATAGTAAAGGCCAACCCTTACCCCATACGTGGACCTCCCTCCCTAAATATTGCTCTGTGTAATCCAGGGGCTGCAAAAAACATTAAGCCTTTGTGTGCTATGGTATTTAGAGAAGTTATGTCTCAATTAATCATTTTTCCTGATGTTCCACTGTTTCTTTTGTGGAAAACATTATAAAGAACACCAGCCTAATCAATCAGAAGAAGAAGCTGGAAGGTGACATTTCCCAGATGCAGAATGAAGCGGAGGAATCAATACAGGAGTGCCAAAATGCAGAGGAAAAAGCTAAGAAAGCAATCACAGATGTAAGTAGCCTCATTGCTTGCTCAGTTTGTTTCAGTACCACACTGTCTTAGGACAAGCCAGCATTTCCCAAACACCTGTTACAAACCTGATATATCTGAAGTGCTCCACAGTTATCTGGAGGCAGCTGATGAAACTACAAAAGGAAACAGACTAGAGGTTAGGAGAAAGGAAATACTTCTGCTTGATCTTTTTTTATTCTTACTTTCCCTGAGAATGCAGCTTCCACTGATCCCCAAAGTCTCAGGTCATGTCACCTTTGAATTGGGTGGATTAGATACCTGGATAGGCTAAACTACTTCAGACAGAACAGCACTAACAGGTCGCCAGGTGTGCATAGAATCTGCTGTGAGGAGTACAATTCCCAAATCCAAAATGAGGCATCTGTTAGAAAAACGTGAGGATGAAGTTCCCAAGAAGAGACAGTGAGCGCATTCTTCCTGTCAGGAAGATGACATTTTGGACTAGTATAGTTTCTTTCCCCACAGACCTGGAGAAACAAAGAGTTTGGCTGACATATCACATCATACCAGCAGACAGAGTAAAATCTAGAACTGGATGTTTCTGTGAGTTGTGTCTGGAGCGCCTGGATGAAGCTATTCTTGTACCGTGGTCTTCACTGCTTCTCAGCTGGCAGTTCTGTTACTGCCTGCCAGAGAGAAGACACCGACTGTCCTTGATTCAGCTCCAGCCTGGACTGCAGTGCTTGCTGTCTTCGGATGGATGTTCAGTGATGGATACAAGAATCTGCAAATGGCTCTAGGAGGCAGGGACACGTGTCAGATCAGACATGAGCTCATTGGCACCCTCGTTACCAGTCTTAGAGGACGGTCAGGGAATATGTAAGATGCTGAAGCTGAGCTTCCTATCACAGCACAGACTGCAGAAATTGCTGTGCTGTTACAGCTGCTCAGGCAGCTCTTGTCTATGGCTGTGCCGGGAAACTCGTCTGCTAGTTTTTTTAATTCACTACCTTTCAAAACAATATTCAAGATCAAATTCCAATATTAGACTTGAAATAAGTTCTGGGTGAAATGCCTGCAGTGAGCAGCATAGGTTTACTTGTAGCTATTATAAATGAGGACATTGTGTAGCATGGATACAAACAAGCAAAGACTTATAATGTTAGAATATGGAGAGAAAAAAAAAAAGAAATGCATTGTCTCTGTCCAGGAGAGATAAACATACACAAACTATTCTTGGTAGCATTAGGTGTATAGCCAATGAGCCAAGTAGTGGATTATTCAACATGGATCTGCTGTCATAAAGTTGGTTGTTTTTTCAGGCAGCAATGATGGCTGAGGAGCTTAAAAAAGAGCAAGATACTAGTGCTCACTTAGAGAGAATGAAGAAGAACATGGAACAAACCATTAAAGATTTCCAGAAATGATTGGATGAGGCAGAACAAATAGCCCTGAAAGGTGGCAAGAAACAGATCCAGAAACTGGAATCCAGGGTAAGTTTGTGATCAAACTATGGACTGCTACCTGCTGCTTTACAGACTTGGGAGTGGGTGGGTCCCCTGGGGTGCCTGGTAAGTTCAAAGGATGCAGCAGGTGAGCAGCAGCTCTTGGACACATCCTTCCCCTTCAAGATCCAGTTATAGTGAGCTGTGAGCTCTTGTAGCACAGTAGGTGACCAAGACCTTGATTTTTTTTTAGAAAAAAAAAGAAAAAAAAAAAAGGCAAGACATCTACAACTAGGAAAAGCCTCTACTTGGCTCAGATAAACTTTTTTGGTCTTTGCACATGTATATAGAGCATCTAGTTCTGAGTGGGGCCTTTGGCTGCTGGCACAGCTTAAATACATTTATGAAAAAATAGAATGAAAAAATCAACATTTTGACCTATTCCTCAAATTGAGCACTATTAAGTTGCTGAAGAAAATGAATATGTCTTGAACTGTGAACTAAGTTATCCTCTGCTTTATATTTGTAGCATAATTGCAAGGTTTTTTCCTTTTTTGCATGTTCGTGAACTGGAGAATGAACTTGAGACTGAACTCCGTCGCAATTCAGATGCCCAAAAAGGAGCCCGCAAGTTTGAGAGGCGCATTAAAGAGCTGACTTATCAGGTACGCCGAGGACTGTAGGAACCACTAGATCCCTGGAAAGAAATGTTTTCTCCCTGTCCGGGACTGAATTTGTTTCAGTGAAGGATGAAGGAGGGCATTACCCAGAGCTTTCTCATTGCAGGAAGCTTTAGGGATGGGAGGAACATCTTCCTAGTGCTACCATCGTCTTGCCTGACGAATTGTAACCAGCGTTAGCTTACTATTGCTGGGATTTGGACAGTTTCAGCACAGTACTAAATGGAGCAGGCTTACAGGACTATTCATACTGCAAGAGAAGAAAGAGCTCAGATGTCTCTCAGCTGTGCTGGTGTTGCTAAAAAGAGCCATAAGGAGTCAGTTAACTCTGGTGCATCACTCGGCATAGGGCTGCCCAGTCCCAGGGCTCTGTCACCTACTGCTGGGCAGTAAGGTCTAGTCTCAGCCTCCTGCAGGCTTACTAACAGCTGCTGTTGCTGCTTGCCTTTTGAAAAGGTCTTCAGCGCAGAGCACTGTTTCCCTTGCTTTCAACATGAATCCTGAGCAGATAATCCCAACCATCTGCTTTAGGATATTACTTAGCATCCTACATGTTGTCTTACTCTGGCTTGTGTGTGCAGAGGTTGTTTTCTTAGAAGACAGTGCTGCGGCGCAGGCAGACAGAATTAGCAGGTCCTTCTGATTATGGACCGTGACAGCTTAAACTTGGATCTTTTTGCCAGAAATGCCTGCCCCCAACACAAAATTTAAAATATGCAAATTACACGTATTTTAGGCCTGCCCACTGGTCTGTTTCACTCAGTAATGACGCTCTCTATAATGACAAGAGAGGTCCTCACCTGCCAAGCAAGGAACTCTGGGTGTACATGTGTGTGTGCATACATGTGTGTAGATATATCAGTTTTTACAGATATATATAAATTGGGAGGCTATTCTTAGTCCTCAGCAAGCAGGCCCTCACAAATCTTCAGCTTACAGATTTTTTTTTTCTCATCTACACAGAGGTTGATCACAATATGGCTTGTTTATATTTTAAACTACGCATTTGTAAAAGGACATATATGTCGCCCATAACTAGTGGACAGATGTTTTTGTACACTATTATCCTAACTGATGATGTTTTGGTACAGTCAGAAGAAGATAAGAAGAATCTGGCCCGGATGCAGGATCTGATTGATAAGCTACAACTAAAAGTGAAGAGCTACAAGCACCAAGCAGAGGAAGCTGTAAGTGACTATTTAGGCCTTTTTTCTCTGAGAAATTTGTTACCCTACAGCCACAATCTTTAATCGGCAAAAGTTTTTAGTACAAGTACCGAATTTGTGTGTATTACTATTTGTATTTATACAAACTCTGTATTTATAAATGTATTTATATACATAGTATATAGCATGTGTGTTGATTACATTAAGATATTCCATTTTATCTTAAGATTGGAGTGTAATTTGAAGGGGGTGGAGGGAAGGGGAGGAACAGGAAAGAGCTTTTCTTCTGGCTAGTCCCTCAGGAGACACGTTGAAATCCTCCCCGTTCACTTGAAATGAAGAGTGCCACTGCAAACAGCAAACCCTTCAACAAACAAAAACCCTCATCCCTCCAGGAGTCTAGTGGTTCCCATAGAAGTGTTGGTTATTCGTGTTGAGCACTTCTGTCCTGCTTGGCTTTGCTTCACCTGGACTGAAGGAAATCGGCTGTACTATTTTCTCTCACCAGGAAGCACAAGCCAATCTGAACCTTTCCAAGTACAGAAAACAGCAACATGATCTGGATGATGCTGAAGAAAGGGCTGAAATAGCTGAATCTCAAGTTAATAAGCTGAGGAGCAAGTCGAGAGATATTGGCATGAAAAAGGTATGGTTCTACCCTACAGAGCAAATGTGACAGGTTAATCCACGGTGGCACATGCTGTGTATACAGGAAGATCTGTTGCATCTCCTCAAGTAATATGGACTAGAGTAAATAGTGGTTTACTAATTTTTTTAGTTTCAGTCAACCCTTTGTTTTAACGTTACAGTAAATCTTTAGGACAGCAAGGTGTTGCTTATACAAAATGAAATCTCTGTTCTCTTGATGGTGTCACTTAACCTCTCTGCTCAGCATCCAGAAGTTGCCAAACTGTCTTTTTACATGGGATATTTAAAAGCTCCGTCTCTCTCTCTCTGTCTGATGTAGATTTCTACCTATGTAATAAAGCCGGGGGATTACTGCACTAGCAGATTGCCAGATACTTTAAGAGTGCTCTTTCAAAAATTGTATTGAAGAGCTTGATGAAAATAGTAGTCATTAGTCACTTGGATGCTGGGAAGTAATTAGTAACTAGGAGTATATTTGTGGTGGTTTGCACTTGATCAGATTGGTAGTAGATTAATACAGATGAAACTAAAAGGAGCCTAGGAACGTGGTCTGGAACTGAAAGCAAACCCTTGCTTGTCTATGCCTGCCTGATGGCAACCTCAGCAAGGAAGACTGGTGTAGGAAGGACAGAAAGAGGAGCTGGGTCATTGCTTTATCTATTTCATTTACAAATGTAATGTAAACTCCCATTCTTAATATCAGGTAAGTTTAGTGGGGGTACAGCTCCAAAGTCAAGTAACATAACAGAAACCTTTCTGTAACCATTTAGCTACTTCCATACCACTCAATCCCTTCTCTCTACTTTACCCACAATTCTGTGGGAGGAAATTTCTGCTTTTATATTGGACTAATAAAATCACCTCTAGTTGAAATGAATTCCTGTAGCTCCACCATCTACAGTAAAACTAGATGAACATCTGGACTCATGCATTTGCACGTGATGGAAGCAGTACTGCAACTGAAACTCGCATGAAGTTTTGTAGGCTTTAAGAGGAAAAATTTCCACAAATTAAGAGGAAAATTTCCACAAATTTCCACAAATTCAAAGGAAACTTTCATTTCATGAGAGTCATTTATTGTACTTTGTAGACTGTAGTTCATTCCCTGTATTTTCCTAGCACCCTCTTCTGCCTCATAACTGCAGAAGTCACAGAGAAGTGGGCACTTGTTCAGATAAGGAATGCTGTCCCAAAAATCAGCAAACAACAACTCCTTTAGGAAGAGAAAGACATTGGAAAGACTTTTTTTTTTTTTTTTTTCAATAGTGTAGCCCTAAAAATACCTTCTCTACCTACAGCTATTCATGTTTTTGTATGTTCAAAAGTATGTTCATACGTTTGAAAGTATGTGTGTTTCAGAGTAAACAACATCATGTATTGCAAGAGGGCTCTGTAGAAATCCTCAGCTGTCAAAGGGATGATACACATCTTAGCATAAGGGCAAGAGGCCTGTCTTCTTAGCTCAAGTAAGACTCTAAGTGATAGCTAAATTCAATATGGTACATCCATTTAGTGTTAGTATGCAGTTCTGGGCACCACAGTATAAAAAGGACGTGAAACTGTTGGAGAGTGTCCAGAGGAGGGCTATGAAGATGGTGAAAGGCCTGGAGGGGAAGACATACGAGGAACGGCTGAGGGCACTGGGCCTGTTCAGCCTGGAGAAGAGGAGGCTGAGGGGAGACCTCATCGCAGTCTACAACTTCCTCGTAAGGGGGTGTCGAGAGGCAGGAGACCTTTTCTCCATTAACACCAGCGACAGGACCCGTGGGAACGGGGTTAAGCTGAGGCAGGGGAAATTTAGGCTTGACATCAGGAGGGGGTTCTTCACAGAGAGAGTGGTTGCACACTGGAATAGGCTCCCCAGGGAAGTGGTCACTGCACCGAGCCTGTCTGAATTTAAGAAGAGATTGGACTGTGCGCTTAGTCACATGGTCTGAACTTTTGGGTAGACCTGTGCGGTGTCAGGAGTTGGACTTGATGATCCTTAAGGGTCCCTTCCAACTCAGAATCATAGAATATCCTATTTCAGACACAAGCTGGCAATGCTAGGAAGCAGAAGCGTTAGTTAACAGAAACTTCTGTCATTTACATGTGAACTTGAACTCTAAACCCCCCTGTAAAACTCGAACAGTTTTTAAAAGTTTAATTTTAATTAACATGTTAAAGAGTTCAAATTCAACAATTTAATTTTAATTTCTAGCAGTTTAGTAACAGTTTAATTTTAACAGTTGTGTACTATCTCTCTCAATTGCATTTCAGGTTCATGAAGAGGAGTAAGTGCGGTCCAAGCTGACAAATATGAGAAGATGATTCATATAATCAGGCATAACCAAAAGCAGGTGTATGGGGAAAAAAAAAAAAAAAAAGCACTTTCAGAAATAAATATCATCTGAAAACCCAAAGAGACTCTGTAGTGGATTACATTCATTTCGATGTATTTCTGTTTTGTCGAGCCCCAGGGATCAATACAAGATTACACACTGCCAACAACCCACTTCATTATGTTGGAACAAATCCTAATTGGCAGATGAAATCAAACCTAAGGGCAAATGATGAAATCAAACCTTAGGGCAAATCCAGTCACGTTTCACAGTCCCACATCCTTCATGTGCAGATCGTTAAAGCACTCTGGAGTAAACCTGTGTAGGGGCAGCCCTAAAAGCTGGGATAGCCCAGCTTCTAGCTGTCCTGCCAGTCAAAGGCTACACCTTTTTTTAGGACAGCAGAAACTAAATTTAATGCAAATGGTCAGTTTAGAAACTTCCACTAGTATCACTGAAAGCATTTTTGTTCTCCAGCTACACAAGGGGCCTAAAAGATGCTGCTGAGGGACTTATCCCATAAGGACTGCCCCTGGCTCATAAACAGCATTCTTTTAAGACATTTCAATGTCAAAACTGAAAACGAAGGGAAGAGTTGTCATGGAACTGGAATTACAATACTCAACGAAGTACAAAACAGTAAGCCCTCTCTTCCCCTCATAGTCCAAAAACAAACCCAAAGTCCACCGACACTCAAAACTCAACCTTGTGTGACACTTTTTCATTGTCCTTTTAGTACACTCGCATTCCGGTTCTTCATGCAGACTCCTCACATACAAATGTCAATTGACTTGTATATGTTCTTTGTCACTTTACTTGTTTGTTGTTGTTGTTCAGATGATTGCCTTTCCACTTGGTTCTTAGTGTAATTCAATAGGGAAGACAAAGGAACTCCTCTGCTCAAGCTTGTATTTCAGCAGTATTCTCAGTAGTGTCTGTGTTTCTGGAGATAGCTTATTTTTTGGTATGTCAAAGTGCTTATACGACTCCGGATCCCCTTCATCTTGGAGTCATCCCGAATCTCTATTTAAAACAAAAACATCCATGAGAACTACTGATGCATAAAATTAACCCCCCAGTAGGAACAGAACAAGACATACTCATGTTAGAGGTAAGTCACTATCTTCTATATTAATGTCAGCTGAATAAAATAAACATGTACATAAAAGGGCAGCAGCATTCCCGTTTCTTCCATTTAGTTTTCATCAATGTAAACAGAGCAGTGTTAACTTGTAAATTGCTCTGCTTCCTCCAATTATATGTTAAAGGTTTCTACAGGTCCCAATATATATTCATCTTGCTTAAGTTCTTTAAATGAAACAGCTTCATCTCAAAGGTATTGGTTCTATTATTCTATCAGGGAGACAACCACATGTCCTTCTGACTTGGTAGCACTAGTAAATAGGACAGTTGTACAGAGAGATGAGATTAGAGGCTATATGCTCACAGCAGTCTCCCAAACAAAGCAATTTGCATGTCTTTACACAAACAAGCTGCGTTGAATTTTGAAGTTGGACAGAGCTGAAGTGATAATTTGGGCCCAAATGAATGCTAGTACAGCCCGTAGTTTGGGGATCTTTGCTGGTTTTGTTTGTCTTAAATAAAAGTGAGAGAAAATTACAAAACTGATTATTTTCAAAGCAAGCTATCAGCAAGTGTTTGTGACAGGTAATCATTTTTTTCATCTTTCTATAGAGTGCAGGAGAGCAATCTGGTCAAGGAAAGGGCATGTTAGCATTGTTACAACTAAAATACTATTGCCTAGATGTACTAAGGAGGGCTTTTTGGACATAGAATATAGAAAAAAATAGGGCAATTTACTTAAGCTGAGATTTATTATTCTAAGTTTTTCAGTGTTGTTTGCATCCTTTATCCCATGAAAATCAAATCTGTTTTGGTCAAACATTCAAGGTCTGAAATTCAGCTTAATAGTATGCTCAAAAGTAAATACCATAATGTTTGTACGTACCTTGCGACAGAGACAGACCCCTATCACTGCCAGTCCTATCAGCACCGGTACAAGTAATGTCACAGTTTTCCAAGTGTTATCTGAATGTTCTATAGAAATACAAATTCCAAAATGTTAAACAGGAACTCAAAAACTTATTGAATAATAGTGAATATTAATCTGTGATATTTTATATTCAATTATTCGTTGTCATTCATTGCTATTGGATACTTACATCAAAATTATGATTTTTCTCTTACTTATAATCTCATACCTATGATTAAGGCAGAACATTTCCATTTATTGTTAATGGTACTGATACAACGGTCAATTTACATGACCCATCCTGTAAGTGAAGATTTCAAAAGGATACTTTAATGAATTAAGGGTGAATGGGTAAAAGCCAATTGCTTTACTTAACTGTGCTGATAGAAAATTGTGTTCTCAATAAATATGATTTGAGAACTTCTATACAAGTCCTGTTGATAATCAACTAAGTTCTCAGGTGGGTAAATGCTGCTTCCAGGTACAGTGCTTAATGCCATTAACGGTACTCCCGAATTGCAGAAGTGGGTGGTACCACCAGATTCCACAGGACACAAAAGCCCATCTGGCCGAGGTTGGCTCTGGTTCTAGGCAGCATTGTTTCAGCTCCTCTCATCAATATGAGAACACTCACATTTGAAGGACTCATTTGTTCATCTACAGTTCTTCTATTTCAGGTTTCCTTTCCACTGCCGCATCTTGTTCAAAAACATTTTTTGGAAATTTCTACACTCCGCCGTAAACTTAGGTTTACAGGATAAGGACAATCATGCTGGAATGTGAGCTTCAAGGAGGTATGTTTGTCTGACTCAACAGTTTTCTTTACACTAACTCCCCTCCTTCACATATATACTATGTGTATAGTCGCTGCCATCTAGAACACCCTATAGTTTCAGACAGAAACCAAGCTGTGGTGGAGAAGGAAGGGAAGACAAATATCCAGGTGTTATAACTTACTCTATTCCCATTTTTGCTATGTTGCCTCTGTGTTTCACATTCTGCAGACTGTTTCAAGTTTACTTCTTTTTTAAAACAATAATGGAGGTGCCATATATTAGTTCTCTGTCTTTGAGTTGATTGCATTTAATGGATGCCTACTTGATACTGCTTGAATGTGGTTTTGTTTTTTTTCCATTCCCTTTGAACAGAGAGTTCAAGAGGCACCACCACAAACAGCACGCTGTTTTTGAAAAACTCTGTAATTGGTTTACACTATGATTTTAAAACGCTGGAGTCAATTTTTAACCTTAAGAGTTTTCAATAGATAGAGAAGTTAATCCTAAGTCTGCTTGAAACCAGAGATAAGGAAATAACTGTAACTAAGACTTCACAGCTGGATGTTTACTACAGTTCATAAAAAGGAAGGCATACATACAAACATACATATTTCCAAGTGTAAAAAAGGCCTGCTGTGCAGAATTAAAGCTTTGAAAATAACAACTACATGCTTTTCTCAACAAGGTTTCTTCCGCAGAATAAAAATTGTACCACTTCTATGGGCATGCCTTCATCTCCCTTTGAAGAGAGTATTTGCTACCAACACAGCATTTAGGATATGAGTCCATAAGTTTCTTTGTGCTCTCAGCTGCACAGCCCTCTGTGCTTTGAAGAAAGAAAGAAGTCCTTGAATACATATGTCTTAATGTTTTTCAGTATTTCACAGATTTCTGGTTGACTCTGGCCCTGTATTCCCCTCATTTGTCCCCACCCTCTGATAGGGAAGGAGCAGCAACTTACCAACTTCCAAAGTTCTCACTGTGAGTTTTGTGTAGTGAGGTGTTGACATGTTACAGAGATATTCTCCACTGTCACTTGTGGTAAGATCACTCAATATCATTGAACAGTCCCTTTGGTTAATCTGGACTCGAGGCTGGTAAGAGTGAGAGGTACCATTGAAGATGGCCAGGACTGAGGTCTCTGAATTTCTGATTCGTTTCCAGACAACGCTGTTGCCCTCTCTGTGTAAAGTGTCACTGCTGAATTCACAAGGAAAGGCAACTCTACTTCCTTTTGCTTTTGCCAGTTGGTCTGAAACAGGCAATTACAAAACACTCTGTAACTGTTTTAGAAAATATTATCAAGGAGGATGGTAAGTTTTTTCACCAATTAGTACAACACAAACATTTCAAAACATACTCCATTGTTTTGATATCCTATTCAAACATCACAGTATTCTTCTAGAAGAATTTAAAGATTTTTAAATACAAACTGATCATATATACGTTTTAAAACAAATCTAATTAGTAACAACATATAATTGTTAATATTGAATTTGTTTTCATTTTGCTATTTCTCACCTAAACTGGGGGACTACGAGGGACTGACTAACAGAACTGGTTTGACCTGGTGATGGGCAGGTAAGTGGAACTAACACGTAATGATCCAATAAAATACTAGTATGGGACAAATTAACATCATAGCACGACTATCTATTTAACTGCAGAGATCTGCTACAAGCAAGGGAAAAAACAGGAGGCATGGTGGCTGGCAGTCTGCTAGAAAGGAAGTATAATACATTATTTTGACATAGTATAACCACACTTGGTTTCTGTGCATGGATCTAAATAAGCAGAGGTGTGGTGCTGAAAACCATTAGGAAAGAAAGAAACGGTACCCAGTGCTGCTATTATATAAGGAACAGGAAAGCAATATATTCTCAAAAATGTTTCAGCGAGACAGCAGACAGATGCAGGGCAATTTAAACAACGCTGTAATGAAATGGACCTTTTCCACTTGTGACTTGGAAAGGCAGATGAACAAAACAGACGTTTCTGGTGCACTTGTTACCTGCTCTGATACCCTAGTTGAATCCTTCCAGAGTCGGAAGGTACGTAAATTAAAAACACCACCCTTGTTCTGAAGCATATGCAGTGGGTTAGGAGCTGAGTGTGTACTGGGTACACTTTTGGGAGAAATCTGAGCAATGGAGGCAGCCGTGCATATCCAATAAGGTAACTGCTCTTGCATTCCTCTCGATCCAATTAAAAATACTTCCTAAGATACTTGAGAGGCTGAAAAGTACCAGTATCTGAATTTCCAGACAATGCTTGTGAATTGCTTGAGACAAAATGGAGAATGTAATTTTCATATCTCTGTTTTCCATTAAATAACAAGATCAGCTGCAGTTTGCCAAACATAAACAGTGCTGCGGTTCTTCACTCCCATGCACCCCACATGCTGCACCTGGGTACTTAAGACTGCACTTCAGGAGAAGTAAAAATAAAGGATTGAATGGTACTGAAAACGCTCTGGCACAAGGTGGAGAATAGACAAACATACACATCAAGAACAAAAAACATCACTCAATCTCATATAACCCTTTCCACATATTTTGTCTGAGTTCATTCTTTTTTTGACAGTGTGAATTTTGATCATATGGGTCCCTTGAAACGTGAAACATACAGAAAAAATACTGAGAGTAAAGCAAAACTTACAGAAACGTGAGCTACCCCCTCCTTTCCCTACTTCTTGGACTTGTGCTGGCTTGTAATTGTAACTGAGGAGTTTCTAAGAGGATGAGGATGCAACCTCTTGCATTATGCCATACCCATGCCGCCCCACTGCAGTGTAGTGGATTTAATTGGGCTCAGAACCCAGCCATTGCACTCCATAATGTTGCAGGAAAAGGCCTCCCTTTATTCCTACCTTTCATCCTCCATTCAGCAGTCCACTTCCCTTGAGGGAGAGGAATATGACAGGAGTAAGGATCAGATGTGGTTACAATGCTCTGGTGACTTCGAAGAGAATAGAGAATGCCATCCCTGGTTTCTTCACGATGTGTTTCTTGGATGGGTTTATTGCCTATTACCCAAGTTATATTTGGTGCTGGATACGTAAGAAAGGCAGAGCATGTCAGCATCCTTTCTGTGTCTTTCTTTCGGTACTCCAGTGCATAATAAGAGGAAACTAGATTAAAACAAACAAGAAAACACAGCAGTCCTATTATTTTCAAAATCCTTTCCAAGTTGAAGTGATTGGTCTTTTGAAATGACACTGGGGAGAATAAGCACAACAGAAAACAAAATTTAATGTGGCTTCAGGAGAAAGAATGGCATTACTTATTGTTAATGCTGTGGTCTATACTATTCTAAAAAGCCATATGATGTTTTATGACTCAGGTACGCCAACTGCCCTTTGGAAGTCACTGTGTAGTAGGTTATCAGAAGCAATGCTGCAGTGTGATTTTTTAACTTGTTACATTTCTCCAGAGACAAAGAGAACACCAACAGGCCCAAGAGGTGCTCTGTTCCCCTGGAGGATTTCAATACCATGTCAGAAATCATGTCAGACAATCTGTGGGTGTTACCCGGTTTCTACCAGCATCATCCAAGCACTTTTGTTATCTTACTGACCTTGCACATGCAGCTCAACTTCCACTTCTGTTTTAGTTTGTTGTGTCCCCACATAGCAGCGGTAAAGGCCCTTGTCAGTCAAGGTCAGGTTAATAAGTTTCAAGGAGGCATTTCCGTGAGGAATATGCTCATGAAAAACATGAGTTCTGTTTCTGTAATTTGAGTGTTGGCTTTCCAGATAATCCCTCCTGTCGTAGTATCTATGCACATCATTTTCTTCTTTCTTCCAGTAAATTACTTCATCATCACCAGGTGGAAAAGGACAAGGAAGGATGACATCCTTTGCAAACAGCCCTGTTACCGTTTCCTTTTCTGTAGAAACGTGTAAGTACAAATGAGTGGATTACATTAAATCTAGTTTATAAGCATTTTTCTGCCCCTCCTTATCCCTGACCCAAAAAACTCTTTGGCTCCAACAGGTAGAACGCTCCCACCATGTGTTTCAACAGCACGCTCTTTCAAAGATTTTCTGTAGCACAGATCTCTGGGACAGCAAGGGTGGCAGCTTTTCTCCGTTAAGTTTGATCAGTATCATAATGCAGGGCTCTGGTTAAGGAAACCAGAGTTAACCAGTTCTGCAGAACTCAGGTTAAGTGGGCAACCTGACTAACCATCTGTACATTTACATCAGCATGCCTCTGCCTTAGCCACCTGAGTTTCCTGTGCTTTTCCAAAAGCACCACCTCCGATCCCAAATCCGGGTGAGAGAGTCCCCAGCCTCAAGCTGCAGCTTGTTCCTCACTCATATGTTCATAGAGCTGGCTGGCAATGATCTGGGTGATCAGTGACCCTTACGCAGGGCCAAGCAGTTGTACAGACAAAAGCACGCAATTGTGCAACTGACAGGAAGGACAGAACTTCTCAAAATGGCTTCACCGCCGAGTTGATCCTTAACCATTAATAAATAATGTCAGAATTAATTCCCCCATCAAAAAAATAATAAGAGTTGTCACCTTTATCATTTTTTCCATAAACAACAGAATTAAAACCTACCCCAAGTTGTAGCACATATGGAGAGCAAACAGAGAAGAGATGGTATCTTCTGCCCCTTCATGTCTTCGTTGATTTATTCACCTCAAACTGACAACAAAAAAGGAGGGGAGACAACCTTTTTAAACGCAGCTAAAAGATTTGCCCTTCAATTTGGGGTCCAGAGCTCAGTCACCAAACCACATGTCTTGGATGCTTCCACATGTCAAGAGGATGCTACCTCTTGCCCTATCCCATAGCCATCCTGCCCCGCTGCAGGTGTAGTGGATTTAATTGGGCTCAGGACCCAGCTGTAGCACCCCCACAATGATGCAGGAAGAGACCAAGCTGTTGTACGGACAAAAGTACACAACTGTGTGACTGAGAGGAAGGACAGAACTTCTCAAAATGGCCTCACCACCACTCATGGCATCCGGGAATGCTGTTCCAGCCCCAGCGCAAGTCAATAATACACAAAGAATATGCAATTGCTATTGATGTTCAATTTCAGAATTTTAAGTGAATATTTTTCACAACCGATTGTATTCCCTTGGTGACGCTGCATGGACATTCTTGGTCAAGGTCACACAACCTTGTTGGGCTGGTGGCAAGTGCCTGGCTGTAGCTGTTTGCCACTGCCTTCTTGGAAAGCTCGATGCCCTCTCCAGCGCAGGGAGATCTGGCAACCCTGGCAGAGCAATCTGCGTGACTTTCCCTCAGCTATCTCAGCACAAGCCCACCCAATGTACTTCAAGCCACTTTCAGTGCTAACAACTACTGACCACTGAGTGGTATCACAACGTACTCCACCAGCCAAGCTGTGTGGCACAAAAGTGGGCAGCTGAAGCCCAGGTGCTTAACACACTCAGTGGCCATGGACATTTGTGACACAATCTTTGTCTTCTTTTGCCTTAACTGTGTTGTTATCTTTGTACAGTTTATAAGGGCCTGTATCACGCTTTTAGTTCGCAGTAAGTTGGGACCAGATTTTTGGCCCTTACTGTACATTTTATAATGGTTGGGGGCCGCTCCTTACAATGTAATTCACCTTCTCGTTTTTTCATGTGTTATTACTCATGTGTTATTACAAGGCTAGGAAAAAATAATCTTCAAAATTCATGAATAAGACACCGAGGGAAAGCGGTCAAGTGCCTTTTCCAAAAGGATGTAAAATGTCCCTTGTCAAGCCAGATTTTTTCATTTCCTAAAATAGATTCCTTGTTACTGCAACAAAGTTTTCTTATTAATGCAACATTTGCCTTTTGGAATTTGCAAATGCTGCAGGCATAAAGAGTCTTTACTTGATCAAAAGTGCATTGGCTGAACTTGGAAAAATGTGTCTAGAGACTAGGGGGTGTAGGGTAGGAACACAGAGGAGGCTCTCCCATCAGTTTTGCTGATTTGCCAGTAAATTGGCAATGTGGCAAGCTTACATACAGAGCAGCACAAGAATAATCATAACATAACTGACAGATCATATCCTTGCTCCATCCACGTGAACTACTTCTTAATACAGCACAACATGGTGATCACGACTCATGTAGTTGGAAAAGAATCTAAAAGTCTTCCTCTATTCCTTCTCTCCTGAGAGGAGAGCTATGGGTACTATTCCTGACTTAGACGGGGCACAGCCTGAGCTGGGTTTGCTAACTGGTTTATATGCTCCTACATCAGTACTTTTTCTGCAGAAGCATGCCGAGTGTTGGCTCTGGGCAGCAGCTCTGGGGTCTTACAGGCAAGAAGAATACACATGGTGATGGTTAGTCACTGCAGAGTACTGAAGAAATGCGGTTTTCTTATTGTTATGAATCTAAATGGCACAATCAAGAAATTACGTGCGAAGTGTCTGCTTTGAAAGATCAGTATGGAGTAATTTATACAGACAACGCGAAAGTAGAAACAAGATCATTGCAGTAACGTGAGTTACTCCTACCCCCGTTTTCAGGGGATGTATTTCCTACAGAAACGATAATTTCTGATAATAACATGATGTTAAGAGCAGGATAATAACAGCGCGTTTCAGGAATGCACGCATTTAGGAGAACTAAATACCTGTACATGTCAAGTTTTACCAGCGAGCAAACAACCACATATATATATATGTATATATATGTGTATATATATTCTTACCTGTTTTTTTCCACGAGTCATTTCCCGGCGCGTACAGAGAGTTTAATTAGTTAGTGAATTTAAATTTTCGCGCCTTTCTCCCCGATTGGCTGCCATCCCCTCCTGCCCGCCCCGGATGGCCGACGCGGTTGCCATGGTTACCGGCGGTGGCGGCGGGGGGGGTGTGCTCCGGAATGGCGGCGGAGCGGGAGGAGGAGGTGGCGGAGCGGGGCCCGGGCGCAGCCTACCAGGCCTTCGTGCTGATGGAGGAGCTGCGGGACAAGCTGAAGCTGCTGGGCTGCGAGGAGGAGGAGGCGCTGCGGCGGCACAACATGCGCCCGATCTCCAGGTCGCGGCCCGGCCCGGCGGCGTTGGGGCGGGCGGCGAGGAGCTGGGCCTGAGGTGGCGGTGTCTGTGTGTAGGCAGCGGCTGGGTACGGGCAGAAGCGTAGTCCCACGGATGCCCACGTTGAAGGAGAGGCCCGAGGATGAGCTCGGTAGTTTCAAGCTGCTTTTAGCCAGCTGTCTGACCACCTGTGTATGTGCAGCAAGGAAAACAGACCTTTTATGGGCTAAATGCTTCTCAGGGCTCACTAGGTATGCCAGCAGACCACATTTCTTGTGTTCAGTTTGATCCAAAATAGATCCAGTTAGTCTGTCTCACTCCCTGAAGTGACCCAAAAGACAGTGGGTGAGAGTGCCTGGAGAAATTGCTTTGGAAGCACGCTCCTGATCCCAGCTGTCCGCCAGTCTCTAGCCTACATGCTAGCAGAGGAAGGCAGGAAGGGGAAGAGATCTGGGGAGTTAGGAAGCCAGAGGAGCTGGATGTATTCCCAGTATCAGGAAGAGATGTTAAGGAAGGCCTGGGTGGAGGGCTTACTCTGGTACAGCGTCATGGATGAGGACACGACTCAGCAGGACATCAAGCAATGTTGCTCCAGTAAAGTTGCTTTCCCATCCTCACAGAAGTGCCATTCAAGTTTTCATATGGTCAGTTGGTGAAAAACAAACAAAAAAATACTATTTTTAATGAGGCATATTAATAGGAGTACCCAGGTTTAGTTTGGTTCCCTAGAAGTCTAATATTGGTTAAGACTTGCTCAAAGCAGGAAACAGATAAGCTGCATGTGGAAGGTGTAGTCTACTGCAGTTATATGTGAAACTAGAGATCCTGAATGTAGTTCAAATAGTTTACTCTCTGAGGATGTCAGTTAAAGAACCTGTTTTCCTAGCCTGTGCTGGCCTAGAATGCTATAGTTGCTGCAGGAGTTTGCAGTCTATTTATTTACTGTTTTCCTTCCTTTTAAACAGGCACTACTTTGCCCTGCCCACTAATCCTGGTGAGCAGTTCTTTATGTTTTGCACACTTGCCGCTTGGCTGATCACTAAAGCAGGACGTCCCTTTGAGCAGCCACAAGAATACGATGACCCCAATGCAGTAATATCAAACATACTCTCAGAGCTGCGTTCGTTTGTAAGTGTTGAACATGCTGTTTTTCCAAGTGCATTTCAAGGATAGGCATCACTTTCAGAAATATCAGTAACACCACATTTCCTCCGCTGTCTGATTATGTTCCCAAGGACTGGACAGACTTTCCCTTTCTGTGTGTTTGTTCAATATTAATTAGAAGCTTATACTGTCTGTATGTGCTTGCTAATACTTTGGCACCAGGAGAAATGGCCTTACATTATTATATATGTAGTTCTAATTAGTTTTGTTCTGCAATCTGTGCAGGGGATTAAATCAGGATTATTTCTTGTTATGCCTCATATGCTGCTTGTTTATAGTAGTATATTTTACAAGATTTTATCTTGAAAACTTACACAGTGCTTATGATCCTGCTGCTGCCAAAGTCAAAGGTATAATTCATGCTAAAAGAAATGGTTTAAATTGTATTCATGTTTATTTATTTATTTATTTATTTGGTTGGAGAGTGAATGATCTCACGGAAGATTCTACTGTGGTGCAGCTGTGAATGATGTTAAGAACACCATTCTCTTAAGGAGTTAAACAGCAGTAAATAATAATAAAGTATTTTTAAATAATTCTGGAGTAAACAAGGCAGTGTTGAAAAGCCATTGGTTAAGTCTCGGTACCTGAGTTCCTCTGTACCTGTTGTTACCTTGCCAGGGTGTCACTTTTATGCTTGATTGTCTAACTCCCGTGCAGCTTCTGACTCTTCTGCTGAATTGAGGATCTTCTTACCAGGTGCTTTAAGATTTCTGCACTGCATCTGTTCCTTGAATTGCTCTGTTTTCCCTTCTGTTGCCTGACTTGGGCTCCTTGGGGAGAGGATATGAATTAACGTTGGTAAAATTCTGATCACAATGGACACTTGGTTTTAGTGTAAAAATCTAGTAACCTCTGTGGGAGGAAACTCTGCCTGTTTGGTAGCCATTAGTAAATGTCATGTTTCTTTGTTTTAGGGAAGGCCTGTGGATTTTCCGCCCTCAAAATTAAAAGCAGGTTATGGAGAGCAAGCATGTTATGTTCTTGATTGTTTAGCTGACGAAGCCTTGAAATACAGTGGCTTTAGCTGGAAAAGGTACAGTAATTTTAAGAATCCTCCCTTATGCATTATTTTTCAGGGAACGTATGTAAATAGTTGTGAAGGGTGGCACAGAAAATGTAATATTGACCAGAAATCTTCTACTTGATATTTTATGAGAAGCAGAATTCAGAAGTTGGACAAAGTAATTCCTAATGCAGTTTCATAGAATTTAGTCTCTTACCAGCAAGGGTGAGTTTGGACCATTAGTAGACTTAGCTAATTAATAAAGATTTCACTGATTTCCTCTTTTTTGTCTCTGTCCTGTGTGTAACGGCTTGTTAATCTGACAGCTGGGTTGAATAGTATCCATCTGTTTAGGTCCTATCAATCAATAGATAGATTATTGATCTCTTCAGCTGGAGCTACACACAGAATGCAGTCAGTTTACAAAGTAGACTACAGTAATTTTGAGTATTTAATCCAAAGGAAATCTTCAGAGAAATGACAAATCATTTCAAGTGTATGAAAACTTGTTTAAAAATGGTCTTGATTTCATCCCCTCTCTCTGGTGGGTTTTGAAATGGTATAGCAAAGTAATTTCTACCTCCAAAAACTTTACTGTTATTTAGTGCACAAGTTCCACTTTAAGCCAGAATTGAATTTGTGAGGACTTGCACTAGAATTTTAAGGAGTTAGACCAAAGGAGGAAATGAATGACAGCTTAATCCCCCGGATGTCTTGGCATTGTGAATATACTGTACTGCTTGGCATAACAACTAACCCTCACTGTTAAGACAGCCCAAGGTGAATTACTTTTAAGGGCGAGCATTAATTTAATTTGTTTATATGTGTGAGACAATCGCTGTCTAGTCATATTCCACGTAATCCTTACTTCTCATGATTTTTTTTGTTTCCTTGGGAGCAATTTATAGAAGTATTTCCAATTTATTGTGTTTAAAAGGTCAGCTTATTTTTTTTTGATTTTTTGAACTTATTTCAGACCAGTATATCCAACAGAAGAGCTAGAAGAAGAAGAAATAACAGAAGATGATGCAGAATTAACACTTAATAAACTGGAAGAGGATGTCGTGGTAGGTTTACCTGTCTGGTTTTCGTTATATAAGTATTGGCCAACCATGAGGAAATCTTTACTTGCTGTTCATTTTGTTTGGCCTTAAGAAGTCTTTTCTACATCACCTTTCTTTCCTGTGTCTTCTTTCCTTTGTCTTCTGCATCATCACCTTCTCTGTAGGGTTGTTTCTTTTCAGGTAAGGTGGTTTACTCTTCAGGGCAGAGCATTTGTTATTGTGTACGTTGAAATTATTATAAATTGAGGTTGAATCTAACAATCCATTGAATTACATAGATTGAGAATTGTTTGGTTTCTACTGAAACAATCTGTTGCTGATGTTAAATGAAACTTGAATCAATCCACGTCTACAGAATTGGCTAATATTTGGTTTAAACTTGCCCAGTACTTAATAAAGTACTCACAATTGTTACTCAGATTTCAGTGCAAATGGGAAACAGTATCTTTGGCACTTAGTTAATCTTAAGATTTGGGAACAAGGTAGATGGAAAAGAACTTCTGGAAACTGAGTATTTGTTTAAAAACAGTGTTGAAGACGCAGATAAAGGTTGCAGAATTGTTTCTGAAAAGAAAGGTCATGGCATCACTATATATTCCATGTATGGAATATTAATATCCCCTCATTGCTTTTGACAGCAGAATAAGCTTCTGTACCTTTTTGCAGCAAGATGGCTATGCTTGAGAATCAACGTTTTTATTTATTCCTGCTTTTTAACTATAATAATTGCAGCTATGTCATCACGTTTATGAAACAATCCACAAAATATGCCTGTAAATTCAAATATGTTTCTTGCACTTACTGCTGGATGGATGTTGAACAGAAGTTGTTTCCTGTTGATAGACTTTCTCAGAGGATTATTCTTGTGAGAGCTGGAGTCTCACTGTCTGTAAATTGGTATAATGTGATCACAAGATTTCATCGTTTTCACAGGCCTCTGTCGGTCTTCTCAAAGTGAGTCTTTTTACTGCTGACTTAAGACTTTTCAGGAGAGGGAAGTTATATAAAGATGCTCAAAGTGAAAATTACAAAAAAGGAGTTCATTTCACATCTGATTTCTCCAAAATCTGATGTTTCTGTACAAAGTTAATTTAGATCAGAACCAAAATATTGAAAGCTGTGATCCCAGAAATGCTCACTTGCTTGGTTAGTGAGTTACCTGCAGGGAAGACAATCTTATGAAGTTATAAGGTCCAGAAATACTGGATAAAAATGCCACAGCTGTCCCATTTTTGTGTCCACATTTTTTAAGTGCTTGGGAAAAACTAAAGGTCATTAAAGTTAGTGTCAGTAATGTTACCATATGGCTCTGACTGCAGTCCCAGTTTACATGCCGCAATAGACTACAAGATTGTAACAGTTGAAGAGTTTGCTTCTCTTCTCTTCTTACAATTTTCTTAAGTACTATGCTATTTTTATCATTTTTATTAGTTGAGAAAAATTCCATCCTTCTATTCTTGAATTTCATACAATATGCAAGTATTAGGGTGTGGGTATCGCTGTCTGGTTGCATTTTTGTCAGCTTTGGAGCCGACCCAAAAAAATTCTTGAATAATTCTAGGAACAATCAGAGACATTATATGTTGCATATCTGACAAGCCTTGGAAATGTCAGCTGGTGGCTAAGAGCTTTCAGTATGAAAACAGTCAGCTGCCTACTCGTTCCTGTGTCTTGTTAAGGTCTAAGCTGTTTATATGGGGAAGTAGGGAGGAAACAGTTAACCAAAGCACAGCTTAAACCCTTCAAAGAACCTCTGGATTTACTTGCAGGTAGTATTCTAGTCCATAATTTTGACATATAACGTGGTCTATTAGCCCTTCATCGTTTTTGTCTTAGTGAAACCACTGAGCTAGTTTTATACCAAGCAAGTAGCTACTTTTTGGAGCCCCTCATGGTTCTACAGGGATTAGGTATATGGAGATGTAAACCTTTTCCCAGTCTGTTTTTGCTGCCAATATGTTGATATGTCCTGGTTGCATTACTTGTATCCAAAATTTAATTTAGCAGTATTTCCAGTAGTTAAATGCTAATGCTGAGTTTGCTTGGTTGTTCTTCTGGATTAGATTCTCCTGAATAAAATTGATAAGGCTGACAGAGGCAAGCCTAGTTCTGAAAATCTTGGGGAATTAGATAAAGAAGTAGTAGCCAGCCCAAGGCAATCTTTACAATTTAGTTCCTCAGTTCTGATGATTAGTGGTTTTTTATTGTTGTTGTTTTGGTAGTGTTGTAATACATTATTCTAAACATTGCACAGATGCATATTGTTCATTTAGCAAATGATACTCCTAATCTAGTCACCATTAATTCTTTGCAAGTGTTCAGGGGGCTCGGGGCCAAATGTGCCAAAACAAACTAACGCGGGGGAAGTGGTCACTGGTAGACAAAGACTATATAAGGTACAGGAATAAGCTCCCAGGTTTGCACTATTTGAGTCATGAAAGGTTCTACACTAAGACCAGTGTTATTGCAGTGCTCAAGATTTGTCTAGAAGGAAGTTGAATGATTACATATAACTTTGGTGGAAAAGACAACAGCAGACTGAGAAGAACTGTAGAAGGATGAAATGCATGGGTGATAAAATGGCAGGTGAAGTTCAGTATATATGAGTGGAGGATAACAAACAGGAAAAACATCCTTGTGCAATGATGGTCTTTAAGCTGATTATTGTCACTGATGAATGCAATTTGAGCCTTTAATACTTAATTCTCTAAAACTATCAGCTCAGTGTGTGGTGTAATGTGCAATGAAACAAATTGATTGTCTCAGTATGAAATGCAGTATTCTGCATACTTAAAATATGGCTTCATTATGCAACTAATCTGTACTAACGTTCTAGTTCTGCTTTGTATTTTTGGGGGGAGGGGGTTGGTTTATTTTTTTACTGCAAAACTTTATACAGAGCGTAATAGTTTTAAGGTCACTGTAAGTTCTTGATAATGGCCCGCTTCTTGTAACAGAGCTGGGCGTTTTTTTTGGCTAGTTGGTTTATTTTTTAAATACTGTAGCACCTCCAGAGAAATGTGGGGTAGCTTTTGTCTTCTAGCTAGTTTTAAATGTTGTGTACTTGTAAGATTTTAAGTAAATGCAAACTCTGTTATCAAAAACTTTCCGTGTCTTGTTTTGTTCAGAAATTTTGAATTTAATACTCCTTGGCCTGTGCTCCTGCAAATAAAAAGTTTTGAAGAAAGATTGTACACTATTTACTGATGTTTCTTTGCAACATCTCTTAAGGAAGAAGAGTCAGACAATGAAGAAAATTTCATTGATCTGAATGTTCTGAAGGCACAAACATACAAATCGGTAAGTTGTTACTTGTCACTCCTCTTTTGGGACATTTGCACAGCTTTAGCAGTAACTTATTTTGGTAGAAGTCCGAAAATACATACCTAGTCCAAACTTGAAAAAACCTTCCAACCGAAATAAATCGTCTTATTTTAAAAGAAAACTGCATCCAATTTCTAAGCAGTTATCACTACAAGGTTGATAGAAACATTTGCAAGATTTTTTTCAGAGACTTTTAAAAAGCATGGCATTAGTTTTTAAAATGTATTGTAGTTATTTTTCTCCTTTTTTCTAGAATTCATTATAATTTTTATTCTTTTGAATTCTAAAAATGATGAGAGTGTATATTTATTTTAATTCCTAATATTTAAGAATTCAAAGAAGGGCATGAAAAATTCAATTGTATCTTTAGTTCTGGTGGATATATGTGTTTTTCTGTAACTGTAAGCCATAGTAACATGATTTCTTAACAGTTGGCACTGTGTATAAGGATTATGTTTTGTATATTAACTTTGTGATTTTTATGCAGGACATGAATGACTCTACAAAACAAGAAGAAATCTTACAGTCCACGACAGATGCAGCAGAATGGAATCTGGAAGTAGAACGTGTGCTTCCACAGCTGAAAGTTACAGTCAGGACTGACAATAAGGTATGTGAGAGGGGAGTTTTGTGTGTACACATGGGGATTAAAGTGTGCTTTGAATCAGCAGTATTGTTGACTTACCATTTATGTTTTTGTTTTTTTTTTCTTCTTTTGTCGTGCCAAGAATTGGGAGTAATGGACTCTCCAATGTTATTTCTGTATATTTATTTAGTGGAAACTTCTTAAATGGTTAAATACTTCTGAAAAATTATACCTTCAGTCTAGCAGCTCTCAAAACATCTCCCTGGAAGACAGCTGAGGAGCTTCTTATTTTACAACTGTTCAATTTTTCAACCACTTAAAAAGTTGGTTTCATTGAATTCCTCTTGCTGAACTTTAAATTATGATCAAGTAGGTCTGTACCTCTGATCGAGAGCTTTCCTTATGTTTAACAAAACAAATTGAGTACTTTTTCAGTTGCTTTTACTTACCTATCCAGATATCTATCTCGAGATGAAATTCATCATTTCTTCTCTCTATGGAGAAAAATGTCTATTTCTCTCCATAATCTATTCCAAGGAGTCTAGAATGAGCATCTCAGAAGCAGACATCTGTCTTTGGCACATCAACATCCAAGCCTCGGACTTATTCCTGGCATTGCCTTAAACATTCTTTCTAAGAGCTCATATAGCATGCATAGATCAGTGCGGTATTGAAATTGCTCATTTGTAGTGGCCCAACTAGTTAGATTGTTGGGAGCAGTCTGCAGTGATTCAGAATTCAATGAAGGATAACTGTCTTGCCAAAAATAGAGTAAGCTCTCAACGCTCTGTTAAATTGCCTCACTGTGTTATGCTACCCTGCATTCTTCAATTAGAAGAATTTCCTGGTTTGAGCCACCTTCCCCTAGTCCTTGGCAAGCCCATCTGTTACAGAGAGCAACACTCCTGAGTCTCACAGTAAGAAATTAAAGCTTAATAAAGTTATACATTAAAAAGTAAAGCCACTGCAGGAAAAGAGGTTTGCTAGCTTCCAGTTTAACACACTATTCCTTGGCTTTAAGGAATACACCAAAATGAGTATGAAAACAGGATTTATCTTTTTCTAACTTCTGTACTTCCATGCTTTCAGAAATACAAGAAGTATCTGGCCTTTTTTCATTCTGTAAGAAAAGCATCATGTTATGTTCTGTAAGCTGTGCATATATCCATAGTACCAGGAGAGGTTAATGGTTTAATTGGACAGCAATAGAAACTACAACTTATTTTTGAAGTTATTGTCTCGTGTGGAAGGTAGGGAGTTGTATATTTGTTGTTGTTTTTATTTTAATACTGCAAAGTTTGGCAAATAGCTAACAGTTGTCACCAGAGCAGAAAAAAAAAATCTTGAGTCTGCTGCACACTTAAACATCAAAACCCAGTATAAGCATGTTGTCTCTAGTAACCTTTGTTTTGTTCCTGAAGAGAATAGTAGGCAGCAGCACAACTGTAGCCAGCAAGTGAACCTCATGGGCTGAGCAGCTGTTGCAGATGCTCAGCTGTGCTCATCTGAGATGGTGAGACAGAAGCGCCAGTCCTTTGGTCATTACGTGCAAGGGGAACAGCCCCATTTCAAGTCAGCAGAACTGCCTGTGATTGAAGGATGGCACATGTTTAAGTGTGCAGCTGTTTTAATCCACGATTTCTTTTGTTCCTGGTATGAGACATTGTAAGTGGTCACACCCTCCAGGAGCTGCAGGCCTGGGAATTCCTCTTGCTCATGTCCTGCAGCCCAGCCCCATGTGCCTGGGGGACCTTGGCATTCCTATCCAGGCTGGATGCTGCTGCTTTCCTGTTTGCAGGTTCAGCCAGCAGTGAAGATAAGCACGTATACGCACACACAGAGGATGCTGACGTGGCCACATACACACTACCATAAAGAAGGTGCTATCTTCAGCAGCACCTCTAGGACTCCCATAAAACATTTAGTATAGGCAGCCAAGCCCACTTCCTTCTCTTCAGCTAATAAAGGTTGAAGTTCACTAGGGAAAGTACGCACCCCCTGCTCTCTGGACGTTGATGAATCCCTCACCTATCAGCACGGTCCTTCTCACTAATACCCCTGCCTGGATCCTGGGCCACGTTCTCTGTTTCACTGCCCTTCTCCTTGCTCAGTAGTGCATCCTGATGCTTGCTGGCCAACAGCCCCAGTTGCTGAGACCCTCACCTGCTCCAGTTGCTGGCACCAAGACCCAACTTGTGCCAGCTGCAGGCCCAGGGGACACCTACAGCCCTGGCCTGACTCCAGTTGCTGGCCTTCTGGGTGTTCCTGCTGGTCACCCCAGTAACTGGCAGCCTGAACACAGGCCGCAGGGTCCAGACAGATGTGCCCCCGAGAGCTGTGGCACTCCAGCTCCTGGCACCGAGAGCCCCACTCACACCAGTTGCCAGCACCAGGGGCCCACGGGGTGCCCACATCCCCCTAGTCTGACTCCAGTTGCTGACATTGTATCCACACTCACTAGCAGCTGGCACTCACTGCACTCACGCTCACTGCAGCACCCGAACCCAAATGGGATAGAGAGTGACTTTAAACAGAAAGGCCATGAAAAAAGATGTTAATAAGAATGTAGGACTTGCTGCAGTGATTGAGCACAGGGTTCAGTCAGACAACTGTACTGACAAGCAGTGGTTTACACATGGCCAGCGTCCCTGTCTCTTCTCTGCTGTGTTCCTCCTCAATCCCTTTCCCCTACAAACTGCATTCACCAGTTTGCATAGTTGCACCGACCCTTGCCCCTAATACCCAGGATCCCTAGGTTTGCGTTCTTTTCAGTTACGAAGTGCAGTTGTGCCTTCTTTGAAGTGATGCCTGCAGTTTCTTGATAGCTCATTGGTTACGGTGACTGTTGAGGTCTGTTTCTTGTCAGTCTCCCTTACTGTTTCCCTGACAGGTCTGTGTCTCTGTATGTTTTTTATTCCCTCCCCTTTTTCCTTATCATCCCCTTTTGACAAGGTCTTTGGATGATCTTACTGAAATCAGCATTCTCACGTTCCGTATGCCCTTACCTATTAGTGTAACTGGCAAGATGTGTGTTTCTTGTTATTGTCTCTGTTATTGTTTGTCAGTCAGGCTTGTGCCTCTTTGGTTTGCTTCCTGTTTTTCCTTATCATCCTATTTGACAAGGTCCTTCATCAGGCAATCTTACTGAAACAGTCATTTTCTGCATACCCTTAACAGTACCTACTTTCCAAGAAAGTCTCCTTGGGTTTGATTTCAAGTGATAAAGATTTGTTAACATAATTTGTTAACATCAGTTTTAACACCTAGACCAGTACAGTGCCAAAAAATTTTAAAAGCTTGAAAATCTTTTTTTTTTTTTTTTTAAACCAACTTCGGAAATACAATAATGCAGTAGCAATAATTCATCAGTGCTACTACTCTGCTTTATTTTCAATCCATAGTCTGCAGCTGTGCTCTGGGTCTGGGAGGCATAAAAATTCTGCATTGATAAGCATAGATTTGTGATAAATGGTGGGGAATGGAATTGATTTCTAAGTAAAAGATTCCCATCTGTCAAGTTAAAGTAGCACCGTTTCTCATTCTCCATACCTAAGTCCATGTACATTTCCTTTGAGCTACCAGCTGTTAAATAATTTTCCCCATTCCAGTTTTGTCCCACTATCAAAACCAAGTTCAGGTATTTCTGCCTCCTTCATTTCTTTCTGTTCTTATGAAAGCAGTAAAGGTTAAGCAGGAGTAGAAGATACTCTGGAACTGGTAGTTGTTGGACATTTGAAGCATTCATGTTCTCTAAGCTGAGCTAGTACATCTGGAATCAATGTTTTCAACACTTGTGCCCATATTGGTTTCTAGAAGAAATAGCTCACAGAAGATCAAACAGACTCTAAAAATATAGCTACTGTGGTATCGTTGAGGGTGTCAGTGTTTATGGATTTGAGTGTCACGTTGGGATATTTAGGAGATTGATGCATTGCATCACATTAAGCTAGTGCATCTGGATATGAACATGGCAGTGGTAGAAGGATACACAGTAGTAGTATATGTGAGAACTCACCCTTCCTTGCATACCAGCATTTGTTCAGTAAGCAGAAGTACATAAAAGCTGTATTTACCTATGGTTTACTTTATGGCATCTTTTTTTTAGGATTGGAGGATCCATGTAGATCAAATACATCAGCATAAGGATGGAATTGAATCTTCTTTGAAAGAAACTAGGGTATGTCTTTTATATGCAGAACATTTCACCAATCTGTCTGCACTGCTGTTTTCTTTATCATTTTATATACATGTTTTTTATTTCTTCATTTTAATTGCAATAAAATTGTGAAACAGAAAAGGGAAACATGAGAATGGTGATGAAAAATAGAGGCACGGGAAAAAGATCTTGTGGGAAATAGATTTGTATATATGAGGATTAACAGGGATATGAGATTTCATTAATGTATGCATTAGCATAAGTATGTCCCCAGTACAGAGGGAAGAATGGAGTAGTACAATCTGAAAATAACAGCTAATGAAAAAAAAACACTTTTAAATACTGTTGCTAGAGTAATTTACCAACATTGATATTTGTAATTAATGTAGGAAAAGATTAAAGGAAGCAGTAAAGCTTGAAATATGTGTTGTAGAGCTGGGGAAAAAAAATAAAAAGAAAAACACATTAGGAATATTTCTTCATTGGCCAGACACAGCATTTCTGTACTATTTTTCTCTCTCACTCATAGACTTCCATATCCTTTCTTAATTACAGCACCATTTTAATACTTCTTGGTTATTTTCTGTATACTGTCAACCCACAGAATATGATTTTCTAGGGCTACCTGGACAAACTCCATAATGAAATCAGCAGAACATTGGAAAAGATCAATAGCAGGGAAAAGTACATCAACAGTCAGTTGGAGCATTTGGTCCAAGAATATCGTTCAGCGCAAGCCTTGCTGAGTGAGGTAACGCACTGATCTATTGTTGTTGCCTTTTCTAGTATTAACTTGCTATTAAGTGAGGGAGAAGGCAAAGAATTGGAGGAGTTGTCTGTGAATTCTGCTTTTGGATATAAAGCACAGGAGATGCTGATTGGCTGTCAAATTATATATTTTTTTTAAGCTAAATTAGCAATTTTTATTCAAGTATTCTGCAAGGGAAAGTAAATGTTTTCTTGCCTGAACATTATGTAAATTTGTTGCCAATTTTGAGCAGCTAGTAAATTGCTAGTTCTGCTTTCCCTGTGAAGTTCAGACATCTGTGATGAGTGGAAAAACTGCAGTTTCGGTCCAGCATTCATCTCTTACATTGATTACTCATGCTAACTTACATAAAGCACTCTGATTACTTGTTTACTTCATTTAGTTCTTATGCCAATAGCCTACTGTTTGTGAAGATATTTGATTCTTTGGTTAGGAAGCCTGTATAAGCTGCCATTTGGCTAGCACTCCTGTTTGTGGTTACAACATTAAAATAAGACTAACAAGATATGACCTCTGTGCTTTCTGTTTATCTCATTGTTGAACTTTAAGAAACTTCAAGACTAATTTATTGCTAAGAAAGAACTGTTCTGGATTTCAGGACTCAGTTTGGCCTGCATTCTGGCAAATTTTCTTTGTTTGTTTCCTCATGTAAATGATCAGAAAACCTACTTCTTACTGTGTGTATCAGGGCTGTTACTTAAAACATGTAAAGCAGCTTTGTAGTTTTGAATGTTGGTCATTACATAGGCTGATGTTTCAAACCTTTCCTTGCATGCATAGTGCTGTAAACATCATTGGAACTCTGTGGGATAAGATCAGGAATTGGGACACACATAAGCAAGTTTTGACACTCTCTCTATATAGTTCAGACTTTTTTTTATTTTAATGATTCTGTTGTTTAGGTTTGAAAAACCCAGTTTATTTATTGGAAGCTAAAGTATCTGGAATGCATGTGTTTCTTCAGCTTTGTCATCGCAGCAAAAAACATGTTTCTTTCCAGGCTAAAGAGAAGTACCAGGAGGGAAGTGGAGGAGTAACTGAAAGGAGTAGAGTACTTTCTGAGGTAAAACATATCTTCACATTGTTTCTTTTGCTTGTTTTAAAAAATATTTAGAGTTGGCGTTCAGTGTTTGTAGCTTTATGAAGTGAGTTCTTTCTGATATGTTCTTGTGTTAATCTGTTTTTAGTGGAAGCAGTCTAGCTCAGTCCCTAAATTTTAAACCAATGCTGCCATTGATTTTTAACTTGTGAATTTGGGCAAACTGTTCTGAGCTTTCTTTATTTTGCCAGATAGTAAAAGAGAGGAAATTCTGTGTATTTTATAACCTGTCTCCTAGAAATATTGAGGATTAATCAAGTCATGTCCATAAAGTCTTTGGAAGAAGAAAAATCTAACTCTAATTTTTAGTAAAAATAGACAAAAGCAATTTAAAGTTTTCATCTTGCAAGCATTTAAATGCAATATTTGACTAAAAAGTAGCTTTTCAATACCAATCAAATTATATTAATACCTGAAACTGTATTTTCTGTTTTTTTTAATCAGTAGTCTTACAAATTTAAAGAAAAAGTCCCCAGACGCCTAATTGCCTCAACACATTGAGTGTTTCCTAGTTTCCATTTAGATTTACTGTCTGACTTCAAAATATTTCCACTCTGTCCAATTCATATTTTTAAATGATTCTATTGTTTGAAAATAACTAAAGTGTCTGTAATAGTCACATAAAGTAGATCACATCATAGGAATATGATGGAAATTGTAAAATAGAGTTGAGATTTTTTAAAGTAACCACAGCATTTAACGAGGGTTTTCTAACAAAAAATCCTTAGTACACAGCATCTGCAGAATTAGAACTTTTTTCTATTTGATTCTCAAGGAAGTTGACTTCAGATTTGTAATGTTTTTGTGCTTTGAAAAATATTAGCTGCTTATTAAAGAAAAATATGCTATTGGTAGCCTTTAAACTATGTAGATGCAGTGATGTATGTCTGAGCTAAGCTAGACACATTAGATATCACAACTGATCTGCTTTCAAGCATGCAACCAAATCTCATCCCACTTGGCAATACCAGTACCATTGGAGCTATGCAATGAAATTGCAGAAATGCTTCTTTTTCTTAATGTAAAGGCTTACTGAAACATTAATGAAAGGCCGTTTTTATATTAAAGGCAAAAATAGTAGGTTGTTACCTAGACTCTACTTCTGAATCACGTAGTTGCTTTCTTTTTTTTTTTTTTTGTCATCTACAAAGGCAAACTGGTTGACAGTCTGTGCTGAAATGTAATTTTACTCCTCATACATGGATTTTACCTACCTATTGCCAGTGCCAGCAGTCTTGATTGCTGCACCATCTTTTGCTGCAGAGATGTTTCTCAGATTTCTGCTGTCACTTGCCAAGTCCTGCCACTTTTAGAAGAGCATTTCTTGCAGTCATTTGGTGAATCGTGCTCTGTGGGGATAACAGTTTTTATTGTCCGTCCATCATGCTGCAACACTTCTCAATAACACCATGTTATTGAGATCTTGGTCAACTTGTTGCTTTCTGCCATAATATTTACAACTTTTTTTTAAAGGCTACATAAAATTTTAATAATGAAAAAAAAAATGTTCCTCTGTATACAACAATTAAGAGATTAGTTTTTTTTTTTAACTGACACGTTCAGGAGAAAGTTTTTTTGTTTTCTCTTTTAACTTTTAAATCAATTTGTTTAATTAAGAAAAAATCTCTGATTTAAGATTACAGAAGTATTAGAGAAAGTAAAGCAGGAAACGGAAGAGAAAGGAAGCAGTATGACTGATGGTGGTAAGTATGCTTCCGTCTCAAACCATCCACCTATTTTCTCAGTGACAGATACATGGTTGGTCTTCTATAAAAAAAAAAAAAAAAAAAAAAAAACCACCACTGTAACCAAAATGACTGACTAGTCTGAAATATTGATACTAAAATTTTGAAAGGTGTCAAAGAAAACCTAGGCATCTAGCCCTCCTTGAAAAGGTTGCATAAGTCTATAGAAGGTAAAAGCCCTTTTACTCTCAAATCATTACTGGCAGTAGCTGTTGGTTTCTCTGGCTAAGGCTGGCTGGAATCAGTGAGAAAATGCATTTGGTGCTTTGATGTTTGGATTTTTTTAATATTTAAAGCTACGTACCTATGTGAATTAGTATGCCTCAGTCTGGGAATTCGGTGGTTTGTGATTTTTCCTGATAAATACATTCTGTTGCAAACATGTAACAGGTACGAATGCAAAAATAAATTGATGCACACTCTGGTAGTGCTAAATATGCAAGCTGAATCCGTATTTAACTGTAAACCCTACAGCTAATTTACTTAAGTAGATGCAAGTGTTACTGTATAAGGAAATGTTGTGCTCCCTTGCTTCACTGCAAAGAGCTTCACTAAAGAGCTACTCAGCTGCCTCTCAACACCTTAACAGCATTATGGCATAGCCAAGGATCAGGATAAATTCCAGAGCCCAGAATTATAAGGAGCTGTAAGATGCAGCAGCAGCACCTATAGGGTGATGTTAGTGGGAAGTGAGGGGTTAGAAGTAATGTATGGGGCACAAAACATTTTAATAGCTTTTCTCAGGTAAAACAACCTCCTACTGAAAGTGTCTTCAGTTCTCTACCAAACCCCAAGTCAGCTGTGGGGATGAGGCTTTCAGCTGAGCAAAACACATCATTGACAAGCCTATCTTAATGTTTATGCACATCTTTTTACAGATCTTAGTTGTCAAGAAGACAGCAAAATCGTTACAGTCATTTCTACCTTTTTTAAGTGTCTTGCATTTTAAAAAAGATGTATCAGTACAATCAAGTCTATAGAGTAGAACACCCTTTTGTTCATTCAACTCTTCAATTTTAAGGAGTGAATTATAGAAAATAATGCTTTTGTGCTAAGTCATCTGACATAAAGTTGCACTATTTATCTTTTCTTGGACAGCTCCTCTCGTGAAGATTAAACAGGCCTTAACAAAACTGAAGCAAGAAACCATTCAGATGGACATTCAAATTGGTGTAATGGAGCACACATTACTCCAGTCAAAGCTGAAAGAGAAATCCAATATGACTAGAGATATGCATGCGACAGTGATTCCAGAACCCACAGTAGGTGCCTATTGAAGTTGTTTGGAGTTCAATTGGTTTGCCCAAAATACAGTTTTCTGCCATTTACTTTTTGGTGATTTTGGTGGCTTTCCTTTAGTTTGGGGGAAAGAGGGGCATTCTTTTTCTTTTCTCTTTTTTTTTTTCTTTCTTTTTAACAAGATGTTTGTCACACACTTTTTAAAAGTAACGTTATAAACACTTTGGACTCAACATGGAGTCGTTTTTCGTTTTGTGCTGTAAAGATTTACTGCAGATCCCTTCTAAATACACTAATTAGTTCTTATTAACGCACGTGTCTCTCTGCTTCATTGGAGAGTGTTATGTAGTGTGAATATCTATAGAATGTTACTGACAGCCTGTAATCTTGATATTCTGCAGTGCTGAAAGAAAACTGCTTGTAAGGGATTTGAAAAGAATTAAAATGTCTGTTCTTGCCATCTACTTACACTTAGTAGAAAGTATTTAATTGTTGGCACTGGAGTGAAAATTAGTGTGAAGCAGCGTCTCCTGCACCTGACATTCACATGAAGCGTGGATTCTGTTCCCAGCCCTGCACGAGTTTGGTCTGCTCATGGAGTTGCTTTGTTCCTTAGCTCTGTGGTGGGTGGATACATAGTATTTCATTCAAGAGCTGCTCTGGTGAGATTTCTCTGAAATTCTGAGTATTTGTAATTATTTGCAATTAGAACAAATCAGGATGGTTTCTGCATAGGTGACTAGTTGGATACATGTTCCCAGGTTGTTTTGAATCAAATGAGCCAACATTCATTTTTACTAGATTCACAGTAAAGATTTGAATTTATTCTGTGACCCTGATGTTAGGATAATGTAAGCGACTTCATGTTCTGTTTCTGTAAATTCACTGATACAGCCCTGATTAACAGAACTGCAAAGCAGGATTTAGTCAATAGTAAAGGCGGGAGGGAGGGCAGCAGCACCAGGCTAACGTTGCAATGATTTTGGCATGCTCCTAGGACAGCCCTACACAACTTTGTGAATGGACAGCCACCCTATTCTTAACTTTTTTGGGAGGTGAGGATGGAGGGATCCTCGAAGCAGACTGATAAGGATGGTTTTTGTAGAATAAGAAATTATTGTTGGCTTCCTAATTTTCTTTTATATGTCATCGCTGTTTTTCATAGTCACTTTTTTTTTTTTAACGTTTTTTAACATTGACTGAAATGCTACTTTCATTTACAGTATGTAGCAGAACTCCATGGGCATCATTTGGATTGTTTTTTATTACTGTTCTTGTGTCAGAGCATCCAATTTTGATCTCTGTTAAGGAAAAATATTGCCAAATCTGGTTGCGTAATATATAATGAGAAGAAAAATGTACAAGGAAGGGATTTGAAAAGTACTGGCAACAGTGAGTTTCCTTTGTCTTAGCAAATGTGTAGGTAGGGAGTGATTCTAGAGGTTATAAGTAATGAAGGCATGTGGAGTAGAGAGAGAACCTTATTATAGTACTTGTGCATCCTTCCAATTACCATTGTTCATAAGACAGGGACAAAGTCAGCACAATTCCAATTTTGTTAAATTCCTCTCCTAACTTCTATAGGTAATTCCATTCATTTGACATCCAGTTCTCTCACTTAAAGGAAATTTATCAGGTGAGCTTTATTTTGCAGAAACAGTGGATCTGTATTGTGCCTGAAATCAAGACACTTCACACAGGCAACATCCTAAGCCATTTTCTTAACTTTTTTGTGCTTCAGTAGTTCATTTGGCAAAAACAAAAAGCTCTAAAGCCATCAGATTTTAATAAGTAAAAAGCAAATGCCAAATATTATAATTTACCTGTGCAGGCAACTGTTGAAAATCTCTATGAATCACACTGGAAGTCGGTTTTCAACTTCTCTTGCTGCCTACCTATATCCTCCCACATTCAGCTTAAATTAGAAAAGTTATTATTCATGTTCCCTTTGTTAGGTGGTGTTGCTACTGAATATTTACTTTAACAGTGTTTTTACTTCAGCTTAAGATAAAGCAATCCCCTTCTGCATCGCCTGCAAAGCATACGGATGTTTTTGGATTGCAAACGTTGTGCTGTTTAAATGCTGTTTATGTAAATGCTTTTCCCGGAAACTCCTCCTTCATGGTAATACAACAAACAAAATTAATAGAAGAAACCCTTCCCTTATGTGAATTGAGCCTCTTCCAGTATTAGAAGTAGATCTATTGAGGGATGAATCAGACAAGCAGGGCCAGATAAACCATAATGTGGTAGAAAAATCTCCAGAAGAAAAGCTAGCTTCCTTTATGCCCAAGTAATTCTAAAATAATGTGCTAATTGTGTGCAATTAATCTACATTATTTTTCATGGTACTGTCTGAAACTGCATTAATCTAAGCAGGGCACTTCTGTTGTTGTCTCAGGAGTCATAGGAGGCCCTTGATTGTCGTCTGGCAGAGAATGGTATTTGCCCATTTAGAGAGAAAAACCACTTGACCTTGCTTTGAAAGCACTTGACTGATCCAGCAAGTAGCCGCACCACCTTCCTTAAAAGCATGAGAGCTATGGGCTCTATCGTAGGCAGCCTGAAAGGCTGTTCCCAAAAAGCAGCTATGTGTAATCATTCCACTGCTGGATCAATGCAGGAAGCAGAAATCACATTAAAACTGAATCACTTGGATTCACGTTATTTCATACATTGCTCGTATCTAATGCAATGTCAGAACCGGAGACCAACTAAATGAAGGTGTCCTTAAGATAGAAGGATACATGTGAAGCTCTGTGAAGCTATAAAAGTGTTTTTCATCTGAAGAATCTGGGGGGCAGAAGCACTACTCGTAAGAGTTAATTCTTACGTAGAGCTCTCTTCTTCCATGGTCCTTTACTGCCTGCATTCCTCCAAATACACCAGCATGAAAGCACCACGTCACTGTGAGATGTCATTTAGAAGGCAGACAGAAGCTAACTGCAGATCGATCTGGGCATAGTGCAGATGGAGGAGGAACAGGAGTTTCATTTCCTGTATCTGGTCTGAGAAACCAGTTTTTTTTATCCTTGCCACTAGAATTGCAGGGGTTCAGTCTTGCATGTGGCCCTAGCAAGAGCTGAGATTTGGCTCTCAGAAATGTGTGGCTGAGGAAGGCTCATCTGGAGCCAGCTCACATGCTCCTGCATGCACTCCCTAAAGCTCCAGAAGGAACATCAGCCATGTTTTGCTTCTTAGGCTTTCTGTGGCTCTGAAATCCCTCTGAACCTCATAGTATGGTTTGGTGTCTTACTCCTCTGCGTGCACCATCTCCTGGGCTCTCTTATCTCTAGGCTAGAATGCAATTTATGCAAGTACCCCTTTAGGAACTGGGATTAATGCTTGTGGCCATATTAAAGGTGCTGTTTGCAGGCTGTTAGGGATGTTTGAAAGTAATGTCATATGTATTAAAGCAGGAAGGTCATGCATTTCATATTCCAATCCCCTTATCTTCTAATGTCAGCGAACAGCATGATGTGCTGATTAATATGTGCTGTGCTGGTAAAGAATGCAAAGTAAGGGCTGGATTTTTACCTCTTAATCTGATTCTCACATAGAGAGTGAAGCTTCTGTGGCGTTAATGACTTAATACTGATGTTGCAAGAGTGTAATAGAGGCTCTTCAACTACATGCTAAGCATTCAGTATTTCAGTAATGACACAATTAGTCACTTGAACTTGCATCAGTGAGTGCTGTGCAGGAAGGTGAATCAGAAGTTCATATGAATTTGAGAAACCACTGCCTGTTACAAACAACACCCAGGTCTGGTATCTCCATCTTTTTCTGCTGAAAGCATTAGAAGACTTCCCCTCTTTTCTTATATGAAGTAGAGGAACTTCAGGGAAAATTCTTTCTTGAAAATGAATGTCCACCTACTATTAAACATTAACGCTTTTGTTTTGGCGTGTAGGTCTGCTGTATGCTATGACATATGGAAAAAAAAGCACGAAGTGTATTACTAATTGTGAGTTACAGTAAGAGCAAATAAGTGATCTCTGTGTGACCTATAAAGAGGACTAGGCAAAATCAAGAGCCTGTATGTGAACATTTCCAGTTTCAGAACTCTTTGAATTTTGCATCCAAATTTTGCAGCCTGGGCTTCTCTCCAGACTTGACAAATGTTAATTAAAAAGAAGAAATTAGCGTGATGCTGTTTCTTTTCATGCTGGCTCTCATCCCACTCCCTGAATGTCAGTGCTGCAGTGTGCCTCCACAGTGCAGCTGCACGTGCATGCGCACATGCGGTGCACGTTCTCCTGCCTGTCATTTTGGGAAAGTAGCAGTAGATTTTGGCAGCATAAAAACATGACTGTGAATACCCCATCCCTGTTCCTGCAGCATCACTGCTTTCCACTTAAATGTTGATGTATTTAAGGTTTTTTCAGGCGGATGGATGCTTTCTGACAATGGCTTGAAATAAAACAATATAAAAAAGCCTGCCCTATGACATCAGTGCCTGTGAGCTTAAGTAAACAGAGAATACCAGTGCCAGCTTTTCTAGGTGAATACCGCTCATAGGTGGGGAATTTCCACAGCAGGCTTTGAGGTTGCAGAAGATATTTTCGAGTGCTACTTCCTCCTTTCAGCAAACACCATTACCATGGTTATTTTCTAGATAAGGGCTGATATTTAACTCCAGAGCTTGGTGTTGCTAGAAATGTCTGACTTTTGGATGCTTAGGAACAGCCCTGCCCCTCTGGAAACAATTGTTCCCAGGCAAGGCTGGCAGGAGCAGGGTTTGATAGCTTTTCATTGAGAGCAAATAACAGTGTGAGTAATGCAAATCTTTCACTTAGAAAACTGGCTACAGTTTTGCTCTGTTCTTTTTCATTCCTGGTCTTAAGTAATTAAGAGTGGTTGTACTTCAGTACTCCATACCAGAAGCAGCTGAGACATACTAGTCACTGGTGTCTTAGCTGCCTGTTGTAAAAATTGTCAAAGGTGAATGTTTTGAGGTCAAAAGTACAGAATAATTATTTTTAGCAGTATTTCTCTTATGACTCAGTAATTGTGGTTGTTCATTCAAAATATTTTCCTGCTTCTGTAGCTTTCAAAAGATGATAATACTTCAAACAATATCCTAGCATTACGCAGCAGTAATGCGAAGAATTAAGTTGCAGATTGTAGGCATCTCCTGGATCAAAAATTTCCTATTCTTTCTTTAGCTGTTGGCCTGAAGTTTCTCACTCTATCTTGGGAGGGGCGGGTCTGGTTTTTGAGAGTTTTCTCTATCCTTCTGTCAGCATTGCTGGACCTTGAGCATTTTATCTCCTTTTAAAAAATCAATTTGGGCAAAATAACAAGCCATTAGTCAGAAAGGACAGGACAATTGTGGAATTTTGCAGGAAACTAGTGCCAAAGAATGGTTGAGAAGGTTCCAAGAGGTTTTACAGCATCTGTTGGTCATTGTTTCCTTTGTGATAGGAAGTGCACAAGTTCTCAGCATGATGGCAAGAGGGATTTCTGCCGAGTCTGACAAATGCTATCAAACAATGGTAAAAACAATGAAAACTCTGTGGTTTTAAGAGTGTCACTTACTAATTTTGCATTAGTTTGTGTAGCAGCCATTTCATTTCAGCTTTCTGTAGAATGCCCTTATTATGTGCTCTAGTAAAACATATTTAGGGTTTTTCGTCATCTTCAGCTGTTTAATATTGGCAATAAAGAATAAAACCTATTGTTCTGAGAACACTGTGTGGCAGAAAGGTGTAGTAGGTTTGGAGAGTTTTATTGCAAGAAGTACTTTGGTACCGTGACATTTCTGTTTTAATAAGAATGTACTTAACACTACGTGTGAGTTTCTGAGAACTTGATTGAAGACAGGATTGCAAGTAACTGTGTTAGAACAGATAGACAATTGAATATACAACTGTAGGTATACAATCAGATTTTCTCTGGTTGTGTGTAGGATTGACGTGCAGGTAACAAATTTAAACTAGTAGAATGAAAAAAACTTCACTTGAAAAGCTCTTCTGTATTACCTTAGCTTAAATATAAAAGATATGCCTCCTCTTAGCCACATTCCCTTTATTGCTTCTACTTAGTCCTTGGCCTCTTACCTCTCTTAGGTGCACTGCTTTTTCTTCTAATGATCATGATTCCTTTCGAGCACCTAACGATGAAAATTCTGTATTTTGTAGCTAGAATGTCTCCTGCAGTCCTTTAGTGACTGCTCATATAGGCAAGGGCCAAAAACACAACAGAGGTAAAACAAATTCTCATTAACCTCAAACAGCATAAAAGAGCAAGGCAGGACTAGATTCTGTCCTGTGCCCATCAACAAAGGATTGTGTACTTCCATCACACTTTTCCAGTTTCACTGAAAATGTATGCTTTTAGTGTTTGTTCTACATTTAAAAGTTGTGCTGACATAGCAGTGTTACAGAGAGGAGTGGGTTTGAACGCTGTTTTTGCAGTTGTGCTTGCAAGTCCTTCCTGAGAACTGCTTCCAGTTTAACTCTCAAATTCTTCTGCGATGTTGGCAGTTTGTCCCAAATTTTGACAGCCACAGCTTACACAGTTGCAAAGGAAAATTTGACAGCATGACCTGAATGTAACTGCAGTTAATCTGTCTGAGCTTCTGCTATCCTGGGTGGAAAGTACCTGGTGCATCTCTGTAAGTGTCACATGCAAGTGGCCACTGCTGGGAGGGGAGGCCTGCTGGCATCATTTCCTGTGGGTGACACGAGGAGATGAGAAGCAGGAAGCTGGACCCATGTATCCCGTCCTACACCTTAGCTTCTCTACAGAGTATGAAGAAAACCCTACTGCTCTCACAGACTGCAGGACAAACCCAGTGTGATACTACAGCTACAGACAGCAGGGAGGTGAACACCATGGTGCTTGGCACCCTTCTGCTGAAAGCAGCTCATCAGAATTCAGTGTCTTGTTGACCATTGTAACAAGGGGGAAGGAGGAAGTGGTGCTAAAGCCAGGCAGTAGCTTCTGTGCCCAGAACAAATCAACCAAAATGATGAAAATGAAAACCACACAAGCTGCTTACAAATTCAAGGCATCTGGTAGGCTTCATCTCTCGAATTGTTCTTGGGGGCAGGCTACCCAATCTGAGTTAGGATTACTTTTCCTATGTCACTTTTTTTTCTTTTTAACATCTTTACTGTGTCTCTTTTAATAATCTTTATACCCGAAGCCCTCAGAACTCTGGATGGGCCTACTTATTTCCTTCTCTGCAGGCGACATTGCTGTGTTGCCACTTTCAAAACCCCTCGTGTTTGAACCACCTGTTTCTGTGGAGAAACTTCATTCTTACCTGCATCGTGAAGAGCTGTAATGATTCACAGAGCTTCAAAGCAGGTTAACATGACCTTTATAAGCATGAGGTTTGGCTAGGAGGAGGGAACATTTTGTTTGTGAAAAAACAATGTTTTGTCCCAGCGTGCGAGAATAAGAGAAATGGGAGAAGATAAGGCCATATTACAAAGCCTTTAGAACAATGTACTATTTCCCTTAAACCCTAGACTTTTATCCTATGGCCCTGCAGTAGTGGAGTCTCTCCGAACATCCAATTTTGCTATTCCTGATTTTGTCAGGGTGACCCCAACCTAGAGCTTCAAGACCGCAGCAATGAAGAGGATCCACAGCATACAGAATAGCATACTTGCTCTGCACCAGCAGAATAGGTCTGCATCTGAAAAGAAGCGTGGCATTTGTGTTTTAGTTCCTTGAAATTCAAAATGCTAGTGTGTAAGAGTGTGACTTATGAGGGACCTTCTGACAAGCAGAAGATGGAACTTTGCTATGACAGTAAAAATGCAACAATCGTAAAAGTGTATCAAGTAATTTTACAACACTCCATTTCATATCTCATCCCAGAGAATGATGATACTTCCTTTTCACAGTCGTTAAGTGTGCTAGCTCCAAAAGTGTCCTTTCTTGTACTTCTGTGATTGAGTATGCTTTACTCCATGCAATAGTTGTTTACAGCACACCAGTCTTCTACTGGTTGCAAACACATTTATTCCAGACAATGGTGCCAGTGCTTATCAGTTCGTATTGGCCATTGAAAAACAAAAGGCAGACAAGAAGGCTTCTGTTTTCAGTGGCTGGTCAGGATAGTACTGGAAGTCACTTCTTGGTGCTTTTCACCCTGTGCTAGAGGACAGCTGCCAGCGCTCAGGGTCCTCTTTCATTCAGCACTGCCTTCCTGGAAGTGGTGTCCTGGTAGGCTCTGGTTGGGGCTAATTCTGGCACTGACCTCCCTTCCTTTCACAAACTGTGCAGTGATGATGTTCCAGGGAGGTTTTCACAGTGAGTCATTAGAGCCCTACAAATCCAGTTAAAACAGACAAACTTGTCAAAATGAGTCATATCTTTCAAGTGGTGATTGCTATTTTGAGTGACTAGCTTACATTATGCTTACCAGGACACTCAGGAACCCGTGGTGTGTAAACTTCCCCGCTGATCTCCATTCCCACCGCGCGACCAGGCAGGGCAGCTGTATTACTTGTGTCACTGAACGGGTGAGGCACCTTCCTCTTCCCCAGATGGTGTTTCTGGGCGTACACAGCACCAGGTTGGGAGGAAGTGGCTTTGGGTGTCTGTGAAACGTTGCCTCAGGCAAAGGATGTCATCGCTCTCCTTGGCCAGCCCTTCGAAGCAGCCTGGACATCCGGTGCCTCTGCCTTGGAAGGAGCTGGAAATGGGACAGGGAAAGCAAAGGCACCTAAAACTGTGCCAAGTGTGTGCAGGGAAGAAAGGCAGGGTCAAGGATGTGCTGGTCGTAGTCACTCCCATGGAGGATGGGCTTGGAGGACAGGAGGTGGTCAGGAGGAACAATTGGACTCGCACACAGGGAGAAAGCAATCTCAAACCAGAAAGCTGCAGCATGGGAAGAGTCGGCAGTAGCTGGATGAGGCTGCTTTTGTGATGCAAAGGGACAAAAGGGAGCTGGAATTGTGGAGGAGGAAGTCAGCAAAGAAGCAAAAGCACTGGAGCAAGTGTATTTGCCATGAGAGTAAAGAGCAAGAAGGAGCACGGTTTGTAAAAAAAAAAAAAAAAAATTGTGTGCTTAAAGGAAGGGATGGGGAGAACAGATTGCTATGAAATTACAGTTTGTTACAGTGCTAACATAAGTTAGCCAAAGTTGTACGTTCCCCCAGCATTTGTGTGTGCTCCCGTCACCACACACCCACCCCAAACACTGCTCAATTTACTACAACTACTTTCAGTGCCCCAAGGCCAGAAGAAGGACATCAAAGGAAATGATAAGAGAAAAAGCTGGAGGACAAGAAACAGATACACAAGTAAAGGAAATTATGAACGGAAGAGGAGGGTGGGGGAGGACGGCAAAGTCTGGTGAGCCGAATATGCTGAAATAATGCTGTTTTTCTAATAGACCTCATTTGAGAGGAGCTCTTTCAGGTTGTGGTCTCTGAATGGCTGGAGCTGTTCCAGTTGTGTTGCAGGGAGATATTACAGTATCTGCTGCAGCCACAAAGAAACAGTTAAGAGCAGTGTAAACTGTTGCAAGAGTACAAGCAAGAGTTTGCTTGTGACAGTTACAAACAGATAAAATTGTCCTTGTTTGGCTACTGATTGAGGGGAAAGGGAAAAAAATCATACTGTAACCCTTTTCAGGGCACTATTTTTCTCTGTTGTCTTGTGTTTTTTTTTTTTTTTTTTTTTTTTTGTTTGTTTGTTTCTTTTTCTCTCCTCGTTGGACATTAACTGCATTGATCTGCAGTTACTCAATAGATAAAGAGGAGTTCATTTTTCAGTGCTGTATGTTCAGCATTTTTTCAGGAAATAGAGAAATTCAAAAAAAAAAAAGCTGTCTTACAGGTTTCGCAATTCACTGATGATAACTCTAGTGGAATTTCTGTTGGATACCTCATTTTTTTCAGTCTGCAAGTTCATATTTGGTGTCAAAGGGAAAAACTCACAATTACCTCTTCAGGTATGCCAGGTTTAAAGGCAGTTATATTTAAAAAAAATTTAGCTGGAGAATCCTCCCCCTGCTCCTTGAGGAGAGGCATAACCTGTATTTAAAGTTGCTGCACAAAATTCGGGAAGTAACTTTGTCCTCGTTTCCTTACCGTCCCTTCTCCAAACTGAAGCCCTGTAATGAGGAGCTGGTTGGAAATACTCCCGTGGAACTGAGAGCAATTTGAACAACACCCATGTGCTGTGACTGAAATGCTTCTTTTGAAGCTATCAATCGCAGACCTTGAGCTGGGTTTCAGCTGGAGCCCTGCCTGCCTCCCTGGCACCGTGCCCCAGAACCACAGACCAACCATACGCCTGCATGCCCTGGGCCTGGGCCAGGCTGCCCAGACTGCCTCTGGCTCCACGGCTCTGAGGCGGACCCACCAAGCTGGGGGTGGCAGCGTCTCATCGTCAGCTGCCAGCACTGACTCTGCCTGCGGTACTGGGAGTTCAGCTTTGCTGCTGGCTGAAGCTGCTGGAACTGGAAGCTGTGGATAGATTTGGGTTGCCAGGTTTGTTTCCTCAGCGGCACCTTTCTGCCGCTGCCTCCACACACAGCTGGGGATGTGCAGTTTACAGGGCAGGCTGAAAAGTAACCCTGTTGGACCCCCTCTGCCCTGCCCCCAAATGCAGAAGCACGCAGTTGGCTCAGCAGTTCCCTTCAAAGAAAGAGAAAGCAAAAGGTAGGATGTTTTGGCTGGCAGACCACAGCTAGACCTGCTTCAGCTCGTGGTCCAGCTGCAGGCTGCATGGCCAGCCTGTGGCTGTCCATTAGTTTAGTGGCTCCTACCAATACTAAAGAGTTTCACCAAGCAGGCAGGTCCACAGCACATAATATCTAAACTAAAAACAAAATATGCTGGTATTTATTTCAGTACTTGGTGCTTCTTACATTTGCATTTGCTTTTGAGAAGCCCTGTCAGAGAAACAATTAAATGAATTTAAATAAATCTCACAAAAGCTTTTAATTTCAATGGGGGATAGATTTCCCCTGCTCCCATGCATGAACCTTTCATGGCTAAATGAAATACTGGACAAGAGAATGGCAGAATGCCAGCCCTCTTTATTTTGTGATATTGTAATAATAATGATCTCATATGATATTATTACCCTGTTTTATACTCATTTTGGCCTTTCCCCTTTTTCCACAGAACATCTCCTTTGTTATTCATTGATTTTATTCGTGTAATAGCATTACCCTGAAACACAGGCTAGACTGAGGCTGATGCACATAACCACCCAAGAAGACAGAGCAATCACACTCACCCACGGTGCTGTTCAGTGTAATATCTGTCGTGTTCACCGAAAGCTGCACCTCCTCTCTCTCTCTGTTGTGGGCTCTAAAATAAGCAGAAACCATGAGCTCGGGGAGTCTGAGCTAAACGGGGCAGGAGGCAGAGGAAGTGAGAAACTGAGAACTACCACACACGTTTACCTTCTTCCCTGCCATCCGTATCTGAGCAGGCACTAGGACACCAGGCTAAATCGCTCTTAGAATAGACCCAGTACAGCTGATTTCATGCAGCACCTGAATCTGGCTCTGGGAAGTGGTGAGAATAAAACCTGAATCTCACGTAATTTTCGTCATCGACCGAAGCCTTAACAAAAAACAGACCGTCACTAATCATATTGAGCATTCACTGGGGAAAAGTTCCTCAACCGGTTCCATTTCCCTGTTCAAGCAACTTTGCTCATGGTACATAACGCTGTATAGAAATAGCATACATGACATTATACGCACATAAAAACTGCTCTAAAAATGAAGCACTTGCTAATCTTGTGTGGACATTGTGCTAAAAGTGGTGTATCCATCAAAAGGAAACCAAAATCCATTTCATGCAAGCTCATCAAGAAAACATACACAATATGCAACCATTTCACAGCTGCCAAAAGAGATCAGTCTAATTTCTTTTTTTAGCTAGAAGGGGAAATCTAACCAGGCAAAGCTGGTGAGAGCCAAGAAGGCTATAAAAAAAAAAAAAAAAAAAAAGGTAGAAACAATTCAGAATTTCATCCAAAGGCAGAAGAGTTTGTCAGAGCAGTGCATGCACTGGGCTAAGCGAAATAGTGTGGTTGCACGTGAGGCATGTCAACTATGGGTTTGTTGGAGTGTTATTTGTAACCCTGGGAATTAGAGCTATAGAAATCATTTCAGGCACTTCTGTTTCTGGTATTCCTCTGTCCTTTTCTATCTTTCCCCCAGCTCTGTCCCTTTCTCAGCCCTCCCCCACACAACAACTGCCTGCCAGCTGGCGATACTTTCCTTTGTCTCTCTGCAGAGACCATTAGGTCCAAGCATGTCTCGATGAATTTGAGGATATCATCTGCTTGCGCGTACTGAGTAATCAACAATTTCCACAGGACAACCACTCTCACTTAGCTTCTATTCTCTTAAGGATATCTCAGAAATGGCATGAGTTGTTTAAATGTTTTAAATTGGCACTGAGCGAAGCCCTCCTGCCCTTCTCCCCACCGGTCTCCAACCAGCATGCCATGAGAAGCCCCTTTAGCCATAAGAGAGGCCAGATACTGAAACCATTTGGAAAAAAATGGATTTGGATGGTGGGCAGGGTGGCTGGGTGACTCTGACCAAGTTCTCCCTCGGCAGCAGGGTCACCAAGCAGAGTGGGCCAGGCGCAGGCTCCTTGAGGGGTGCCACGTCAGCTGTCAGACAGAAGACGTGACTCAGGTGCACCTTAGGTGCACCTATTTTTCCTCTCCAGGAGAGTGCAGTTAATGGCTTTCTCCTGGAAGAAGTGACTCCATCTGGCTTTGGCTCCCAGTGCACGCCGCCCCAGCAGACGCTGTGGAGATGTGCTTACATTTCCATGTTGTCCGCTGTGCAGTCACTTGAGGCCCGCAAGGCATCCAGCCACTCAACCTCTCGAGACCCCCGTCACTGCCTCTGAAGAGAGTGAAGTGTCCCTAGCCAGGTATTCCTCGGATAAGAGGAGTGGTGCTATTAGAATTACTACAGTGCCGTTCTGCTGCCAGTGGATTCCTTGTGCTCGGTTACCTACCGCAAATTTAATCTGTGAGCATAACAGGCTTCTCGCCGTGTTTTCACAGCCCGGCTCTTCAAAGTAAAGCCCTTTGTTCCCAGCTAGGAGGATAAATGGGTTTTAGCTTCATTTTCTCAGAGGGAAGCTTATGTGATTGCACTGTCTGTCATCTGTCTATGCCGATAAGTTTTTAACTGCCACAGCCAATTATAATTATTTCCAAAGAAAAACATCGCCAGAGGCAGACACATCTCCATGATAATTATATTTCTATGGGTTTTGTGAAAGAAGGCAGCAGACTGGGTCGGGGATGGGGATGGGGAGGAGGAGGGAGAGGACAGAGCACAAGACCACAGTGTCCTGCGAAGGGAATCTGGGAGACCTCGGCTGTCCCCTCAGCCTGCAGAGCCTGCGGGCACTGCAGTGTTGGGTGACACGAGCATCCCTCTGAACGTCCCACAGAGGAGCAGGCAGCGGCACTATTTGTGCCCTCGAGTTGTACTTGCAGGTGGCAGAACTTGTATGGCAGATGGGGTGGGCTGGCCGCTGCCCCCAGGGAGGACTGGTGTGCTCGGTATGGGTGGAATATGCTCTGTGCTGCAACTAGCTGAACATGCTTAGCGACGGCATTGCCGATAAAATGTGGTGGGCAACGCGTGTTCTGTGCTCAGAGACCTGCTCATGACAGCCGCTAAGGCCAGGTTTGAATATTTAGGTGATGGAGCCATGGTAATTAAAGATCCTCAGAGCCTAATCCTCTCTGAAATCAGAAGGGACTACGACTTACACTGCATCAGAAGTCAGGTCTTTAAACACCTTTAAAGCTGTCAGCCTTCCTTCTCTAATACCTTAGAACAACTGACCCTCTCTCTGAGCAAATCCTGACTGAAATGAGAGGCTTCTGGAACTGCCTTTGAGGATAGAGTAGAAAATTATAGTTTTGGCACAACGTAACCATTCCCTGGAATCCAACACGTTGTTTCCCCATTACATAATTTTCTTGGATGTGTCGCAACGCCTAGGGTGAAAGACCGTGTTCACCGCCGAGATACCATAACATATAATTTCTATCAGCTCGCTGATAATCTGACCCACATCTCCGGGAGCCTCATTTCAGCAGAGGGCAGCTGCAGATAGCACAGCAGACAGTTGCTCTGTTGCCATCGGTCTGCCACAGGTGAAGCCGCTGGTCTGCAAAGGGAACTGCACGCACCTTGGGCATGCAGTAAGAAGTATGGGTAAGAGCCAGGGAAGAGGGGTGTGAAAGAAGCACCGTTTCCCTAAAATTGTTTTGAAACGGATGAAAAATGACTGCATGTCAAACAACTGTGAAAGGTTTACGCTTATTCACAGCATTCCTTTATTTTTGACTAGGTGAGCAGCAACTGTTCCTGAAAGTTAATTCAGGCTTTGGTCTCTTGTAATGCTTAGAAGCCCATTAATATTTATAAGCGTTGCTCTAATTCCTTTTTTGCCCTCTTGCCCAGGCAGGATCTCATAAGAAAATTTTGCTTTTTTTTTTTTTTCTTCGACAAACTATGGTAAGTTCAGGGCTAAGCTTGTTCTATAAATGTCATGTTCTGTAGAGCTGTGATGTATAGCCTTTGGTAGCCTGCCTCTGCCCCCAAGATGGTTCTGATTTAGATCCTAGGCCTGGAGGAAATGATACGGAGCCTATTCTCAGCCCTGCCACTGGCTGATTATGCGACTTTAGTCACTTCATTTAACCTCAGCATGCTTTGGTTTGCAGATCAAAAAAAAAAAGGGGGGTAACATCTTCCTTTGTGACTGCTTTGCGGTGCTGGGAGAACAAAGTATTACCTATAGTGTTACTATAGTGCTGTGATTTCCAGATGCAGATGGTTTCTGTGAGCGTTGTGACACAGGGCAGCACGTACGTCGAGCGAGCCCATGAACACAGAGGTCAGGCCACTGCTGAGGGAGACAGCTCTCACAGCCAGTTTGACAAATCTATCCACAGATACCCTTTGCTTTAGGCACACAGGCTTTTATGTCACTCTTCAGAATTTCCCTGCCAGCTAGGCCCGTCGCTGCCTCCTGTGCTCTGGTTTGTGTGTGTGCTGCATGCCTGTAGCAGCTTCACTTGCTGCACACAGATAACAGATGATCAATGGCACTCCGAAGAGCTGTAAACCAGTATAAAATGGCAGATCGGTGTCTAGTAATGGCACTGAAATAGCTGCCTAATTTAAAGAGAAAAACTGTGCCTCGCAAGTCGTAAATGAGGGACTCATGCACAGTTTTGAAAATGCATGAACCACTGCTGTAGGAGCACTTGGGCCCACTCTGCAAGTCAGATGTGGGGCTGGCTTTTCATAGCTTTCGAGATGTTCCTGTGGCAAGCTGTTAGAGTGTGTGGGGTTTGCTTTGCACACCTAGCTTGGAAAGGAGAGCAGAACAGCCTAACATTTCTCTCAGTGGGAATCCAGAGCCTCCGAACCGCCTCATGCTGCCTAATCCAGTTTCCTGAAATTCACATCACGGAGAGGCATCGCTGACCTTTCTCAGCAGCAGCAGGCAGAGCACAGCTCCCTCCAGAAAACCGGGGAAACTGCATGCACGGAGAGTTATTTTGGGGGGATTTGCGAAACCCCTCTCAGGAGTACAGGAGGCAGCACCTGCCTCAAAGCAGCACCCTCTCGCGCAAGCCTCCTGTCTGCATGAGCTTCCCAGCGAGCGCTGTTCAGCTCAGAGGCGAGCGTGGGTGCCTTATGTGCCTTAGCAACAGAGGCGTGCTGCAGCTGCAGCCTCCTGCTCTCTGCAGCAGGAGCAGAGCCTCCCCACAGCTTTCTGACAGGCGACACGCTGTGTGGCTCACCACAGAGCCCTCGCTGGCCCCAGCACCTGCCCGCGGCCCGCAGCATGCTGGCACTTGGTCCGGGCACAGATGCAGGAGCTCTAACAGCCGTGCCTGGCTCCCACTCGAGCCAGCTTCTTCTGGCTCCAGAGAACATCATCCGAGTCCCTCCGGCAGGAGCGGGATCAGCTGCTTCTCGCCATCCTGCAGTCAGATGGCTCCGGGGGCTCCGGGCTTTTTACTCGAGCCGAGTGCCGGAGGGTGTCTGAGCGCTTCATGGGATCTGGGGAGAGAACAGGCACAGCGGGCAGGGCACGAGTCATCACTTCACGGGGACGGGCAAGGGGAAGGGGACGAACCTCCCAACGCAGCGCTGCTGTTGGGGATAAGGAGACGTTGTAAGGGCGCGTGAGGCGTTAACGGACCGCCCGTGCCTCAGAGGATTTCCCTTCTGCCCTGGCTCCCACCGCCCCAGCCCCTGCTGGGCTGTGGGGCTTTGACACCATACAGCGGTGCACGCGTGTCCATATGTGCCTGTGTAGCCGCCCCCCCGCTTCGTGCTCTGCCTGGAGGGCTGGCAGAGGAGCCCCAGCCGCTGAGGGAGAGCAGCGCGGGGGCGGCCGCCCGCACCCCCGCCCACGGGGCTCTGCCCCTCCCCACAGCGGGGCGGGGAACCGGCCGTTGGCGACCGTTAGGGGCAACGCCCGCCCCCGCGCTCCGGCGGCCAATCAGCGGCGGCAGAGGGTGCCCCCCCCCCCGCCGCGCAGCTCGGCCCCGCCCCCCCGGGGCGGCTGCGGCGGCCAGCGGCGGAGGAAGGCGCAGCCCCGGCTCCGCTCCGCTCCGCTCCGCTCCCCGCCGCCATGAGCCTGCCGGCCCCCTGCCCGCCGCTGCTGCTGCTCCTCCTGCTGCTGCTCGGCGCCCTGCGCCACGGTGAGTCCCGAGAGGCTGGGGAAGCGCCGCAGGTTTGAGTTGTGCGCCTGTGGTAGCCCTGCGGGGTGAGGGTGCTGCCGGGGCTGGGCGGGCGGCCGGGGGGGGTCCCTGGAAATAACCCTTCCCCTCACAGAGTGCCCTCCTGCGGGAGCCGGCGGTCGTACGGCAATAAAACAGCCCCGCTTCATAGCAGGAGGCTGCTCAAACTCGGCCCAAGGCCGCTGCTCCCGAACGCCGGGGCTGTCCCGGTGACGCAACCCCCCTCTCGGCTTGCTTTCCCTTCCCCGTCCTGCCTTTAGTCACCGGAGCCGTGCCCCGCTGCCGGCCCGCTGCAGGCGTGGCTGCCAGACGTTGCTCGGAAGTCCCCGGGGCTGCCCGGCGGCTGTGGCGTGGGCTCGGCACGCAGCGCCGGCCTTATCTCACACAAATAAGTCCCCGCTGAGGCTGTGGGGAGCCCCCCCTGCTAGGATTGCTGGGCAGCGTTCGGTACAAACGATGAAAAGCAGAGGAAATAAAAGCCTTTGGACTTCGCAGGCGAGCTAGTTTAATGGACTTCTGGCTTCCGGTTCTGGGTGTGATTTTAGTACCGATGTTACCGAGCGTCGGTGTGCTCAGGAACTGGAGAATGGGTTTTTGTTTCGGATAAAATCTTGATGTCTTCCTTAAGCAGTGGTCACTAGCACACTGTAGGAACGGTGCTGCGGTGTTGGAAAAGAGGTTAAAAGCAGCAGCGGTAACATAACATACGATGATTTCTCGTTACTCGCTTTGAACACCATTCATGCGTTAAGCACCGTGCTTTACAGTACAGGATGTGAGTTCATTGTCACAAATTCTCCGTTTTCAATCCCGTTGTTTTACATACTCAAACACTTAGTAGAAAAGATTGTTTGAATATATTAATTTTGTTTGCGCTTCCTTCGTTGGGGAGGAAGACGAAAATGAAAGTGTTCTAAATCTACAGGCATTTGGCTCCACCTTCAGAGATGAGAAGGAATAAGTAACAAGCTTTTTTGTTGTTGTTGTTTTTGTTTTTTTCTAAGCTGCTCTGCCTCTGTTTTCTCAGTAGAGGTAGAAATTTTTCCCTCTGACCTTAACGAGCTGTGATGGATGCTGGTGTGGAGCTGGTGGCAGCTCCTGCCACTCTTCTACTCCTTCTACTCCTTCTACTCCTAGGCAACTGGGTGATCTGCAAGAAAAATTTCATCAGTGGCACTGCTTCTGGTCAATGTTATGCACGTGCTTTGCAGAAGCCAAGCCTTAAGGCAGGTTTTCTGCGTGTGGCATGTCAGGGGAAGTGTCCAAATGGCAATCCAAAGCCTTATTACTATTTTTTTTATTTATGACTGCTTGTGGTATCTGTTACGTTACATGCGTGTGGGAGTGGCTAAGCCTGAACACTAGGGCTACAATGGAATTACAATAATGACATTTTTCTTCTTTTGCTCCTCCCTTGGGAGCAGGATGCTTTCTTATGATTTTGAGGGAGAGTTTTTGTTTTCTTAAGTTGTGTTTTATAATTATTTTTTTCTTCTGTTTCTTTTTTTTTTTTTGTATTAAGAAATAATTCTGAATGTATCAATTTTCATTTTTTTCTTTCTAGGTTCTGCCCAGCTGGTGTTTAGTCCAGTAGATTTTGTTGAAAGAGATGCCTGTAATACTACTGTCGTTTTACCTTGCCACGTGGTTAATCTAAAGGAGCACAATGACAGTAACATGTTTGTTGCATGGAAAAAACAAGGAATAGTACTTTTTTCTTTTGATGGAGCACAACAGCGTGTTTACAGGCATGAGACGGTTCCATCAGCTAACTTGCTGTCTCAGCAGGATTTATCTAAGGGCACTGCCTCTCTAAAACTCAAAAGTTCGGAAGCAGAAGATGGAAATTACAGTTGTGAAGTAACAGAATTAAACAGAGAAGGAGAAACAAAAGTTGATCTTAGAACCGTCACAGGTGAGTTGTCTGCTTGTCTTAGAACCTGTTGGGAGAGGAAAGCGAGATCTTACAGGAAAGAATAAAATAATGAATATGACAGTATTGCTACTGGAAATGGAACGTGCCAAGCATCGTGTAGCATCCAGGCCTTCTAACTTGAATGTTGCTCTGTGTTACTTTGTGTTGAAGGGCGTGTTTCTGTGGGAAGGATCTGAACACATTTTTTCTATTCTGTACCAATAGTTGAAGGGAGTTTGTCTGATAAGATAAAGTCTGTTTTTTCTTACATCTTTTAGGTTATGTAGTTGGTGTTATTTTCAGCACCTTCATGTTATTGTGTTACATACTGACGCATATTCTTAATATGTTTGTACTACTGAGACGTATACAGGCATCACAGGGCAGCAGAGATGTTTTGTTTGACAAATTGTGTCTTCCAATCTTTAGCTGCACTGAAAAAATTGCAGATGGAACTAATAGAAATGTTGTATAAGAGCTCTAAAACTTGATCGAAAATGCTGTTTTTCTGTGAGGTTAAGAACGCTACTACTAGGTGATAACTTTTTCGAGTTGTGCAGCATTAAATGGCATCTTTGGACAGACGATGTTAGACTGAAGTAATGGGGACTAAGTGATGAATTTCATGTCTAGCAAAACATTTTACCTTATCTTGTCAGACACAGCTCATGTGCTGTAGTGCCTTAGCTGTTGAATAATGGTATGTGCTATACATGGGCAGTCTGCCTAGTGTGCTGCAGAAGCTGCAGTTTCACTGAACGTGTGTGTATTTGTTGTTTATCTGTTTGGCACAGGAGACTTGATTCTTGCTTCTGGTTTCTCAGAGCTGAACACGTTGCATATACATTGCGCGTGGATTCTCACGGGTCTGCTGGAGAATTGTCCTAAGACATATTTTGCTATCAGTTTTTGCATTTGTCATTAAGCTGTTTCTGGATACCAAGCAGATGTTACTTTGTGTCCTGATGCAAACATCTTGGTAATGCACAGTCTAATTATAGAGTTAATTGTATCCACTGCAAAACAAATGCACTCCTGAAATAGGCTGAGAGAGGGGGGGTACAGCCACTGAAAGAGTGAGGATGCTACAAAATCATTCAGTTCTTAAAACACTGCAAAAACAGAGGATGAAGAATAGGCATCTTTTTTTTTTTTTTTTTCTTCATTCTCTGTTATTGCCTTCCCCTCACTTAGCCTTTTTGGGCTGCTTTTGTTATTCAGTGTTGAGCAGTAGAAGAGAAAGTAAAGCTTTAGGACCTGAGAACACCAAGTCCCATTTGTACATAAGCTGGGCCAGTGTTAAGGTTTATTGAAGACTGGGTCTTCTGTTTAGAAGACTTTAAAAATGAAGGTTTTTGTCCTTTTAGGAAAGGTCAGTAATCTTGTATTAAAACATTGCCTGTGATGCAACTTTATTTATTTTTTGTTTTCTTTTTGCCTTTTTTAATCATTTCTATTTGCTTAGAACCCTGAAAGAGTTGTAAAGACCTACAAAGCAGGAAACTAATGTAAGTTTTCTAATTCTGTTTTCTAGTTGACAATTGTGGTGAGGAAAAAGCTCCAACACCAGACAATAAATGTGGTTGGTAAAGAAATTGTTACAAGCTTGCTCTTCCGTTTCAGAGCATATGCTGAAAAATGCAAAATCTAGTCTTGTGCTTGAGGTTTTATCTGAAGGTAAAATAGTTGCTTGCTCTCGTTTTAAGAGCTTTGGCTTAATCCTCTGGTGTTTGTTCTTCAACATTTTAGATACTCTTGAGAAGGAAGTGTAGCAAAGGAGTTTTGAAAAAGATTGGTTAATAACGGAAATCTTGTTGAAGTCTTCACTCTCATTTCTGAGCGGTGAACTTATGCTGCCACTCCTACTATGTTGCAATTGATTCTAGTGGCTGTATTATAAAAGCCAAATGTTCTCCATTTTCCCTTGGCCAATGCATGCTTTCTCTTTAGAAAGCAGGTAAGCAGGTAGTATAGTGAAGAAGATGCCTGTGCTCTTGTCTTTGGCCACACCTTTTCCTGGTATCTTCACAGGCAAGCAACCATAACAATGTGTTTTTTTTGATGTGTAGATTTTATTTTTTCCCCTATGGAAAGTATCTGGAAGTGTCTGTTATTAATTTGGAGCTGGCTTCCCTATATTGGCTTTCAAACTGATGTATCTAGCCAGGAGTTTATTTTATTTCTATGAAGCACTGCATTAAGGGTAATGTATTAGCAAGAAAATGTGTTCAGCTGCTTCTTGTACTTGCGCATACCAGCAATATTGCAAGCCTCTCCACGCACAAAGTGCTTTTAGACTCTGAGACTCAACCATAGTTGCTTGCTGAAATCCTAGCAGATGCGAAGCTTTGTGGCTGCTTCTTTGTGTGCAGAATATGTGGTAATACCACCTGGAAGTGCTGCAGAGAAAGTTATGCTACTTGTCAGTCTCTGTTTGCAGCTGCTTTCGAGTCAATGCTAATTTCTTTGCATCAAGCACTGGCACTGGGATTTGCCTGCAGGAGCTGGTTTATCCAAAGAGTGGCAACTGTGCACTGTGAGAAGAGCTGAAAGCAAGGATTTGATGTGGAGAAGTGTTTCCTTACCATAAAATAATGCTTTTCTTCCTCTTAGGTATTCGTTTCGCTTTACAAACATGAATCTTCATTGATAGTCTTTAATAATAGAACAATTGAGCCAAAACAATCAAGTACAGTGGAAGTCTTTAGTTTCCACTTTCCTTAAACATGCTCTCTATGGAATTCATGAATTTCAGACTGTCCTCAAGGTATTACTTGTCACTGGAAATTGTGAGGCATTGCTACTTAATTCCATGTTTCTGGAGCCACAGGTAGAGTTTTGAAATATGGCAAGTGCAAGGAGTATGCATCTAAATGAAGATGAGAAATTTCTTTGGAAGCAAGTATAACATAAGAAAATGCGACTGTGGATTCAGCTGTGTGAGCCTAAATGATGTTATGAGCAGAGATGCTAGAAACAACTCCATTTTCCAATTCAGTGGAGAGGTTTTCAGAATTGCATGTTGGAAGGTGGCTTGTATGATCTTACAGCACAAGTGACTGAACAGCCTAAGGCATCCAAACTGCAAGGGAAAAAAGCTAAATGGATGATGGTGGGAAGACAAAGGAAAATGTGTGATTTCTAAAATTAACAAAGTGGTGCTTCTGTCAACCTTGGGCTAGATCCTCAATTTCTTATCATGTATCTGTATTTCTTTGGGAATTAAAGCCGTTGGGAATAGAGTAGGACAGCTGGGGAAGCATCAGATCTTGCCTTACTTTCCTGATTAGCCTAAATTCACCATATTTCTGATCTAATGTGCTGTTTGGAATTCCACAACTTGTGCTGCTAGACAGCAGCATAAACACAACATCTGCTGTACTGGAGATCAAGACCTGCGGTTTGAAAATGTTACAGTAAGTAGAAATACCTGAAAAAAAACAGGTTGTAATTTTCACTCCAATCTTGTGTGACATAGGTAGAAGTCATGGCTTTCCTAGAATTCAGATGTATAACAGGCTAGGTATTAAATGCTAAATGACCAATCTAGGGTATAGCCTAAAAGGAGCAATAAATGCTAGTAATCTCACGTTTTTCTTCCTATTATTTTTCTTTGTTTATTCTGTAGGGCGACAGTTTGACTTTATGGAAAGTGTTGTCATCTCAGTGTTGCTGTTCTTAATTGTTGTTTTTTATTGGGCTCAGATAGGTGTTATTGGTAAGTATTGACTCTAATTCTTTGCAACTATTGACTTGTGCTAAAATTGCTTATGTAAAAGTATCTGTGCAGGATGAAAGGCAGTATTTATGTATGAAAGGATGTGTGGTAGAACTGATTCAGATAATATACAGCAGGGCAGCATGTCTGCTTTATCTAGCAACTTAGCATTTGGGTTTCTCTAGAACTCTGTCCTGATCATCCACGATGTATTATTTATGTTCATTTCTGGGATTGCTTTTGAAATGAACTAACACCGTTAGAGATTTAACTTGGTTGCAGTTCTCAGAAAAGTTCCTAAGCTCTCTTACTTGCAGGCATTGTCAGTAAAAGCACACCAAGTTAAACTTTTGCCATGCGTAATTTTCAATTTTGCTTTTCAGTGGGTCTTATGTTCTTTCAAGGGCATGTAACGCACATTTTTGGCATTGAGCACAAGACCTGATCAGTAATATCTGTGTTTTGGGGCTTCAGCATGCCACTTGTTGGCAAAACATATGTAATGTGGATAGAGGCACTTTGCTGTGGGGTTCTAGCCCTAAGCACTGGGATCTGGTCCAGTCTGCTCTACTTTGTGTGGAGGCCAGGGGTTGCTTTCTGAGGTTAACATACTTAGCTGTAAGATCACAGAAGGTATGATGTGTTGCCTAAAAGGCCTGTGTTCAGAGCTAGTCTGCTGTATGGTAATGGTTCTGCTCCCAGTTTTGTTGCAAATGATGAGCTTTTTTGCATGTGTGGAAGTTTTGCAGGGTGTAATTGATAACGTCTACTATCCTTGATTACAATCAAGAAGTGTTTGTTCACTGTTGGTTCACCATGGCATTAGTGGGTGATGAAAAGTAAAAACATTTTTCATTTTGGCCACAAAATCAACATTAGAGAAAGATCATGCTATCTTTTTCATGTAAAATTCTACATTAGTTTCTTGAGTCTGGCTGAATTGTAATTTAACACTGGCATCAATGATTTTGTTAAATGTTTTCAGAGACAATACATCCACCAGTGTCTGACATCCTCTTCAGGCATTCTTCATACAATGGTGTCCAACATGTATCCAGCATAGAGAGTGCTTTGTGTCCTAGTCTTTCAGATAGTTCTCTGTGGTGCAATTTGTTATATCAATCTTTGAGATTTTTCAGCATTGAAAATGCTGAAATAAATTCTTTGAAATAAATTCTGAGACTTTGAAATAAATTCTGCTTAGAGTCAAGTCCATAAAAAATGGAAGGAAATCACACTCAGAGTGATTTATAGTAATCACATATGTATTCAGTCGTCTATGGTTATAACTTGCTTTCTTAACCTTTTTATGAATCAGGAAAGGTTCACCTGTGGTCAGAGGCTGAAAACTAATATATATATTGTTTTATGGTTTTATTTCTATAGTGTTAGATTCCTGAGTTTTTCATTATTATTTGTAGTGGTTGAAGGCTCTCTGTTTTGTTCTGAAATGTTCTGGAACTGCCATTGCCTTGCATTTGTACCAGAACTTGCATATTTTTAGTATTTTGATAGCAAAGTAATAATTGCCTTGGGATATCCATGAATACATCCATGGAGAAGCACTATCATTTTACAGGAGTAAGTTGAGCCTACTTGGATTTTATTGCATCTCTGTACATTATTATGAGCTCTATAACTTCTCTGGGGAAAAGTAATCCTGCTACTTCTAAGTCATTGAATGTGGGTGTACTTACTTTTTTGTCCTTTAGTTTACACTATTTTAATAAACCTGTGAATCCAGTGATGGTAGGGTATACCTGTAGAGTCATTTGTAACAGATATGTATTTTTTAAATGGCTTGATTTTTCTGTGTGACACTTGGGAATATATGGGGGGGGGAGGTTGGTTGGTTTGTTTTTTCACCAGGATTAACTTTTAGGAATTGAATATAGTGTAGATCTTGTGCTGTTAAGCCACGTGAACGTAATTAAAGGTAGAGTTTTAATTACAAGAGAGAGCATTCTGTAACCTTTCCATAGATAAAATACTATGAAAGATTTAGTCATGTATGCCCTCTAAAGTATTTATTGTATCCTAGTAACGTTGGGGCATTTTGTGCTAATGCAATGCCTGTAAGCAGGATGTTATTTCTGTACATGCTCCTTGTTATTCCTTTTGAAGTTATTTACTGTATTTGTTCTCTGCTAGTGATTACCAACTTTGACATATATCAAGGTTGTTGGTATATGGATTTTCAAGCTTGGAGCTAGCATTGCCGCCTTTGTGTCTTCATTTTAGCAGTGCATAAAGCAGAAACAAAACAAACATGGATGTTTATTGTGATGATATATTTGCACTGTTCCATCTTTTACAAGATCCTTCAAGAGCTGCTCGTTTGAAACCCTCCAGTGGAATTAACTGTTGCTGAGATAGCAGCTATTTTAACAGTGCAGTTTTACTGAAAATTAGTCTTGTCTTATGGCATCTAAACATATGCAGATCATTCCTATCTACTTAACCTCAAAGCATTCCAGTGAGACAGGAGAATCACCCTGTTGTGCATCTAAAAGCGTCATTAGGAAGAGGGTTTTTAAATCCATGTCTGACATTCAAATTAGTAACAAAATTGCTGTGGTATAATTTGAATATCAGTAATAAATCACCTTGAATTAACCTGTACCATGTCCCCAAGTTATTTTGACAGCATTGAACCTGAATAGTGTAGAAGGTGGAATTAAGAGTTTAACTAGAAGACCAATGGTAGGTTTCACTTAAATGAGTAAGCCATATTGACCATATCAAACAGTGAAAGCAAATGAACTCTTGGTACTTAGAAACAAACTCCTAAGATATACAGTTTTTTGTTTAGGACAGTAGTCCTAGTTATAATATGTGTTGATTTTTTTTGTGAGAGAATCTGTGTGTCTGATCGGTTTCCTCTCTGTTTTTCTTGGTTTCATTTTTAAGCATTAAAATGTGAAACTGTACATAAGAATAAGACGTACGTTGCTGTAGGATGTGCCATCTTCACAGTGCTTGCTGTTGTAGCTGTTGTTCTTTTTATCCAAGGTAAGTGAAATAAAATTGCCTTCCTAGTTTAAGGGAATGAGAGCACAGGTTAATCTCTTTGATATTGTCATATGAAGTTAGTGCCACCTATTAATTGCCACCTACTAATTTCAAAATGAATAAAACTATAGAGTAAAACAGATGTGGCACTGTGAATGTCACAGAATCATGGAGTGGTTGAGGTTGGAAGGGACCCCTGGAGATCATCTAGTCTGACCCCCTGCTCAAGCAAGGTCACCTATAGCACGTTGCACAGCATCATGTCAAGGTGGGTTTTGAATTCCTCCGTAGAAGGAGACTCCAAAGCCTCTCTGGGCATCCTGTTCCAGTACTCTGTCAACCTCACAGTAAAGAAGTTTTTCTTCATATTCAGATGGAACTTCTGCTTGTTTTGTCAGTGGGCACCACTAAAAAGAGTCTGGCCCCATCATCTTGATGCCATCTCTTAGGATATTGGTATACCTTGATAAGATCTTATGTTGGTTTTACTCTGCTAGGCAGCTGAACTCTACCACAGCCACTCCCCTTCCTCAAAGGGAAATGGGGAGAAAATATGATGGAAAGGGCTCAAGGATTGAGATAAGGACAGGGAGATGACTCAACAATTATTGTCACAGGCAAAACAGACTCAGCATAGGGAGATTAATGAAATGTATTACCTATTACTAACAAGCTAAAGCAGGGAGAAACAAAAAATATGTTCCCCCTTCTACCCTCTTCCACTTCCTCTCCTTGAGAGGCACATGGGAATGGGGGTATGGCCGATGTGGTCAGTCCCTGTTGTTTTGTCTCTGCTGCTCCTTCACGGTCCTTCCCTGTCCCTGCTCTACATGGGGTCCCTCCCACAGGATGCTGTCTTTCCCGAACTGAGCCTACGGCGGCTGTCTGCAGGCAGCAGCTCTTCAAGCACTGCTCCCACACAGCTCCGTACCACAGGGTTCATCCATTCCCCAGGAGCAAACTGCTCCAGGACGGGTCTCTCACGGGCGGCAGCTCACCCAAGACCCCTGCTCCTGCGGGCTACAGCTCTGTGCAGCTGACTCTGATCTGATGTGGAGAAGCTTTTGAATTCTTCTCATAGAGGCCACCTCTGCAGCCCCCCTGCTACCAAAACCTTGCCACATAAACCCAGTATAGATCCCATCTCAGCCTTCTTTTCTCCAGGCTAAATAGGCCCAGCTCTCTCAGCCGTGAGAGGTGTTTCAGTCCCCTAGTGATCTTCGTAGCTCTCAGATGGTCATAGAGAGATACAAACTGCTGCCTTGCATGATTGCTAAAGGCTAGGGAAGGAATTCTGGTGCTTAACTTCAGTGGATTTTGGGGGACCCTGAAAATTTGATTATGCCCATGTTTTACTTTTATTGCTTTGTGCTTTCTTCGAACCAAAGATTTCTGTTTTACTAATTTTCATACAACTGTTTGCAGGTGGCAATATTACTATCAATAAAGTTGGTCTTGGTTTTGTTGTACTGCCTGCTGTGATACTGATGGTGCTTCAATACTATATATTTAAAATTGGTGAGTATTTCTTTATTCACCAGCTCAAGAACATAGTGTTAGAAAAACTTAGGACCTCCTCTGCCATCTCACGTAATCTACATATTATTTTACTTTTTTTATATATATATATATATAAATATATTTTACAATAGCATGCTGGCTTCCTGACCTTCCTAGTTTCTCAAAGTAAATTAACCTTTGTTTGTCTGAGTTGCTTCAGGGAAGATGTATAAATTGAGAAAAGAGATTTAGGGTAAGACATCTGAATGATTCCTGCTCTTCCTTCCTTGGCCTTGAGACTGGGATGAATGTCTAACTCTCGGAATGTATGTTTTATTTCTTCTGCTTAAGGTTTATTTATAATTTTTCGCTATGCATGCACAAAATAGTTCCCTGAGTGACTTTTGTAATTTTTGTTATGCTGGCTGAGTTTGGAATTTAGGAGAACCTGAACGTTCCTTGTGTGAATGATCTACCTTTCATATTTCTGTAGTTGATACTATAAAATGACAATTTTATTTTTTTGTCTTTTCCAGTTCTCGTTGATGTAACACGTAAAGGATATATTCTGATAGGTCTTCAGTCTTTTGGTTTTGTAGTTGCTCTTGTTGGTTTTGCACTGTGCATCTCAGGTAAGCAATATACCTTCTGTAAAAGTGTCTTTTTACCTTTTAACACAAAGATGTTGTGAAAATAGCTGTACATTAAGTGTTAATGATTAAGTCATGTAAATAGGAGTACTGTGTTAATGCTCTTTTATCTGACGAAAGAAGAATAGCCCAAAGGCAGTTTAATAAGTATTACTGTATCCATCATGGCTGCATTCTATGAGCTGTTGCTTTAAAAATTAACTTCTAAAATCGTTTTCATTTTTGCAACAGTTGGTTGCACCCTGTAGTCACCTCAAACAAATGCTGACCTTTGTTACTGGTGTTCTTAGTAAGGCCTAAAGTACAAAATAAATCCCAAATAGAAACATAATTGTTTTCTAGTGTTCAATGAATAAATCAGAAATTCCTTGTTAATCTCTGTCTGTATGCAAATGACAACTGAATTGCTGGGAGTTGGATATCACTGAAACAGCTTAAGAAGGCATATCTGGAAGTAGTAACAGAGAAAAGGGTGAACTTAGGAGTAGCCATCCTTGGCAGCGTATTTAGTTGTAGCATACATACTGCGGTTCATCTAAGCATTTGGATGTCCAATTTATTGCTTCTTAAAGACATTTTCATTTTATTAATTTATTTGATTTGGGATTTAAGGAAGTGTTTCTCCTTGCAATGGTTTCTGAAGGTTTCTCTGCTTTGAGTGAAATTATGGACCTTTCAGTAGAGCCCTGATTTGTAAGGGGCACATAAGTGTTGTCAAGTAGTATGTAATAGTGAAATACACAAGATTTCTGGTAAAGTGTTACCTTCTAACATGATCCAAAATGGAGTATGTGTTTGTGTTCTCAAATAGAAAATCACCCTCTCTTTTCATTGAGGATTTTTTTTTACAGCTCATAGAAGGTAGATGTTAGCTCTATCTCTGGAATTTTAGGTCTGGGACCCTTAAGTATCAGTAGGTTATCCTACGGTCAGCTCACAGGGAGCTGCAATGACTTCAAGGCCCTGGAAAAATGGGTGGTTTACAAGGATCAGAGAACAAGGGAGTTTCTGGAATGGACTCCAGGTAGCTTGTAATAGCCAATTTCTGCTCTGTAAACTTGAGAGCATTCCTGTTATTTGTAGTGTACTTGAATCAGAGCTATTCTTATGTTCTTCTTCCTTGTAAAGGGGAAAAAATGGAGGGGGGCATGTGTGGAAATGTAGACCCCCTTTTTTTTTTTTTTTTTTTTTTTTACCATGTTCTATTAATAACACTACTGTATTTTGTAATCTAATGCTATTGTTGGAAAAAAAAATGGGGTCAAAGATAAAAGTTAAATATAAAATGTAAATAATGTAATTAATCACAGTGAATGTCAGTTGAATACTACAGCTGAAGTGTTACCAGGATAAATTAATAAATGCCTTAGTGTCATTAAAGACCATAGAGCCAAAAAAAAAAAGTTGTAAAAGTAGCTTTGGGAGGGGCTCAAAAGAAATTAGTCACTTCTGGTTTTATCAGGCTTACTTATTTTAGTATTTATATCTGAAAAGTTTGTGTTTTTACTTGTGTCGTATGATACAATATCTTGTTTCTTAACAGCCTGTCCTTCAGAACTTCTCTCTGTTGTAATTGCCGGCTTAGCTGTTATGGCTTTTGAGGATCTGCTTGCTCTGCTTTATATGTATACTAGTTGTAAGTAGCATCTAATATTCTGCATTGATTTTATTTATTTTAGATTTCACAATTACATAGTTAAAAGTAATTACTGAGAAATTGTATATAATGGCATTTGTTTCATAGACTGTGGAGAATCTGTAGTAAAAAAAAAAAAAGAAGTTTTAGCTTATAATAAACAGCCCTGGGTTTCCCAAGTAAGAGTGTTTCATCTGTAAGATAAATATTGTTGTTTTAAGATCTGAGTTTACGCAGTTGCCAAGCTGAAGGTTAGGACTAAAAGAGCAAACAGATTTCGAAGACTCTGTGGAGTAAGTTACAGGATGGTGCATATAGTAAATATGCTCAGAATACGAATTCGAAGAAGCAAAATCTGCCTAATGATTTCCGTGGGTTAGATGAAGGCTAAAATAAGAGCAATTTGAATGAGGACCTCTTGTTTTAATCAGTCCTGTTTTTTCTTATACTTAATTTTAAAAGCCAGGAGCAAAGGATAGCAATGCTTTGTTTCAGAAACTGGTCTGTTCACCAGATCTCAAAATGACTTGAAGGTGTAAAGTCTGGTCAGGCCTGCTAGGTCGGCAAAAAGCACATCAATGCTGTGGGATGGAATGTGGTACAGACATCTCTAAGCTGCCACACCACAGCATAACACTATGTGGACTTTATAACTTGTGTGTAAGAGAGCAGGGTAGCTTTATTTGCTTCAAGCTGTGCATGAAGGCTCTTCAAACAGCTTGTTAAATTGGATGTGGAACCATACAATTGAAGATATATTGCTTCCAGACTTGAGCTGACTTGAGTCTGCTCAGTCCATAGTCTGCACTGAACTATGCAGTTTCAGTATGTGCACACCGTGTGTGGGGATGGTCAGAAATAACAGACCCCGAGACAGGGAGGAATTCCATTAAAGCAGAAAATAAGGTAGAAGGCCCAATATCTGAGATTACAATAAGTCAAAATGTGACAGAGGTGAAGTGAGCCTTTTAACAATAATAACATATTTTTTGTTGATGTCAGGCTACTTATGAAGCTTGTACAAGCACAAAGAATAGTGTGTAATGTAACTTATTAGAGCTGAATGCCTTGAGTGGGATATTTTGGATCACACATTTAGTTCCTAAACAGGAGTGCTTAGCGGCGTTTAGAATTTGGAGATCATGTTAAATAAGTTTGGATAGAGGAAGCTGCAATTTTGTGTGTTGCTACTGTTTTCCAAATTTTATTAGTAGGTGTTCTTATTTGGCTGATCATTTGTTCATTTTTGCTTTTTTTGGTAATTGTTTTTAGGTTCCAGAATGAAAGATCATCAAACTCCAAGGGTAAGCTTAAAATTAATAAATTTGGGGTGACTAGATGGCTCAGGGGATTGTAGTGAGATACTGAGCCTTTCTTCACTAGTTCGAATTCAGACCAGGTTGGTAGCAAGCAAAAGTTATGGCTGTGTAACAGATGTCTAATGTTGAGTGACTTGGTGGTCTTCATTGTCCCTATTGAGTGCGTCTATAGTACTGTAATTGCCACCCTTACCAAGTGTTGTGCTCAAATAGAGCTTTTAAAGGGCTGTCACAAAAAGGTGGTGGATGTGAACGGAAGTTTTGGTGTCTTTAAATGCACTCTTAGCCATTAATTTTTTTAAGACCATTGGTTAATGTTTTTTTCATTAAGGTGAGTGCAGAATATTGTTTTTGTTTGTTTTATTTTTTTTATATAGGTGGCTTATAACAAAGACTTAGCATTGGGTTGATTTTTTGTGGCCTTCTGAACCAGAACCCTTTAATGTTTTCTGGAATTCCTAACTATGCAAATTCTGTAGCCTTGACATTTTCCTCTTACCTTCCTGTAATGTCCTTTAATTTGTCGAGACCATCTGAAAGCAGAGTGCCTGTCTCTGAGGCACACAGAAGAAATGGAAAAGCACTTTATTTCTTTAAGAAGCTTTTTCATGCATTTTTTCTTAGACTTAAGCAGTTCTTTCTGGTGTCCCATGAATGTGAGCTGTCTGATTTCTGGAATTTTGCAGAAGCAAGTAAAAAGGCACAAATATAAAATATCAGTAGAAGTTTGTTGTAGCAGGGGAGCACAGCAAATATGAAGTCATCCCATTTTCATGAATGCCAGTCATCATTTGAGACACATTCCTAGGTCTCCTTTTCAGCCGATAGCCTGAGACCTAGCTGTTGAAAAAGGCCAGTTTCTAACAGAGGGGCAGGAGAGCTTGAAAACACACTTTTTTTCTTGTTTGCTTTTTCTCCATTCCCGTTGTAAGGAATAGTATTTCAGAGGATTGATTCCTTACTTAGGGAGGGAACATAAGTACATGGAGCTTGAAAAAAATAGAGAAAAAGGGGCAGTTCACAAAGCTCCCTATTAATAATGAGCTGAGAAGTGTTTTACAGATCCATGTTGTTCAAAATGCAATCCTGCTTGTATGCTCATGTTTTCTTGTAGAAAAGAAGCAAAAAGGGCAGCAGGAGGTGGTTCTTTTTTATTTTATTTTTTTCTGTAAATGAGCTTAGATATACAAACCACCATGTTAAGTAACATCCTTTGTGGAACTCCTTTCACTTTATAAGCAATTCTCTTCATGAGGTGGCTTTCACATTGCAACAAAGATTTGACAGATAAAGAAATGGCCCTAAATTATTATGTAGTAGAGAACTTCAGGTTACCCTGAATTGGAGACAGAAATAAAATCTAAAGAATTGTATAGAATTTAGGTCGTTAGAAAGCTCAGCCACTAAAAACATGTTTCTTGCAATTAGTGGAGTATCTGAGGGACTTGGATGACAAAACATCTGTGCACATGAATTTACGGAAGTCACAGATAGGCCTTGGTGGAAAATTGAGTGTGTTCATATGTTGCTTGTTTCCATCAAGGGCTGTTCAGCATATATTGCTGTACTTCAAGGCATTAAACAGACGTGAAGTCATTTTGAAAACACAGTTTTATTCTGTGTAAACTTAAGACTAAGGAATATTTCCTGTCGATGGAGGGGCTTCATTTTGACAGTGGGGCATACTTACAAAATGATGCTTGATGCTTTCTTGTGGCTGAGGGGGAAAAGGTGCGTATTTTGAAATCTACCGCTCTTAATCAATTACTAATTTGTGTGTGTTGCTTCTGCTGGCTGTCTACCATACTAATGCACAGCTGTAGTGTATTTCCTTCTGAGAAGATTACACCTGACTGCGCTTGACTAATTTTTTTTTATTTAGTCATGCTGTTTTATTCCTAAGCATTGATCAATTTAGAGAAATTATCCCCCAGGTTCTAAAAGTTAAAAGTAGTATCTGCGTACCTTTTGCTGCCACCTAGAGGTATTTCATCTGAGGAAAAAAAATTACAGACAGGAAGAATAGCCTGGAGAGTGCAGTTATTGGTTTTAATTTGGGGGGGAAGTTCTAGTCATTAATTTTATTAATGCTCAGCTTTCTTGATTTTTGTAGAATCACTACTTACTGTATATGTCAATTAGAGTAATTTAACTGTGGCGAGCCAGAAGTAAACACGAAGGCATTTTATACATATATATATTTTTAAATGTTTTGCAGAAAGCTGTAGAAGAACCACTAAATGGTAGGTGATATTCAAGACTTATCTTCTAATTAAGAGATTAATTATGGAAATAATTAAGAAATAATCGTAGCTTTCAGTGCACAGCACTGAGGTGGCAGAGATGTATGTCAATTCATGTGGCTCTATGAGTCTGTAAGAGTTTGATCGCACTGAAATGTCTGCAGCTCCAGACCCCCCTGTTCTCAACTACTGTGCGTGCTAGCCTAGCCAGTGGCATCGTTTGCCTGTTTGGGGACAAATAAAATACCACAGGATATTATATCCATCATTTTTGCTTTGCTTCCTCTTAAAAGGTGGTGTTAATTCTGCTTCATAAGCATTTATTTTAGTGGAAAACTTGTGATTATTAGCAAAATCTATCCCTGTCGCTCTATTCTTTTACAATTTCCTTGGGTTGGGAAACTGATAGCATTTATGACTGGGGAAACTTACAGTGAGAAATGGTAACTGAAATACTCTTCTTTCTATTCTGCTCACTGACTGGCATGCTGAGTGAACTTCTAAAGTGATTTTTAGAATTAATTTGAATGTTAATTAAGAAGCATTCCTTATTTGACTTGTTACTAATCCATTTGCTTGGCTTTTAAAGATGCAAAAGGAGTGATGTTAGAATGATGGTGAGTCAAAATACGTCTCCGGCTATTTAATTTAACATTTAATTGGGGATTTTGATGTTTAGAGTTAGCCAGTGTTACTATGATGAAGCCTGGAGGACTGGTTTCAGTGAAGTTGCTGGTTTTAGTCAAATTATATTTTATTGATTAAAAAAAAGATACAGAAGATATTTATTCTACCTAAGAGAAAAAAATGTGTATTTGTAAACCATGAAAAGGACAGGTTAATGAGAAACAACTATTAAATTGTATGCTTTTGATCAAATGTGGAAAGTCAAATAGTTTATATGCCTCCTTTGTGCTTATGTAGTATGTAATATGCATGGACTGTTTTGTGGGTGGTAGGTTTTATGTGTTTGGTTTTTTTTTGTTTGTTTGTTTTATTAGCTCTTCATCTTGAATTGATCTCCTATGGAAGTTCACAGGAGGCTGGCTTAAAAGAAGTAGTCTTGCATGTTGTACCTCCCCCCTCCCTTTCCACAGCTTTAGATGTTCTTTAAATTCTCTAGGTTTTGTTAGGTTGGTTATATTTCAGTCAGATTTCACTTAATTTATATTTGTGTCAGATAGTAATGATTTAAAACCAAACATAACTGGAACACATTTTCAGTAAAATTTAAAACCTGCTAAAATAACCTCAACATATTTTGGACAAAACAGAATTCAAAACTCCCAAGATCAAAAGGTGCAGTATGGTTTCTACTCATTGGTTATGCTTGATATTTAATGATCTAATAGGTATCAAAGATAAGTTAGGCCTGGACACAACAACGTAAGATTTCTTCCAACTTGAGATGGCCTCAATGCAGGGACTAGTCCTTTTTGATTTTTTAACAGCTTGTAAGATTGCAACACAAATGGTATGTAAATAGACTACTCCAAATTGATGGTAAGACATGTAACGAACAGGGCTGTATTAGCTTGGCCCGAAATTCTCAAGCTGGTACCTAAAGTAGTTTCACCTAGTTTGTGAAAATGCTCTGTTCCTGCATCTTATATCCATCATAAAAACAAGAAGAGCTTGCCTGGCATTGTTAAACATCAGATTGGTCTTATTTAGGAACTTACATTATAGATTATATGCTTGGGTTTGAAAATGAAAACAGTTGTTTATTCATGCTTTTCTGTGCCTCATTTTCACGGGAGTTGGATAGATAAAAAGCACTTGCTGAAGCTGTTGGAAACTCAGTTTCTTGCTGGAAACTGAGCGAGCTTGTCATGAGGTATCATTAAGCCTTTAACTGAGTACTCCTGCATTGAAATACAACAATTTGCTAGTCAGGATAAAGAGCAGGGCCACGTTAAGCTTGTAATTTATTTGAAATATAAATATATCGTGTCTAGAAGTCATGAAGTGACAATATGACAGTAAAAGAGGCAGTAAATAGAGTCTTACCTGCAAAAAAAAAAAAGTATGGATTTTTATAAACAGGCTTCTCTACAAATACCATGTGCTGCTAGGTGTTACTTCTGGCTGCTTATGACAAGTATATGATTCATCCAAATATGCCGTAGGATTAGTTTCTAAATCAACAGAAAAATACAAGTATTTTTGCAGTACAGAGGATGACTGTGTTGGTGTCTCCTAAATATGTTGACGAAAATGTGTACCAGTTAGTATAAACTGGAGTAGGCAGGAGGAGTGGAAGGTAGGTCATGCTGCAGAAGTGACAATTACATGTTCTCCTCAGCAGTGGTTTGATGTCAGGAAGCAGATGTTTGCCAGTCCATTGCATTCTTTTTTCAAACCTTTCAAGAAGTGAGGTGAGGATGGAGTCAATAGAGTTACCATTCACTGCTGAAGACAAAAGTAGAATTTTTCTTGGAAAACCAATCTTTAGTAAGTCAACCGTTTCTTCTTGGGTCTCCTTTAGGCTTACATAAGCCTGGCTTCACATTTATTGTTTAGGTAGAGCTTCCAAAGACACCAACATTGGTAACTATCAATTTCATTTTGATTTTTTTTTTTTTTTTAGGATAGGGTTAGATGCCTGACTGCTTTGTCTGCTTTGAAAGGTGGATGGCTCCTAAAAATAACAGGTTTCACAAATCAAAGTCAGGGGCTCTTAACTTGCAAGCTGAAGGCAAGAACCTTTTAAGCTTTACTTGCTTTCTACCTTATCTGTCCCTTGCAAGTTCACTCATACATGCAGGGGTAAGTCAAGCACGCTAGCATACAACATGTCATGTGAAAGTAAACCAGCATTAGGAGTAAATCAGGACAGGTCAGACAGATTCAGTTGGGAGCCACTACAGCTTGTTGCTATGCATAAGCTGGAGCTCCAAGACACAATGTCCACTTCTGTGCTGCAGAGGCTGAGCCAGCAGTTGCCTATTAGTTATCACTCTGAAAACGAGCTTAGTACTCAAATAATGGAAAAGTTTGAAAGAAGAAACACGCATTTTTAAGCCGTTACTTAGGTAGGCAGTGCAAAATGTTGTTGTATAAATAATCGTGTTTCTGAATAATCACATATACATATATATCTTTTGTTTCTTTTAATTTCCAGAATTAAAGACAGAGACTGAATCTACTGCAGAGATGAATGATGGGTGAAAAGTACATTGTTTATACGCCGTGGCCTTGAAGATGCACTACTCAAAGAGAAGAAATTCAGGAAACTAGTTGTTTTGCATGTGTGGCAAAAGTGCTTTTGATATAAATGATGTAATTTTATAGTCACAGCAGCTGTAGCGAGGAACATGTGTGTTTGCCCATGTGTGATCTTCATTTCTTTTATTATGGTATATATTGGTGTGGTTGAGGGTGAGACTATAAAAAGCACTGTTTGCCCACTAAAGCATCTCCCTGCAGTATACTTAGTGGTATTACTTTTAAAAATTATCACCAGTCACTGCTTTGATAATGGGCCTGCTCAGCCCGAAAATTGCAATACCATTTAGACTATTGTTTTCTTTACTCGTGTGCATGGTCAAGGTATGGTCATGATGTCCGTGATACGAACAGGAAGCAGGGATCATACAAATACTTCATGTCCAACATTCAGGAAAACTTTTATTAAAAAAAAAATGCTTATACATAAAGTTACATAAATATAACCTTTACTCCCAGTTCTCCTGAAGTGATTAACTGAGTTACCCTAATTCCACAGAACCATAATATTCCTATATATGCACAGCAGTCACATGCTGTGGCAACCACTATTTTAGTCCAGTGAAAGCTCTCTGTGCCTCATAGGTATTCTTTGACAAGATACTGCTCAGCTCTTGGAGCCAAATTCAGCACTGGAATTATGGAACATAGCACCTAGTTGTTTTCATGCTGAAAGTGTTTTTTGTGTTTGTTCATGTTGTGCAGCATGTGGTACTGGAACCAATATCAGGTTCTCTTAACTGACCGCATTTGTAAAGCTCTGATGCTTCAGAAAAATAGGACTTGTCCTATTAGCATATTGTTAACAGTTTTAAAATCAGTTTTCTTGAATGGAAATTGCAGTTATTTCATTTCTGACCCAAGTTTGTGACGCTGCCATTACATCACAAATGCACAGAATAGAATATATGTAGGAGGAGCTGATGCGAAGTGAGGAGGCTTCGTTGCTTTGTATATGGAAGTGGTACAGATTAAAAAAAAAAACAAACAACAAACATCAATGTACAGTTAATTTGACAGGACTTGCACATTCCATGAGACTTTACAGTGTTTTACAGCTGCATTTGTTCCAATATAGCTGGATTCTTTTGAATTTCATTTATGCTTTGTGGAAATCTTTACACTGGCTCCAATTTGTAATAAATTATAATAAAATCCACTTTTTTCTAAAAAGATTCTGAGTAATGCGATAAGTCCCAGATTTGGAAGTTATAAACTAGGGTTCATATCTGTGTTGTGGGTGCGTGTTGCAGAGATCCACATGAGATACTCCAAGTCTCAGTGCAGACACCTAGTATCAAGAAGTCAACAAAATAAAATTGAAGTATCTGATTTTACAATATTCTTTACTGCAAGGGCTGCAGGACTCAGCCACTAGAGCAACCCTTGGTCCAGCTCTTGCTAAAATCAGTGAAATTGGCCACAGTGGAGGGGGTTATTCATGTGATCAAGTGTTTAAGAAGCAAATACGGTCTATATTTACTTGTGTAACTTAAAGTTTGTCAGTGGGAGTATTCATGTAAGATTTGAGTTTCCAAATATGAATCTTTTTGATGCAGGCTTTTCCATAATCATGGCAATCCACCTAGAGGTGGGAGACATTTCTCTGTTATCTGTTACCAATTCTGTGTAAGAGTTTACCTGATCAGGTACCACACAGAGCTCCTCGTTTGTATGTAGTGATTCCCTGTGGCAAGTGGAAAGTTGAGCAGTTGCAGAAGAAAAAAACAAGCACTGGAATTCTTTTTGAGGTATCCTGCCTTATTAAAACCATAATGTGTAATAGCTTTATGTTAACTACTGCAAAGCAGATTGCAGTGGAACCTGTTGTGTGTCTCTGTGGTGATGAGGCCAGCCTGTTACTAGGGCATTGCTGAAAAATGTGGAACTTGGTGACTGTGCAGCCTGCAGAATCAATCTCTCCAGAAATGGGAGAAACCTAGCGTGCTGTTGCTAAGGGCTCTGCTCCGGGTTTCTTGTAGGTACAAATTTAAACATGAGAGTTTAAAAAGTCATTGATACACCCAGCCCTTTCCCACCAGTAATTTAAAACCAAAGTTCGTAACTGTTTGATGCCATTCATGTGTGTATGTATGCGTGTGTATATATATATATATATAAATGCGTAGACATTTTAAATATAGTCTTAAGAAAATGTTTTTATTTATGAGACATGAAAGAATTTTGTAAATATTGTGTTAATGTACTTTAATTAAAGTCATTTTAAGTTGTTTTTGTGAGAGACTTTCTTGTCGCTGTCACAATGAACTTCTGTAACTGCTTCTGAACATTCAGTCATAGCTTTTCTTCTCCATCCCTTTACACCCTGTTTCCCAGATGACTTTTTGGATATACAGGAATGTTCTCGATGTTATTTAAATTACTGCAGGTGGTTTTGGCTGAGAGATCTTTTGTTTCTCCTTCAAAACCTCATCTGTTTGGGGAAGGAAGTTTGTAGCTTGCCCTCTTAACTTCCATTTGGGCTGACCAACATCAATCATCAACTGTCAGCAGAATGTGGTGCAGGAGCAAATACAGTCTGATGAATTACAGAAGCTCCCTGTACAACTTAAAGAACTCAGCAGAGCTGTGCATACTTCTAGTCTTCATAACACTGAACTAACTTTTCTGGGATAAAACTTTCTTGTGTTACTGCTAAATTAGTGCCCCATAAATCCTACATCTTTTGAAGTTATTTGTGATGCTCTTCTGAGAGGAGCAACAAGAGAAGAGGCTAAGTCCTCTCTAGAAGCATTTACGCTTATGTCCACTTCAGCGAAGCTGAGCTGATGCGAACAGTTCCAATTATTAGCCATTCTCTGCTTGTTCAAGGCAGATTCAAACCATCAAGACCTCTTCTGAAATGTTTTGTGATTCCCTGCCACCCTCACCTTCCTCTCAAAACAAGCCTGGAGCTGTAGTTCTGAGATAGGAGACAAAAATTGTAGAACTTTGCTGTATATGGACCTGCTGAGAGTGACCCTGGTCCTAAATTTCAGAAAATCTGTGTGCTAGAACCTGCAGGGAGGGGGGAAGAAAAATACTTGAATGTTTGTCCTTGCAGCTGGGCTATGGTATAATGGGAAAGAGCTGTCATAAAGTATGAGAGAGGTGGAGAACCAAGCTATTTCAGTGGACTGATGAATTAGCAAGGAACTTACTAATAATACACAAATGTAAATAATTAGCACAAAGACCAAGATCATCTGTTTTGGGGGAGGAGAACTGCAGCATGGAAACAATTTTAGTGTCCTTCTGTTCTTCTGCTTGCTTGCTTGTTTTTAAAGGCTGTAGAAAGGAGGATTTTGAAATGATTGGGCTGGAGAGTGGGTGCAACTGAAGAGAGACTCGGTCATGAATACGCATTTGATGAGAGAAGTATTTTAAAGAGCTTAGGAACTGCAGATTTCCTGGAAGAGTGCGCAACTTCTCCAACACAGCTCTAATAGCAGTGGTTTTGCACCTGCTGGGAACTGCAAGGCTCCATAGTGCTAGCTTCTGTGTCTAACAGCCCGATCAGGTAGATGTATTTAGGAACAACTTGCTGTCATGTGAAGTCGGCACGCTGCCTCAGACACCTCAGTGATATCGCTCGGGCACAGCAACACGCAGAGTAAGGTCTGCAAAGCCTTTGGCTTGAACAAGAAACGTTCTCTTTAAGGAAGTCCCAAAGCTTATCTGGCATTCACGCTTCGTGTGCTTGCAGATAATGCAAGGTTTTGAAACTGGTTGCTCTAGCTAGTTAGTAAATGTTTTTTCCTTTAATATTGCACAAAAGGTAGGTGCAGGTTAAACTTGGAGTGACAACCAGAGATGAAAAATGAAGGAGACAATACTTGCCAGAACCTCCATCAGGGTCAGTTTTATGGTAGTTTTATTTGGTCAGAATTTTGAGGTTAAATTGCTATCTGCTATGTTAATTTAATTTCCTTTTATTTCTTCCATAAATGCAGCAGGAATTGCTTTCAGAGCCAGAGCATTTGCATTTGGTTGTATTTTGGGTGTTTTTGTTGTTTTTTTTCTTTTTTTTTTCTGTTTAAGGAAGCCATGCTTTCTAATAAATTAAGCATACAGGGTAGGGGAGCGGGCAGAAATTCACTCTGCGATTCCCCAGAATGTTCACCCAAGCATTGTGTTATTAGCAAACAGTGAAGAGTTCAAAGATGACAGTAACAAGAACAAGGATCTGTAAGATCCATCCATTACATTTAATTTTATTTAACCTTGAGTGTAACCAGTCAGGATGGTTTCACTTGAAGCAAAAGATGATTTACGTTTCTCTGACAAGTGCTACAGCTCGAGCTCCATGGAAAAGAGAAAGCAATGCAGTAAACATGAAGTGAAAATAAATGTCCTGTAAGGTGTACAGGCCTTCATGGTGGGAACGTATCTAGGAAATGGGCAATGCAGAACTTGATAAAGGAGTGAGAAAGCCAAACAGTGCCAGAATATTGCTATTTATCATAACAATGGTAAGTAATTTAGATTTAAAAAAAAAAAAAAAGTTTAAGGGAGAAGGAAGGCAGAAAATCTCTGTAGGCCATGAAGGGATTTGCTATAGTACGCCTGACCTGCCTGTTCCTCTGATACTGCCTCAAAGAGATGGGGAAGGGAGCCCCAGCCTGGCTTTGAGGAAGAACATGAGGATGGGCGTGGAGGGATGTGTGGTACAGCCGGTTATTTGGAGCAGGATGGAAGGTGCACCTGTACATGTAACACCCCACTGCAGTTACAACTGTGTCTAAGGATGCTGATGTCTTCATTCTACTATAGCCCCGTTACATCACCCTTTATGCTGCCCTTTTTTCTGCGTATCAAACAGCAGTTGATGATCGGGAAATTAAAAAAATAAATAAATCACCGAGTAATTCTGGACTACGAGGCTGCCGTTGGCATTTGCAGTGAGAGTACACTAGAGCATAAACAGCCTTAAATGTCATGCTGAGCATGACACGAAGCTGGTTACAACATCAGTGAGGAAGTACAACTAAAGCAATAGTGCATGTCATGACTGCACCAGTCACAATAAAGGCTACGGGGGAGAAGGTGGTTCCCATCCCCCAGGGCTGGCTAAATTAACAGCAAGTACTTGTGTGACTACTTCTTCGGAGATCCTGTGAGCTCCTGACAGGCTCAGCAAGTGAATTAATAGCATGATGCATGCAGGAGCGCCAGGAGGAAAAAGATGCACAAACAAAACAAGCTGCATAAGAAAAAAGCCCCGCACCAAAAGGTACAAGACACTACTCTTTAATCTACCAACTTCCTCTTTCATTTGCCAACACACCCGCTTACCCACAGTCACTTGAATCAGTGTGTGTGAATGCGGGGGAGGGCTTCTACTGTAGGGTACGTCTTCCCCATGTAGAGCTGGGGGGTTCTGGGGAGGGGGTTCACATGAACATGGAGCAGCTGCAACTGGTGGTAGCTTACCAAAGCATGGGCCAGGCCTCCCCTTGCCTTCAGTGTGGTTCTGTGCAGCTGTGACAGCTGCAACTGCAGCAGACATGCCTGAGCAGCACAGCCGGACCCTTTGGCAGGTGGGAGAAACCCCCATCTGACTTGATGCTTACCCCGCTTGTTTGCGATCACCTGTTGAGCCCAGGTCGGTTTCAGCCCTCATGGACACTAGGAATGAGACCATTTGCTTTGTTAGAAAGCTCTGAGGTCACATCGTGGTATAAATTCCAGGGAGTGAAACTGCAAGTGAAATGCAGGCCATTGCAAGACTCGTGCTTCACCTGAATTCCCAGAAATGTTAAGCCTCTGTGAAGAAAAGGAGAATGTCCATACTGCAAGATCTGAAGGCTTCGTGTCAGATGTCAGAAGTCTTCACACTGATGTGAAGACTTGGGAATCTTTTGCTGAAGTATTTCCTGATGGCAAGAGGTCTGGTTCCTACATGGAGCTGGTATGCATTGGGCTTTGATGGGAGCTTAGTGATGCACAAAACAAACAGAAAGGGATATTTTCTGGATTTTTTTAGGTAACTTCACTGGACCAGTCACTCTGTGACCATTTCATTTTTTAATAAAGCAAATTTATGTGTGTGTAGTTGTAGGCATGGCATTAACTTTCCATTCCTGAACATGGCCATCTCACACACCTGTAAAGGAACCCAGTAAAAGAGTAGCTTTGCCCAAGGAAAGAGGAGGGGACAATCACTTTACTTGGTGATACATACACAGACTTTATTTTAAAAGCTGTACATATGTAATGGGTTGACCTCACTTAGCTGGGCACACAGTGCCCACCACGTCGCTCTCTCACTCCCCCTCCTCAGCAAGACGGTGAGAAAATGTGATGAAACAGCTCGTGGGTTGAGATAACGCCGGGGAGATAGCTCATCAATTACCATAACAGGGAAAACAGACTCAGCTAGGGGAAGATTAATTCAATTTATTGCCAATTAATAACAGAGTAGGATAGTGAGAACTAAAAACAAACATAAAAACAACTTGCCCCCTTCCCAAGCCCCCACGCCCCCCTCACTCTTTCCAGGCTCAACTTTACTCCTGGTCCTTTGACTTCCTCCCCCTGAGCAGCACAGGGCATGGGCGATGTGGACAATCCATAAAACTTTATCTCTGGCGCTCCTTCATCCTCATGTTTTCCTGCCATGAAGGAGTGCTTCCTGCACGGGATGCCATCCTTCCTGAACTGAGCCTGTGGGGACTGCCCACAGGCAGCAGCTCTTCAAGCACTGCTCCCACACGGCTCTGTCCCACGGGGTCCATCCATCCCCCAGGAGCAAACTGCTCCAGCACGGGTCCCCCATGGGCAGCAGCTCCCCCCAGACCTCCTGCTCCTGCGTGGGCTCCTCTCCATGGGCTGCAGCGTGGAGATCTGCTCCATGGGGGACCCATGGGCTGCAGGGGGACAGCCTGCTCTACCAGGGGCCTCCACAGGCCGCAGGGGAACTGCTGCTGCCTGCCTGGAGCACCTCCTGCCCTCCTGCTGCACTCACCTGGGGGGCTGCAGGGCTGCTTCTCTCATTTTCTCATCCCTCCCTCCCACTTGCTGTTGCACAGCAGTTTTTTCTTCCCATTTCTTAACTCTGCGCTCCCAGAGGCCCAACCAACGCTGCTCCTTGCCTCAGCTCTGGCCAGCAGCAGGTCCCTTTGGAGCTGGCTGGAGCTGGCTCTGCCCTGACATGGGGCAGCTGCTGGGCTCTGCTGCCCCCCTGCTAACCAAAATCTCACCACATAAATCCAACATCTAGGCAAAATCTGTATCTTATTGGAGTGTGAACTTTGGTGCTTAAGTTGCCTCAGTGTCAAGTAGCAGATGACATTTGAAAGCTCTGGAGGTTACGTACCTTTCAGTAGCTGGAAGTGAGGAGACATCATCCCTGAGATGACCTCTTAACCGCTCAGATTCCTGAAGGTGTTCTGGTGACTCCAAAGGAAGCAAGAAACCATTTTGCCAGTGAATGGCGGTGAGAGCTGGCCGAATGCTTTCACCATCGTGGCACAAGGTGGGCGGAGCACGGCAGCCAGCAGAGTTCGCTTCCACCATCACCATTTTCATGGAGATTGCTCAATCCCCTCATTCCCCACACAGCAGTGATCTTAGAGAAGTACAATGGTGGCCTACATAAAGTGGTTTGTCTGTTTGTTTACTACAGCATAAATCGTCCGCCTATTTTATGGGCCTATGCTTCCCACGGTCTGATTACGCCCAAGCAACCTTCTTGCATCTCTAGCATATACTCAGGGCACCCAAAATACACAAACAAAAACAGTGGGGGAAAAGGAGATGCTGCCATACCATGCGGACAGTAAGAGACCGGTGGTTGTTCTCGGGTAAACTCAGTCCAGAAACCCAGGCTGACTGAGTGCTTTCAGAGCTGTGCCATGTAAAAGGAACGTGTAGAAATGACTCAAGCTGGTATGGTTTTATTATGTCCTTCGGAAGCTCATGCATAAGGCCACAAGCCTTTGAATGGTGGCTGGCAGATCTGGTTCCTTTTTTAGATTTCATCCCATTATTTTTAACCCTCTCCCAGCACAGCTCCTGCTGGAGCCCTCAGGTCCACGCAGGCTGTTCACGTGGCACAAGCTGCCAGCACAGATCCTCTTCTCATTACTCAGCCAAGCTGACCAGATTCTGTGAAGTATATTCTTCCAAAATACTGATTAAAGCAACTCAGGGCCTTACAACACTGCACAAGTACCAGATTTCATTTGCTTTAGATTTAATAACATGAATAGCATGTCTTTCTCCTTTAGTAACACTTCAGGCAATGCATGAATAAAATGAAGCAGTCTATTAAAAATTGCCTATGCAAACAAAAGTGAAAGATTACTTTCATTTTCATGTAAAGGCAAATAAATCAAAAAACATAAATGCTTTAAGGATTGAGCATGGCAGATGTTTGATGGCTACGGTAAGAAATAGTGAATGTAAGCTTTCAGCCTGGGGACCCATAGTCTTTTCCAGTGCTCTAGGCACAAACCTATTCCCATTTGCAAAACATAGAGGACTCAAAGCGATGGCAAAAGTGAGGCGATGATACATCTTTACTTCTTATTTCCTCTGCAGCCCTTTGCGAGGTTAATGAAGCAGCACCTCCAGGAAGTAAAATTTTAAGGATTTGTCCAACTTTAAAATATTAACCTGTCTGATTTGGGAAGTGGGTGTTTTCTGAAGAGTCAGTGAGGAGACAGGCGGATATCCGTGCTGCTTATTGTCCCATCAGATACACCAAGGACGTGCTGATTCCGTGGTTGCATGGAAATTGTGGTTGTGCTCCTTCCAGAGCAGCACTAACAGCCACAGTCTGCAGCCACAGCTACCAGGACTGGGAAAATTGAATGCTGCAAAATCTGCAAAATAAAATAACCTGCACTTTTTTTTTTTTTTTTGGCCTGCTTTTTTATTTTTAATTATTTTTTTAATTCCAATCTGAGATGTTTTTGAAAACTCGAGGTTTGTGGTATTGAGGATTACATGTGCTTTGTATTTCCTCTAGCTTACTTCTGTTTCTTCTTTGGAAAACAAATACTGGTTTCCAAGACTGAGTGTAATGCAAGTGTTTAACCTCTTCCTAAGTTGTAGCCATGCTTAGTGTCTAACTATTCCTGATATCACACGGCCTGTGTGATGCCTGGAGTGATCCGCACCCTCTTTTCACAGAGGACAGTTCTTGCCCTTTCTCCAGATTTCATCAGATGGAGGTGGAGGGGACTTCCTTACTTGTCCCACATTACTCACCTGGCAGGTGAACAGCTGAGGGTCAGCCCCTCACCTAGGCACGCTCAATGGCCAAAAAAAAAAAAAAAAGAGAGAGGAAGATAAATAGCATGCCCATGAGGAAAGATGTTTTAAGATGGAAATGAGTTTCCCTTCAGCAAGTTTGTCTCTGATGGTCATAGCTGAGACTTAAATGAGTACCTTTGCTTAGGACAGGGCCAGGCCAGGTGATCGCCACCCTCAGGAGAGCCACCAGCTGAGTGTCCCAAGAGAGGAATGGCCACACTTAACTGAGGCATGAGTCTTTTTGTTGGCGGTGCTTTTCTTAAAGGCTCATCCATTCTGATGGGAGCAGGCAAGACCGTTCTCGTGAGGAACAACTGCACCCAACTATTGCTTTGGTTTGCAGCAGCTCCTTTTTGGGAGCACACTGTGGGACTTGCAAAAGCAGAATCAAAGCACTGCCATTCCCTGGCAATACCTCTGAAAACATGTGTATACCCTGCGTCAAAAAGCACACAGCCATCCAACTGCAAGGAGACGTGTGGACAACATTACATTTTAATGACCAGCCCATGTGTTTCTGTTTCTGAGAGCGAGGTCTGTTTTGCCTCCAGATGCTGTTTGTCTTTGAGGATAATTCTCTTCAAACTGGCATTACATCTGCTAAAACAGAGCTAAAAGAGAGCAATTGGGGAAATAAGTCATGATTATTCACAAAGGCCAATTAAAAAAAATGTTTTTAGTGGCTTAATTCTCCCCAAGTGCGTGTGGTTCTTGGATCCATGCTTTGTTTTGGTTCATACAGTATCTGCAGCTGCGTGAATCACTTGAACTGAAGCCCTGGGCTTTTGAAATACCAACTTTTCTTTAAGGAAGCAGAAAAACAGAGCAGGAATTTAAATGCAGATGATTTAAATAAGCTGTTAAAAAAAACTGCTTAAAAGCCTCATGTATTTTAACCTCTCAACTTGCAATTAAAAGAACTGGCTTTTGGACAGGCAGTTTCACTAAATGCACAGGGCTTTAAAGTGAAACCTTGTAACATTGCCAAACGTGCACTTCGAGGCTGGGATGGGAAGGTTAGCGCTAGGAAACTTCTATTTTTCTTGAAGTATCTCTTTTTTTTTTTTTTTTTACACATCAGAAGAATGACATTGAAGCCTGATAGGTGCTGTGTAAGCCCAGATACGCACACACCAGGCAGGAACAAGCAGCCTACAGAGGACTGTGGTGTAGGCAAACCTCAATCTTCATTCCCTGGTGTAGGGATGCTGGTGGCACTTTCCCTGCTGTTGTGGTACTGACAAATTAAAAGTAATTAATATTGTAATATTATTTCCCCTCCTATGCAGCACTGTAACAAACACACTGCAATAAGCCCTGTTTACTCCCCGGGGAGCTGAGGTGCGTGAAATGCAGTGCCATCTGTTTTCATCCCTTAGGAAACGCCACTACTAGGATAAAACAGAAGGAAAAATACACCTTGGGGCCCCTGTTAATGTTGCCTCCTAGCCCTCTCCCCATGCCAAGGTTTTTGTGATGCTCAGAGCAGCAGTAAACAGCTTTCAGAAGGGGAAGCCATGCTGGGAAGGACAGACGGGATGCTATCTGCTGTGGGGCTGCTGCAGCACCACCACCAGTGCTGGTGGGACCAGAGGCTGCCTTTCTGCCTTGTTTTCTTTAACTGCACGCTGGTGTTGCTGTGGCCCCTACAGCAGCTGTGGTGGCATGGATATAAGGGGCCCAGGACTCGATCCTGCTTATCCATGTGGTGATCGGCAGGTACCTCAGCGCAAGGATATACAGAGGGGCGTCTTCCACTGTAGCATGGTGTTAAGTTATTACACACGTGCATACAGACAGCCATAAATACATACACAGACGTGTGTTACAGCACATAGGCATGGTGAGCACACTATACAGAGTGAACACAGGCAAGGGCAGCCTTATTTTGTAACCAGCAATGGTACTTCAGCTTGGAAAATGAACAAAGAGGTAATTAATGAGGCCTTTGCTTTTTTTACTGAATGTTTGCTTTACTCCAATAGTTGGCAGGGTTTATTAATAGGCTTTATTAAAAGCCCGGTCCTTCCATGCCTTCAATTAAAGACTGAGAAGCCCCTTAGGCAGCAAAGGGAAACCTTCAGCAGAAACTGAGAAAACAAACTGCACAGCCCAAGCAGCTATTTCAAGGGCCAAAACCACATTTTCTAAGAGGTGTGAAAGCATGAAGGCTCAGCAGGAAGGAGCAGGGTGGCAGGTATGTGTAAGCGTGGACAGAGGAGAGGAGCAAACACAAGCCCTGGCTGGCCAGTAGCCAGAAACAACAAAGGGAAAGAACTTGCAAAGGTAGAAACAGAGAACTGGGGCACCCCAGGCTTGGTATTTGGCCGAGGAAGACTTTCTTCTGCCTGCCGCTCACCCTGCAGCAGCTGTGGTGACAGTGGTTTGCCGAAAGTTGAAGTATATGTAGAATCAAACCTGTACGCTTTGTCTCCCTATTTTTAAACATCGTATTTGTATAACTGGCTAAATTCTTTCAAAATTAAGCTGTTACGGTGTCACAAGCCTGCTGCATTCAAAAATAATTAATTCCCCATAGTGTAATTTCCCCCAGAAAGAAAAAAAAATGGTATTGCCAAATACCATTCTGAAAGCAAAGAGCTGAAGGTATAAGGTATTTATGCAAACCCCTGGGCTTTTTTTTTTTTTTTTTTTTTTTTCCTGTACTCTGGGAGCTTGTAAATAGTATAACTCCATCCTGGCACACAGTGGGTAACAAATCAGTTCCTAAAGCATCCCCCCCATCCACACACACACACCCCTGCTGGACAGGGAAGGGCAGTGGGATAGGTAAGCCTTTGTAAAGGAAACCTTGGAGCCCTCTTTTTTCCTCCATTTTTCCTAGACAGGCTCATCACTGCGGTGTGTCATCCTTCTCTAAATGGCAAACCGCGGTTGATTTTCAGCTAGATTGTAGCAGGGGGAGTATTTTATCTGAGTCACCCGAGCCATCTGTTTCAGACAAATATTTTAGTGAATGATTCCTCTTCTTATCGTTAGACAATTTCTTTATGATGATATTTAAGGATGAATTATGTGACAAAAAGGAAGGGTGACCCCAGCTCACTCATCCGCCTTCCATGAGCATTAACCCCTGTACCTCATCTGCAATATTTGGAGTTCTTCAAAAACTCCAAATATTAAAGTGGTCCATGGTCAGCTTTTCAAGCTAGATTAGAAGTACAGTTTAAAGTTCAAAAAGAAACATTTTTGTTTTCCTGAGCAGCTGCAAATATTTTCTCCTCAGTTCCCTGCAGATCATTCCGGATACAAGAAAACCATTTGGGAGTGAGGTTTCCTCAAAGCATTGCCCCCTGCCTGCTCCCTGTGGCACTCGGCCATTGTTCAACCTCCACAACCATCACAGCAAGTTCCTCCCTTCCTTTCCAGGGGTGCTTCTGGTGTCTCCCACCTTCCCCTGTGCACCTCAGGGTTATGAAGTTCATGCGGCTCCACATGGAGGAGACCACCTTGCTTGGTCATGCCTTGTACACCCTTGCTGGAGGGTTTCCATCCCCAGGGAATGGCCTGTTGGCCCTCACTGATGCCAGTGATGTGGTTTTAATAAAGGGACATTGGAGCCTTTACATTTCCATGTAGAGCCAGAGGTTCCTGTGTGTGCAGCCCAGACGTGTGGTAGGAGGCCAAGAGGCAGGTTCCTGTGGCAAGCCAGCCTTGCTGGGCCAGTCGTACTGGCAGCAGTGTTTCTAGTGCTCCCAGGAGGGCCTGACAGTGTTTGAGGCATGCCAGGTTATTACACTCCAGAAGAAAATGATCATACGTGCACCAGTGTTGCTCCCCACACCAAACCTACAGCAGTAGAGGGGGGTCACCACTGTTCATCCCAAATTTGCTAAATGACTAGAATAGAAAGTTAGAAGTGGGGTTGCATATTTTTAACTGAAACCATGACTGCACTGATTTTAGCCTGGTGAGGGAAATCCCCAGGAGCACATGCCTGTCCCATTCATTTTGAGGCATTTCCAGCAGCATCAGAGACGATGTTTAGTGCTGCGTCCAGAGTTAGGACCCTGAAATCTTGACCACAGATTATAAACACCAATGGATGCACTACGTGAGCTGAAGAGCTAGGCGTCTTTATGCCAGTCTGATGCCTCAAGAACAGGACTTAGCAAAGGCTCCACACATGCCAAAGTGTCTTTTGGGAGTGCAGCTCCCTCTGAAAGGTCAGTTGGTAGTTGCATTACCATCAGATGCTGCAGCTAAATTATGCCTTTACCAGCCAAACAAAAATGCCTTTCCGTGTTAAGGCAGTAATTCAGGTTATAAATAGTAAAAAGAAAAGGGAAGGATGTCTCAAAATCAGATAGAAAACATTTTGCTGGGCAGAGAGGAGCCATCAAAGTTGAGCATTTTGGGGAACAGGAGTTTACTGCAGAAATGGAGCCAGGAGCCAAGGGCAAATCTCTACAACAAGGTACACCCACAAGCAGGTGTTTCTTGTTTTCATCTCCCTCTCTCTCTCCTTTTCTCTTCCCCTTTCCCTTTTCCCCATGGCATTGCAGTGCAAATATTGCCACCTGTGTCGTAGGGGAGGCCAAGCTCTCTGCTTGCCCAGCACCTAGGATTTTTTTTTTTTTTTTTGAGCTTTCATCACCATAGGGATTCCTCTCTTTATCTCTTTCTCCCCCTCTCCCTCCAAGTTTAACTTTTAAACATCAGGAGGGAGCTGTGGCAGTGGTGGTGGGGCAGCTGCTGATTGCCAGTGTTCACATGTCTACACACTGCCTGCTTATTTAGGAAAAATACTGAAGCTGAGAGGTTTTTTTTAAACATCAGAAGGATAAGCATGCCAAATTGCCATTAAAATCAACAGGAACCAGACATCCAGCCAACTGGGAAAAATAAAAGAAAAAGGGCATTAAATACCTGGCTAAAGCTGTCATAATGACTTGACTGTACTGCAGCCTCCAAATGATGAATCAAGTATACTGTTAAACCTTTCTAGCAACTACAATTGACCGTAAGGGTCAGTGTGTTAGGAATACAACACTTTTTCTTTTTTTCTTCAGCAACATGCAAAACAAAGGAATATTTTTTTAATACATAAATACATATGATGGATTTGCATTATCCTTTAGTAGTCTTGCTTTTAAAGAGTTCTTTGTTGACTATCACACAATTATCCAAATAATCCAAGGTTTTAAAAAGATATACATAAACCAAACTCAGGGCCAATTTCTCATGTAGAGACAAAGCTCTACCTGAAACTGGATTTAGGGCAAAGCAGGAAAAGCACCCCTCCCACAAACAAGAACTAAATCCCCTCTCAGTGCTTCCTTCCTGCTGTGTGGTAAGAGCTGTTAGAGGTCTAGAAGGTTCATTTCTAGGCCTTGTCTAGAGCCATTCTAGATTCTGGAGCTGTTTCTAGATTTTATTCTAGAATTTCTTCTAGAGGGATTGGATTGTATGATGCTTGCAGTTGGTGATGACACGGTTGAGAACCTCTGGACAAGGATTAAGAGAAAAGCAAATAAAGGAGATGTTGTTGTGGGTCTCTTCTATAGACTACCAAGCCAGGATGATCACACGGATGAATTATTCTATAAAGAATTAAGGGATATCTCTAGATCAGCTACTCTTGTCCTAATGGATGACTTCAGCTTCCCAAATGTTAACTGAGAATATCATACAGCTGATAAAAACAGGTCCAGGACATTCCTGAGGCACATTGGAGATAAATTCTTGGTACAGATACTACAGGAGCCAACTGGGAAAAGTGCCCTCTGAGATTTTTTGTTTGTAAATACACAGAGTGCCATTCTTGATAGTTTAGAGGTTTGTGCAATCACCAACTGCATGAAGTTTAAAAAGAGCAAGTGCCAGATTCTGCACGTGGGACAGGGCAACCCTGGCTATACGTACAGACTGGGGGACGAGAGGCTGGAGAGAAGCCCCACCAAGAGGTTCTGCCTGACAGCGAGTTGATTGAACATGAGCCAGCAGCGTGCCCTGGCAGCCAGGAGGGCCAGCCCTACCCTGGGGTGCATCAGGCACTGCACTGCTGGCTGAGGGAAGGGACTGTCCCGCTCTGCTCCGCGCTCGTGTGGCCTCACCTCAAGCACTGTATGTAATTTTGGGAGCCACAATAAAAGAAGGACATAAAACTATGAGGTTGTCCAAAGGAGGGCTACAACGATGGTCAAAGGCCTAGAGGGGAATACGAGGACACACGAGGAGCAGCTGAGGTCCCTTGGTTTGTCCAGCCCCGAGCAGAGCAGTCTGAGGGGAGGCCTCATGGCGGCCTGCAGCTCCCTCACGAGGGGAGCGGAGGGGCAGGCGCTGAGCTCTGCTCTCTGGGGACAGCGACAGGACCCGAGGGCACGGCATGGAGCTGGGACAGGGGAGGGTCAGGCTGGGGCTTAGGGAAAGGGTCTGCACCCAGAGGGGGGTCGGGCACTGGGACAGGCTCCCCAGGGCAGTGGTCACGGCATCGAGCCTGAGGGAGTCCAAGAGGGGTTTGGACAGTGCTCTCAGACACATGGGCTGATTTTTGGGTGGTTTTGTGTGGAACCAGGAGTTGGACTTGATGATGCTTGTGGGTTCCTTCCAAGTTGAGATATTCTATGATTCTTATTAAATGAAATCAACCCATTATTGCCATTATCAGTGTCTGTTATGAAGACCTAATGGCTAATGAAGCAATGAGCCATGCACCGATGGACAACAACATGAACAGGCAATAGACAGGGGGCTTGTTGGCACAGGCCTGCATTTCTGCAGTTCTGATTTCACACACAGCCCCTGAAAGTAATGACATTTTAATGGAATCACTCTGTATTTATGGCAGCTTAAATTCTACCCTCACACCTTAATTTTAACACTAGTAGTTATTAACACCAAGAAGGTGAGCTGTAGGAAGAAATAGGGCTTGCACCCTGTGAAGGAAAGGCCTGTGCTGGACATTTTCTATTCGACCTGCTCTCCTCCCAGGAAGGACACTGAGTACTCTAAGCCCCCATTTGGAGCAGCAGCAGCCCCAATGAAAACCCAGCCTGCCCTGGGCCACAGCACGTCCCCATGGGCACACTGCTTGCCAGCAGGGTTTTGGGGAGAGGCAGAGGCAGGAAGCCCAGCCGTGACACTCCTGACATAGCCCCATCCATCTCCATCCAGGAGAGGCAAGAAACCATTTGGGGGCTCCAGACAATGAGCAGGTGTGGAAAGGACAAAGCTCTAGGTCACGCGTCAGAATTCAAGACATTTATTGAATGCTCATATTTTAAAATATCTTGACTCTCTTAAAGCCCAGCAAGTGGAAGAGGCTTTCTTTAAAGGCAGACAGTAGAGGCAAAACATACGAGCTGGGTCTGAAGTGTGCAGAAAAGTGCTGATGTGCATCTGTGCATTATGTGGCCTTTCATAAAAAGTCTGCACAGCTAAATTTCCCTTCATAACTAAAGACAGCACAAACACAGCACACGTGCAGAGCCCTCCACACCTTCTGCTGCTCCAAGAAAGACCCTCAGGTCTGCGGAAGGGAAGAAAGGGCAAAATATCATACCAAAACTAGCTAGGAGTTTTGCATTTCCTCCTCAAGATCACCCAACCAAAAAGCTTGGAGTTAAAGCTTCAGAATCAAGCAGTAGCTCCTGATCTGGAGGGGATTTGGCAGCAGAGCATCCTCTCTAGGCTAGAGTGGGCAGGGGATCAAGCAAGATAGGGTCTGTTAGTTAGAGCTGTAAAAATTGGAAATTTCCCATCCAAAGGGATTGCTGGTACTTAGAGTATTTGCATTTGTTTTTCCCTTCCCTGATTGCATCGGAATAAACAGGAATTTCTGAAAGTTTCATAAGTGTCCCTGATATCCTGTTGGACTGCAAACCCCCTCCTACTGCTGTGGCACATCAAACCACCAGAGTGGGCCAAATTGGAGTGGCTGAAATTCTCATCACCTGCTCTCATCTTGCCTACTCTGGTGAGAAAAACCTCCACCTGTGGGCAGTTTGAACTGATGTCCCTTGGTGTATTAACATAGGGATTTGGGGATATTTCAGCTATTAAATCACATAGTGTGCCACCAGGAGAAAAGCACACTCAATATCAAGCGCCTGTAGCAAAGAAAACTCAAAAAAGTTTTAGGAGTGAAACATTTCAGTGCCAAAAATCCCCTTTTATCTAGCTAAAGGGAAATAAAAGCAGGAGAGGTGAAACACTCTGTGGTTAAGGTTTTACATCCATGAGCTCTGCTGCCACTTAGGATTCTTCACTGTACCTTGCAGTATCAGGCTTCTAATTAAAAGCACAGGTCCTTTAGACAAGCAATTAAGTGCTAGACCAAGCATGCCCTCAGACCTGTCTAGATGAATAATAGGAAGCTGATGAGCTGCAGTAAGGAGGAGGAGGAAGATTTCTGCTCCAAATGGCAAATGGCTTGCACTGCCTAGCTTTGTTTTTTATTTTTTTTAATGTAATTTTAAAATCTGAGGCTATCAAAGCCACTAGGTGAGCACAACCAGAGCTTCCCTTCCGCTCTCAAAATACCAGCAAGCTGATTGCTTTGCCCAGGACAAATCCAACACAACACAGCATCTGCACGCCAGGTGTAAATGTGAGCGAGCTTGTCCAAAATTGCTGGTGGTGCTGGGGGAGCAGTCGGGGGCTGCGCTGCAGGGCATGCAGCTCCTTGTAACACCTGCCTGCAGTTACGGGCTTACACCCCAGCAGCATCTGCTTCCACAGCCATCATAGTGGCAGCAAACAAGCTCCTGCTGTCAACACCGATCTTTTGCCAGCAAGGGAATGTGCACCATCAATCATAAATATGTCATAATAAGTGATTTTATAAAGGAAAAAATATATAAAGTAAAGGCACATACATATAACATACACTTCATAACTGAAGCCTTATTCCAGCACTCGCTACCTGCTGAATATGGTTACTGCAGGCTGTTGTAGCCCCACTCACAGCTGCACAGCTTCTAGCCTTGCTGCTGCCTACATTACCAGCATTTTTTTTTTTCTAGGTGGGATGCACAAGCGTCCAAGACACCTGAAGATGTGGGACCAGTGTTTAGGGGCTTATGTACCTATGGAGAAGTATTATTGCTCAGGAATGGAATACAGTTTTTATTCCTGTTTTCCTCACCACAACGCAGCAAGTGCAGCAAGATGAAGCCAGGCACCTTCAGAGTGTGATTTTCTTGTTCATCTTCTCTCTTGGCAGCAAAACAAATTTAATAATTTTCTACATACTGTTGTTAATAGGAATTTATCTATCTTTTATTTTTTTTATATATATATATTTTCCCAGCAGGAGGTGAGAAGCTGGTGGAGGACCAGGTTTGTGTAGCTGAACAAGTCACATTGCATTCCCTCTTCTAAACTAGGAAAGTGCAGCTTGAAAATGAGCAGAAAATTATTTTTGCCTGTCTGAGCAGGGCTGCCCAGCAGAGACACAGCAGCATCCACATGCAATGCTTTTGTTCTCAGCAGAGGGGCTCTTGCCCTCTTGCTCTCTCTTTGGAGGCCCATGGGGTGCACATGGGAGGCTGCTGACACCAGGCTGGGCCTCAAGAGCAGCTTGGGGCACAGGGAACTGGAGCCATGAGCAAACCAATTCAGTGCCGCCATTTCAACTTCTGCTTTGTGGCAGAATGGGGAAAAAAATAAACACTTTTTTTTTTTTTTTTTTTGGCAGCTTAATCTCCCCAGACTCCAAAGACATTTTTCTATTATGAGATTTGGTAGGGAGCAGCTCTGCCCTCTGACACCCCTTCTCTGAGCAACCTCAGTCACCACAGCCATGCCCTGGGTCCTGAAAAAGGACTGGCTGGTTTGGGGAATGAAATTCCCGACATGCAGCAGTAATGCCGCAGGTGGCAGGGGGGAGAGGCGTTGCAGAACCGTGTGCAGGAACCAGGCAGTGCCCAGCCAGGGCTCCCACCCCATCCGGCCCAGCCAGGTCAAGGCCGTGAGGCTGGTTTGTGTGCAGATCTCTGTGCCTTGGGGTCAAACACCCACCACTGCCAGCACGGGGCTTTGAGGAGCCTGCAGCTGCCACCAGCAGCACCAGTATTGCCACCACTGCCCACCCCAAAGGAGTGAAAAGGGCTGCTGCATGAAATTAGGCCTATGTGGTCTCCCCATGCCCTTAGAGATGGTTAGGAAGCAAGGCTAGGGGGCTGCTGGAGGCCACAGCCATCCCCTCATAGTGCTCCTCCCTTCCTTGTTCAGCAGGAAGTGCTCGGCTTGTGGCCCGTGTCCTTCCTAGGCCCCATCTTGCCCCAAAACTCCTGTCAGGGGGGCGGCAGTGGCGGAGAGCTCGGCTCTGCATGGGGCGGCCCCAGCTCCACCTTCAGGCCCTCTGCTGACATTGATTCCCCTCAGGGATAATCAAGAAGCACACCACTTGGCTTCAAAACATACAATATACTTTATTGCCTGCTAGATAATCAAAGTGAGGAGTAAACACCATAGCTGGAAAAAGCAGAAAAGGACCAGGAGGAGGGAAAGAATATCCAGTCACCAAACAAGTTATCAGGCAATAAACCATACACAATATAAATAATCTGTTTCCCAAACAACTAAATCTTTATTTTGCTAATGGCCATTATATGGTTAATTATCAGTAGTAAAATCTCTGGATTTCATTTTCTACACAGCATTAGTAGTAAGAAATATATAAGGGACTCTGCAGAAAGCAATACAAAGGAGTTATATACACAGGCACCTTCTGTGGAGCGAGAACAGAACCTCATCTAGGAAGGAAGGGCTATCTACAAAACAGAAGACCATGGTAATACAATATTAGCTCAGACTTAGTTCAGCGGCAGCCTTTCCATAAGGTAGGCTAGCCAACTTATGTATACATATATATTTTAATATAGATATATATAGAGATTTATTATTTTAAAAATAACGTGAACTACCTGTAGTTCCTAGACTAATTTTTAAAGAGGCAGTGTACCTTTCTGAAGCTTCATTTCAGGAAGTATATTAAAAATGGTATATAAAAGACTAGCAGACCCAAGCTCGCATATCGGCTTCTGGTATCTTCCCTTGAAATTTTCTTCTAATGCTGTAGTTGCCATCCACACTGACGGCAATGCCTTTAGTCGTCTGGATTGCTATTTATGCTGCTGTAATTGCTACCACTAAGTTTGCTTGATTATAGTGTTAGTAGTCGTCGATTATAAATAGCAGTAATGCTGCAACGCGCTGTCAAAGCCGGACTGCATTATGAAGACCTAGTCTGTATGCACATGCAGTTTTGTTGTTTAACCTAAAAGAACATTTTTCATAGAAAGTGCTTCCCCTGCCACCCCCCCACCCCCATTCCTCAAACTGCACCAAAAGGGCCACATCCATCCATCCATCCACCTGAAGAAGATGCAATGCCTCACCCACACAGACCTCGCAGCACCCACCCTGTTTTGTTGTAGGGCACAACCCTTCCCTCTGCCACAGCCATTGCTCTGAGGGCTGCTAACAATACGGGGCTCTGAATAATTACAGCCTGCCTTCTCTTTGGGGAGATGCTTTCAGCATGTTTTGGGCCGTGCCTTCGGCTGGGCTGTTACAGCTCCTGACATTAGGTGGGCAGCAGCACCGTTAGGGCCCAGCAAGGCCAAAGGCACCGCTCGTGCCACCTGGCTCTGCTCACCTTTCAGGTGCTGGGGTCCACACCCAAAGGCAGGGACGTATGCCACTCACTCGACACACTCCTTGCCCTAAGTGATTATAGAGGCCTCTCCCCAAATCAGGGGTAGCAGCCAGTTATGCAGTTGCCCTGCCTCACACACCGCTCTGGTGGTGAGGAGCTGGCCTTGCACAAAGGATGTCAATAAAAGTGTGGCAATAGGTAAACTGTTTCCCACAGTAAGCCTGGCATCTGGATAGGGGAGCTTCACCATGCCTGTTTTTAAAGAAGGATGTCCGGATGGAACAGGACATATTTGTGGTATTACAAAACGAAGGATGGACTGTATTTAAAAACATACCTTTCATTAAAATTAGCATTGTGCCAAGCAGCAATGTCCTTGCTGAACTCAGCATTAGCCTTGGCATCAGCTTACAAAACAGCAGAGCTAGAAAATCCCTGACTGCCATTTCCTCGTGCCTTCAGAAGCAACCTTGCCTGTGAAAGCAGTGGCAGGCGTCCTCCCCTGCCCGCCCCAGCCCCCATGTACCCATGCTGAACACAGAGCTAGCTACGTGCCATGAGGAAAGAGGTGCACAATAAAAGTGAGGTGCCGACCTGTACAATGCATGATTTAAATTCTTCTGTCTATGCAGGCAAAGCCACTGTGAGGGGACCCTGCTGGAAACTCAGTTACCCCAGCTCCTGCATCACCACAGAGCATCGCTGCTTCTTATTCACACCTCCGGACCTTCCTCTACGCTTGGTGTAAGGCAGATAGACGTGCCAGCACAAGGGAAGGGAGATGACCTGCATTTGGTACCTCAGAAAGGATCTGTGCCCACAGCGGCTGCAGGACTGGTGCTGGCTGTGGGTGCTGTAACTCCTATTCAGCTCTATGGGACTGATAGGCAGCAGCAGGGAAAATGTGAGATGCACCCCACTGTGCTGGAAAGGGAAAAATAGGCAGATTTTGAGAGAGAAGCTCTTACACTGGATGTAAAATCACCTGAAGCTTCACCTTCACTAGCTGCTGCTGTTGCTTTTTGACCATGGGGAGACGGGTGTTCCCAAGAGCTGTGCCCAAGTTGATCCGCAGCAATCTGCAGCTTCGTCTGTCACTTCTGGCTCTGCTGCACCCCGTTTTCGTTTACCCTGGTGGGGTTGCAAGGCAGGGTGAGGAAACCAGTGGGAGGATGAGGGATTAGGAGGCTGTTGGGGTGAAACTGGGAGGAAAACATTTTTCCTTCTCCAGGCATCACGAAGGATTGTATTGATGGTGAGAGCCAGACAATGCTGAACAGGGTGCTTAATCTGCAACTAAAACAAAGCTTGATAGACACACACTCTACTTAATAGGTTGTATGCAAAATTGGGAGCCAAAGATTCCCAGCATACTGCCATCCCTGCCGGGGCTGAGAAAATCAGCTAATTCCTTCCACACACCTCGATTCCCCCTTTATAATGCTATTCCTCTGGCTCACAAGGATGTTGAGGAAATCACATTTTATGAAGGGCTCCGGTGCACCTGCTTTCCTTTTACCTGGTAAATTCTGTCCCACTTAACACCCTGATGCTGTCAGCTGCTGCGGAGGGGTGTCTGAGGAAGCACTGCCCTTCCAATGTCAGCCCTCGGCCGCTGGGCAGTCTCACTTTTTTCTAAAAGGCTCTTCCTGGAGCTGACCAGCCTTGGGTCCCTCACCCCCCTGCTCTCCTTGCAACACCCATGCCTGTAGCGGGGCCAGAGAGCGACTGGAGCAAGTGAGCAAGGAGCCCGCTGTTCCTGGGGCCTGTGTCCTGCCCACGGCTTCGCTTAACTTAGCCCTTCGAGGCAGCCTCCAGTCCCTGGTTTTCTCCCTTCCTTCTCCCTGGATGTCAGTGCCTGGGTCTGTGCTGGGGCTGCACCCGATGGCACTTCATGCCTCCAGCAGGATCTGCCCGTCGCTGCCGTTTATGGGGGTGGCCGTGCCAAGGACAGCGATGGATGGCACATGGGGCCCTGAAGAGGCTTTGCTGACCCATTTCCCTTAAGCCTACAACTTCTGCTGACAGCGGCGAAAAGCCGGCCCTGTCCCCCCGTGACTCCTCAGCACACCACAGCAACTCATGGTCAGTTCACAGCTCTGACCGCCAGGCAAGCGCGTGGCTCTTGTGACCAGGCCGGGCTTGCCCCGTCATCCCCTCAGCATTTCAGCGCCATTTCACCGGCCCTGGCTCTGGGACAGGGGTGAACATGGCTGGCACCACCCCAGGTCCCTGGGCCACAGTGAAAAGCAGCTGTTGTAGAGATCCACAGACACCACTGTGGTGGATTTTCCACGTGTCCCAGGGAGAGGCCAGGTCGGACACCCGGCCAGGGCCTTGCTGGCTGTCCCTGCAGTGGCCCAGGTCATGCTGCAGCTTTTGGGGCACAGCCAGCAAAGCGCCCATTGCCCAGCCTGGCAGTGGCCGAGAGGACAGCAGGAAGGCACAGGCAGCGTCTTGGCAGGACTGGCTGCAAGCACTGCCTTGCGAGATGGATGCTTTCCTCATTTGGGTTCGTAATATGGCTTTAATGATTGAGTTGTAGTGTCTGCAGAAGGGTACTGAGGAAAAAGCTGGCAGGGTTTTTGTTGTTTTTTTACTATCAGACTTCTGTAAAAAAAAAAATATTGAAGGCAACTGCTAGATAGAAAACACAGCGCTAGGAAAGAGGTTGCTTTGAACCTCTCTGGTATGGCTATTGACCGTCAACCTGACAAAACATTCAGAGGAAGAGAGTTTTGAAGGCATGGGGGTGTCCCGTGGCTAGAGGTATGGTTGGGCTGGTACTCTGTGAAAAATCTCACCTCAGATTTTACCTAATCAGTATTTTTAAAGTTGTGTTTACAAAACCATCATACTTGTCTAACATCTTTTGAGGATAAGGTCTTTTTTCCCTATATGCTAAAATTGAGTACTTGGACACTGGGGGAATAAGGAGAGGTTCACCAGCCATCTGTCAGGTATGTGGTTAGCACAGCTTACTCCACCCTGGGGCAGAGAAGCGCTCCAGCTGATGCCTCCAAGTCCTTTCAACCCTATGACTCCATGCCACGTAAATACTGCCAAAATCTTATCCTGCTCCAACCTGGGATGTGTTAAACATCTTGCCTGTCTGCTTGGTTTTCTGCCTTGGCTTGCTGTTCATCCAGTAATGCACACAAGTTCTTTGCACATCTTACTTAGAGTCAGCTTGTCTTCCTCACAAACCATCACAAAACTCTCTTCTTTCATAGGCCCAAAAATCCCCTTGGGGAGCACACCAAGAAGAGGGCAGGGAAATGACCACTATGCAATTCCAAAAGCTGCCATAAAGAGCTTTCATTCAACGTTTTGTGGTCTTGAAAAATGTTCACCAAACTGCAGGCAAGTTGATAATAATAATAAGAAACCCCAACACTGACAAGAATCACTGAATCCTTAAAATAGTTTCAGCTGGTTCTTGCTTGGGAGGGTTTGGCATTCCAAAATTTTAAACATCTGCTAGAAGCAGCCCTAAGAGTTACCTGATCTACAGAAGACAAGACTGATACCAAAAAAAAAGAAGAGGAGAAGAGAGGAGAGGAGAGGAGAGGAGAGGAGAGGAGAGGAGAGGAGAGGAGAGGAGAGGAGAGGAGAGGAGAGGAGAGGAGAGGAGAGGAGAGGAGAGGAGAGGAGAGGAGAGGAGAGGAGAGGAGAGGAGAGGAGAGGAGAGGAGAGGAGAGGAGAGGAGAGGAGTAAAACTAGGACCCTGGGATATTGTAAACAGGCACTCAGAAACATCAAGGTGAGACACTATTAGGAAATATCAGCATTACTGTGAAGACAATTTGTGAAATTTCATTTTACATAATACAGTTCCCCAGAGCTGACCTCACATAAACAAGTTCCTCTCTGATGGTGATGGAGAGGAATTAATACAATGACACCAACAGCAATCAACTGCCAAAGAGTGAAAGAAAACAAAGAAACGGCAACAGCAGTGGCACCAGGCTGCTGCTCACCTACGACTGGCCGTGGGAATCCATCTGTTTACCACTTCTGAAGTGAACAGCTATTTTAACAGCTTGCTAACCTGCCTTCACCATAGAAACGCTAGTGGCATACACAGAATCTGATTTATTGAAATGCTGGCCTTTCCTATAGGCTTGTCTGCATGCTAATTTCTTTTTATTTTTATTTATTTTTTTATTTATAAATTTCTCATTGGTGAAAAAAATCATCTAGTGACACATTTAACTAAGAAAGTCTGTGACATCCTTCCTGATCTAACGTTTCTTGGTTAAATCAATGACAGTAACAATAATACGAGAATAAAAATGTCTTTGCATCAGCAGTAACTCCACATGCCCAAGGCCTCAAGACCATAACAATACCAGCAGTACTTCATGGATGGACCTGGAGTCTTACACCTGCAAGTGTCTGGCACTGCTACAGCCAGTCCGTGCCTGAAGGAGGATCACTTTTGCATTCACTGGCATTTGGTATTCACATTCAGGCTGCTGTTGTTCAGCCGCATCATTTCTATGCTCGCAGCTGCAGTTTAAAATGTTTTCCTCCATAGACCTTAACCACTCAAAACCACAGAGAATCTGCTCATCTGACACAAGCAAAGCTACAGCTCTTTCACACAAAGTCACCGGGTTAGATTTCACACAGAAGTAGATGAAAGACACAGAAATTAAAAGAAGCATTTTACCACCTGACAACAATTGCAGAATAAGAGATCTGGCTTGTAAGAAAAGGCTTAGCTGTTACTCGAGATATGAATTTTTGGTGTGACTTTTACTGCAACGGGTGTTGATGGGGTCTGTTCACATTCCTTATCTGGAAGCCCAACCCAATATGTTCAGATGGAGTTTGTCAGTATAATTGCCATGGTGGCCTCAGTCTCCTGACACCTCATTTCCCACCATTTAGACCTTTTACAGTGCTTTAAACCTGTGCACAGCAAGCAGGGGGAGAAGACTCCTGGATCCAGAGCTCAGCACTCAGCTGGTGTCCTGTCAAACCAGCGTAAATGAACCCAGCTCCATGGGTGACCAAGGAAGTGGCTCAGAATGCTCTGGCCTCTGGAGTGAGAGCAATGATGCTTTGTTTAAATGTGGTCCTGATCCTGCAGCCTTCCCCATCACACTGCTGACCTAGGTGAGACGATACGGGCAAGGTAACTGCACAAGCCAGTGCCGTGTTCGTTGGAGCTGAAGATTTCTTCAGTAATTATGGAAAAAGAAAATGTAAATATTTGGTAACTTTTCATTTTTTTCCCTCTAAGAAAGAAATTCAAAAATGTGGCAAGAGCCTTTTAAGTTAAGGCAAGTTAAGGCTTAGTACAGGTTAACACCAACAGTGTAGGTCTGTCAGGCAGTGCTGAAGTTCTGCTTGTTTTTTTTAAAAAAAAGTCAGCACACAATTTCAAAGTACATTAGTTGCTGTAACGAGCCAGGCTACAAAATAAATCCGGCCAAATCCTCATAAACATTGAAGCCGTTCTCAGTAACAAACTGTTAGGAGAAGGAAATTATTGACCGTATTTCAAACAACTGCTGGGTTCCTGGCACTGGTGCTGCTCTGGCTTTTCTACAGAAAGCCAAGGGGGAGGAAGGGCACGGGGAGCTGAGCTTTGCTGCTTTACCCATGTCGCTGCAGGATCTCACCTCATTTTGCCTCTCTCTTTGTAGAAGCTGCAGCTGATGTTCAGCCATGGCCAGAGAAAGTTGTTGTTAAAAATGCTACGAATCAAAGAATGCTCTTTGCAGATTTTTCAGAGCTGTGAAACAGCTCAGGAAGGTCTGAGACAGCTCCCATCCTACCAAAAATAAGTGGGAGGTTTGAAATTCATGTCAATCAAGTTTTAAGCCACACGAGTGAAAAAAAAAAAAAAAAAGAGGGGAAAGGCAAGATGACTGAAAGGGAAGGTGAGAAATTCCTAAAGTGAAGCTTGACATGCCCAACTTCCAGTAAGATAAATAGAACCCCATCTTCTAAGAGATTTTCTGCCATTCTGTATTGGCTTGAGGATTGTTATTCTAACTGCATTTCTGCGGTTTTGTTTTTAAAGTCAAAAATAGTAAAAAAAATTACTGTTCCTGCAAAGCATTTGGAGGTACTTTCTGAATTCTCAGAATTTTTATTTAAGAATATAGTTTTGTCTTATTATTAAAGATGCTTTTAAATCCCTGATGGCCACCCTTAAGTGTCAATTACAGAATTGCTTTGCTGAGGTGGAACAGCACATGCTTATTTTTTGCCTAGTGTTTTTTTTAAAACTAGCTGCATATTAACAGAGTCTGTGAATATGTATCTGCTGCTTTTCCATTTACTGTATTACATTATGGTGTTTTCATGATTCTTGTACATGAAACATGTACCATGCATACAACACACAAATTTGTTATTTTAAAAATGCATCTGCATATATACTGCTCCAAAATGCCAAAATAAGGACACAGCCCTACAGATAACCTGGAGGTTTTTGTTCTTCTGGGCACCTGATGACCAAGGTAAGCCAGGTACATTTTGCCATCAGCTAGATTGAGAGATCTATAAAAAATAAATATTCCTTCTGCTCGCTCCTTTATGAATAACCAAGTGCACAGCACACACTGAGCGCGCCGTGCAGCTGTCAGAACTCCTGCCAGTAAACAAGAGGCGTTCCATGCAATTTTTATGGAAGTGCCATAAAAGACTGGATGGATCGCATCGTTATGCTTCTAGGGCTGTGCCTGAGCAAAATTCTGCTTCACTTTTATCAGGACTTCTAATGAGCGCCCTGTGTTTCTGCTGCTCACACAGCCTGGACCCAGGGAAGCCGTAGTGCCCTGAGGACAGACCGTCCTCTTCAGGTGTGCTCCTCAGTGCTGAGCAGGACAAGGTCTGTCCAAGTGCTGCGCTCAGGCTTACCAGTGCTGCTGTGATAAAAAACACATTGTGTCCTCTGAAGCAGGTGGTATCTACACTGGACACACCAATGTGGCAGTCTTGGGGTGCTGTGGCACTGCTGGCTGTCACCGTCCTGCCTCACATCTACCGTCGGGCTGCTGCGCGTGTCATGGTGTGATCCTAGCAGACCACACATCACTGTACCCAAACTGGGACCAGCCTAGGAGCCTGTGACCATCCCTAGGTCCAGTAATAAGTTAAAAGTCCTCAGCTGCGGAAAACCAACAAGAAGTGCGTGCTAGAGACAGGAAGCACAGCAACAGAGCCTCCCGCCACTGCAACCCTCAAACTTCCTCTGGCCAGAGCACACGGTGCCAGTGACAACGTGTTGGACTCAGTGAATCAAAGTGGTTTTAAATACAGCTGTCCTTATGTGTAAACCATAGGCTCTTTTGTTTTCCCCTCATGGAAGTTAGCACAATTAGGCTGTGAACCTGTGCTGATACCTGCCAACAGACAGCCTGGCCCAGCGATCTGCAGTCGTACTTCTTGTATGCCATACATTGTCTGAGATCATTGCCAGTGTGGATTTCTGCATGAAAATTAAGCATATCTTCCGTTTAAAAGGCTTGATTCCAGAGCTGAATTAACTATATCCTAAATATGGCACACTACAGAGAGTTACTAGTAAAGATGCTTTGGAAAAAATAATGTACCAAGATGAAACAGTCACACACCGAAAGCTTCCACACATTCCTTTCCAGAGTAAAACTATGCCTCATGACAGCCAATTGCAATATATTTTCTTGAAACACAGCAGGAAGAATATGCTTAAGTACTGATTAAAATAATGGCAAACACTTGGCATTATTATGAAGTGCATACAGAGAAACGTTTGTTATCAACACTTGTGCCATGTGCCAAATGCATCTGTCATCTAGCAGCTACCAGGATGCTTTGAAACTGCATCACCTCCCAAGTAGCTCACGCATTCCTTCTGACCAAAAAATCATCACTACAGTCACCGAAGCAAAACATGGCATCCGTTCTAAGCCACGGGCTAGAGTTTCAATTTCTGGCAAATCTCACTCTTGAAAAGTGAACTTCTTGAAGACAGTAACCCATCTGCTGCGATGGTGATTTGCCTGACTCCTTACTTCCTACAGAAAACACTGCTCTCCAAGCCAAAACAGAGGCTCGCCTTGTTGCAGTACCCTGTCAGTCTCCGCAGACAGTTCACATCGCTGCTCTGACTGAGTACGCGTTGCGCCGGTGGCTCTCCAACTACTGCCTGCTGACACCTGGCTGCTCACGAAGGGCTGATGTTTCCATCTGGTTCCCGGCTAGGTTTGTTTCATTTGGTTTTGACAGAAAAATGTATCTGTCAGAGCAGCTGCAGGCAAGAAGGCATCCCAGCTGCTGGCACGAAGCTGTGGTGGCACTGAAACGCTCAGCTGTCCTGAGAGGGCTGCGAGGTTTGCAGGGCTGAGCTGTTGGGGCAGCCTCTCAAGGCAAGAGCCTCCCACTGCCAGAGCCCTGCTTCGAGACAGACTCTGCAATTCAGAGCCCCTGTAGGGCCTGCCCGAGGGGAAGAAAGGGTGCTGAGAGCGAGCTGGCGAGAGCCTAACCAGGCAGAAGGTTCCTTCAGATGGTATCAGCCTTACCCAGGCGATGGCCTGCTGCAAGCCTGATGACTCAAGGCAGGGTAGGCCCTGAGGCCCTGTAACTCATCCCAAGCTGCCACCGAGGTCAGTAGCTTTGCAAGACTGAAAATTACATTAACTCGAGGCCCTGGATTTAGCATAACGTGCATGGCTCAGAGCTAGCCCTGCAGGCAGCCCGGGTGGCATCCAAGAGCAGTATCACTGGGCACCAGAAGTTAGTGCCTTACACCACTGACAGACTATGAGCATCTGACTGTCAATTTAACTCCCGTGAGATGTTTTCATTAAACCACAGTGATACGACAGCAGTATTTGGAGGGTCCCATCTGGAACAGAAATACCCTCACAGGAAACTTTCAGACGTTTCTATCTGAGATATTAGGCCTTGAAACTTCTGGCAACACGCTGCCGAGACCTCCAGCAGCAGTATGGTTTTAAGAGTCCAGTCAGGAAGACATCAAGGAATCGCTGTTCTTTGTACTTGGAAAGCCTGAGGTGAAAACACCAGTCATACCTCCAGGTGCTGACTAGGTAACTACAGACTAACTAGGTAACTCCTCCAGGGCTCGGCAGGAAGGTAACCGAGTCTCAGAATGACCTGACCTGAGCCTGATGGCCTGCCGTGAGCAGGAAGCCTTGGGTGGGCCATACACGCAGTATCTTACATTAAGATAGGCTCCAAATGCTTCTTTTAGATCAGGACATCTCCTGGGAATATGCCTGGGAGAGCTTAGGGTTATCCATGGCTGCACAGGACCTCTGAGGGCAGAGCCACCAAGTGCCTCCATAGCATGTTAACAAACTCCTGTGGGGACAGCCTCGGCCTCAGAAAGGAATGAGAAAACCCGGAAGACATCTTCCTGTAAGCCATGCAGACAGACTGAATTAAAGTACCAGGTGTTTGCATTTAGCAAAACACATTTTTTGCCAATGTAAGTGGTTTGATTTTGGGGCCTATTTCAACTAGTTCCTCTTGTTTCACAGGTCAACAAATAGGCTGAATTATTTATTTGTATGGAACAAACTTTTGGTATTGATTTATATAGGCTGGATTTTCAACCAGAGTTTCAGCTGGGGTACAGACAGGTACATCCTGTGCTAATTTACTTCTGCTGAAGATCTAACACACCTTCCCTTGCCAGGCAGTAACTAATGAAGGGCAGCTGAAATCTAGAGCACATTTTAAGTGCAACTGTATTAGAGCTCAGTTTCTTACTGTTTCTGTGCCAGGAACAGTCCACAAAAAGAAGTTCACACTGAATAGATGGTAGGCGTTATATCTTACAGGTTTTATTTTTGAAAACAAAACAAAACATAACTTTGCAGCAGATATAGAAACGTTATCTCGTATTTTGTTACAAAGTGCTAGTGTCCTCCTGAAGAACCGGCAGTTCCACGCGCTATGTAATGGTTATGCTATGCTCAAGTATAATTTGTGCCTCACTTAATATTTTCACACTTAAAAAAAAAAAAAAGAGGTCTGCTTCAGAGCAGGATTAGCTGCACGTTAAAAAAATGTGATGAAAAATGGTAATAATCTAACAAATAGAATCTATGGAGAATGTTGTAATGCCTGGCAGAAGCACGCCGCCTTAGGAGGAGGAGGATATCTTTCTGCCCTGCGCCTCCAAGTGGAAACTGGTCTCACCTGACAGGTAAAAGAGTGCCAGTGCAATGCCTTGCAGCTGCAAGAAGCCACACGAGAGCTGGGTAACAAACCAGATCTGGATGTGCTGGGAGTGAGCTGCATTATGCAGATGCTTTGTTGGAAGAACAAAATGAGAGCAGATTAAAAAAAGGTGGGAGTTTGAATATTGAAAATGACTAACTTTTAAGGTAATTTGGTAATTAAAAAAAAAAAAAGTGACTTCAATGTCCCTGACTGGGCATACTATACTGAGAGAGTATCTTTACTTGAGAGATTTCTTGCAGCTTTCTTTTCTTGCTGCATCAGAGCTCTTCTCTCCCTTCCCCAGGTATGATCACTGCATGGCTAATGCTGAAGCTCCTCCATTCCTGGTATTTCTCTGCAGACCACTGATGCATACCCAGTAAAGGCAGTGCAAGATTGCATACATTTCTTCTTCCCTGAGTAAATGGCACACAATTGGCAGGAAAAAAAAAAAAAAAAAAAAAGCAAACCGAACAAACCAAAGGGTAAAGGCTTCCCTTCTGCTACTTTTGACTCAGAGACGAGTTCTGCTCCCAGATGAACAACTGGTTTCTACTGGTTTCGTGCAGGCTGTACTTGGGTCTTCTTGTGATCCTTGCAATCAAGCAATCTTCAGGTGTCCAAGGACAGGAAAAGACAAGATCTCCCACAGTCTAATTTTCCAGCCTAAACAAAGAAAGGTAAAACATAGGGGTAGAACAAAGGCCTAGTTAAACAAGTTTCCAAAGCAGTGGGGACCTTTAAGTTTAAATACTGATGATGTATACTACTTATTTCTAAAACAGAAGACATTTCTGAGGAAGTTCTCTTCGTGTCCAAAGACCGAAAATGTAGCAAGGACTTCTTTATGTGAGATGACTTCATTTATACTTGTGTGGGCTATAAATGAGCTTTCCAATTGCGTGAAGAAAAAATCCAGAAACACAAAGTGGAAACCTGGAAAGCTTAGAAGAAAAGGCAAACGCTTTTCCCACAGCCTAACTACACTGAGTCCTGTCTCTCCCTATTCCACAATCTCCAGCTTTATGCCAGTATAAATCCAATGAATTCTGTGGCACTATTTGTCTGTGGATCTTTCCAACAATGTCACAAAGTGCTGAACCAAGCTCAGAATTTAAAACAAATAAAATGGAAGCTCCCATGTTTAAGCAAGAATAAAGGGGCATAGGTCCTTTGTAAAATACGCAGCGTTTTTATTGTCATGTGGATTTGAATGGATGATCTGACGGGAAACTACAGCTTACAGTTCTGAGGATTCTCCTCTGGTTTTTGGCATCTTCCATTTCCAGGTGGGAAATGAGCTTGTTTCTTTTTAAGTATAAAAGAAAAGAAAACAAAACAAAACAAAAACCCAACAAATTCATACTCTAGCTAAAAACAAATTCTGCAAATACTATTAACTCAGCCATATGGTAAAGTAAACAATCGCTTGATAGTAAAGCAGGTGAAGTATCAAAGAAGCTCTGTTTTAATAGTATTTATTTGCAATCATTAGTTTTAAGTGGGAAACTGTTTACAGGCACACACTAGATAACCAAAATAGAATGAACATAAAGAGATCTATTTGAAGGTCCTTTTCAAATATTTCAAATATTTTATTAAATATTTTATTCAGTTTCTTGATCACAGTTTAATGTATTTTAGCATGTTATACACATGACTTAACATGTGCACTTAAAAATATCAAATTAGATAGAGGTTTTGAAGAAAGCATGACATTTTATAAATGTGCTTATTGACTTTTAACTACACACATCTAAGAAGGCAGTAGCTCCGTTATACCACTTATGGAGATAAACTATTATAAGGCATGTTTACACCAAGCTTTGGAAAGAATAAAGCCAAATACTGGGTCAAAATTTAGTGGAATTATGTATGAGAGTAAAAGTTGAAGGATTGGGCCCTAGGAAGAGAGATCAGAGCAAATCAGTTGTGTTAGAGCTGTGAACACAGACTGGTGATGGAAAGCAAGCACTGCTGAGGAAGAAGGTTTTCACAGCGTCTGAACTTTCTTCAGACATTTCTGAAATCACACCTTATGGCGTAATGTGAAAGGAAGAGAATGAAATCTACCAAGAAAGTTTGAAAACTGTTGTCTGAGAAACCTCGTGTTGTTTTATGAACTGAGGTGGGAATGCATTTATAGAGGTAACGTCTTGCAAGTCCTTGCACACTAATGTGTGTGTGTGTGCACGTGCATACACATACACGGACACACATCTCTCTCTCTCTTTTGTCACCTCCAAACCACGGATCAAAGTGTTGCAGTGCATGGGAGAAAATAAAGTTTCAGTTGTATGGGTTAGAAGATCAGATTAGACCACTACATTCAGAAGCCCAGTTAGTTAGCCTGTACATTGTGTCAGCAGATGTATTTTTTCCAGTAGAGTACAGTGTGGGTCTGCTGGCATACCGTAACAGTCAGGACCCAGAAATGACAATATAATTCTTTGGAAGAACTCAACAAGTGTTCCGCTATTGCATGTGCTTTAAAACTCCGTGCCAGTGAAGACCCTAGGTCAAAATATCACGCCTCAGCCAGAAACACCACGCAAGCCCAAGCTCAACTCTGAGAGCACAGTGGTCCATAATCGGGGCTCCTGCACTGCCACAGTGCAAACAACAACGCTACCCCTCAAGTAAGGATGGTTTTAAGCGTAAGCTTAGGTGTGTTGCTGAGTGGAGATCTCAAGTCAGCTCTTCCTAGGTGTCTGTCTTAGAAGAATCAGTGGGAGAACATAAAATATACATCCATTTGATAAGCTTCTTCAAAGTTGTCCATTCAGTAGAAAATACTGAGTATATAAGTGATTATAATAGTAGTTAGGTGAGAGAATAAACCTCACTGCGCCTTTTAATTGGGAAATACAGGGGAGGAGGCAAAAAACTCTTTCACAGCCTAAATGCACTCATTCGCGGTTCTCAGTGTCCTGAAAGTGACTCAGCGTTCTGGCAGCCTTGGATGGTAGCTCCACAATATGTACAAGGTAAGGAGAATGCCACAAATAGTACAAAACATGGCAAACAGACCTATGAACTCTACGATCTAGTAAACAAGCACGGCAAACAAACAGCATCTAGGGGATGATGTACGGTATACAACACAAAAGTTGCACAGTTATGTTTCCTCGTGGAATTAGGATTGCAAACGTAAACTCCAGAATAATTTTCAAGAGCAGCATGTGGCTTACTGCGTGACCACCGGGAATATCTGAAGTTCACCACCCGACCAGCACTTCATTTCTGCTGTTACAAAGCCCCATCCCGCTGAGCCAACTAGCGGGCCCGTGTCCTGCAACCCATATGACTATGGCAGAGGTTAAACAAAAGTGCTCCAGCAACACAGTTTGGCTACCACTGTATATTCAGCCTTGCGTTGTCAGCTCTGTATAGACGTTGCTTTGGGGAAGTAAAGCATACAGCGATATACAAATGGTATCAGTGGCTGAAAAGATTACATGATCAAGCCTGAAAGCAAGTGGAAGTTAGCGAAAGTAGTCTTTTAGGAGAGGTAGCCATATTACACTCAGCATTCAAAAACAGGAGTGCACTCAAAGAAACAGCATACATTATAGGCTCTTGTAGACCCGTGATGTTTCTGTCTTTTCTACTGTTTTTTTTTTTTTTTTTTTTTTTTATGTTGCAGAACATACACACACGCACGCACACACACCATATATATCTTTTCCTAACTCCCCTTTGTTGCCACAACTTCACCCTACTGAGAACAAAGGCCAGCTTTCCTTGTACCCCCTCCTTGCTGTCCCATGTCTACAACCGTAGCCTTCAGCCTGCTCCAGTATTTGTACAGTAGCTAAAAAGGCAGCAGAAAGTGAAACTGCTTCAATTTAATATCCTGTTCCAAAAGATGGCATCCAAACTGTAAGGCATTCCCTGTTACACCTCCCTCGGGTTTCTACTCGACACAGGCTGCAGAGTGCTCCTCAGCCTGGTGCTACACAGGTCTCCTTCACCCCAACAGTGAAGACCAGCGGTGCAACCTGCACACCAGTTCACGTGCTTCTACCTGTCCCTTGCTCCTGTGACCCTTTCCAACAACAACGCTCATCGCTTCGATGTCAAAAGTCATGCACCAATGCTATAAAATAGAAACCCAAACTATCGAGAAATCCTTTGCTCATGACTTTGGGATATTGTATTAGTATAAAAGAGCATTCAGTCATCTTAAATAAATATATTCTATTTCTGAAATCACAGCACATTCAAGGGGTAAATTCCTGCCATATGCAGAGCATGAAGTAATCACCGTGGATGTTTTTGATTGATTTGGTCTAATCTCTGGAAAATAACCTACTGTGGGGATAAGAATCTGCATCTCAAATGTTCTGCAGAACATTTTTCCCATATGTATATACAGTACTAGAACAATTAAGAAGACATTACAGTAAATTTCTCCCAGCTGCTTAGATCTGTAGCTTCGGTTACGACAATATATTCTCTATACCTCGAAACTATATATGAAGTATCAAAGGTCACTAAATAAATAAAAACTAAGGAAAACTGGGACAGTACTGCATTGTACACTTGAGACAAGATTCCCCACTCCCATGGATAAGTGATAGAGGACGACTACGGTAATTGCTTTTCTTTTTTTTTTTTTTTAAAGAAAGATTTATACACAGGTTCAGATCCAGAAAATAATGTGAAATGCATAAATATTGATAGCTTTAGCTAAGTTAAAACGGGTTCAGTAAAGTATGATACAACATATTCAGAATAAACAAAGCAGAAAAGCATCATATTTTGGTTTGCTTGAGATATACATAAGGTGCAACAATTTCTTCTCTAGAGGCATTTGTGGACAATGTGTTAACGGGTAACAGTGTTTGCTGGTATACTGAAGTACACACAATAGCAATATGATTTTCCAAAATGAAAGCAGCTGAAATTAATAAAAATTAAAACAAAACAAACAAGGAAAAAAACCCAACCCCAATACAGTAAGATATTGGTCTGAAATTTTTGTTGTGCTAACAGACTTTGTTACCTGAAAATACTGATACCCCTTCTAGTAGATTCAGGGAAAATTCTAGCTACTGAAATCAAGACGTCACTCAGAGAACCAACAAAGGCAAATGCCTAGTGAACTATAAAGCTTTGCAGGATTTCTGCTACTCTCAGTGCCTAATCGCTTAAAAATTAAGCATATCTACAAAAAGGTTTATAAGTATCTGAAAACAGTCATATCCAGTAAACTGACCCAACCCTACCCCCTCTCTAAGGGAAAGTCAAGGAAAAGCAGATCAAGTAAGATATTAATTCATATAGAAAAAAGTAATTTTCTGTTTCTTTTAAAAAAGGTACCATTAATATACAGAAATATCTTCAGGAACAATATTGAAATTTAAATTGAGGAAGAATGGGGTGCTTTGACAAAAATATATCTACTCTAAAGGTTTCTAGAGAAATAAGTTAGTACCATTGTCAACGTGAACGGCCTGCACTGTAACATATTTGGATTTCAGCTAATTATAAAGTGGTCCAAAACTCCAACAGCCACCTTGCTGTGACCCAATAGTTTTAAGTCTTAAGTTTTTTCCTGTCTTGTTAAAATAACTTATAAAACTTTAATAAAATCTTATTAAAAATACTGCCATAGGCTGCAATGGCATTTGAGGGGCTCTTAGTCATATGTTCACCTGAATTTTTAAAAAGCCTTTTCACTGACTCATTGGCTCTTAAATTTTGTTGTTCTTTTGCTGTTGTTCCCTTCTTCCAACACATGCATCTTTGATGGTGCCATTTTAGTGAGACTTTCCAAGCTGTCCGCCCTATGTCAAACCTTTAATCCTTTGTTCCAACTTGTGTGGTATGTTGTGTGTTGTTTCCCAACAATGAACCAAAGACTTTCACTTAACTACAACAATGAAAGGCTAAACCTAGCAAGCATTAATAGAGTTACTGTCCATATGGCTATTACATCAAATTAGTTACAAAATAACCCCAAAACACATTATCAATTCAGTCAAGTATAAATAAGAATGCCTGATAGAATGATGTAAACTCGCATCTTTTAAAGACTTAATTCAAAGAACTTCAAACTCAATCTAATACTATCAAAAATTCAGCCAGTATGACGAAGACTAATAGAAAATTATTGCTGGAGTCCAATTTGGTAAATTGTTGTGCTACAATGCAAAAAGTAGGGAAACATCTTGTGCTATTGAAGAAGTACCCTGTTGAATTTGTAGCTTTAGTTTAGTTACTAGTGATCGTTTTGCATCTGTTGGTAGGAATCAATGCTTGGTTATACAATAGTGTAAGTCAAAATAGTGAAGGTAACAGGCCAAGTGATACACTCAGCCTGGCTTTTGGGATGTATTTATGAGAGCAAACCACAAAAATTCAACATAAGCAAAGACAGAAACTGGCAGATGGATCTGTTTGGTAGTCTGAATTCCGTCAAACATTATTCTTCAGTTGTAGTTTATCTGCGTAACACTTGCCCCTTGACCAACACAAACTGTAATTGGCCCTTTAGAAAAACTCTGAAGCCGACTGAGACTGTGCATAGTAACTACAACAACGCCAGTGTTTGCAAAATGTAAAAGGTACGCGTATCAGTGTACATGTATATTGAAAAGTCATGCTTTTAGGTTCTTCAGAATGGTGAAATAATACTAAGGTCACTTTTGAAAAACATATTTGCAGAACTTTTTGTTTACAGGAAAGTTTCACCAAGTCACTCAGATATCTATGCAAAAATAAAGGAACCCTCCAAGGCATAAAAGACAAGTCAATTATCTGCAGTATTTTTCTTTTCCATACACCACTCCTTTTTCTAATGCACATCATCCTGGTTATTCAAAGCTAAATTAAAAAGAAACAAAACCCAAACATAGCCTGTCAGAATTTTTGCCAGTAAACTCTACCACTCTGGTGGCGAATATAAAAGTGCAGAACATCTGGACCACGTGGCTGCCCAAACACCGCTAACAATGGTACATCTGTCCAGGCTGCCTTGAGTTCTCTGGAACAGGTTTTAAATTCATTCTACAATATAAACGTAGGCATAACCTATTAATATAAACCATCTTAGAACTTAAATCTTCATGTACAAAAATGACTAAGAATATCTAATAATAACTAGTGCAGTGCGTCAGTGTTTTCGTTGTTGTTGTTTTTTTTTTTTTTTTTTTTTTTTCATTGAACTAGGTATTATATGAAACTAGTTGCCATACTCTCTGGTTGGTAAAAGAGATGCTGTGTGAGCTAACAGTAAAGGCAGCCTTCTTCACATCAACCACCTATTTACTGTTTAAAAGCCTTCAATAGAAAGCAAGCTCTGGGATCATTCCATTTCTCTTCATTAATAGACAAATAATATCACCCTCCTACACACTGGGTTCCGATTTGAGGACCTGGCCCAGGTTGCTAATGTCTGGCTTCCAGTGAATTCTGGGCCACTCAGAGCAATAAGCACTTGCTTGCAGTCTATAGTTTCCATCACATGGACTGACTAGCTTCCCTTGGTAAAGACAAGGCTAGGATATTAGGTAAAGCACAATGTTTTACAATAAAGTGGAGCTTCACTGGTCAGCGCAGGAAATAAGCACTGGAGCCTGAGACATTTCATTTGGCTGTCCATCATGTGGGAGAGGTGTGGCCCTCTGACTTCTGCAAAAGAAGAAAAGAAAAGCCACCCATCATTATTGGGAGCACGGGAGTTGCTTTTAGCAGACCAGAGAGGACAGAAAGCAGCACGTGATATGGTTTAACACCCAATATGGTTTATAACACCATAACTCCCTACTGCTACAGGTGTCCACACACTGCTGGATTTGCACTCTTTGTATAGGTATTCCTGCAACGGTAAGAAAATATCCTGAGGACCACCTGCAATACAATGCAAAGTCAAGCAAAACCAAGCCTTGATGGTATTTGACTACCCGAAACAAAATGCATGGCCAAAGAGTACGTTACGAGCACACAAGTGCTGTTACTCTTTTTCTAAGTGAGTGGCTTCAGCCCTCAGAAGCAGAGAGTGCAGCTCATGTGTAGCAAAAGATGGCAAACGCAGAGAGGCGTGTGTCACGTTAATGAGAGTCAATAGCCAGCTTTCAAGCAATATGGAGACATACCCACCAGCAGAGTTACACGTTGGGATTAGTCCAAGCTGCATGACTTAACACTTCATCAGCCCAGCACATCTCTTTCATTACTAGAGCCGTGTTAATTTACAAATGATCCCCTGGCACAGGATATCATAAAAATAAGCTGCACCAGAATTACGTGCTGGAAATCAACATCAGTCATTGAAGCAGATGGACTTGGGAGAACTCCTTTGCAGCTTGCTTTTTAAAATGCATACACAAAGCACATCGCTGCCTGTTATCTAATCTCTCAAGTCAGACTCTATTTTCGTTACCTCATGCGTCACTTACAGCAATGTGAATCTGGGGCCTACTTCTTATTTACACCAAGACCGCTTTACCTCACTCTGGCAGAGCTAGGACCTCTGCAGACACATGGGCACCATTGTGCTTTGCACACCAGGGGTGCAGTGCAGTAGCCTTAGCACAAAATGCAGCTCAGGCTCACAAGTGCTTAACCAGGGCACTCTACCCAGAGCTAAACAGAAACATTCAAATGAAAACCATGCTGTCACTTCCAGAAAAGCTCTAATTGCACTTAGAAAGGAGTCTGGCTTCCAAGGCCTAAGGCTTTGCAAAATTATTTAATAATTGAATTCAGATGCTCACAAAACACATCAAGAAAACCTCTAATGCTATTCTTCCCATTCCTAGTTATTTACAAATAAATAAGTAAGCTGCAAAGATAACAAACAGTCAACAGAGTAGAAGTTAGCGAGGCATCCAGCCCATCAGATTTAGACCTCGATTTGCCAAGTCTGCCAGAGACGTACGGCTAAACTGCTACTGGGAAAGAGTCCCTGTTTTCATTTCCCTGGTGATTAGAAGCTGGAATTTGCAACAGCTGTTAGACATTTGCAAGTCTGGTGTTTTCAGGCCTCATGGAAGGTGCTGCACTGTGCTAACTGCACGATGGGATGACAGAACATGGGATTAGGTAGGAAGGACCCAAACAGAAAGGTATGCAAAGCATTAGTTCAAGACATTCACTTTAACGGGGAAAATGGAACACAAAACTTTCTAGAAGAACAAACTAGACAAAAGCCTAACTAAGCAAATCCTGTCACTCTTGTGCAATTCTTGTCAAACCATCACTGGAAATCAACAAAACCACAGTGCTGCAAGGGATAGCAGAACTCACTTCCCCAAGGCTCACTTTGTGCCTCCTAACCACAGAAGAAGACACGAATGAGTTCATACTTTTGCTGTCTTAATAGCTGAAAGATGTTTTGCAGAACTGGGAGAAACTGAGAGAAAGCTTGTGGAGTTCCTTAGGTAGCCAGCCATCTGTCACATGCCATTTGCAGAGGCCGTGATGCTTTCACACTGGCCCAGGGTTTCCTCACTGACTTTGCACTCTAGGAAAGGATGGGGCATCATCTCCAACACACCAGAGCATCAAAGAACAATAGCAGGCAATTAGGAGCTGAGGAGGACTTGCTGTCATTCATCATTCGTTTCCTCCCATCACAGGTCTAGAAGGCCAGACCTGGCCATGATGATTTGACCCAGCAGGCCTAAGGAACCTGTGCGTTCTCCACACTATCTGTGAGGATGGCCTAACTCCTACACCAAGAGGGCCAGCCCAAAGCAACACGCTGTTCCGTCACCCAGAACTGTTCTGCCCTGAGGACATGCTGCAGCTGCTTTGCCTCCTACACAGCAAAGCAGAAGAGTAAAAATAATGAGTTAGCTTCATTCAGTCATGTTCAGGATAAGATAAGATAAGATACGAACTTCTGCTGAAGTTACATGAAATTCTCTCCGCAGTCAGGCCACAGAGACGTACAAATCAGCATGCAGTAGCTATTTAAATCCACTGTTATCTGACAAATGGTGTCCAAAAATTAGAAATTCTTCATCATTTGGATCTCAAGGAGCATATTAAATGGTTTATATACAAAACTTGGGAGGCAAGCTTACTGTGGAGGATCATTTTACTGACTATTGAAGTAGATTACATTGTCATGTAGGTGAAGAGTTAATACTATGAGGCTAGTGGTAGAAAACAGACATTCAGAGAAAGTACTGGAGGAAGAAACAGACCAAATTAAATACTGCATATTGCTTGCTTTCCAAATACGGTGGCAACAAGTAGAAAAGAAAACCATAAAACCGTACCTGTGTACATTTTCCATTGCTGCTACCTCTGCCAGAGCAGCTAAGCTAAAAAACGCAGACACTGCTGGCATATCTGATGTAATACTATGATTTTCTTCTGTCTCTGCATTTCTGGAGAATTCACTGTTGCAATCTGTTTCTGCACTTGAGGCTTTCTGAAGACTACTTTGTGGCAGATCTTTAGGCTTCTCCTCTGAAACAAAAGAAAGTTAAGCTTGCAAGTCTAGACAGCCCTTAAGTTCACAGCAGCACATCCACGTACTGACCAGTCTGGTGTTAACAGCATCTTTACCTTCAGGGCTTCAATTTTGCTAGTGTAATCCTATTTACGCTGCAACCTCTTTTGACCCAAGCTACTGGCAGAAGCATACTGAGGTTTATGAAGCAGTTTACTGACTTTGGATTCAGCCGAGTTTGATCCTTTAGGTCAGACAAAAGAACTTGTGTCTTTGTGTGCGTTTACGATGCAGAAGTCCTGCAAGATTATCTTAACTTCTGAGGTCTCCTGCAAGGCTTTTGCATTGACTGTTACATTATGGAACTTGTTTTTATGTCATGCAACTAGCTGCAGTATAATTTCTTCACTGGACTGGAAAGAAACCATGAAACTTAATTGTTTTCCATTTCTCTTTGTAATCAGCTCGTGGTTCTGAGGGGGAGAGAAGGCAGATGTGGGCAGCCAAATAAAAGAGGCTGGACGTTATGGACACACTAATCTCCCAGTTGATCGATGTCTGCATTTTACTGAATGACCTTTCTGGGCAGGTCTGAGTCTGTGCTGGCTGAACAATACTTCCCTGATAAGTTGGTTGTACTCTCATAGCATCTCCAACTACTCAGTTTTAACAAAATTTAAGCTACCATTTCCTTACCCAGTGTCCCTCCTGCTGGTGACACTCGACCATCTGCTGTTCGGACCAGATGAGTGATCTTAGTTTTCCTTGCTTTCCTTTTCTGGCTCCCAACTAAAGGCTCGTGCATCATTGCTGGCTCTGGAGTGTTTAGGGCAGATATAGAAATTTTATTTTTCCAGGCAGGCTCACTGGAATTTTTGTCTTCTAAGAATATGGCTGAAAAAGAACAAAAATGCATGTTTAAATGTAGAATAACTCAACTACTGTCTATGCTCATTTACTGTTTTGTAAGCATCCACATAATGTACTAAGCCTTCCCTTTCAGGTACTCCGAGCATAACCCATGGCAAGATATCACTTGGATGCTGCAGGGGGTTGAAGGGGAATAGTAGCAACAGCTCCTAAAGATGTCCTAGGAGGTTCAACTTTCTTACATTTACAAAGGAAACTGTGAGACAGGCAGCAGCATTTCAGTGGGAGCGTGGTATCAGTCAGTGTAAAATGCTCCACAACAGAAGATGCCAACAGGAAGCCAGAGGACACAATGCATTTAAGGAATAGAGAGCCCTCACATAAGCTTATCTTAGCTCATAGCCAGAATCACAGGCAGAATTCAGAAATTCCTGAATAAGATTCTGTGATTCTGTAACTCTGACTTCTCTCTATAGTCACTACTCTGTGCTGTCTCCCTGAAGCAGAAGGAAATGCTGTCTTTTATAAAACAATAAAGCTTAAACAAAAAAAAAAACAAAACTTCAAACAAACAAAAGCCAACAAAGGCAGCAAATATGAAAGCTGAATTAGATCCCATCTGAACATGAGAATAAAGGAAAGTAAACACGGGATAGAATCCTGTGATGGAAATGCTGCTTGCATAAAGCCAGAGTGTGAAAGGAACACTTTGAATCTTTTTCAACAGTACCAGTGTTGGCACTTCAAAGCAACTTTCCATCCTGAAGTGGAACATAATCGCAAGTTTTCACCTGACTAGACACTGATTTTACTCTTATTCATGCAGAAATTGGCCAAGCAGCAATCACTGGCAGTATTTACATTTCTAAAGTCTGAGATCAGACAGATCATACAGGCATCAATTGCCTGCCGCAGGAAGAAGTTCTTCACTCAGAGGGTGGTGAGACACTGGGACAGGCTGCCCAGAGGAGCTGTGGGTGCCCCATCCCTAGAGGTGTTCAAGGCCAGGTTGGACAAAGCTCTGGGCAGCCTGGTCTGGTGGGAGGTGTCACTGCCCGTGGTGGGGAGTTGGATATAAGGTCCCTTCCAACCCAAGCTGTTCTATGATTCTGATTTCCAGTGATTTAATAAACCATACTGCTGGTACCACAAGGTAACACTAGTCCACCAATTCAATGTGGGATAGATTTTCTCTTGCAATAAAAGTATTATGAGGCCTACATCATCTGTGATTACAGAAAGACAGGGTTGGCAACAAAGGAAATGCCCAGGCCATTACTTAGAGGCTTCTCTAACCTGTTTTGAAACTGGGAATACTCGTGGTATCTTCACCAAGCCCTCAGGTTGTTTTTTTCCCAGACACACTGCCTCCTCAACAATTACATAATTTTTCCTAATGCCTGCATCTCATCTCCTCTGCAGCACTTCCAACTCATTATTTTCTTTACTACCCATCAGGTTACATACAGCCTCTCTCTTTTTAAGAGTCCTTTCCTTAAGAGTCCTGTTACCGTGTCTACATTTAGCTTTCTCTTCCCCCACCCTTTCTTTCATTCTTTGTTCCCATTTTCAAGAAGTGCCTAAGGCCCATTTGTTCACTTTGTGGGTGGCAGGATAAGCAAAAAACAATGTGCAAAACTCAAGCCAGAGTGCCAGCCACTGCTGTTTCAGTAGGGTTAAGCACTGAACAAGGCCCATCTCCTATTTTGAGTACGATCAGACCTAGTGCATGTGTAAAAGCACTTGGGAATGTACCAGAACTTAATTCATGTATGTTCTTAAATCCATCTTCTCATCTTCTTGTGTGAAAAATTTGTTGAACGTGTGTGTGATCTTTATTTTGAAAAAAACACAGAGCTCCCATGAGCTTTTCTCAGTGTTTACCCAATTATGCTAAACTTTTGCAGAACACAGCTTTGATATAAATTTTTTTAAAGAGTGCAAGAGCGATCGCAATAAGATCTGCCCTGTAACAGTCCAATTCAGGAGAGGCACCAGTGACTATAAATGTGGCTTTCAAGTAATTCAGTGTGGTTAGTAGTGAGATATTCAGATGCGCTTACTGTACTGACTGAGACCAAAATCTTAATTGGAATGTATAATTAAATGGGCAGCTTTCTCTCTAGATTTCTTATTTGGGAATTCATAAGTGTTGATTATGTATTAATGTAATGGTTTGGTTGTAGTCCAACAGTATTTGCTAATTATGATGTGGGGATTTGCTCTAATTAGATACTACTTTGGCAGTGCTGTTTGATTCTAGTTTGACTGAGTTTATAATGGTTTTAATTTTAGGAATGCAAGCCTTTTTTTTTTTTTTTACATTTAATAAAAATATTAGAGACACGATTTTAAACAATAAGCAACATCTGATAGAAAGAAACCCATGTATGTTTTTAACTACATGTGTAGCATATTATGAGCTATGTCAGGTCACTAGAAATTAACTTGATTGGTCAATACAATGGACAGCTATCTTTTAAATTTATTTTTCACATTGTAGACATCCAAAAAGGCTCAAGAAATTGCTAACATAAAGCCTTGAAAGGCGGAATAAAAGGGACAGTAGTTAAAAAATTAAAGACATAAAATGGTTTAAAAGGTTGTAAAAGATGAAGGAATACACGACAGCTGGGCATTTCATTAAGAAATAGTAGAAGGTGACTGACAAATTCAAAATGCTGTTAAGTGTATTCCCTTTCCATGTTTTAAGGTTTCTCAATCCTTGAAATCAGACATAGGAGAGTCCTCTATGATTATTTCCTCCCCTAACTCCGGAGTAAGCTCTTTATCACTTCATTGTAACACTGCTGCCATGCAACTTTGAATAGGAAAGGATTAATGATGAATAATGAATGAGTGGGGTGGTGTCTGTTTTTTTTTTCTTTCTTTCTTTTTTCTTTCCTGTGTTTAAGCAGAGGGGGTGTTGAAGGGAGGAACTGCTTTCCTCAGGAGAATTTTTCTTCTCTACCCATCCTGGTGGAAATTGGGATGAGAAATTATTTCATTATATTCTTTGCAGTTTATTATTCAAGCAGAGATAAAACCTAACTCAGAGGAAATCATACAAGACTAAAGGCTTCTCCAACAAGACCCTTTGCATTAAACTCCAGAGATGAAGAGTCCATGCTTCAACAACTGAATAGCCAACCTTTTCTTCATTCCTGCTTCCTTTGAGAGAAACAGCACCCCCTTGCTTCCACTGGCAAAGGTACACCCATATGAATGCTTTAAACCAGACCTTTATTTTTCAGTGCAGAAAGGACTAAGTTTAATTCCCTCTGTTTTTCATTAATCATATCTTTAATCCATTTCATATCCCTCTTGTTTTCACATTGTGCTACATGCAAGAATGTTGTCGATTTTCAGGAAAATGCTACTTAGAAATTAAATGAGATCCTGCAGATAGTGTTCAGTCTTGCAGAGATTTCTATGGTTACCTTCCCACATGACTTTAGTGTATGCACAACTACAGGGCTGGTGTTTTTTTTTTTTTTAGCAAGAAGAGCTGGACCTTTCAGCATACTTACAACATGGACACAAAAATGATTTGGAAAGAAAAGCATCTAGAGCTCTACGCTGGTTTCCTGATGGTTTCCTGAGCTAATTAGGTTAAAATTAGCACGGACAGTCTACCCTACTCTGCAGGTTTGCAAAGTACATGCAATCCTCGTATTGCCCCCCCAGCTATGTTTGGTTTCCTCTTGAGTTGTACAGTGCAGTCGGGAAGGCAAGGATTTAAAAAACCTGACTCTGCTCTGACACTGCTCATTTATATCAACTATCAGTATTTCTGTAAAGCTTGCAGCTGGAGATTGGAAGTTTCTTGCTAATCCTGATTTTAACGCTGCAGTATAATAATATGCAATTAATAATAATATGCAATCAAAGCAAAAACAGCTGAAGTAGCATCAAGAACACTGATGAACGTCTTTAACCCATCTCTCTCCTAACAGTATGCTAAACGAGGACGGGTAGGGTAAGACAGAAGTCCCTCTGGGAAATGCTATAGTGCCAAACCTGTACTCAAATCACAGAGGCAGGTCCACGTTAAAAATGCTGAATTGAAGAGCCCAGTGAATAGCTACTGGTCTCACTCTACATTGAAGAGCTATCAGCTGCCTTTCAGACTGTAAAAATGACGTCAGTTCAAGTCATTCAGCACGCCACAGAAGAGGACAAGCTTTTTAGACTGAACATCAGGAAGATACTAGACAAATTTAAACCAATTTCTTCAACAATACCCAACTGTAATAGGATTTGCAATTTAACCACGTCTAGTGGAAAATAAATGTTCCTGTGGATCCAAGCATGCCGGTATGAAGAAAGGAAGGCAGGCTGTAATGGTTTAATCATCTTCATTAAGCTAAAAAGGGGAAGCCTAGTAAGGTAGGGAGCAAAGCTTCAAGTAGCATTTGCTTCACCAGTGCTTAGGAAACAACAGCAAGCTGACCTACACCCTGGTGGAAGATGCAGCTCTTCTGACAAAGGGTTGCTGCTGCAATACCACTCATGGGGTAGGAAGGCATACCGAACCTTAGCAAGGAGTGGGGCTAACAGGCAGAGACATCCCCTGACAAGGAGCAGGTGTTGTGGCACATCCAGTGATATTTTGTGGGTTACATTCCCTTAAACATCTGCCAGCTCATAATACAGTGATTTGCACAGGTAATGCTGCATACACTGCGGTTACGTGAAGTCAGAATTCACTCAGGTACCCAAAGCAGAGAAGCCTGGGTAACATGTCCCAGCCATTTCAAAATGTGCCCTTAGTGCATTTATTGCCTGGAAGACAAAAGTGCTCATTCAAAACACACACACTCTCACAGGTCTGTACACACATACATTTCTCCAGCTGTAAAAGCATGAATCTAGCATGACCCCTGCTGACAGCAACCCTTCCAAGCGTCTTCCCTCCAGCTATCAGAATACCCAAGCCTCTCCTTCCTCCAGCAAAATCAACCCCATAAAAACCCTTACATACACACTCATGACTCACCACAAGTATAAACTAACCGCAAAAAAAGAGCAGGAATTTTCATTTTAGTATTTGATTCACCAATCCTTGTACATTGTAATTTAAATGAACACACTGGGATTCCCAGCTTGAGTGCTGCAGAACATGGGCTGGTGGATTCAGAGAGTTTAGGGCCACACTGCACTGCAACTGATGAAACTACGATGTTAGGTGAGGCTGTTTGCCAAATGCCAGGGCCATACCCACACCACACATGGCTGATAACCACTCCACTTCATGTTACCACACCGTACACTTCCAGCAGGCAACACCCCAGATTTTCACTCTGAGAAAACAGAGTTCCCCTCCAACATATACATCCGCTGCCTTTCCTCTGATGATCTCTATGTGGGCTGTGTAAGACTGGTAGGTTCAAGCTTCTCGTGCCTTTGTTTCAGTCTTGGGATGAACTCAGCACACTGGCCCTACTCCAGCAAATGCACAGACATCTTTCATTATTTAGACGCTGTGACACTATTCACATGCTTAACTTCCAAGGACATGCCTCTGTTGTGTTGGAGTAAGGCCAGGGTATTCAACACTTGTCAGGCTTGAATCTTTGATCATAGTGAATGCTTCACTTTGTATCAAAACAGGCTGTTTTTAAAATTTTTTTTTAATCATTTTGCTTAGCTTCATATTGTATCTACAGATTTTAAAATATAAATATTTTTTACTCAATCTTGTCTTAAATGCTGTTTCTTTTCCTATAGGAGAGTTTAAACACTGTTTTTAAATTTTTATTTATTCATATTAATTTCTCTCCATGGTCAATTAATAATTCGGGCACACAGGATTCTGAATGGCACCCAGTAAGAACTATGCTAATGTGTGATGTCTTCTTCACTCTGGCGTGGAAGCACAACAGTTACTTCTCATGAGCAACTCTAGCAACACGTTTGTTTTACAAAACCAACAAAAAAGAGTATGTAATTTATAAATATTTGCCTTGTTGAATGTAGCACAGCTGACAGAAGCTATGAGGAAAAACAGTGCAAGTGTACCACGGAGGATACAAAACACAGCATCAGGAAAGGAGAAGAAATGACATGGATCAAGCCTCAGGGAAAAGGATTGAGCATAAAGGTAGCTGGGGGAACTGGAGATACAGATTGTCATTTTATTATCTTAAAAAGAGACAGACATGGATGGGATTAAAAGGAAGAAATTCATGGAGCTACTTAAGTAAGAACAAGCAGAGAGGCTCTGCTATATCTCAGGGACGATGTAGGAGAGAACTCCACTGTGGATGATCTGGATAGCATGGAAAAGATGACTAGGGGGTGGAAAGGAGGAAAAAAAAAGGCCCAGGAAACCAGGCTAAGTTATAATCCTGTACATACTGTACATTTGAAAACAACGCTGGGACTTGTGAGTGTATGGGTATGCAGGACCAGAGTGCTCTAACAAGAGAAAGACGTCAGAGCACTACCGGCAGCGTAGAGGGCGGAGCAGATCTGAGGCAGAACTTAAAACAAGAAAATCCTGTAGATGTTATCTTCAATCAGAGGCAAACGGGCAGCTGGTTAAGGTTTCTACAGAGGGAGGGTTGGTTCAAGGATGGCAGGAGTACTCCTGAGAACCAGTGCAGAAACCAGCTCTCATGTTCTGACCAGCTGCAGTCTGCAGAGCTCCAGACAGATGGAAATCAGAGGGAGAGGAGCAAGCAACAAAAATATGACCAAGGGGTAAACAGTACTGCCTCCAATAGGGAAGGGATGGAGATAAGAGCAACCGAAGGACTAGAGAGCTACAAGCAGTGGAAGATAAAGTTCAGGGCCAACTGCAGAACTGCACTTGCTTTGTCAGCTCTGCTGCAGAGTCTGGAGCAGAGAAACTGTAATCAAGGGAGATACCAAGGAACAGAGAAACAGCATTGTACTCGAGTAAGGCAGTATGACCAACCGGAGCCAGGAGCTAATGGAGTCAAAGCAGACAGGGAAATAAGGGACCAAAGCAGTCAAAGGCTAGAGAGTCAGGTAGCCTCTGCCTAGAAGCATCACCCGAGACTGAATTCAGAGAGCAGGCGGACCAAAACCTTAACTAAGTAATGCACCAGTACCTGTGTCCGGAACATTAAGCTTCTCCTTTTTGTGCTTATATTTGCTGACAATTTTGTGGAATAAGTTCTTTTTCTGAGACTGGAATGAACCTACAGACAACATTAATAATACATACTTTTAATCAGCAGTTTTAGAAAGAGCACAACAGTCACAGCATGTACTATAAACCTCCCCTTCCACTAATGCAGGATGCCATTTCATGGTGAAGCACAAAAACTAACACCCACTGCGCTCTCTGGAGGCTCTCTATCTAAGCAGGCTGTACTCCAACCCACCACCTCTCTATGCAAAAGTGTCCCGGAGCATTTTGCAGAACGGTGACCTTCAGAAAGCTCAGCCATACAATAAAACAAGAGCTTTGTTTGTTTGTTTAAAGACATGCGCCCTTTCAGATGTGTAGTGGGATGGCTGCTTTCTTCGCAGCAGCCTGTATGGTGCTGTGTTTGAAACTGGTGACCCAAACAGTGTCGATAACGCACTGGTGATTAGTGGTTGCTGAGCAGTGCTTGCACAATGCCAAGGCCTTCTGTTCCTCCCTCTGTGCCCCAGGGCGAGGAGTGCCCCACTGGGGGGGCACAAGAGGTGTCAGGGGACAGGGCCACGACAGCTGGCCCCAGCAGGCCGAGGAGATATCTCATACCATACGGTGTCACGCTCAGCAGTAAAACTGGGGATGGGTTTCCAAAGCAGCCGCAGCTCAGGGCCTAGCTAGGCATGGGTTTGTTGGTGGTGAGTGAGTAATTTTGCTTCGCTTGTTTCTTGTTTTTATCCTGTCACTTATTAAACCACTTTTGTCCCAACCTACACACGTTTTTGTCCTCACTTTCACCCTTTCTGGTTCTCTCCCTCATCCCGCTGTCAGGGGAGTGACTGGGTGAGGCCGTACCTACCAGGCATGGTCAACCCCCGCAGGACCAGGAGTTAGGTTTGCCTTTTTGGTGACCAGAAATAAGTTTATAGTAAGTGCATAAGTAAAAGCTCCCAGGAGAGTAAGGTGAGGGTGTACCCTGCTGACGGTACCGTTCCTACTTTGACAGTGGAGTCTTTGCTAGTAACGGTCAGAAGGCATTTTACAGGGCAGCAGACAAAGCATGCCACTAGCAGAAGCCATTAGGAACCATCCTTTGACTCACTAATGGAGATACAGCAGCAAAGAAATAACAGACACATTATTTCTACACTGCAAAGCCACTTTTAGGCAGTTACTTTTCAGAAACAAGCTGCACATCAAAATCTTATTTCCGAAGATACAGCAGGTGAGCACCTCTTCAGGCTAGCTCCGAACAGACCTGCCCAAACAGAAAGGAGATGTGCTGCAGATGCCAGGACAGCTCACAGCCTAACGAGAGGGCATCCTTCCCAGCTGCACTCTAGCAGGAACTGCACGCCATCCACCACACCGACCTCCTCTGCTCCTCCTCATCCTTACAAGAAGCCAGACACACACTGGCTACTGAGACAACTGTAAATGTGTAGTAATGTGATCAAGGTGAGTTCACATCATGCATCTGCAGTTTTCGATCACTACCCAGCTCTGTATGTGGGGAATGAAGGAGAAAAACATGTAGTGCAGGCAAGGAGAACAGCATTCATAGAAACTAGCTTCTGTTTGAATAATACACAGAGAACAGTAAAACCCAGACAGGAACAGACAGAAAAATCCTAAAATTTTGTATACTTGGCTTTGTAGTTCACTGATGCCCTTTTTTTAAAAAAACAAAACAAAACAAAACAAAATAACAAACTACTAAAGATATCAAATTTTGGGAAAAAGTGAATAGTATCACAAAAAATCCAGATGTCAAACAACAAACCAAAGCAAAAACAAAAACAAAAACCAATCCAGGCTAGACACCATCAGCTTTAATTTTGTTTTTTTAATAGAACTTGTAGAGAAAATACTGTAAAGTTCAACAGAATAGGCCGTATTCATTCAAACTAATTCAAGTGTCTTTCTGCAGATTTTATAGTAGGTTCCTGAGTATCACAGAGTTGGATAGGCAGTATTGTGCCAGTAGACGAAAAATGCAAAATAAGTCATGAAAAAGCTCAAGCAGGTTGAGGGAAAGTGTACCTAGGCTTTTCTGACGACTAAGGTCGAATGTTTAATTCATATCAGCAGAGACAAATCTTTCCAAAACAGTTCCACCAGACACAGAGGAAGAGATATGCAAGAGATAATTCAGGACATAATTTTTACTGTTTTCTCTCTCTCTCTTCTTCTTTTTTTTTTTTTTTTTTCCAACTTAACAAATAAGTGGTTTGTAGGTGCTTGGAATAAGCAACATTTTACATGGTATTACAGAAATCTCCACTGCTACAGCTCGGCTTGCACCCTACAAACTGCTTTATTCCACGGACTATCAGTGAGTGCCAGCAACTGAACAGAATAAATGAGATTAAAAACTCCCCAAAAGATGACAGTTGTTGCATGGATAAGGAAAGCTATGTCTTAAATTTCTCTTTTACCATCAAAGAACACTTCAGATAAGCTTGTATCTGCACCACATAGCAGATGCTAGATGGTTCATAGCACATGCTACTTGCATGTAAAATTCTGTTCTCAAATGGAAAGACATTGACTGCAGTGGAGTGAAAAGAGAAGCCACCTTTTTATAAGGAAATTTCCAATGCCTGACCCTTTTACCCTTTATTCTTGTGAGACAGTGCTCATGGTTACTTCCTATGCCCTTTGGCCATGAATGCAGTGAAAGAGAAAATGAGTTAATAGTTATGTATGTCAATGTGACATACTTAGACCTGAGAATCTGACTTCTAACTCCATGAAAAACTCACTTTGCACTCCCTGCCTGAACTACTTGGAGTCAGCTAGATGATATGGATATGCTCAATGTCCTCTGTAAAAAGCCAAATTATGATCACTTTCATATTTACACATACGAGTTATCTAGCAATTACCGAATAGACTATTTGGTTCTTTGGAAATGTCCCCATCCAACCCTTCCCTTAGATTAAGGCATGAACAGATAAACTGCCAAATGTGGGGCCTTTGCAGGGCATATTCAGGTACGAAAAACAGAGCTTTTCTTTTTCTTCCAATAAAAATCAACCAAATTAAAAGAGGAGGCAAAATATAGACCAGACCTGAGAGGACATGGGCACACATACTTAATTCCAGCAGGAAAGGCCGAACACTGGGCCATTCCTACGATCAAATACCCTTTTTCACTCTCCAAGAGCAGGTGTCCCAGGGGCATGGTTCAGGCATAACAGCTCACGCAAGAGCTAACACAGCTGCTGGCTGTGCTATACCTGCTTCATGGGGACAGCAGTCAAATATTCAGAGATTTCAAACAAACACCACTTGTCAACATTCAGTCCAGAGAATATCCATGGCAGAAAGACCTAGCCAATCCTGCTGTTAGGCAGTGGATCCTAGGAGTGCCTTCCTACAGAGAGTTGAGAACTGCTTTTATTCCTGGAAGTTTACTTGCTATTGCTATACTGCCACCTTAAGTGTAGAGTAAGTCCTGTTCTGCTGATCTTCCTCGACTGAAAATACTCTATTTCCCTCTTCTTTTCCTAGTGCTACAGCGGCTGCCACGTGAGTTAACCACCTGCTAATCCCTGGCTCCAGTGGCTCACTGTACTCCCTGACAGCACCAGGAACTTCCTTCTGGGGATAGCAGCATGGACAGCAGCAGCTGGTTAGGGAAGCAGCAGGCAAGAAAATGAACAGGCCGTGCATAACGAACCATAATTGCGTTTCCTCCACAGTTCTGGGCATGTGTTCCCCCTACTCTCCCAGAGTCCTTTATTGTACACGGCCAGACCAAACAGGGAACATTTCAGCACTGTCATAAGACAACCAGGACAAACACATGTGCCTCCCAGAAGGCTCTGGCACTGATTTGACATGAGGAAAGAAAGACCCTACAGAGGAGGCAATGAAGCCCAATTCACTTCTATCACAGGTTCAGCTCATTCCCCCAGCTTGAGACTGGCCTCCTACTAAAATCCTTGCCTTGTCCTGTGAGGCCATCGTGTTGGCAGGACCCCATAAGCTCCACAGCTCCCAGAAGAGCCGGAGTTTGCCAAACTCTCCATGTTTCTAAGTCTCTCGGGAGGACGGCGCTGTATTTTTAGGTTGTGATCTGTGAAACATTATGGCTTGCCATCTCCAGACATCCTAGTGCTTAGAACTAAGCCAAAAAAAACAAGCTAAGGCTGAGAGGAATGCCACTAAGGATTATTTTTTAAGCTGATGCTTTACTTCTAGTTCTAGAGGTCAAAGAAAATAAAATTGCAGACAATTCCTTTCCTGAATAAAAGTACACCATGCAGTCTTCTCCTGGCCTTCCCAAAACGAGAGCTTCAGCGAAGTGTTTAGTGTGTAAGTGAGCATTTCTTCACAGCACACCACAGAATAATGACTGTGCCTGCTGCTCATTTTTGCATATAAGCGAATTAGTGACTCACTGCAGACTGATGACTCGTGTGGTGGGATGTTTTGGCACATATGCCATTGGAAAGAAGAAAAATAAAATCAGTCACAGCTCCGGCAAATGTCGGAGCAGGCCATCTGCACAGACTGAGCGGAGCTGTATTTTTCAGCCATTTTCTTACATTGCTATTGTACGTGCATGCTCCTGGCATGCTTGGGGTGGGATCTGCAGAAGGGTGCTGACTTGTTCAGGTCTACTCCCACTGAAGACAGATCCCTATTAAGTTTAGTGAGAGCAGAATTTGGAAAATCTGGAAAAACTGGAAAAAATTGCCTCTCATTTCAGAATATTCAAAGTTTCCCTTGCACACGGACTTGAAACAGTTATGTCACAGGGTTCCTCAGGTATTTTTATGTTAAAAGAACTGCCTGAAGTGAGGACTGGGCACGGCAAGCACTGTGGAAGGATTCAGTTGACACTGATTCACTGATTTTCCACTTTGTAGTAACAAAATGCCCTGACAACCCTGTCTGTTTGGGTCAGGCAGCAGATCAGGTCCATCATCTTATTTAGCCCCACGTAGCTATAGTTTAATGACATCTGACAGAAAATCAATCTGGCATCATTTACTCCGAAGTAAGATAAGGCCTTGTCAGGCAGGGTATAATGTTTTTGTTTTAAGGCAGAGAGAATTAGTTAGAACAGAAACAACCCACCCCCAAACAAAACAAAAACCCCAAGCATTTCTCTGTTTTAATCACCTAGCATCGTCTGGGGGTTTTAGTGTGCAGTGCTCCAATCTACTTTTCAGCCTTTAGCTGCAATTTAGTAAGCACTGATCTGAAGACTGCAGAAAGTAATTATCAGAGGACTGAAAACGCATGGGAAGTTTATGATTCTGCACATGCTCATCCAGGAAAAGCAGGGTGTGATTTTAGGGTGTTTACTAAGCCTACCCCTCATGATCATTACATATTGTTTGGAAACAAGGCACATTAGAGGCCCCAGCCACTAGCAGGCACCATTCGTAATGGAGGCCTCATCTGATGACCTTACAAGCCAGAGACAGCTCCCAGAAAGAGCAAAGCAACAGAGCCAGCTCCACACAAGCAGAAAACACAGAGCACAGCATAGCGAGGTTAAGGTCTCCTACATCCCAACAGAGTCACACCCACAGGACGTACTGCCTCTTCACAGTACGTGCTCATCACGCTGCAAGAAAAAAACACCCCTTTTGCTTCTGCTGAATTCTAATGGTGTAAACTAATAAAAAACCTAGAGCCATTCCAAAGCAGTCCATCATTTTGCATAAAACTGCCCGTTTCCCGTGTTTCGTTTTCTGCAACACTTGCAGAAGCTCAACCTATAGACCTGTGTTCATAACACCGTTGGAGGTTAGTGTTTTCTCGCTGTCCATGGACTCAGGATTTGCAGGCAAGCCAAGAGCATGACGAGGCTGAACGGCCTGTCAGGACACTACAAATTAATTTGGGGATTCAGCATAATGAGTATTTGGCTCTGCTCGAACAGTTTCCCCTAATAAGCTAGTAAGCTTGGTTGTGTGCAGTTTGGTTCAGGTTGTTTCAAACACACAGCTTGCATCCTAATTTTAAGAATCCTAAAAAAAAATCTGGCAGAAAACAAATTAAAATCAACCTACTGCCATGGAATGTTTATATTTTTAGCAATTTTTCTTTTCCAAAAGGGAAAAAAAAAAATAGGTATGTTGGAAAGTTTCTCAGTTAGCTCTTGAGAGCTGAGCCTCACTCTCCAGGGAGCTGGAATGACTGACGTGAGCTGCCAGCTCGCCCAGCTCGCTTTTGTGAATTCAACATTCATTGGAATTAGGAACAGATATCGCTATCTCAGTCTACATTTAGTTCAGGGCTATGGTTAGATGTTCACTGCAAAAACAGCAGTGTCACCATCAGTTATTCCTGCCTCCAGGGCTTTTTGTTACAACCCCACAGCTCACTTGGCGGAAAAGTTCATGCGACTGCTGGCCATCTGCTTTGGTACAAAGTCAGCTGGCTTGGTTTAAAGAGCCCCATTTGCCAGCTGCAGGCAAACGCTCCATGGCCTTCTCCGCAGGGCTGTGCCAAAACTGCTTATATCAGGCTTGTGACCTGCCTGCAGTTATGTTTCTGACCTTCCCTTGAGATGTGGCCGAAAATATTCCAAACCTTTTTAATAGTGATGGAAGCAGGGATCAAAATGAACTTGTACTTAGGAACTTGGCCAAAACCAGAATCTAGTTCTAGGCTACCTGGCTGGTGTAGCATTATCATGAAATTCCCAAACAAATTAGGACCTGCTTTTTTTTTTTTTTTTTTTTTTTTTGAAGATATACAGACACCTGAACAGGTAAAAACTGTAGTGAGAAATCCACACAGCTGATATTACAACTTCAGTTGCCACATTGTGCCCAGAAGATGTTGTGTAATAAGCCACTGCATTAATATACTGTTAAAAAAAAGTTAATTCATGCTAATTAAAGAAGTTCTGTAAAATATATACCATAAAAATGGAAGAGAAAGAATGCACTTTCTACCAGCACCATTCTAAATTTGCAGGAGTTTGACTGTTCCATATCTAATTATATAAATACAAAAATCAATACTAAAATTGGCATGCACTAGAAAAGAACAGCTGCTCAATCCTGCATATTCTAATGTAATTATTTGTGAAGCATTCAAAAGGCATAGATCTAATCCAGGGTTGTCTGGCTAAAATACACGTACTAGATTTGAAAATCAGCCAGCTCATGATACTACCACAGTAGCCGAACAGGAAACCAGCTTCACATCGTGAGCTGTGCATAATGAGCATTCTTCTGAGCATCCTTTTGTCTTGTAGAATTATCGGTATGTCATTCCTTCATTTTGTGTTGCCACAGCCTAAAAACATTTTCTCTAATGTATACTTCTCTACCTCTCCTGTGAAACAGGCTGTCTATATATAAAACAGTCAAAAGTGTCATGAGTTATTCTCCCTCTATGACCCTCAGCAATAGAGCTGAGCACAGAACTAGTTTTCCTGTCCTCTAACCATTTTTATCACCTCAGAACATTTTCAAGTCTAACTTTCCATTGTAAGTTTGAAATCTTGAAGAAAAATATCCAATTCATTCAGACATTTCTGGTATCTTATTAATAAAGCCTAAAATTACATCTAAATGAAAACACCCATAAAACTGTGCTTTGAAAAACTCAAGGTAACTTTTGACAATCGGCCATTTTTCCCCCCTGCCAGCTTCCCCCTGGGAAAACTTGTCAAATTCATTTACCTCACAAATATTCCCCCTCCTCTGTTTTTTTTTTTTTTTTTTTTTTTTGGTTAGGTTTGCTTGCTCTGAGGAAATTATTTCACGTACAAGTTCTAAGAAATTCTACTCTACTCAGCATGAAAAGCAGAAGTCAAGAGTATGGCCTGGAAACTAATCCAGGTGAAAACCAACTAGATTCAGTGCTAGAAAAAAAAAGTTTTACTTCACACTTTTCACATGTATAACAGTAAGGTAAGAGAGTGTAAATTCCAGAGCTTGTTGTGGCATTGTTATTGAAGAATGGACTGAACACAGTTACTTACCTTTGCTGGATTTTGGTTGTTCAGATGAGCCGCTTCCAATCTTTCTCTTTTTCCTTGGAACAGATGAGCATCTCCTGTCAAAGGTAATAGGACTGTATTGAGGGAGGCTCTTGAATTTCTTTTCAAATTCTTCTTCCAACTTTGCTAAGCTAAAGGGGAAACAAAACCAACCAAATTAAACGTAACTCCATTTCTGGAGAATTGTGTTTTGTGTGCATACACATGCATCTACTCATATAAAGGGAAAGATATGCACACATGCACACTGTAAATGTCAAACTACTATACATAATCCAACTTTGGGAGGAGAATGTACAATCCATTTCCCGAATTTGTAACTCTGGAGAAATTGTTAATATATGCAAACAATGTAAAAAAAATTAGCTGCACAGATTCATAAAGCTGATTTGTCTGTTCTACGAGGGGAATGAGAAAAGGCAATAAAACCAATAAGTAAACAAACCAATACATTAATTTCACATAAAAATCACATTACACCAGAATGGAGGTGACAATTTAAACTACAGCAAAAATATCAAACTGTCCAACAAAGCTACCTAACAAAAACGGCAAGCCATCCGATCTGCTGTGGAAAGGAAAAAAAAGTTAAACCTGGTGCTTCATGATGACAATTAATTTGTATTTCTTCTGGGGGATTATACTGCTTTTCTGTTTTGTTTGTTGTGAGATGAAGAACACAACTCATGGCTTCAGGAAACCCAACATTCCTCGTAGGTCAGCCCAGCTTGAATGAGTGTAATAAGCTTTACCTACCACTCAAGAAGTCCACAGATGTAGTACTATTCGCAATTGTCAGATGAAAACAAAGCACTTGAGCTGGATGGTATGGCACGGCCTTCCTGGCTGTAATGACTGTGCTGTCTTGTGTAAGTATGACTTTTCAGTGAACTTCTGCAACCAGGCAGGATCACAGGAAGCAAGTGCATTTTAATAAAAGGCAATTTGCACTGCTAGGCAGATTATAAATAGAACTGCCCATGAGATGGGAACAATGACATTTTCTACTCATCTCAGATTCTAATTGCTGTGGAAAATGAGAATTGGACAGATGTTGGCATGACTGTTGGAAGGGATGGCCATGAGACACTTTACACTTGGAAGTGTCACAAGAAAGATGATTTCCTAGTTTCTTGAAACAGCACTTCAATGCAATTGTGTTCTGAAAGCTTTGGTACACAGGCTGATACCTCATTTTATCTCTGCTCAGCAGGAGTGGGGTTGTACACAGGCAAAGCACACCTGGCACAGACCACCAGGGAAAGCAAGGGCAGCTACTGATGGAGAAGGTAAGGGGACACAGAAGTAATAGGAGAAAGGAGCGACTCCAACAGCAGCGAGGACTCCAGCAGACAGACACCCTAATGCTGAAAAAGGGGATGATGAAGGGGGCAAAAGAGTTCAGAGGAGTGGGTAGAACTAAAACCAGCTCTTCCAAGCAGACAGAAGATCAGGTAGTGCAATGAACATAACAGATACCTTCTCCAGCACTTTGGCTCCGCAAATAACTGCTTCTGCTTTACAGATTTCACTGAACAATATTCATTAATGGCATGGCTGAATCAGGAAGAAAAATTCACTAATACGTATTTTCCCCATCCAGCCAGATAACAATGGTAGAGTAGTATTTGTCAAATGAATGAAATATTTACACAATTTTCCTACTGACTTTGAATAAATCATATAAAAATACATTTTTTTTGTCTCAGAGATATATTTGTTTTTCTTGCCATGAGGTGACCTAACTTTTTCAATTTTTTCAATTTACATTTAAAAGATATTTCCAGAAATGTACTTTCTTATATAAAGCACAATAAAAATATAAGAATTGTGCCAGTGGTTTTTATCAACTATTCCTAATGAAAGAACCCTTGAAGATTTTCATTAATGTAATATCTTTGCTGTAAAGTGAGCTGCAGCTAAATTTCATATAGACCGGATAATAAATGCATGAAAAAGGCCTGCACAAAACAAACATATTAAAATTTTAACCATGACACGTGGAAAAACTACTCTGTTGTTGTTGTTGTTCATTTTCACCTTAATTCAGATAATTGAAAGTCTTCATAACTTGCAAGTATGAATGGCAAAGCAGATTTAACAGCTATGCCTGCAGTTAAATAAATCTGTTAGTACTCTGACAAAAATTGTTACTCATACTAGAAGAGTAATTCTGTGCAGCCTTGCTAACTGTTAATGCATTTGTATTCATTATTCTTCTGATATGTTTCTTTATTGTATATATGAACAGTTTAAATATCTTGCCTCAACAATAGAAAAATTGAGTATTTATCATAATTATTTGCAAATATAAGGATGGTGTTTACTTTTCCTGTCAGCACTCTCTTCAAATAGGCAAAGGAATCTATTTTTTCTAGTCTCTTTATGATGACTGAACACCTACACAGAACTTTAAATATTGTTTGCAAAGTGTGCTGAAAATATAAAAATATAATTAACCCCCTTCACCGGCTCTTGAGCAGCTAAATATTGTGATTAAAAAATATATATATATTTAAAGAAGTGTGCAAATAATGCCATTCAAATTTATTTACAGTATTGTAAACCAGGGAAGATCTCAGAGGAATTACTTCTGTATATAACCAACGTGAAACTAGAGCCTTACTCTGCCAAACAGGTTTTGTAGTTCACAGGAATTCAATGAATTGTGTTTATGTAGTTTAAAACATCTGAGGCTTGGATGTTGGGGTTTCAGTTCACTAGCTACAACAGGAAGGACTTGCTCTTAAGTTACTAGGCTGACCTAGCTAAAACTTTGAACAACATTAAGTAGCAACTTACCCCAAAACAAACTCTTCCTTTGGCTTAGTCTTCTTCAGTTTTTTGTTCCCACTTGTCCCGCTTTGGGAAAAAGCCCAGCTTTCTTCATTCCAGCATCCTTCATGATCTGAGGAGTTGCCTTTTCCTGAGCTTCTTTTTCCTGGGATAAAGGCAGAAAATTGGTCTCATCTTCACAAAAATGTGACAAAATGGGCTCAGAAGGAACCTGCATACCCACTCAGCAATGGAGCTTAAAGATTGTTTTGTAACCGCTTTAAGAAGATCAAACTTTTTTTTTTTTAATGGATTATAATCTTGTTGGCAACTGTTTTTTTCACCTTATACATATATATGCATATATACACTACCTGCAAAGTCAGGTTTTCTTCAGCTGTCAAGCAGGAGAAAGAGATGAGTAGATTCACAGTAATAAACTTACCTGAATTATAAACACCTTTTTCTTTTCCATTTTGACTAATTACCCATTTAAATCTACTAATTGAAAAAATGTATTTCAATATGTCTCACTGAAAGCTTCCAGAAATTTTAATCTAAAATTTGTCCTACAAGGTAAGAGGTTCTCACTCACCACTGACAGCAAAACTGATCACAGAATGGCCAAGGTTGGAAGGGCCCTCTGAAGATCATCTAGTCCAATCCCCCTCCCTGCCAAGCAATGAATGACCTAAGGGAAAGTGTCAGACATCTGCCTCTTGTGATCATAGTTCTCCATCCTACAAACCCAAAAGCTGTTTACATAGAAAAACTAATTGTTCAGGGTTACATGCAACAAGTCCTGGAAACATCTATCGGCAGGTCAACAATCAACCGGCCTAGTCTTCAGTCAAAAAGCTAAATCTCAGGTAATGAAAGACAAAAAGGGAGAAGTTAAGAGCTCTTCAGGTAAGTAGGAATGCAGTCTGCAAAACTCAGAGACCTGCCCTGGACCCCTGAGCCCCTGTCCCCAGTATTCCAGGCGATCTGACAACCCCACCATATCACCACTGCTTGAACTTGAGCTTAAACATGAACTTCTGCTCTTCCTCCCACTCCAGGCAGCCTTTTGCAGTTCGTGCTGTAAATGAAACAGTCAAAGCCACCCACCTCTGTCCACATTAGCACGCAGAGACGTGAGCATGCCCTCTGACACCAGAGTTTTATAAAGAGCACCTTTGCAAGATCTCTCTGATTTCCTGGAGCCACAAGTTTCTATCTTTTTAACACAGTCACTGTCCTCAGTTTTGACCTGTTCTGGTAAGCTTTGGGGTACCACCTCCTCTGTGGGGGTCAGTGGTTCCACTTTAATGTTATCAGCAGCCTCACAGGGTACTTCCTTGTTGGCTGTAATATTAAGGAAATCAGGAGGCTTTGATTCTTTGGTGGGCTCCGTGGGTTTCTCCTTCGATGTTTTCTTCTCTTTCGATTTCACTTTTTTCTTTGGTGATTTTGTATCCAACATGCTTCCCTTCACATTTGAGGCAGGGCGGGCTTTTTTGCGGGGAGTTTCCGCAAGTCTCTCAGCACCCCAGTCCCCTTTTGCAACAGCTTCAATTGTGTACATGACACTTTCAATGTCCGACTCAGAGGACTGCCTCTTTTTACAAGGCTTCTTGGGGGTGGATTTTTCATTTGTGTGCCGGTCCAACTTATTTTTTTTCTTTTTCTTCTTTATTTTTTCTGGCTTGCTTAGCCCAAAGATGCTCATGTCAATCATCGAAAGCTCTGGAGAACGGCACATGTGATCCTTTGTGTTATCATTTCTCTCAAAAAGACTGCTCTCCATTATGAGACTAGTAAAATCTCTGCACTGTGCAGTTTCTGATTCCTCAGTTTTTGTCTCATCCCAGTTTTGTATTTTCCCTGTCTCTGATTGTTCTGTTTTTCCTTTACAGGAGTCTTTTATTGTTGTTTTCTCCAGTTCTTCTACTTCCATTTCATCTGGAACTTCCCTCGCCACATCTTCTAATGCTTCCACTTTTGTTTTCCCAGGTTCTTTCACTTTCACTCCTTCTGAAGCAAGGCACATCTAAAATGAGTTAAAAATAGTCACCATGAAACAAACATCAACTGTTAACATTGCTTATATTAACAGGAAGAGCACTACACATGCAGTCTCTCTGGGATCCTCATTTATGAAAGCAAACTATTTTAAAGAACAGTACTGAAAAAATGCTCAAGTCCTAATGAAACTGATGAAACATAATTATGGCTAAGTGCTAGAATAAGGCCAATGGATTCTACCACTCTGATAGAAAAATACTTCAACTGATCTAATTGGTGTTTCCATGATCCTTGAAGTGCATTTAATATATCTGGGAAACCCACTGCTAGTTTTATTTTCATAATACTAACTGCAACAGAAAAACACAGCATCTCTCACTATATTGTACTACAACCTACTGGAAATCTCAAATCCATACTCCCAGTTCCCAAGTATGCCCATATACAATTCTTTCCTCCATTTTCCAAAAGGCCCTGAAGGGGGAGAAAAAAAAAAAGAAGTTGATCAAATCGCAGCGATCAAGATTATTTTTCTTTACTCCAACGTGCAAAATGATTTGGGAGGTAGTAAAAAGCCTTCCAATTCTTTCTTCTTATGCCAGTCTTATTCTGCAAGGAACTGCAAAGCAGCAGTAGTTGCCATGGTTATCTCCTGGAGATAACATTAATGGAAACCAAAACGCTCATTCTGTCTGAGGAACAGAGAGGTTCAGAAGAAGAGCTACAACAAGGTCCTCAAACTGCCATGTTCCTTCAGCAGTGACCTGGAAGATCCACTCAGTTTTGGATCACTTATAAGCCATGCTGCCACTGCTAGAGGTGGTAGTACTTCACAGCAGCAAGCAGTTGCCTTGGGAAGGCATGCTTTCTTTTTCTTGCTCTCCCTCTTAAAACCCCCTAAGCTGAACTCCAAGTGCTATTTTGTTTTTAAAACAACCAGCAACCAAACAGGCACCTGGACTGAAACCAGCTGGAGGAGGCTTGCTTTGAACCAGGCATAAGGAGCTTCCCTACCCTGCAGCTCAGCCCATGGGCCATATGGTCAGGATGGATGTAACTGCAGATCAGCTGGGCTCTTTTTAGGTCAATTTTCCACTTCACAAAGTGGCAAGGTATTTTTTCTTGCAAACTAAAAAGATCTCTTACAGAAATGTACGAGTACTAAAGTAAGAACAGAACTCTGGTTTAAGTTTGTGATCTGAAATATGTTTCTGAAACTCCTTCTGCATGGGATGGAAGAAGGTCAAGCTAGGCTGATCATTGGAAACACTGGAGCTTTGGCAGCACAGCGGCTGTTAGGAAGGAGGCTAAATTATGCAGGGGGGAATTGCATGACTATGCTGAGGTGGGCTCTGGCACCAAGGTATTTTTTTACTGTGACTTTTTTAGTGCACTGCAACGTAAACACAGCCCATGATTTCCAAAAGCTAAAGATCAATATTAAAAATGCAACGCATTGAACAAGAATAATATTTTGTCAATTAGATGCCCCCACTGTCACACCCTGCCCATGTATTTTTTCTCTTTATACCTTTGCTTCTTCTGCAGCAGCCAGTAATACAGAAGGCTGTGGCTGTGGCTACAAAAAAAGGTGTTTTTTTGTTTTGTGAGCCCTAAATAAACTTGCAAATCACAACCTTTAAGATTGGGAAGCTTGAAAAAAGGCTTACAAACAAAATAAATACATTTCCATAAAAGGCCATCAGCTTCAACTGTTCCCAGAAGGAGTAGCTGCTGAGAGAATCATTGGAACAGAGTTTCTATAGAAGTTATTGACCTGTTTTTTTCCCCAGTTCAATAAACAGTACACACAAAAGGAGAAAAAAAGTGGCTAATGCCCTTTAATGGTATTTGTAATGGAGATGTTATCTGAACAGACTAACCCAGCCCTTCAACAAAGCTCCTCCCTGTCACCATGTACCCACTCCCCAACCAAACCAAACCAGTCAAACCCCAGTCCCTAAAAGAATTAATTGAAACAATGCAAATGGAGATTGGATAACCCCTTTGCCACAAGGGACTGCGTACTTCTCATCAGCCGCAGCATGGATGCTTAGAGGCCTCCAAACTGATGGCTAGTCTGGAGAAATCTTAATTTATAACACCCAAGCCAAGATAATTTATGCTTCTATAAGCAACAGTGTAATTATAACTGTAGCAACGTACTGCCTTCCAGTCTCGGGCTATCAATATCATTAACTTCTCCACCCCACTGCACCTGTGGTAATTAGTCACCAGTGTTTTTAATACTACCTCTGCCAGCTGAAATAATGCTGATGTTCCACACTGTTTTGTTAAATCGGGACCTGAATGGGATGTACTCGAAGAAATCTAAAGAAAAAACAGGGGAGGAGAATAAAGAAAAACATTATTTTACCAGTACAATTATTTTATGCTTATTACACGGCTTTGGAAAGGATTATTTCCTTCCTCTTCCCAAAATTCATTCATAAGATTACATTATCAAAAAGTATAGACCTGTGCATGTTGTTATAAATACAATCCCTGGGGACAGGGACTGGGGCACTGAAGCGCCTTCAACACTTTAGTTAGCCTTCCCATCAACCCCACCCAGCTCAGTTTTACTGCTCCCTACTAACACAGGAAAGAACAAAAGTTAAAAATTCTCTATGTCCCCTGGAAGCTGCAGCATTTCACAGCTTCTCCCAATCTGACGACTCCAGCCCAAGCCTCTGAAGGCTGCGTACAGCCACGCATTGTGTCAGTGCTGCTAGCTCTCCGCAGCAGAAGCGGCCTCCTTGCCTCCTGGAGGTGACGCACACTCCCCTCGCTGTCATCCCTCTGCACTGAAGGCTGAAGACAAAGCATGTATTCAGGCACTGCGAAGACTCAGCAGAGCTGAGCAGCAGCAGCCTGCCAGGCTTCAGCCTGCAGCACTGCTCCATCCGTTTTTAGAAGCTTAGAGATTCTTTGAATTCTTTAGGAAAGAATTAAACCCACTTCTACACTTTATTTTATCACCATCTGTGAAATACTGTGAAATATCAAAAGGGAAGGCACAGAAAGGGGGGAGATAAAGTTGGTTAATCCACATAACAGAGATGAAGGAGAAGCAGAGCAGTGTGCTGTGCTGAAGCTGACAGTCTCCCACGCTCCGGATCCCTGCCATGCCAGCAGCACGGAGACAGCAGTCCAGCCCCCTCTGGTGTGCAGCATCTGTGGTTTGGAGTTACAGTGGCACAGCACAAATGCCTGCCAAATGAACTCGCAAACCTCAGATGCCCTCGAGGTGATATGAACACATTAGCTTGGGATCATCCAGATCAGATCTGGAGCTGCTGTCTGAAAAGTTAAGCCGAATCTCTCATTTTATTTGTCCAGTTACAGACCAGCATTACAGAGATCTCCAAAACTGAAAAACACAAAACCAAAAATCCACCAACAAAGAACAGTACTAACATACTACAAGAGCTAGAGCTAAGGAAGATGTGCTTAGCATGTCTGCCACGCCTGTGTCAGTTTCAATCAGAGCCTTTAACATTCATTATATATATGTAATTAGGTTTATAGGAATCCAGCCAAGCAATTGATTGTGGAAACCTGTCCAACATGGCAGCATCACACTGCCATGTTCAGATTTACTTCTGTGACCAACTGCAGGACAAACTCTGCACTGCTGTGGACAGACAGGTGCCTGGACTCCCCTTGCCCCTGGGGCTTCACAGTCGCATTGCAACTTTTAATAGCAACTTCCAAAAGTCAGGCTGGATTCAACAACAGCCTTACTCCAGAACAGCCTTACTCCAGAACAGCACCACTCAGAGCACGCTGCTGTCCTGTGACAAAGGACACTTCAAAAACTTCTGGTGTCCCTGATTAGTGTTACAAACCTTCCTGATGCTCCAGTGCTGCAGTGGTCATATACCTGTATGGATCTCTAATCACAGGTAGGTGCAATTAGACTTGCATTGGCACTGCTGGCAATGTAGCACACACCAACAAACTCTAGTACTGCCAGAGACTGCCTCTAGGGTAAGGCAGATTTTCTGCTACTCATGACCTATAAAGTCAGTCTTCCTAGTAGCATTACTGTCCATTGAACAAAGCATGAAACAGTCATCAGTGCAGGCTCAAAGCATGCTGTTTTCTTTTAGCACTTCCAATAGCTTTTTTTCCCCCTGAGATGTATTAGCCACAGCAGCAAGAACATACAGATGGATGGATGCCACCAGATGGGATCCAAAGAACCATTTCCCTCACTGAAATAGGAAGCGATTTTGAAAAAGCAAGCAAAAAAAAAAAAAAAAAAAAAAAGTAACGAGTAGGGTAGCAGCAACTTCTATTAGCCTGAAAGCAGCAAGTATTTTCAGCTTTCTGTCACCAAGAAGAACAATATTTGCAGGCCAAGCCTCAAAAGTTTGGGTGATTTATCCATATCAAAGCGGTGAGCTCTACAAGGTTACATTCAAGACTCGCAGGGTATTTCCAGGACTATTGAGAAACCTCACTTAGTACTCTTGATGACTGCTGACAACTGCCAACTTCATAATTCAATAAATTACTTCCAACTTTTCATATGGATTCGTGGATGTTCTCAAAGTCTACTTTTATTACTTTTGGTCCCCGATTCAGCAATACACTTTCCAGTCCTTATATTAAAGCTTTATTTTTTGAATCCTAGTATTCACTTCTTCATTAGAAAGAATGCCATTGTCTCGTCTTTGCTATTGTTCTGAGTTTTTTTTTTTATTACAGTCTTAAGGTTACTATTCCTGTAAGGAAGCACTTTTTCTGTGGTCTCCAAGAAGCTATACACGTTTAAAAAGTGCATAAAGACCTAGGTCCCCAGGGCCACTGCAACTGCCTAATTCTCTGTCTTACTATTTGATTATTTGCTAGTTTATGTTTCTGGAAATACAAAATTTGATGCTAGAGCAAACCTTGCAAAATTCACACTTTGTTGGAGGGAAAAAAACATACACACATCTTCCCATTGTGATGCTAATGGATATAACTTTACCTCCGCCAACTGGAAGAGTGCCGACTTCCCACAGTGCTTTACTGTCTCAGGACTTGACAACTGGGAAGTATTTGATGAAATCTAGGTTTTAAATGAACAGAGGAGAAAATATTTCAGTGTTAACCAGGAACGGCAGACAAAAAAGGAGAAAATAAGTGAAGAAACTAAAGAAAATGAATTAGTTAAATCAGTCACTTTTATATCTTCCTGGCAGAAGGCCCTACTTCAAATTAACAATCCCATCCAAGAAACACTTAGCAGCCATTTAGAAGTTAGCAGGATATAAACACAGATAATATTCTGATCATGCTGTGCATTTTATGTGATTCCAAGTGAACAAAACACACTTGTTGCTAAAAAACCATCATCTGTGGTGCTAAAGGTTAAATAAAATTCTCCTGGGAAGCCTGGGTAGTATTTCCCACTTGGTCAGGTACAGAGGAGGACCATTTGTCCCTACAGGCACTGGGTGCTTGTTTCACTTCCTTTCCTCCATTAGGAAAAAGACAACCTTACACCTGGGCATTAAATTTGGCCTTCTAAATAGATGGTGGTGTGCCAGCACCAGCACTTGATAAATAACTACCGCTGCACTTCAGAACTGCTTTTGCAGCCAAACTGTTCTGATCTGCTTCCAAGAGCAGCATTATTAGTTCAACAACACAACAATTTTTCATTATTTCTCAGATTTGATTTTGTTTGTCATGGCAGTACATGGTAGCATTTGGCCTGGAAGCCTTGAAAAACTCTAGGATCAGGAACAAGACCACCCGTATTTCTATGGCATCCACTTCCTTATAAAAATCACACTTATGACCATGACCTTTCAGATGCAGAAGTTAAATATAGCCTTTTTCTTTCCCTTTTTTTTTTTTTTTTTTAAACTTTATTATCCAAACAGCCTTTTGTCTGTCAAGCAGTTTTATTAGATGAAAAACAAATTATGAACACCCACCGTCCATTTTACCACCAGCTATTTAAGATATAGTGAATAATTGACTGCGCATTCACGATTTAAACTAAAATAATTCAAAATCCTAGTTTTCCTGTGACACAGTTCAGTGAACCCACTCAGGATCTCAAGACTCAGCGCAGGAGGAAGGGCTCCTATATGCTGCACTTCGTAGGAAAAGAGCCTTAATTTTATCCTCCTACTGTAATACAGTCGCAGTTCTTAATTTCTTCAGTGCAGGATGAATGGCAGAAAAAGGACAGAAACACCCACACCTTAAAGTATAACCTGAGAACATGTAGACATGCTGTGCCTTCTGAGGCACAATGTGAGAAAAATCTAAAAGATACAGGCTTGACAATAGCACGGGCACTTTAACAAAATGCAAGTCAGATCCCTTATAGTACTAATTGGAAGAAAGGGAGGCAACATTTTCAGCAAAAAAATACTCTCTTCGTAGTCAGGAAAACAAACAGTGAGAGACAAAATTAGCACTTGTTCTGGTATATTTGTCTAATTTATATAAGGACTTTACTTGGGAAGACTACAGCTTTACCTAAGGGAAGGCTGGAAGACAAGATGCTGACTAGATCTCACACTCCCAATTTCACAGCATTTTGACCAGAAGTTTTGGATCCAAACCTTCTGTTCAGCACAGAAATGCACAGAAAGGGCTGCCCTCAGGTCTGCTGAAAGCGAGCATGTGAGAACGCAGCACGGACAGACCCACCCTCCGGCGTGCATTTTGCTCTAGTGCTGATAACCTGCTGGACCAGCGAGGAGGAGCCGACTTTGCTGCATGCTGGGTATGATTGCATTTTCATTACATCACCTAGAGAAAAACCTCAGAAGAGGCCCTGTAAGTGAAGAGGGTTAAACTAGCAACGTTACTGCTGTCACTCTCTGGAAGCGTTTGTTTGTTTGTTTAAGGACGAGAGTTTAGCTAAGTAAATCTAAGAGGTCCCCGTGTTCCTTCCCTGCGAAGCAGCCCTCACCATCTGTTCACGTTTGCCACACACACAGCCAGTATGGCCAGGAGAGCAAAGGGGCCCATCTGCTCTGCCTCCCTCACATGGCAGGGAGGATGGCAGCCAGCAGCCCATGTGGCCAGGCGGCCCGCAGACCAGCGCCATGCCAGGCGGCACTGCCCTGCATAATGGCCTTCCACAAAGGCACAAGTGAGAGGGGCAAAAGTGGGACCACCAAGCATTTGCTAGAGCAGAGCAGAGTGAAGAAGCCAAGAACGTAACTTGGAGACACACCAAAATGAAAAACAAACAAACAAAAACCCAAACAAAACAACAAGCTTATGAGGACACCCCATCATGGCAGAAGGCTGGTGCACTGGCTGCCTGCACGCCCACAGGCCCCAGCACAGTCTCACTCCCAAGCCTCTAATCATCTCTTGTGGCGAGACAACACCGGGCAGGCCTCATTAGCCACATCCTCATCAGCTTTAATTGAAGACTGCGACGCTTGTGCCGGCCAGCCAGGCTGAGGCTCTATAGAAGAAAGAATCCCAGACGGCATCAATGCAACGAGCCCGTTCTGAGTGACAGCGGCCTTGTACTGCGGGGTAGAGGTGTCCATTTAAAATGCCATACCTACTCAATGGGATCTCTGTCCTCACAAAGACTCGCTCTCGCTCAGCCTGCCGCAACAGCGGTAAAGAGACAGGAAACATATGAAGAACGCCCAGCCAGAACCAAAAATGAGGTGGGACGGCTGCCAAAAGACTGCAGGCACATCAGACCACAGCACAATTCGCATTTCTTCACAGGTCTGCGTGGCCACTGGCTAAATAACTACTTTTTCTCCCTCTCGTTTTTCTTTTGTAGCTTTGTATGTTGGTGACAGCAGCCTACTGCAAATTGCTTACCATAATTTAGCTTCCTAAATGCAGAGATGCATTCATATAGACAGGACCCAGTAAGAAGTGGCGCATTAAGGAATGGGATTTTTGCCAAACTCGACAAAGACACCCTGTGCAAATGAAAGCCCTTATATTTGAAGGAGCACAGGCAGCTTTAATAGCAGGAATAATAATAATAAAAAGCTTAAAGAGGTTCTTTAGCATGCATAGTATTTTCCCCTGGAACAAAGTAAATGAAAATCAGGCTGCAATCTTAAAGCCATTTCTCTATTGCTTTAGATAAAACACGATGTTAGTCACTGCCATTAAGGCTTCATAACAAAAGCATAACACTGGAGAAATAGTCATGGGAAAAAAAAAGTTGTTTTTTTTTTTTTTTTGTGGGTTCTGTTATTTCCAGACACCGAAAAAAAAAACAGCCTAAAAAAACCCCAACCCCTCCAGACTGTAGGCATATTTTAGTATTTTTAAGAGGAAAAAGATTAACCCTGGCATTAACTTTGGCCAGTTTCTAATTAACTTTCTAAGCACCTATTCTTCCTAACATTTGATGATTCATAGATGTACTCCACTTTGACAAGTGAGCTGGCACAGCGTAGCGGTATGAGATGAAATACTGTCACATCCTTAAGACAATTTTCAGGTTTGCTGTCGTTTGTTCATGTACAAGGGGAATTGATTTTAGGTTCTGTAAAATTTTGAAGGTATGTCTGAGTCAAGCTTCAGAGTATGATTTGAAAATGCTGTAATCAAGGTATTTCGTACCCTGTTCAACTCTGTACACAGCAAAAAATAATGTAGAATTAAAATGTAAGATTTTTGAGACTAAATTAGCAGATTCACTAGTGTGAAACTTGGTAAGAAAATTCACATGAATGTTCCACACTGCAGATCTTTTGCTTTCTTTGAAAGCTTGATTTCATCAAATAGCTTCATCCTGCTAAATATCACTAATATTCTCAAAAGAACTTTCCAATTTAACCTGTAATTTAAAAAATGATAGCATGTATAAAAATGTTTTAACAATCAGAGACATCAAGTGTACTGTATCTTTTATGGAGGTGTTTCTATTCAGGTATTTTATGGCACCTGAATCAGTAAATTATTATTTATTTTTTCTAATTGGACTCAGGGAACACATCAAAGCACATGCCAGCCAAGCTAAAAATGCACAGTATATAATTAGCTTAACATTTAATAGAAGTAAGCATGTTGTCTGTAGTCAAACCTCCGTAAGCACATGGAATAACCAACAGCATTATCTTTTCATCCCCTTCCGTTCCTCCAGCACAGCGCCAGCTCTTTTCACACACACCCCAAATATACCTTCAGCATAAGAAATTCTGCAAGTAGTACCAGACTCCCCCAAATGGGCAAGAAGAGAATAGGTGTCAAAAATCAATTTGTAGAAGCACATTAAACATGTGGAGAAGAAATTCATAAAAACAATCTCTAAGGACTCTAAATTTTCAATACATGAAGAAGAGAGAACAACTTATATACTTAGATGTCACCACCTAACAGTGCTATCACATAGCCTTGTAGCTATGGTAAGCTTCCTTTAGCCTGCAAGTTTATTTTTCTAAAGGTTTCCTGCCTCTGGGGCAGCTGTATCTTTTTTACAGCGTTTTTTTCCCTCACTATCTTTTGTGTACGCTATGGACATCTCTTCAAATTACTGCTTTTTTCCCCTCAGGATTTTTTTAATGCAATGCTGTCATGAAGATAAACATCTACTGATGGGAGCCTCTTAAGAGAAAGGGTGATTAACCATTCAGTGACAGCCCTTATTGGTTCATTGCTTATTCCCATCCTCCCCCATCATATTTTAGCTATTATACCTCAGCAAACTGAAACAATGCAGACTCCTCAGTTTGTTTTACAGCTCCTGGGACTCCTGGCTGTGATGTGCTTGAAGAGATCTGTCAAGAAAACAATTATATTTGCATCATTTAACTCTTCAGTTTCATTATCAAATTTCAACACGTGAAATTTCTGATCCATGATAGTGAAAGACCATTGGTACCAAAGAACATGCCGATGACTCCCAGCATACCCCTACAAAGAACAGTACCTGCTTTCCCAGGAGACATGGAAATAGTGATCTTGAATCATTTTTCACAATGAAAACCTTCCTAGGATCAACAGAACAGGCTAGAACTTTTTTTGAAGGGCTTTTGTTTGCCCGTTGACATGTCAAAAGAGGGTTAACAACAAAAACTTAACACTAGATTGTATTTCACTGTTCAGTGAAAAGACCCCGCCACAGAATGGTGGTGCTGATAGAGCACAAATTGCTGCTCAGCATGGAAGATAAGTGTGGGCAGGGACACAACATATGCATGCACTTTTAGAAAAGATACCCAATCGATCCCAGAGACTATGGGAACTTTTTTTTTTTTTTAAAAAAAAAAAAAACACCTACGTAGCTCATGTCAATTTTTTTTGGTTGCAAACTACGCTTTGAATTCATCACAGACCTAGGTACAAGTACCATTTATTTTGTCATTGATACACAAACCTGCCATGTACTAATTAGGCACAGCCTCACTACAAACCGATTAATATTGTTGAAACATATGAATAATAAAAATTCATATAAAAATGAATAATGAGCTAATATGCATTTCTAATTATTGATCAATCAGCTACTTCTAAACTACACGTTTTAGAAGTGCAGACGAGCTCGCTTCCTGGAACCCACTGAAGTTCTTTGGTTGGGAAGAAAAAGCAGAGGTCATGAACCCTTTAAAGAGCATATCTTGCAGCACACAACACAGTTCTTGCTACTACCACATGATTCTGGCTCTTTCCTGCTTGGGCATTGTAAAATGAACTCAATAACTGCACCGGTATTTTTCGTACTGGTTAAAAGATGGGTAACAGGGAAATTGAAGGAGCAGACTTATCAAAAGGAACTATACAATGTTTTATGTTGCTCAACTGACAGTTTAAGTACACAAAAGTATCTCAGAAATACTGGAAGATGGATGTTGAATTAGTCCCATAATTAACACTGGAATTAACCAATTTTAAGAAGCTTTTAAGTATTGTTTTCATTAACAGCAAGCCAGGCGTTTCCTAACAAGACAAGCCAGCAGGCTGTTTAGGAGCTTAATCACAGGTTATGTATTTCATTCTGGCCATTACCTTTAATCAGGAATAAAGGATCAGTGCATTAATCATTTTCTAATACATTTTCAAAGCCTCAGATCTCACGGTCTTGTGGGTTAATGTTAAAACAAAATCATGTATGCCGGGCCTGGTATGTATCTACTCCTAAAGCGATGACATTTAGGGAGGAATATGAAGGTGCACACAGCAAGGAGTATTAAGACAGTAAGATTCATGGCTGGTCTGAAACCAGGTAATAAAAGAAGCCCTTGCTCTAATAAACTTTCTTTCCATACACACCTTCTCAAATGCCACCCAGCATCCTGTACAATCAATATTTATACAGCTAAATATTTAAGCCACTTAGATTATCGTCATTTAAGAAGTTGAAAAGGACATAAGCGAGTGATGCTTACAAAGGGCCAGGACTCCCTGCAACCTCATTTGCGTCATGTTATTTTTGTCAACTAAATCCATTAGACCTTGAATTAAAAATTGCCGTATTTAAAAACAAAAGCAAAAAAAAAAAAAAAACACAGTTCAGTAGCACTATCTAGCTATTAGTGGAAATACATTAACAAAAATGTTGCACATTGCAAAACCAAAGCATAGTTGCATAGAGCTGTTTTGTGGTTACAGAATAGAAGAAAATCTTGGAAGTTCCAGAACTACAGTTATTTTTGATGGAGTCAGGGCCTAAAGCAGTCAGAATGGCTAAATGACACCCAAATATACCTGTTGAGACTTCAGTCAGTTAGACTCCAGTTAATACCTAAGTGCAGGAATGACACATCCTAAATCACTGCTTAAACCACAACTCTATTATTGCTCTAGGGTTTCAATCATGTTCCTGAACACAATCTCCTGCACTTCAAGCCAGACACATCTACCAGATACACAATCCAGTAACATAAACCTCAAAACAAGGAAGAAATACTGCCATGAATTCCAGTCAGAGGTGTTTAATTTCTCTTTCAGCTAAACACCAGATACCTTTTGAAAAAGAAAACATAAACAAAAACCATTCCCTTCTAAAGAAACTCACCTCTGCAAACTGAAACAATGACGACTTCTGACACACTTCCGTAGAATTAGTCGCATCAGATTGGCAAGTATTCGAGGAAACCTGAAACAAGAAGCGTGGAGAGTAAGACCTCAAGGGTTTTTCTTTCAAGCTAAGAACAGTAGTAGGCAAAATGGAGTATCAGGCAGCAGTAACATGCTGTGTTTAAGAGAAAATGGACAATGTAATGTTTCAGATTCCCGGACTGGTTGAATCCTGGTTGAATCAAAATGAAAGGTGAAAACATAGCTTAGCACCCATTTTAATGTATTTCACAATTGCCTAATAAGAAAGAGCATGATAATACCAGGGATTGTTTTTTTTATTCCAAACTGCAGAAGAGTTGCACACAACAAATACTACACTGATGATTTTGGGCTGCATACACAGATACCTGGTATTCATGATGCTATCTACTACCTCTTTAATTTACACTTCCATTCCGAAGAAAATTAATTACTTAGAAGCTAAGAAGGAAGTTTTTGAAACCACTAAGGGTTGCCTAGTGACAAAAATAATTGCTAATCACTTCACAGCATGAAAATAAGTAGTTAAGGGTGCCACAAGCCTTAAACTGCTCAAATAATAAACATAAACATCTGTTTAGGGGTGCTTATGAGAAGCAGTACAATCAAGCATCATAACTTCTGAAATCAAAACACAAAGAAATGACTGCTCAAAACCCCAAACCAACAGCCAGCCTCATCTGATTTCATAAGACCTTACCTATACTGCTCTTATTAGCCAGAAATTTGTTACTCAAGCATCCTTCTGTAAAGGGATTGTACTGAATAGGAAATGACACGTTTGAGTGTAAAATATTTACATGTCTGACTCCTAGGAGCTGAGGCATTATTAATATAAAATACGGTACGTAACATAACTCATAGAAAACAGCAGAAAGGAAGGAGGCCTTGTGGGATTTTCGAAAGGTAGGTAACAAGATGGAGTTTTTTTTCCCCTAATGATTTTCAATTTTTCACGGAATTCCATGTTATTTGAAATATTTCAATGCAAATATATTTTTCACCTCATTTCTTATCAGAATGGGTGTGTCAATAGCATTTATTTGGCCACATGAGATCTGGCTAGCAACTGTGTCTGTTGCCTGCAAGAACCAAGTGCCACAGATTCACCAGGCCTACAGTACATGCAGTTTGTTCTGCTGCTCCTGCTGCTGGCTGCCCCAAGATGCTCGTGCATGGCAAGTACACAAGCACAGGAATCTGCTGCAGAGGTTCTGCCTTTGCAACACAAGAGCTGTTGTGCCCACACTCACAACCTGGGGGAAATTAACAGTCTCTGGGGTTTCTAATCTTTGCCAAGCTGAAGTTGACCAAAGAGATACAGTAATTACTGAAGGGCACAGTTGTACTAACAGTGCCATTGCATGGCTCTCATTTCCTGCTGTAATACAGAGTACTCAACATTGCATCATTTCTTCTCCTCTCTCCTCCTACTGGCTTATCCTCAGCTGCACTCAAACAATCTTTGTTTCTGATTTACACCCCAGGCAACACCGCTGCGTGCGGGCCCTGGGCAGCCTGGCACCGCGGGCCAGACAACCGCTCATTCTCAGCCAGGAGGAAGCCGTCGGGATGCTGCCTCCGCATCCTCACAGTCCCCTGTGGGTTACTTACCATGGCCTGCTCTGAAATAAATGAGAGGCACAGGACAGCACCTGGCTCACACGTCCTCCTTCCTCACTGAGTGATCCAAGATTTGCATCTGGTCCTGATATGCAGGGCAGCAGCAAGGGGGAACTGGCAGAAGAGCCACCTTTTGGACTGTGCTACAAATTCAGGGCTTTCTGGGAAGTTAAGCACAGAGACCGCTAGGTGCTGCTCTAAGGCAAGCAACTGTCCTCACGGCCTTGGGAAGGAGCCTGAACGCCAGGAGCATGCCTCGTGGAGTTCAGGTTTATTGCAGTTTAATGAGCAGAGCAGCGGCAGGATGAGGTTTTGTCTCGTGCAACCAGTTACAAGAACAGTCCCGGTAAACATTTTTGTTCAGGTGTTTGACAAAATGTGCTCGTATACGCCCCACAATTCTGCTTAACTGATGGAAGGACACAAGTATCAGGTGAAAAGTCATCGCTTACCCGTATCCTTTACCTACTGTTGCTAAGGTTTTTTACATTTCTTGCCTGTTTAAGAGCTCAAGGCTTGGAAATGTGCTTGGAAATCAATCACACATCAACACCGAATTCTGTTATCAGATAAAAAGCCTTCTGGTGTATCGAAAAAAAATGACCAAAATAGGAACATAACCAGAACAGAAAGATGGTGACTAAAGCACTTTAGTAAGCATCACTACGGTGCCCCTTTCCCCTTTTCCTGCTGGTGCATGTTCGCTTTGTTACCTGCTATCTGGAGCTCTGACAACGCTGACTTTAACCACCCGGATTTGAAAAGCCCCTATATATCCATTTAGCACACACTTAGCAGAAAAGCAGTGGGCGTTGAATAAATTTACTCGGGATTAGCAGAGCTGTTACGTAAGGATCCTTTTCCTCATCATTTCTGAGGTTCTGAACAAACCGTGTCAGCGCGCCCCTCCTTTGTATCAACAACTTTTAAGATGCTAATAGTATTTTAAGATGTTTGCTTACAAGGCCACCCAAGTCTGCATAATCGTACATATACAAGCAGTCAAACTAAATGTAGATAGGCAATCCTAACTCTGGCAGTCCCCCAATTTAAGAACCACATATATGCATGTGATTCCTCTATGTACACACACACTTCAGGAACAATGAAGACTACAGGATATCACTTGGAATCCTTTTAGAATTACGTTCCAGCTCCCTCTCTCTCTTTTTTTTTTTTTTAAATAGCAATGTCAGAGTTTTAGATATATGGCATATGATTTATAGCCTCATATCCATATAAAATCGGTTCAAAATGTGTTCCAGAGTTAAGCAACTCCTGAACCTTTTTCACGGAGTGAAAGTAGTAGTTTTTAAGTAGTTTTTAGGAACTTTACTGCATTTGGGGCAACACAAGCCTAAGAAATATTTGCTCCATATCCAATCATCACTAGAATACTGAATCAAAAGGAGAATGACTACCTATTTTACCCAACATACAAACCACCTTATGAACAATTTTCAAAACTGGCCCACAAAGTAGGTCACAAATAACAATCAGTCTGACAAAAGACTGGAGGTCCCTGCGCTCCTGGAGATCCACAGAAACACTCTTACCTACTGGAGCCTTTTGTAAATACAAAATGTTTGATGGCAACTGAACGACAAACTTCTTTTCAGGCAAAGACTTAGTCAATAGGAACAGACTGCAATACACTGATTACTTGTTAGCACTTGCATGGTTTCAGAGCGCATATATAATTACACTGACTGTATGGAAATTATTCTGTATTGACTTTGCTATGAGTGCCAAGGCCACAGTTGTGTGAGGCATTACGCAAGCACTTAAGTGTATGAATCCCTTGCCCAAAGAGCTTGCAAACTGCCTGTTTGTTAACAGTCAGTGTATGGCAATCCTTCCATTTGCAACAGCATCCTCTCACTGGGCAGACCTGCCTGGTTTGATCACATATTCATCAGTCTGGAGTTAATACAGAACTGGTATCAAACCCAGGCCTGATGTCTATGGTCACTGTTGGAGTACAAGACTCACATCACCAGGCTCACACTTCAGTTCCACCTTAGGTTACCTAAGATGTATCTTAAATTCCACTTCCCACTTGGCAGATAGTCCTTTTCAGAGCTCTTTTTAAACTGAGGGCTTGTGTTGAGGGAGAGAAGAGAGTTCCTTACCTCTTGTGCAGTCAGGGCATGCTCCCCGGCTAAAAGCAGCATACTTAGGCCTCCCATTTGTGTAGGATCTGTTAAAAGAGTAAAACCAAGTCTTAGGTTTATTCATTTGCTTGTTTAAGGAGCCTGCCATTTGCAGTGTTAAACCCCCAGAAGACTACTTGTCACAGACGCTCTGAGCGAGCGGCCATAAAAGGCAGTTCAAGAGAATCACAAATAACCATTTCTGTACCCTCTGGGAGAGGCTCTCAAAGCTGTTTGAAGGATTTAATTGGATTTGTGTGCTTAACACCTCATTGCGCGGATTTACAATTTTACCGCCAAAGGTTATACGCACTATGGAGCCGGCTACCTTTAAAACAGGCAAGCGTAATGATCTCATACATCTCAGACACAGACACACACAAAGACACACTAATATACTCGGTGGATGCTCCTACCAAGAGAGCAGTTTCCTTCCTTAGCCACTGAAGGAGTGAAGGGATGGAACAAAATGACACGCTCAAGCTCTGCAGGAAAATTCAGCTTTAACAGAGAGCTGCATTTAGTGGTGAAAAGTGCCAGCCTGACAGCACTGAAGCATGAAGTGCTCAATCCTCCACGCCAGAACAGCACAGGCACCAGCCAGCCAAGCTGGTGACTGCCTACTTGTTGCTCCACTGATACGACACCTAATTGAGGAAAGCAAAATGGAGATACGAGTGCTCTTCTTTTGAATATTTGGTTCTGACAGTTTCTAGCCTCCAGGCTCCAAGCACCTCACAAGTTCTGAAAAAAATGACAGCAAAAAGTAAAAGCTATCAACACTGTCACTGCATTACTCGCGGAGTGGCTTTGCCACTCAAAACAGTGGCTGCTCTTCATCACCATGAAGACAAGTCGTCTGGTTTGGGGGGAGTGCCTTGGAAGTAACGCAGGATCTCAATTTAACAAAGAGATACGGAGAGAGAGGAAAACAGTCTGTGGTCCAAATGTCTCGCACAACAGCCACGGTATGAGAGAAAGAAAAAAAAAACATTATCCTTGCTGTATTCCTGAAAACACCAAGTTATCTCTTGGTAATTAACCTCCCCATGTCTTACTAAGTGTGTACTCACATCTTCCAAATTCCTTTTGCTAAACTACACAAAAAACGATTTCTCCAACAATAAATTACACGCGCCTGGGACCATTCTCTGGAACGGCGGCTAACTGGCACAATTACCCACGTCTGTCTGGTTAAATTGCCTCTAACACAATAGCTGCATCCAAAATGCCCACTGGGAATTTCTGTGGCCCATTCCAACTTGAGAGCCAAGCCTAGCTGTTTTTTGGAGAGAACCAATGGATGTGTAACCATACCTGTAAACCTCCCAGTGGTTTTGCACTACAGACAATCAAGCTCCAGTTCACAGGAACACTCACTGGGACTGTTTAATTCAATGGTACAGATGCTGCCAAAGCTCCTCCCTTGGACAGCATCTCACACTGACATTCACAGGAAAAAAGTTTGTTAATACTCTTTAAATAGCGGTTGAAAAAAAAAAAAAAAAAGGATATTCAGATTCCATAGGAAAGCAGCGTGAATAAACCCAAGCTCATCCATTATCCCAAGGACAGAAGAGTGGTCACTAGCTTAAGAACACAGCCTAAATAGCACTTGCTTCAAACCCCATGACGTTCAACTGAAATTACTTTTTTCCTTTAATGTAATGAACAGATAGAATTTGTTTTGTTTTGTTTTTAAGCACTTTACTTCAAAATAAAGAAAAAAAAAGGAATAGAAGATAGTAAGTTTCTGCAAAGAGACAAGGCGCTATCAGAAGTGTAGAGTCTAGTAACAAGAAGTGGCTGAAGAAACAGAGACAGAAATGGGAAGGGTCAGTCAACATAGCACCTTTTACCATTAATATACTTGATCAAGCAACAGCTCTGTCCCTCAAACAAGAGGAAATCAGAGCAATTAAAAACTGAAAACTAAACACATCTCGAAAGACACTGACTGAACAGTCAGTAATTTTGAAGGAGAGACTGGAAGCGATCTCCAGGTGCACCACAAACTTACTGAGCTTCGTGTTAAACACTTAGGGGCTGCCTGGCTGCTTTTTCTTTCTTTATTCACATAGGAATACCACCGCAGAACCCAAATCCTCTAAATACTATGAGTTTTCTTTCAGTTTTCAGCCTGCATTTACTGAGGGCTAGGTAAAGGTACACTTTTTTTTTTTTTCTGGTGTCCATATCGTAAAGTTTAAATAACTTTTCTCTAAATTTCCATCTGCTGTATCTAGAGGAGTCTCCCTGTGCTTCCTCCACTTGCTCTGCTAGCCTAAACAGATCAGGATGTCCCGACATCATCACACGTGTTCATCTCCCATACCACTTGTGACCCCTGTAGCTCTCCTCTCCAGTTACACCAGGCAGAGTTCATCGTTCCTGCATAGGAATGGTCAGCAGGGTAACCACGTCAGATGAGCTCTCACCTGTACTCTCTTGAACACTGTTAATTCTTCTCTATAGCTCCTGAAAATGCTTTGCCTGACACACTGCAGCACAGCACTTCCTTCTGCCCACATCACACCGATGGCTCACAGCTCCTCTCTTGAGACTCACTTTCATTGCCTTAGGTCTTCCTCCTCCTCAGTTTTCACCAACTGGAGAACACCTAGCTTATGGCTCTACACTTCTTCCCTCGCTTCTAAATATTTCCTTGGCTGAACAGGTGGTCTCAGTTTTCTGCCCTTCAAATAAACAGCTTATAACAAAATGACAAGAATAGGCTTTCACTTTACCTTTTTTTTTCCTCCTCCAAGTAAGCAAATACTTACACTGTTTATTTAAAAATAAAAATTAAAAGGATGAAAAAAAATGACAGCTCAGTGGAAAGTTAATTTTGTGCTTGAGCAAATTGAATACTTATGCTGCAGCTGTAGCGGAGAGCTAGCACTTAAAAATCTTTCCACTAAGGTTTCAAATTACAAAATAAGCTTATATAAGGGAAGACAAAATGTATATACACAAACACTGCCGCATGCTTATCGAACCTTCTCAGCGCAATAATGTTTCTCTTATGGCACTAAGAACCTACTGTTATGAAAAAATGAGGATTAAGTGCTATTTTATAGCCCTCTACAGTTAAATCAACAGTAACGAGAAAACAGCACACACATCTCACTCATAGAATGGGAGGGGATTGGTGGCTTTCTCAACAGCTTTCAGCAGTGATTAACCTTGCACCATCTTGCTATTCGGGAGCGACACACGTTGTTAGTACCAGCATGGTTAGAAACTCAGCAGGCTGGCTTGTTCAACATGGCAAGTTTTCCATCTGAGGAAAAGAAGAATGGAGGAAGAAAAAAAGCCAGCAAGCAACAGTTTCAGTAAACTTTCACCTGGGTTCAGGATCATGCTGCTTTCTACAGAACAAATTTTGCATCTCTATCAGGACATTGTCTGTACTAGGAAGCGTCTTCTTCCTACACAGAGCTACAGAAGTATCTGAAACACTAAGCTTTTCCATAGGAAAGCTGTTGCCCACTTGGCTCTGTAGTTGTGACAGTAGATGCTGCAATGAATACGTTCACCTGTGAACAACTGTTGTCTTTGCCTGACACCCTAGAACAGATCACAAGGGAGGCACAATAAAAATGTGCTCAACTACAGCTTGCAGGCTGGATGAGCAGGGACACCGTTAGCGATGCCGCAGGTCAGGAGCCCAGTGATGGTGCCACACCTCAGGCTCTTCATACAACAACAGGTCAACTTAAGAAGCTTAAAAGAAGTGGGATGGTTGTTGTTAGAATGCCAAAAATAGGAGAAATGGCCTGGGACGGGGGGGGACTTGAAAAGGAAAGGAAGATTTTATGCTTAATATGTAATGTTTTCCAAAATGAAATGTAATATGTAAAAATAAATCAAAAAGGATTTACAGCTACCAACAAGTAAAACAGATTTCCTGGAATAACTGTGGATTGCCATATAATCCTTGTCCTAATGATGCTATCCTGCCTTGAAGATGCAAGACAGCAGTGTTTTAAAGATAAAGGTGTTTCTATGGTTGTTCACCTGCATTTTAGTTCATCAGCCAGTACAGGGCCTGGGTTTTAAAAGAGGTTGTGCTGGGCAGAACAGTGAGGTTTGAATTAAGCTATCACATGAAGCAGAGGGGAGAAGAACACAACAATATATGAACTGGTCATGAACTGGTATACGACTGACAACATTGTAATCCTTTTGGTATGACAAACCTGTTGTGATTTAGATGCTGCTAACATCTCTGCCAGGAGCTGCCGTTATTTTATGGGTGCTGTTATACTTGTGAAATAGCCAGACTTCGCCGGCATGAGGACTAGAGCAAGACCCTTATGAATTACTATACTCACTGATTCAGTCTGCAGTTAAAAAAAATTAAATCACATCTAGCACAAAACAGAGCTTTCTTCAGAAGTGAATGGCTCCACAGGTAAAACAGTGGATTAGATTAATTTCTAATCAATTCCTAAGTCTTCTGCTCTGACAGTTGTTGATTAAAGATCTCTCTTATCAGGAGCTCTACAGTTGGACAGCCCAGCAGGAGCAGGGGGACAGCAGCCAGGCAAGACCAAGACCTACTGCCTGTTCTTCCTGTTAAGTCAATAAGTTTTAAGGAGCATAAAGCATAAGCATTACTCCCCTGATAGCCAAACCAGAACGGGATGAAGAGGCTTGTGGGTTTTAGAACTGGTCTCCCACATATCACTACTATGTTGCAGGAAAAAATATTTTGAATTACATTTCACAGTTCCTTTGTAGCCAGGAGGAATTCCATTACAGGAATTTTCATACCATTATGAAACTGGCAAAAAAGTGTAAAAGCCTGTTTATCCCTTTTATCCTTTTTTTCACTTGTTCCATAAAACTATTTTCCACTCTCTAGATCAAGATGTCTCTAAGCAGAAAAATCCTATCTGTCACACGATTGTCATAAACTAAGTAGAATACAACAAAGTTTGAAACACATCAACTTTAATAAAATTAGAAACCTTAAAAAGACAAAAAAAAAAAACAACACCAAAAAAACGTATGTGTGTGTAATTATTTTTCACCTTGACTCTAGGTTTTTAAGCTGCCTGTACTTAAGAACATGAATAACTCTTATTTCAAGGTCACGATTGCAACAGTTCTGACATATGTGGATATCAGCAAGAGATTATCTGCCTTTCACCAGTTCAGGCTCTCCACCTGCACCAATTAAAGTTTTTTATTATTATTATTTTAAAAGACTATGTACTCCTGCCCCCGTGATACGATGGGAAAAGGCAAATTTTAAGTAAAACTGAATTATACTTTTCTTGATTTAAATACAAAAAGCCTTAGTTCCACAGGTACATTCATCCACAAGAACTATTAACACCTCCAACTTCAGACACCAATAAATTATGCTGGTAAACAGCAAGTTATTAAACACAGTACTAGCCTCCATGAAAGAAAGAAAAAAGGAAAAAACAGACTATCAGCATGATAGTCTATGACTAAGAAATGAAAATCTCTAGTTCCAGCAGCAAATAAGCCTGAGCTAAAAATAACTCAAATCTAAATGGCCACATCTTAGAAACTGCCACATATCTGGACTTGACTCTAAAACAGCAAATACGTAGTATAGAAAATGGTACAAAATCGCTACACAGAGGTTTAAAGATAGTCTTAGCAACTTAATTTGAGGACATGAAATGTATTTGCAGGTCTTGCAGCTCCATCTCCATGTTGCATCCTCAAACAAAGCAAGGATGCTATTTTTGAGAAACCTCACAAGACTGAAATCTCACCTGCCATCCCGAAGTTGAGCTGTGGCATTTCTTCACTTTTTGTCACTTTCCTCGGGCTTGGCAAATCTTTTGCAGAGTCTGAAGGGAAGGCCCACAGTTTCTTCCTGTTTGTAACAGTGGAAGTCTGTGTTTTCACAGGTTTGTTTGTTGTGGGGCACCACTTGTACCCTGGGTTTGCCTTCATAAATGCATCCTTGTACTAGAAAAGAAAAGGAAAATTACCAGTTGTAACATTATACTATCTACAGGGCAACGAGGTGCACTTTTTATAAGAGGATTTAATACAGTAAATAATCCTTAAATGTCTTGATTTTTTTAACAGTTTAGTCATGTGCTAAGAGTCTGACCACCAACACAATCTAACAAGAAGAAATATATATTCAGATAAAGCTGAGCTGTACTTAAAAAAAGCATTTAGGTTTCTCTTTTCTCTCCCGAGGGTTTAATACACATATCAGGCTGAAGTTCTGATCCTGCAAGCTGCTCCTTAGTGTTTATATGCTCACCGCTTGGGAAACAGAGAAGACAGCCACCTGAACTCTTTCTCAGGTAGTCTTTTAGTTTGGATGAACTGAAAACATTCATTTGGCAATAAATGCAGCATAATGCCCCTTACTTTGCACTTGCTCTGTAGCACTTAAAAATTTTAGAATACTTGAGTTACGCTCTTACCCAGACCAAGCACATCCCTCTGAAAATAAACCGCCACCTACTTTTCTCTTTTTCAGCAGCTTCTGATACATCACCCGAGCCTTCCTTCCAAAACCATGCTGCATGGCCGCAATAAAATGAACCAGGACCATTGAAAATTCTCTTTGGCCTTGAGCACATATCGTTGTTGTTTGCTATATTCTTGGTATGAAGCACCAAAACAATCTAAGCTAGACTACACAGAGGGGGAAAAAGGATCTGTATCCTACACGGTTTGGTTGGAATAAAAGCACTCGGGGCATCTATTTTCAAAATGTGGCGGGGATGGTTTCCAAGCACCTTGCTGCCTGGAAAAAAAAATAAAAAAAATAATCTTTGACCATCAACAGCAATAAAAAGAATGCATTTCAGTATTTCAAACTTGTTGCTATGCAAGGTAGAGAAGGGACGAATCAGCGGGTCATGCCAAGCATTCCAGCTGCAAATGTTTGTCTTACAACTGATAGGCACTTGGAGCGCCCACTGCTGTGGGAGGCAGGCTGCCAAGTCAGCACCAGAGCTCCCCGCAGGGAGCAGGAGCTCAGCACCTCCTAACTCATTATCAGGTGGGTCTCACTGGCAGCAAGCGAGGGAGAGAGCTGTTTTGTCCTGAACTACACGGCAGGGCAGCCGCAGAGAGTTTCTTCTGCAATCACCTGTGCTCCCACCTGCCCAGCTGTCCTTGGTCTCAATTCTGCATGGAAAATCACCTACATGTACATTTCATGCACATGCATGCCACAGGAACACGCAGAGGGAGGAAAACAAAAAATCCCTCGGGTACCAAATAGAGAGGAGCACTCTGAAAACCCTGTCCTCTTAACAGTGTGAGTGCTGTGCTCTCCCAGACCAAGAAATGGCGTGCCTTGTGGCAGGATCTTCATTGCATGCACCTCTCTCCTACTTTCACTTCCATCTTAAGCTGTCAGCCGGCACTTTCTTCCCCCAGCCCGTAGCAAGGATACACACGATTCACTTTACAAGCAGCACGGCGCCGTGTGAACCTGCCGTGGGAAGTCCTGTATTTATAGAAGTGGCCATAAATAATACAAATCTGCAGGGACTGCTGACCCACATACACCCCGTATTTTCCGGAGAGGGCAAGTGGATTAAATCTGCGAGCGAAGGACTGCAACACCTCTCCTCTCACCCCTTTGCCTTCTCCTCAGTTTGGTTTGGGAGTTCATTTCGTCAGTGAATGCAGACCACAAAAATAGCCTCACAGAGGGAAGGGGAGGGGAGGGGAGGGGATAAGGGAAGAGGCGGAAAGGAAACGCACAAAGCCAGCTTTGCCTTCCATTGTTAAAGCCCCAGCCCACTCATGAATCATGTTTCCAGCCTGCCGAGTTAAAAGCACCGAACCTCCAGCGATGAAGTACGTAAGCCCCTCGTATCGGTGTTGCTGCTCTGAATAATTGAATTATGCTGCGGATTAATTTGACAATCCAACAGGCTGCCCATCAAACGAGAGCCATAATGCATGCCATTTGCCAGACGAGGCAGCGATAAGCTTTTAATCAGTTTCCAACAAGAGAAATTCAAGTTACGCAGTGCATTAATGGATTTTTTCCTCTGCAGAGCCAAAAAGTTAACATTAACTGTACTCTCCATAGAGGAGAGAGCCAATTCAGGCAGGACAACTCATCGGCTCCTTTCAGAAATTCAACAAGCAAGATAAAATGAAAAAAAATGTATATAAAAAGTTAAACAATCACCAAGAAGCAGTTTTTTAAAATGCATATAAGGGCCTGATCCAAATCTCTGACAGACTTTCAGTATTGATTTTCATGACAATTACACCAAGGCCTAAAACGAAGTGATGGATTCTGCTTGGCAGGTCATGAGAAGATAACTTAAATGAGCTACACGGTAACAAGGAACAGCCACAGGCAATACAGCCACAGCTTACTCTTTTCCTCCTTTCGACCAACTATGCAGTAAACCAATTTAACACAGCAGCCTAAGGAAGCCTCTCAAGTCCCTTTAAAAAAAAAGTTATATTTTTATCCTGGAAGGTAAAGGCACCGCCCTCATTCCCACGCAGAGCAGCATGCCAGTGCCTTCAGGACTGCCCTGCGGGGTCATGTCCTGAAATTCCAGGTAGCACAGACAAAGCACAGGCTGTGTGTGTGTGTGTTTGTGGGTCAGGCTGATGCATCGTTTCCGCTTTGGGAAAGCCTGGGTGAGGATGCAGTATGCGGTGGGACGGGTGCTGCTTCAGAGCTGAGGTCAGAGAAGGCGCTGTGTTTAGATGCAAGCTCCTTTCATCACCAAGTAAAATGATTTGCCTCCTCCAGTGCCATGGGAACAGGAGCACACCAAGTGGACTCGAGCTGCACAAGAACAGCGATGGTTTCGCTGCATATTCTCCATGCCTGCTGAAAGCTTCCAGCCCCCGAGCAGGGCAGAAGCCCTGTGAGAGTTAACAGAGCACAGCCCCCCTGTTAAATGCAGTAGCCAGAAATGATGTAGCTTATTTATGAGCGCTCAAAATTCATTTTCTTCGCCATGCAGTGAAATGCTAACACACGGCAGGAGCACTTGTGGTTCTACTTGGAGTATTTATCAACTACTGGGCTTATATCCCACATAATAAAACTTTCAAAGTTAAGTTGATCTATGAAGCCTGCAGGATACAAATGGAAAGCCTGCTCCTTAAAGGAAACACCGGCAGAAACCGACACTGAGCTCTGCAGGCACAGCATGAAGCCTCGAGGGCAGGTGCTGCTCCAGGAGACCATTAACCACCAGACTGAAAATAGAAGGAGCGTGGGGCCAGCTCTTCTAAGAAATTAAGGCACCCCGAGGTGCAGACAGGTACATAAAGGGATTTTCCAAAATTGCCTGAATGAAGCATAGACCTCATCATCCTCTCAGCTGGAATCAGGGACAGGTACCTAATCCACTAGGAAGCTTCTCATAATTCCACTTGACAAAGAGCGAGCTGCCTCGCTCGCTATCTTTAAAAATCCTAGGCCCTACCTACTGCTAGGCACACGTGACAAAATGTACCAACGCCTGCTGAGATGCTATCAGTTGCTGATACCACGCAGGTAAGAAACTGGAAGTCGCTCGCTTGATGCCTGATCTGAGTTCACTGGTTTTGTAAACTCTGGCTCTGAGTAGTAAAACCATTCTCAGGACCGTAACCCAATGGAGCTTGTAGCCACTGCAATTGTGGGCTGCTTCTGTCAAGCCCACCTGTATCTCTGGAAGGGCAACAGGATGCTTGGGGGTGAGGGAGAGGTGGCGGACATGACACAGAGGTCCTGCGGGAGATGCTGGAGGCTATGCTGTGAACACTGGCAGGCCAAGGTCACTGAAACGCTGCTTTAGGTAAGGGGAACTCATCCTCTGCATTTTATACCTCAGTGAACTGTTATATATACTTGCATAGACACACACACAGCCCTGTATATAGGTCCTTAAACAGAAGCATACCAGCACAATGGTAATGGTATGTTATTGCAAAGGCATTCACCTCCTGGACTTTTAAATTAGCTCTCCTTAGGAAAAAACAAAATATCAATACACGGTTCTAACTAGAGCTGACTTTAGCATCCTTTTGACATCCTCAACAGGGAACCTAACTGTACAAGCGAGTGCTAAAACAAGGAACTGCTCCACACGTAGAATAGGCCTGTTTGTGAAGAAGGCCCAAAAACGTTCAGTGGCACATTATAGCTGCTAATTACTGTTGTAACATAAAACCATTTAAAGAATAAAAATTATACATTATCTCTCCGCTACACATTCTTGGAACTTGTGGTAATGATCTAACTACTTAGATTTATTGTTTCTCTTTGACACTGAATATGCAATTTGTTCTTCACGCCAACAGAAACAAATAAATCACCACAGGAACAATGATTTCTACAACAGCATGATTAATAGTTTCAGATCTGTCACTTCATATAGAAGTTCTGCAATTATTTTCCTTCTTAATGAGTGAGTTTCCTTCAGCAAGACAAAAGGCTAAGAAAAACAGTCACATCGGATTTATTTCTTCCAAAAATACTTTCTTCATTTTCGTCTTTATTTTTTTTTGCATCCATACCAAACCTCCTAATTGCCCCTTCCCCCAGCACGTCAGGAAGCATCACTGATCTGTATGTGGGAATGCAGAACACATCAGGAGTGGGTGGACAAAGCTAAGGCTCAAACATTTCAAGGCTGTGTCACAAATGGGACTTCAGAGGAACTACAAATGCTACTTTAAAATGACCTGCAATGCAGATCACTTGGTTGTTCTTGCGAATCTTTCCACGCTCACGCAAACTACTGACATGGCTGGATCTTATATATATGTTTTATCAGCAGCAGACAACTTCACGTGACTATGGTTTTCCCACCTGTTTCACAGCTATCTGTGTTTCTTGTAGTACACTGGAATAACTTCACAGATGAGAGAGGTCCTTCCTTCTCACCAGCCCTCCATTAATTTTTCTAAGGCTGAATTCAACAGTTACCCACAATCTACATCATACAGCTAACTACCGCATTGTCTTTTGGGGTAGCATTATCAGCCTATATGCCTGTGTCTTGCATGCTCTACAATCAATACCCACAACACTCTTCCTGGGGAGAGCTCATCAAACACAAGCCGTTTCCCAAGAAGCTTTAGTTAAATTTTAAAGTGATATAAATACACTCTGTGAAATACGGGAATAAATCTCTTTTCCTTGCTCCCAGTTAAAAGGCTCTGACTGCCTATTCCTCTCTGATTAGGATATTGGGACTCTCCCTCAAAAAGACTGCTATATCAGAAATTGGTAACAATACGAAGAGAGAATACTTCATGAAACACTATTACTTTTAAAGTTCTTTAGCATCAAAAGTAAAAAGGGACTGCATTAGTCAACTGTACTTTTGGCTTGGTCAGCCTGTATTATTGATAGCAAATGCATAGCATGAAGTAGGTATCGCTACAGCCAGCTAATATGGAACTGTACAATTTATTGTTTTTAACTGCCACAACCTAATGCATTAATGTTTCTAGAGCAGAAATTATAAGGTGATATCTACCACAAAGTATATAGTGTTTTGTTTTGTTTTTTTAATGATTATTAGAGCTACAGTAGTTTGTGCACACAGACCAAATTCTTTGGATTCTGGTCCAAAAGACCTAGCAAATCCAGGTAAGAACAACAGTACCTCTGGGCACTGTAGTCCCACTGGGGAAGCTGAGGAGTCCACAGAAGAGAAAGACCCTATCAAAAGCACTTAATGTACTAAGAAACAGGAGACAAACATGTAAAAAACTCCCTTTACATCTACCATTCATACAGTACGTACCTCCTTGGCCATGTCAGTGTATTTCTGCTTCTCTTTTGGATCTAGAACAGCCCACCAGTCTGCCAATATCTTGGTTGCGCCACGATTATCGAGGCGGGGGTGTTCTTTTCGCACGAGAGAGCGATGGCGTTTGCAGAACAAGAGAAATGCATTCATTGGTCGGCGAGCTCGTTGCTCCGAGGACTCGTCATCTTCAGTTTCATCAGCATCCTGCTCTAAACCATCAGCGCCGAGGAGCGGCACCTACCAGAACCGAAAGGGAAGGGCTGTAAACTCAGTTATAGCCTGAGAGCGTCTATAGATGTGCTCGAATGAGGGAGACGCACACAGGTTTGCACAGCTGTCTGCAAAGGCCATCTGTAAAATCTAGAAGACCAGGAAGCCTACATCCAACCTCCTTGCCAGAAGGTCCAAAGTTCACTCATTCAAGCCTTAGATGCTGACTCACATTCAAGACTTCAGGACATAGATGCAGACTCGCAAGTGGAGCAGATTTCTAAGCTGAGGAGCGTTCTCTAGTAACAGCCCTAGAGGGGCTGGAAGGAGGGTGTCCTCACTTCCAGTTTCCTATATGCTAGATGTTATCTCGGTGTGATGAGGCGAGCAGAGCTGTCGTGAACCTCAATCACACCTGTTTGTAATGACAAAGTGCACAGGAACAAAAGTGCACAGGAAACAGTTGTTCCCCCATCTCCTGCCATTCATTTCTCAGCTTGAGCTGCCTTACAGCCTCTGCAGGGCAGCCTGGTCACTGCCAGAGGACAAATCCCAACAGAACCCGCTGCCGAAACGCACTCGCTCAGCTCAGAGACCAGCACATCATTCACACGACAGACGCACCACAGAAAGCAAGTTATAACTTAATGAAGTTAATGGGACAGAAAGCCACCTCCTACCTAACCACAACATTGCTATTTTGCACCAAGTTGTGGAAAGTGACCTGGGGTCGACAGACAGCGCTGTCAGAGTATCAGGCTTCTCCTAGTTGCTCTTCACCCTCATCAAGGTCCACTCTTCCTTACCAGCACGTCTCAAGGCAGCCTCCTCAGCACTGACCTGTCACTGCCTGCCTTACCGAGGCATCGAGGAGATGCCGATGTGGACGTTAACCACATGATGGAAACGTCACGTCTCCAGAATCCTTCATCTCCCATTCCCACTTCTTGTTACAGAGGTTGAGCCTAGGCATACATATGTGAAGTGATGCACCAGGGTCCTTACAAAAGGAGAGTAAGGCCAGCATCACTGAAGAGTACCAAAACACCAACGGTCAAACAGGAGAGAGATTATTCCACTTGTGCTCACACCATTCTGGAGAATATGCTGAATTTCACATACAAAGGTAGTAAAAATTGTTGACAGACTTTCCTTCTTTTTTTCCTCTTAATCTTTTTTTTTTTTTTTGGTAAATATTAAAAATAGTCAAGCCCAGGGTATTTTGTCTAAAGTAAACATTTAAAAATATGTCAGAAAAAATACCTTAAGAGATCAAAACTAAGATATGCAGCACATAAAACTTAGTTAAAACTTCTACAATCTAACTCAAAAAAGCAGGGTTTTGCCCAAGATTTTGAAATAATGATGGAATATTCACATTTTAATGCTATTTGTTGCTTGCTTTTATAGCATTATGTGCACAGTATTGCACTTTTATTTTATTTTTATTGGCTGGGTTAGCTTGCAAAAGAAAACAGCAAGAAACACAAAGTAAAAACACAGCTGGGGTAAATCTGACCCACCATTCACTTTCTACTGTCCAAGCATCCAATGAAGTCTACCTTATCAATATCTTCTTCTTCCTCTTCTTCCTCCTCCTCTTCAGAGAAATCAAGGAGTTTCTTGGCAAGCAGGGGATGCCACTGAAGACACTTTCTTTTTGGTCGCTTCCCAGTTCCTTCTCCTTCTGTCGAATGATCCTTATTCCTACTACTGCCTTTCATTACTGTGACCTGCCGTGCAAAAACAGTCAGATGTTCACAAGAAACCCTTACACACAAATGACCATCATGCAAATACTTAGACAAACCCGTAATGAATACATGGAGCTCCTACACAAGACACTGAGAAGGTTTTTGCACGTTAATAGGTGGAGGTTTATTTCAGTTATCGCTAACAACAAGGATGAGTCCTTTCTCATCTCAACGTTTCCACCAGATTGGCTAGTGAGATGCAGCTGAAGAGGATGAGATGAAGGCAGTAGGCAACCCAGCTCTCAGATGTGCTCCTGCCTAATCGATAGCATGAGTGCTCACACGCCATGACGCAAGGGGGTGAGAGTCTACAGAGCTCCCCCAAACCTGTGCACACTCAATTTTTTCATATTTTGCTACAGACAAAGCCAGGAAATCCCTCTTTTCAGCAGTAGGATGTATCAGCAGCTACTCATCTGTTGATTACCCACTTATATATAGCAGTGCTGATGCAGAATCCCGTGACACTACGAGCTAGGATTTCCCAAGCACCATTAAAAAGTGCCATAGGGAAATCTGACTCCTCGCCTAGGGGAAGCAAATTCTCATAGATGATTTTGAAACAAACAACCTGACACTTGCAAGGTGCTTCTCTACAAGAGCCAATGCACAGCAAACCATATGCTCAAGCAAGGGCCTGTGGAAGGTAAACAAAATTCACACACCTGTCTTGTGCACGTCTCCTCAACCGAGTACCTTACTGCTCAGTAAAAATACCTGCTTATCACATGCTAGCTACCAGTTTAAAGGATGGCTTAGAAGATGTGCTACCCAAGGTAAGACTTGCACTGCACTCACACAGGCTGCCCAAGCCTTGGTGCCACACTTAGGGCAAACGCCTCACTGGGACCACTTCATGCAGTGCTCAGCAGGAAGAGGCATCGCAGCTCCAGCCATCTTCCTGAGTATCCCACCAGTTTAGCAATCACTCATTTTGCTTTTTGCTGCTGTCTTCCCAGCGTTTTTTGGTGGTTAACTACTGGCATGTTGGCAATACGCCCTTGTTTGCTCTAGGAATGTGTATAAGCAGCTGCTTCCCCACAGACTTGAACAGCACAGAAAACAGAAGGAACTTCAGGCACCCGGCTTGCTGGAGAAAACTACTGAACCCTGAAAGAAGCAGGTTCAGACATCTGAACTTAAATACATAAAAATGTCCTTTTCCTGTATGTGTACTAGATTTTATTACTTCTCCCCTGCTTATCAATAGTATCAGCACCCCCCAAGTCAGGGCTGCCCCATGACTTAGCAGCTGTCCGTTAAGCCCCCCCTTTGCAGTTCCCAGCATCCTGCTTTTACACGGAGCACATTCATGGCACATTCACTCTGCTGTACGTTTTCTGCAAGCCACAATTGTCCTTTCAGCACGTGTTATATAGCACATAATCACGCGACTTTAGAGTTTGTTATATGACAAGGATTTGCCTGCTACTGCAGTCAGCAATGCACATGGCCTATTTCTGAGCACGGGAAGCATGCTATGGATGGGACAGAGTCAGCTCTGCCAGCCCTTACCACTGACTAGTTTACCTATGTGTGGTTTTTGCCTAGTCATTCAGAAGTAAAATGAGTATTACTGCTAGCCTTCTACCTCATTAGTATGAAGCTAAATTAACGTTCGAAGTGTCCTCCATGATCCTCCTTTAAAAATCACAGCTGAAGCCCTAACGCGATTTCAACAACATTATCTCTAACCGGCAGCTTTCTGCCTCCTGCCCTCCTGAAGAGAAGTCAGAAAATCTCACAGGACATAAGTAATCCCACAGGGCATTTTGTACAAATTCTCCATCTCTTTAAGACCCTACCTATGCTCCGTGCCAGACATGGCAGGCGAAAAGGGAACCTGAGCGCTGGCTACCTTTCAAACCCATAAGGGCCTCTCAGCACATTATTTTTCTTTATTACCACCTAGCTCACGAATAATTGCTTTTGTTTTCTACACATGTAGGCTAGGTATTGGACATCCAATTAACCTAGAATAAATTAACCAGCATTCGCTGCACACCAGTGGTGAAAGAGAAGCGTATGCTCAGCTGGAGGAATTCAGCCACGTTAATTAGGTTGTTTTCTCAAATTGTGATCTATTTTACCTTAGTGGTCACACCAAAGCAACAGTTCTGCTCCGCAGAAGTTGTTTTTAGCACGGCAGCTCACACTATCAGCTGAACGAGCATCCTGTAGATCTCAGACACAAAGCCGTAGCTTGGTTATTTAATGGGCAGCACTTGTTACAGACAGGCACAGGGTCTCTCTCTCTCTTCAACTTTGGAGCAAATGCCTGCAACAGCCTCAGTCTGCATCACCTAACAACAGAAGTCGGACTGATTTAGCCCCTGGGATGGGAGGACTGCAAACTGCTTCTACAGCATGGTCAGGAAGCCTCCCCACCCCAGGCCACCTACCTACTCTATTCCCTATAACCCCTCTTCTTTTCTAGAAAATAGGGTGTAATTTGTAACACGGGGAGATAAACTACTCCATTGCTATTTTTTAACACTTGAGTTTTCAAATATTTCTCGCTCCCCATTTTTGGTTATTTAAGTTCTTTTGACCTATGTTTCAAAACCCTTTTTTGGTCCTGACTTTTTGCTGATGTCTCTCACAGTCCACACAGGATTGACATTATGAAAAATGTTTTTTTTCTCTATTATGTTGCACAGAGCTTTTCCTCTTAAGTAAAAAGAAAGCTGACATGGTGTGATGAATTTGTTTTCTTTTGGACTGCTTCACCTTCCATACTATTACCCCCACGCTGCATGGGTATTTCTCCCACAGCTGCTGATGGACTCACACACAGTCATCTAATTCTGAGAGGAGCTGTCCCATCCAAAAAAACATCTAATGAAATGGAAAACACATCTAACACGAACAATTTCATGTATTTTTTTGCATGGAGGATTTTGGCAAGACATGCTCTAACTACGTAAACAAGACGTTCAATGCTCAAGTGAACGCGTGTACCATTAAGCGACAGTGCAAGTCTTACTGGAATTAATTACTTGTTGAATGGCAAAACATCAATGAAACCCACTTACTGGAACATTCAGATTTGGGTGATTTACCTATTTTTTTTTCCCCTGACATATAATCAACAGTATGTTAGTTTCTTGTTCTGTATGGGAGAAAAGGAGCTGGCAGAGAGAAGCAGGCAGAAACGTCAACCCCTGCTTTCCCTTGCAGGGATCCCTGCATGCTGGCAAGTATCCCTTTGGAAATGATTTGGATCCTACAAAAACTGAAGCATGTGCTTAGGCCTGGCAATTTAGCAGTTCTGGGGAAAGTCACAGAACAAGTCAGAGGCAGTCTCCGCAGGATTTGTGGCTTAAAAAGTAGAAAATATACACAGCACTCCAAGCACAAAGTTTGCAACAACAGGAACTTATGAACCATATCACAAAAATGTAACTACTTCTGCAACATCACTAAAAATATCATACATCTTTTAAGGCAGAGTTAGTAACTTCTAGAAGCTAGCAAGAAGAATATTAAAGCCAGCTAACAAGATTTTACAAGATACTTTTTGGCTTCAGCATGATAGAGCAGCAGACAGAGGGAAAAAGAAGGAATATAAGAAGGAATGTACCAAAAAGGACAAGACAAGAGTATGTACAGCTTTGCTTGAAGTAAGCTACATAGGCTTCATAACACCACCAGAGGATTCCTGTCAAGGCTGATATTCGTGATCCATCGACAGCAAGATATACCTTCAGAGAGATGCTCTACGCATCTGTACCTTCGGTGCAGATACAGGTCAAATGTTACTGAGGTATTGCACCAATAAAAAGATTTTAATAATTTTTTTTCCTGATTTTTTGTGCTGGCTGTTAGCTGGCTATTATTTTCCTTTCTGGTCCTAGAAATGTTCATCAAAGAGTCACAATCTTCTTGAATGTCTTATAAATATGTATACTTAACAGGGGCTCAGAGGGGAAAAAATAATACAGCATACCTTAAGAAAAGAGCTGGATGGGGGAAAGAGGTGGGGAGAGAAGAACAATTGTTTAGCTTTTTATGACAGACATTTCTAACTCCATTATGCACCTGTGAGTCTTCCTTTTTACAATATTCATCAGCAACAAATGCTTTATTACCTTCATTAAGTTTTGCTTTTCTCTTACATTCCTCTGTTGTTTACAAAACCCAGCAGACAGGTGACTGACTTCTTCACTCCTAATTTCAGGACTACCTGACCCCACAGTCACCCAGAATTGCCTAGCACTGAACAAGCCGCGCTCACCAGGTGTTCCCCAAACTATCTCCTTGTATTTCACCAACACCAAACTCTTTAAAACGGCCCTTAAAAGTAACACAGTGCTGCAAGACACATGCCATAACAGAGCCTACAGGCAAGAAATCCAAGAGCTACAAGAGCGGAGTCACAAAGACCTGGACTGCAACCACAACACAGTCTGTGTTGGAAGGCTCTCGGCACAACGCCTGATCTCCTGCAACACTCATTTCCATTCGGACAGTGGAAATGAATTTGTTTTCCTGTTACCTTAAAACCACTCCTCCAGGAATCCAGCTGGGCCTCTGCTAAGTCCATACAGGTTACCGGCACAAAGCAGCAAAGGGAAAAATTGAAGTGGATTTTCCACGCTTTTTTTTTTTTTTTTAAACACTATCAAAATTCTCTGTTACTTTATAAAAACAAGAGTGACTTTATAAAGCCAAGAGTGACAAGAGGAATGAACTATATGATACTAATGCCTGGGTGTTTTGGGGGCTACGGAGCCAATGAAAGGAGCTGTGTCAATACAGAAGCTGAAGACGAGGCAATGAGGCCACTGTCTCACAGGTCTAACTGGGCAGAATAGGTATTTGAATTACCAAATAAAAGGAAAAGGACACTGCTGGTGGCAAAATGACACCGAAATGAATACAAAAGGGTTTTATAAAAGTAATTTTTTTTAGCTCTGGAATAACTGAACCAGAGTATTTCTGTAATGAAGGACAAAACCTCGTCAGTACTAATTACTGACCAGTCAGTGAATGTATTCTTTATTGTTTCCCAGCAGAAAGCCATTAATGAGCTTTCTAACTTTCGGGGATGCGATGCCTTAATGGGGACATGCTGAGACTCAGCGGAGTTCTGCTTGCTGGCAGAGGTTTGGGAATGGCTGTCACCACGTGCAATGCTTTGCAACACAGCAACAAGTCAGCGACCAGCTTACTTAATTTTTAATGACACACTCTTCCTTCTCAATACATGATTTTAAACTGTTCCTTATTCGCTTGGAAAGCAACTCCAAGTTGAGTTGTTATTCTCAAATACATAACATTTAAATCCAAGCCCACCAAGAACGTCAACACACCTGATATCACAATGACTTAATTAAAAAATAGGGGGAATAATTGTGTAAGTAAGGTTCACTTGCCTTTTTACATGGATTTCCTTTAGTTTTGTCTAATATTGGCATTGTTAATCCTTCCAAGCTATCCATCAGAACAGTTGTAAGGGCATTTGAAATGCTGCCTCTCTACAAATCTGCTTTCCAAATGGAAGCCACAGCAGACAGACCGGATGGCACAATAAACCCTCACACTACTATCATTTACTACATGGGAACATTTGCCTGTGCTGTGCCAGGACGAATCTGTGTGTATGTGCTTGTGTCACTACTTCAAGCAACTGTGTTATAAAAGATATTAAAATGAACATGAATCTTTCCATGAGATTTCAACAAACAAATATAAAACATAGCTTGAAAAGTCGGGAGATGTGTGATCTACTGCAGTCATGTAATAACAGCTGACTTCAAATAATGATTTTAGTGGTTTTTTTTTTCTTTTTCTTTTTTCTAGTTCTTTTTTTTTCCCTCTATAAAAGACAATCAGAAAAACTGCAATAAAATAATATTTTGCTTTGTAAGGAGTTCTTTAGGAACATCCTCATTAAAATAAATGAAAGAGGGGTAAACTCTCTCTGCTACAAATATTCCCTTCAAAAGGCAAACCACTTGGGAACTGGATGCTATTGCTACTGTCCATGAGTAAACTGAGCAGGAAACTAAAATTGTGGCTTTGGTTTTGTTCACCCCCACCTCTATTTACATGTGTTGTTTTTTTTTTACCTCCAGTCTTAAGGCCGAGTAAAAGCCACTTATTAAGCAAAACCCAATCAGTACAAGTATTTTGTATCTGTTAGTGCTGGAAGGTACCAACTACTAGGCTTGAAGGAATCAACTCCTCAATCCACACAAGAAACCTTCAGGAAGCAAGAAATGGTTTGGGAAACAGTCAGCCTTTTATTTTCTACCATGCTTTACCCTAAATACAACCTCCAAAAGCAGTCGGGAGTTCAAGTACTATTTACACTTTTAAAGCACAATGGCAAAAGGATCCCATGGAAGACAAAAAGACTTCTGAAACACGCTTGCTGAGGCGGGGCACGCCAGGTCCTGCCATATTTTGGGATGGCTTTTAACGAAGCCCTCAGGGATCAAATGGCAGCCTGCCCCTTTGCTACCACTTCCACACCCAGCCCAACACCGCTCATGAAATCACATGTAGGAGGCCAAGCCCTGCTCTGCAGGTGAGCATCGGTACGGTACGGACACAGAGATAAAGAGGGGGTCGAAAGGAGCATCTGGAGGTTTGGGCAGCTTTTCCACAGCCACATGGCAAAAGGGGAAAGGGGGAGCAAGGGCTGCAGGCCAGCCTGCAACCCACAGCCATTTTGGGGCTGTTGTGGCTGGGTGCCTACTCCGTGCTCACACCAAGCCACCACCAAGTGCTTCAGAAAGCTGGAAGCTGTGGTGAATACCTGCTGCAGGGAGGCGGGGGCACCATGACAGCTCCTGCAGCGATGCCCTTGCCACAGGCCCAGGGAGAGCCGGTGAGGTGGATGAGGTGCTCCTGGGACTCTGGGAGAGGGATGAAGCTGAGCATGGGTGGAAATGAAGCCCAGGGAGAAGGAGAATGGTGTTAGTGTGGGCAAGGAGGGAGCTGGAGGGGTTTACTTCCAAATCTGTCCCGGCCTGGGGCGGGGATAAGGGGGGTGCTTCTGGCAGTTCTCTACATGCGCTGTGGGGAGATGGAAAGCTCATCCTTAAGGTCTGTGCTTTTAAATGTAACCTCCCCACTGCCAACAGCCCCACACAATTAAAAAAGTAATAATAAAAATAAAAAGCAGGTAAAGCGGCTGAGCCACCCAACAATTTCCATGCCATCGCCTTCAGGACATGGCTCGCTGGGGCAGCTGAGGGGAGCACTGCTCCTCTCCCCGGTGCCGCAAAGCTCTCGTGCACTGAATGGGAGAAGCTGCCTTGCCTCACTAAGTTTGGGGGTGAAAATCACTAACATCTTCATTTGACTTGCAGTAACGCCTCCAAACAGACCCCTGCAGAAGTACGCAATTTGAACAGTTTAAAACAACCAGCCACAACTGCATCCTCCCTTTGTGTTAACATCTTTTCCCAGACTATGGCTTTGTTCCAGTCATGTGTCAAAAAGCTCTTGTCTGAAGACTTATGTCTTAACCAAAACAGGCCTTTTTTTTTTTTGCCTTGAATTTAAGATACAGTGAGACATTTACTGTTATAGGATTCATTTCGGCCTTCAGCAGCTGCAGAGGCAGAAATAACAAAACAAAACGAAAACCAACCAGCTAGTCACAGGCCACAGCTAAACCTACTTCAGTGCCGCGTTACAGAGACCTCCACCACCCCGCTGGTCAACACCTCTGTGTCACAAAGCGCAGGGGATGAAGTCTGGAAACTCCTTCAGTTCCTATTTTTTGCTGACGCACCAGGACAGAGAGCGAACAGACCCTGGAAGGTGAGCAGAGTAACATCTGAAATTCGAAACAAAGGCACTGACTACCTGAGCCCAATTAAAGAGCAGCTTTTCTAGAAAGACAGCTGTCACTCCTGTGCTTTGCTATTTTAATGTCACGTTGCAAGGAAAATCGTTGCATTTTGTTAACTGAATCACTGGAGCTTCCCTCTAGCTTTTGCGAATCACTAAATGGTTAATCTCAGCCTAAAAAGCTTTACAGCCAGTGAGATCACAGGTAAAACGGCCACAGGAAATACTTAATGAATTTTGGTGCATGTGTACTCGCATCATCAAATTCCCAGGGGGGCATCTGCAGTTCAGCAAAAGCTTCCTCACTGACGGGCCCCCTCAGATAAGAACCCAAAATCAAACTGAAATTTTATGTTAACAAGAGGGATGGCTTGGCATATTGCTCTGAGCCTTCGAAGAATGAGATCCTCTGATTGGTGAACGGGATTACAAAAAGCCGATCTTTTTGACTTGCCAATCTGAAAGCTTTATTTTCATCTTTGATTAGAAGGCATACAAATTGCTCCAGGGCCCAATCACGGCAGGAACACAACCGAATTCTTTAGCACAGTGCAAAGCAGCACAAATGAGGAGATGTTACTGCTGCAGACATCGCAGGGTGAGAAGAGCTGAATGGGAAAATTGTTCAACTCTCCTTTTCACCTCTTGTTGATTGTGTCCTAGCGTCTTCCACAAAAAGCAGACAATGTGGCTGTGTCCATCGCTACTGTAAGCCATTCTAAGGTTTACCATGTGCGCAGCGAAGCTTTCATAATAAAATTCAGTCATAATTGCTACCAGTGTCAGGGGAACCATATACAGCTGTGTAAGCAAATGGAAGAATTAGTCCCTTAATACATATTTAATAGGCCATAAAACATTCTTGCACAACTGAGTATTACAGTTTATCTACTTTTCCTTTCTTCAACTCACGTACAATAGATTAAGATGGTTGTCCAAACAACCACTCGGAACAGCGACCACCCGCTGCTCCTACGGAAGAGGGATCAAGATGAATGAATGGCTACAGACAGGATTTACTCCGCGTTGCTCATCTTCCAATATTATTAGCTCATAAATCATAATAATGCAACTCATGCATATCAGAAACAACAATAAAGAGGCTACATGGAGTTTCAAATAAAACAGTCTTCTGCAATGATCGCTGACAGAAATACCACAAGATTCACTTGATAAATAAATTCCTAGCTACCATCTCATTTTCTGCGGAACCAAATTCTCAGTCTCCTTCCACCCTCTCCCCCTACCAAGAAATAAAACAGGAAAAGTAGAAAAACGATGTGCCTTTGGAGTTGGCTCCCTTCCTGAACCCACACCCCTGAAGACTTCTGGGTTGATTTCATAGCTATTGGCCTGCGCTAACATTAAAAGAAACGTTCAAGCAATGACACTTTGTCAAAGTAAGTTGTACGTGTCTCATTTCAGGCAGAATACAAGAAAAGTCAGGACGGAACCAAATTGTTAAGAAGTTAGATATAAATAAAGACAAGTGGAAGCCAAACCAAATTTGCACATCTTTTTCAGTTTTACAAGTATTCCTCTTTTTTTCTAGGCAGCATTTTAAGCATCAGGAACAAGCTTTTAAAGCAGACTATATTCCTTAGTGCAGTGGTGTAACTGAATCACAGAAGAAGGAGATCCAGATAAAGGAATTTCAGTGTTGTTTTGGGAAATACCACCATCTCTCAGAGCTGTGCAGATCCACGTAAAATCTATCAAAATCTGTGATGATTTTAAGAGTTGATATACCATCTCAATACCCAATTTTCAAGTGCCATCTAGTGGCTACGTTCATTTTTATTTCTGTTTGTTATTTATAAATAGTTACATACTAAATTGAATTCTTTAAAGAGTTTGTTATTCTTATCACTTATTACGTTATGTGACTCTTGGTTCTGCAATGGTTAAGTAGATGCATAAATGCAGCCTAAGTTTATGCGTTCTGGTGGACTGAATTTGGGCCAGAAGACAGCTGTTTTCAGGACGAAGGAATTAAAAAGAAGGGGAAAAGTTATCCATAGAAACTACCAGTTCGTTATTTTGAGTTTTTCAATGCAGCTCAATGACTTCTTATCATGACAAAGGAAATTCTGACATGTTAAAATCGGTAAATAGTTGGGGCCTCAACCACGCACTTCAGAAAATGGAGAATAAAAAGCTACAACATGATCATATTCCAAGCAGTCCTTGCAGCAAGGACAGCCAAAAATCCACAATGCTTTATCAAGAGATTTCTGTTGTACACCAAATCCAACCTGAGATCTTACACAGGCCCAGAACTTTAATACTCGATTAAGTTTGGTGACTTAGCAAGTTAGTTTGATAATAGGAACAGTTACTTCAGGTTGTTGGTTTCCCACTCCAAACATCCTCTTATTCTTTCGGTATAGTTAATCGGGCCAAGCAGATGTGACTGAATAGCCACATACATGCAATACAATGTGTTCAGAGAAGCATTAAGGCTGTAGGACCCGGCACATAGACAACCTGTGCAACACCAGCAGTCTACATTAAGTCCTGGACACAATGTGCATGCACAGATACGTTATGTGCTTGCATCCCTGCCTGGAAATCCCAGGCATAAATACAGAAGTCAACCATCTAACAAAGGTATTTGGGGTGCTTCACAATTGACTTCTGAGATCCTACGAGGACAATGATCATCTGCTTCTGCAACACACTTTACACTAAACATCCCCTCCAGCACGGGGCTCCTTACACCCACCTGCAGGCGCTGTGGATGTGCTGAGGCCAGACAGCAAGATGCGGGTACGCACATGGCTTTGCGGGTGCAACTCCTTGCTCAGGTGCTCAATGGCCAGAGCCACACGAGCCCCATGCTGGTGGCACCTGGAGATGGGTGCACCAGCCCTCCACCACGCTGACACCGCGATGTTTGCCAGCAACCTTAATGCTAGTGCCAGCAAAACCCTACATAGACGAACCTGGAAATGGCTCGCTTTTATGAGTTGGAGGCAGTGATCGGGTGTAATAGGTACAAGCCCTTTAACATACAGTGAAACGGGTCTATTTGCTTTGGAGCCTGTCCAACAGCATCGAAATAATAATCCATGTGCAGGTCCAGTATACTTACAGGCTAGTGCAAACACCGCTGAGCAGTTAGATAAAAAGCAATACAAAGATCTGGAGATGTAGAAAATCACAAAGCTGTCCCTGAGTACAAAAACAGGGCATGCACAATGCCATCCAGAGTAGTAAAATTTCATAATGTGCAGATTAAAAAACGAATAAACAATGTTACTTAAAAACCCTCAGAAGGAATTGTATCTTATTGCAGGTCTAGCCCTCAGAAGAAGCTCTCAGCTACTCAGTACTTTGAAATCCCCCTTTAACACCTACAGCACAGAAAAGAAATAATTATGCTCTATAGTTTCATATCTCACTGCAGAAATAGCTGCACTTCAGCACTCAATAAACTAATTGAATGAAAACATCCATTTAATTTGGAAGGCATGGAAGTTTTGGCCTGCGGGTTGCGAGCCCTTTTGAGGAAAAGAGTATTTCATGTAACCTCTCACATGGACGCCCACTCGGAGGCCACCAACAAAAGGATCTGAGCCAAGCTGGCAAGAACTCCCCCCAAAATGCCCCAAAATGCCACACAACACTAAGCATGTCTACTGCTCCTGGCAGGTAGAATGTAGATACAGGTGAAAAAAAGCTACAAATCTGAATGCAGTCTTAGATAACTTAATTTGATAAAAAATGTCTAACACCAAAGTCATATACCTTAAATTATTTTTAGTGCCTTACATACAGTCATGTAAAAACAAAAATCGATTTTTACTTCAGAGACACGTGAATTGTGGTATCAGTCACAACATCCTGAGTAATGGAAAGTAATAGTCACAGAGATAAGGCATGTGCACCGTAATGCCTTCATGTTTAACAGTTGGCATTTTCACTGCAGTCTTACAGCCCCTTTCTCCTGAATCTCAATGGGTGTTGGACATGAATGACTTCAGACTTGTAGAAGAAAGCAAGCTATCAAGTCTGTTCTTTTCCAAAGAGGTAGTTTTATGCCCTAAGCTACAGTTGTCAGGTACTGAGTTTTCCATAAAAATCTCTCTTAAATGCGCTTCAGACTAAACCATCGGAAACAAGCAAGGAACAAGCCAAAAGCACACTCAGTGTTACAAAAACGCATCACTACCTTGAGTTATGCTGAACATAAAAGTCTCTTCTAAGAAGAAAGAGACTTGACTTATTTTTAATTCAGTGAAAGACAATCACATGATGCAGCCAAGTCCACTTCAAAAGCTAGGGATTTGACATGGGCAGCATGTGAAGGACTTAAGGCAAATATTTTTGCATCTTTCCCCTTACAAAATGTGTATATATTTTATATCCACGCACAAAAATCATTATTTCAAGAAAATGGAAATAGTGAAGATTACATCCATAGGCTGCCCAGGAATGGAGCTTCCACCACCTCTCTGGCTCCTGCTCTATCACCCTCAGGATGAAAGTTATGTTTTCTTATGCCCAACAAGAATTGCCCTTGCTGCAATTTGTGACTGCTGCCTCTTGCCTGACCTCTCATCGTACATCTCTAAGAGCCTGCCTCCATCTTCTTTGCAATTGGTGTTTAGATAGCTGAAGTCAAGTGGGGCCTCCCTCAGCATTCTTGTCTCCTCTCAGATATCACCAGTGCTCACAGCCTGGTACATCACGCGCTTCAGAGCCAGCCACCTTGGTGGGCCTTGCCTACACTCCCTCCAGCTCACTGCTGACTCTTGGATGTGGGCCCACAGCCTCAGAAATGCAGAACAGGAAAGTCTGTCCATCCAGTCTGCAACAGTTTGGGCCCAGGGATGCTAAGGAAAGCCTCAAAAAACTTGCTACCACTGAAGTAAACAACCCCCCCTGCTCTTCCCTTATCTGCAGTCTCTCGCCCCCATCACTTCATGCCAGACAGCCGTCATGTTGACCAGGCACAGTTTGCCCCCAGTAAGCCCACGCTATCTGTTCCCAGTCACCTTCTTGTCCTTCCCGTGCCTGGAAATGATTTCCACAAAGACAAGTGCCACAGTCCTCCCAGGGACTGAGGTGAGGCTGGCCAGCCTGCTGTCTCCCAGATGTTTCTTTGTGCCTTGGAGCACAATCAGACACCCCAGGGTCTGGTTTCTACTTCATTCATGATCCATGAAAATGATGACACTGTTTTATTTGACCTGTAATAACCTGAGATTACAACCATGTTAGTGCATTTGTCAGTAATTCTACATGCAGAAGAGCTGGAAATACCAGCAGCTGGAAAACAGGTAGCACAGCTTGTTTGGTCCAACCCTTCCTCTATTTTTTTTCAGAAAGCTGTCCAGTACTATAAATCCAAGTTGGCAAACACCTTCCACACACACACACCCTGACACACACATTGATGAGATGTAAAAGACAGCAAGGCATTTCCATCATATTTGGAAATCTGAGTCCAACTCAGTGCAAGGTTTTCTTTGTTTTTTGACAAGAAGTTTATTTTTCAGTTGAGGGAAGAGCATGCAGTCACTGTGATCCCAAGGAAACCCCGAAAAACTCTGAGTGAGCAAGACAGCAAGAGCAAGTGAGTGAGCCTGCCATTCAAGCTGTATGTGCAATTTAAGAGTAAGATAAGAGCCTGGCACCTGATGAACAAATTATTTCTAAAATCCATATGTTGAACATCCTGACAGATCTGCTGTGGACAGACCAGTTTTGACGTCTGTTGCTCTATGTTCAAGTGCCTTAACACAAACAAGTCTTTCCTGATAATCTAGGTCCTTGATGAGGTGGTAAGCAATTGCAGATGACCCAGCATGATTTACTTATCAAACACTTACTGGAAACAGTGAAGATGTCCGTCTTCATTCAACAAGTTTGGGCAAGACTTTCCAATTCAAATTTCCACTATAACTTAGTTTAACTTGCTGTTTTATCATAGTTCAGAGTTTGGAAGAAAATAGGTGGCAGGTCTTTTAAATACTCTGGAACTGCTGAGATGTATTAATTTGGCAGCGATCTCTGTGACACGTGACTTTCACAAGCCTTATGTGGAGACACAAAGGATCTCTTTGCAAGAGACTAACGCCAGGCAACCTCTAAAAATCAAACACCTAAAATAAACAGGGATAGTTCTTTCTATGAGCACTGAAAAAAGTTTGCACTGAAACTTCCTCAGGAAGCAGAAAAGGGGATTTCTTTTCTTTTTAAAACTCTGTAAGTGCTGGGGCACTACACTAAGCAATACAAAATCCTCTCAAACCTGGCTGTAGATTCGTGCATATTAAATGATGGGCTCTTAATGAAGCCCTCTCAGAATGGGTGGATTTCATAGATCCAGGAATGCCAAACACGTTCCACTCATTAAGCAGTATCTCAGAAATCTCCATCGCTAAAAATCTGAGCAGTCCTTTATCTTTTGATGCCTGTGCAGAATGCAATACAATTAGCAAAGCTGGATACTTTTAACCATTTTATAAAAAAAGAGATCTAAAAAAATCTCAACAAGCAGAGAAAAAGCTCTTAATATAGCAACCAACAAGCCACAATTCATTTAGGCTTTCACCACTCATAAAAAATTGCTCTCATGAGTACTCAACATTTTCAAAAGCCCGGGGAAACTGATGGGTTTCTCTGAACACTCTGTCTATCGGTAATAGCAGGCTACTGAGGACGAGAAAATACTCGTTCCTCAGCTTATGGTTCCTTGTGTTCTAGGAGAAAGCACATCCTCCCACCCACACCACGTGCATTATCTACAACCTGAGCTCCTCCACTGATTTACACCGGGACATTATGGTAAGGGAAAGAAGCAGACGTAAATGTAGATGTGCCAAGCTATCTGCTCAATCCTCCCCTCTTCATGTTACTACATTAATGCAGCAGGGGGATTTGTTTAGTTCAGTGGACTCTTAATGATATTGTTTTCTCCATTAACAGTAACAGTCCTGATCTCTTGCTCTTTAGGCAACACCACAGTATCTCAGCAAAGTTACAATGCAAATAGCTTAAAAACTTGCTCCCAGTATTTTTTTTTTTTCCCTATGGATGGTGAAAAGTGGAAGATGAGCTATCAGACACTTCTATGCTTCAGCATCTTTTCTACTTCTGTTTTCATTGTGTCAGATTAAATGACTCACTGCAGTCTGAAAGAATAAAACCTGATTTGTGAAAGCTAGCTTTTGGTAACTCTTTCTGACATTGGCATTAAATACCTCAGTTTGCCTTATATCACAGCTCAATTATGACAAGTCAAACATTTGGCTAAAGCTTAAGAAGGGCAAATTAGTTCTCATCATTGTAAATACTCTCAGTACAGGAGCAGAATCAGCTTAGAGGAAAAAACACACTACTTCCCAAGTAGCATTTCAAATTACCTTGAATTCACACTTCCAGTGCACAGGCCTACCACTAAAGAAAAACAACAACAACAAAACGAGCCACAAACCAGACTGAGAGCACAACCAGAATCCCTAAACACGAAGGCAAGGTACTCTGTAGAACATTTACACTGAAATATTTCCTTGAAAAGCGGATGCCTCAAGACAAGCCACAGTAGTAATGGCAAACTTCCAGTAACAATGCACCTAGCTAGAAGGAAAAAAAGGAAAAAAAACAAAAAACACCTATAGGGAAACACGTAGTGTAAGCACCGCTAGCACTGAGGTCTGGAGAGAGAACACTACCATATAAAACACACAGGTTCCCTCTGCTGCCAGGTCGCATGGCCTGGGACTCTGCTCTTTTTGTTCTTTACAAACATCAGGAGTGTGGGTGTGGAAAACAGCATACTTCTGAATTTCTGTTGTCAGCTGTTTTTTTTTTTGTTTTTTTTTTTTTTAAATAAAGCCTTACACACCTCAAGAATATTAAGTATAATTCTAAACTGGAATAGCTGCACTCAGAAAGTGCTGTCAAGAAAAGAGGATCTCAGCCTGCATTGTTTCTCTGTATCTCCTTTTGGCAAGGGTTTCTGGAGAACCAACAAAAAAGCACCAGAGGTTAATAAAAACTGAAAGAAGAAGTCATCTTGGAGTTTAAACTTTGGGTTCTCATTTTGTTTACATTATTACCTATTTAAAACTCACAGTTCTCAACCAACAGTCAAAGAAGAAGTGGTGCAATGGAAAACACACCAACAGCTTGGCTCCAGCTGGGTGCTGAAAACTGCTTCTGGAGTTCTGCAGTGGAAAAAAAAACAAAACAGCAAACCTCCAGCCAACATAAAAAAGCCACTTCACAAGTAAACCACACCTCAAACAAGATTGGATGGTTAAGATTACAGGTAGGCATTATGGTTTTTATCTTCATATCTTTATGACCACAGAGAAACAAAGGTGGGAATACTGCTGTTCCCAGTTCTTTTGATCACTACTGGGGAGCTCTGTTGATCATTTAATGTGTAAAATTGAGCTTTTGTAAATGCCTCCAAAGTTTTTATGAGCTTTATAAAATACATTCATATGAAGAGATTCCTAGATGGAAATACAGATATGTGCTCAGACATGATATATCTACCTCTAACTATGTGCGTATGCTAGATCATGAACTCAAGGTTTGCAGCTCTGCTACCAGCCAAGTAGAAGCTCCATTTGAGCCTGCATTTAAGGTAAAATAGAGCTTACCGAAATGAAACTATCAGTACAGAACTATTTCTGTGAAGAGAACAATTGCTGATGAAGCCTGTTCCTCTCCACTTAAGGACTGGATCTCTTCAAGTGGAGAATTTCCTGGTTTCTCTTCCAAGAGACACGGTAATGACATGAAGATTTCCCCTTTTAATAACAATTTAGTGAGCAGACAATTATCAATTAAAGAATCAATCACATCAAAGTAATTGCAAATGATGCAGTGGTCACATATCGGGGAATATTTCCCATTTTGGTTTCATCACCTGCAGCCAACCTACCTTTAGTTTTCCTCCAAAGCCAATCTCTCTTTCCTGTTTGCATTGGGAACCGCTGAGGCAAGGTGCTTTAAGCTGCAGACAAGAACAACCACCACCCTGCTCCTTCTTACCTTTCTGCAGAGAACTTGCCCATTGCAACAGGAAAATTACTTGCCCACCAAACCTCCTTCAGGATGCCTCCTGAAGCCCTAAGGTGATATGTCTGTTTTACAGAGAACTCTAGACTTGAAATTACTCCAAGTTCAGCTTCAAAAAAAAGTTAGTGAGCAGTCCAATGCCTAAGAAAACGTCCCTTTTTTAATTAGAAGGACCATCCACTTAAGTATTTTTTCCCCTAGCATTTATTATATTAGAATGATATATTTACACACACATTTATAGACAATCTTTTATCTGCAATAAACACCACACCAAAAAAAATACAACCCTGCAACATCACCTCTCTGGAGAAGAGATAAGGGATCAAAACAAACAGCTTTCTTTTTTTTTTTTTTTTTTTCTGCCTTGTTTTCCTAAGGAAGTCCCATAAACATTTATACGGTTACACTAAGCTTAGGCTCAAAAATAATTTTAATCAGCATGCACAAGAGATGGCACTAGAGATAGACCATTACTGACTGCCCTTGTATTCAAAGAGTTTTCCCAATCACCCTCAGATAATTTGAGATTGTGCCTTCCTTGTTGCACAGAAAAGCAAGGTTTACAATTCCAGTAACAGATAAATATTTATTTTTTAAATTCATGTTTTGCAGAATCTACAACATGGACAAACATCTTGTGCACTTCTTGAACAGGTATTTACTGAAGAAAAACTTTTTTTTTTTAAAAAAAACTCCTTGATAGAGTTCTAACGTAGTTTTTTTTTTTTGCTTTGTGCTATAAAGACATAAGAGACTTCAGATTGTTTTTAAATGGTCTCACTAGAGAGAGTAAACATTATGCAATTAGCCAGAAATTAGAATTTTACTGCTGTCTTATACATATAGTGAAATAATGTCTAAATTGAAACAGCTCAGATAGAGTTTGACATGCACAATTTTCAGGTTTTGAGGTTCTACGGAACTTGTTACTTTACTGTACACACATTTACAAGAGTGTGCAAAAGGTGTTTTTTTCTTTTCTTTTTTTTTTTTTTTTTTAAACATACCCTCCGAGAGAAAGAGAGACTTTCAATTATGGATCACTTCAGATAATTCATGACATTAGTATCTGGCAAGATGCATCTCAGACCATTTATGCTGCAGCCTGCTAGAGCTCAGTGACGCGATGTACTGTATGAAAGCTCCACAACAAAGTAAAAGCCAGTTACGTCACCCAGCAAGTGTTTAGTATTTGACATTTTGCTTTCTCAAGATTACCTGAGTCATGTAACTTTTCATAGGCAAGTATGGAAATTCGTATCAGCAGACTTCTAGAATTTTCTACCTGTTTAGGCTATGGAAATTACACTGCTTGTAAAAGAATAAGCCCTTATTTACCCAGGAACTCACAGTAGTAGGTTGAAATAAGAATTAGAAGCATCCAAGTTGGTTTTAGTTTAATGGTTGCATATTTTCAGTTAGCTTAGGCTGGTTCTTCAACATCACAAAGCTCAAAGGATGCCAAGGGAATAAAGCTGTACCGAATGTTGGAATTTACATCCCAGACATACGTGCCTGTCAGTGTGTCACAAAAACTGGACTGATTTCTGATGGAAGAAGCCACAAAGCTGAAGGCTCACAAGACAAATCATTCAGAGAGTTCGTTATTCTGATTTAGGTTAACGGATTTATGAGCTTAGAAACAGCACTAAGTTGCTGCAGTTTGAATAGCGGAGCTGCACAGCTGACCATACTTTAGCCTAAAGCAAAAGCCAGGTCAAGCACTTTTTTTTTGGCTTATAAAAGCCAAATGAAAGGAGAAATATCAATGGGGAGAGTGAAGTCTATCTATTGTGAAGCCTATCTATTTTACCTCACCCTGGAAACAAGAGTACTCCCAACAGAAGCAGCAGACACTAGATCTGAACACTCAGTCACCAAAATTTTGTCAAGGCTGTGTTTCAGCAGAAGTCATCTCCTGCAAGGTCCATCCCGCCAGAGCCCCAGGCTGGTTTCCACGCCTGGACACCCACTAGGTGTCCGCGTCCTAGAAAACCACTGTGACTACACACAGGTCTCTGCCTGGAAAAACAATGTGCACGGCCTCAGGCGTGTGGTGTGCTCTGCCACAGGCTGCCACACACCCATCACATAAGAGGCAGCTGTCAGTGTGTCCCTGATGATACAAAAGGGGGTTTGAGCAGCAGCTGGCCAGCGAGTGCAGGAGGCTGGCCACCACTACAGTCCTGTAAAGCTATCCTGCCTTTAGGCAGGGCTGGAGATGCAGGTTTGCAGATCAGTGACGTTACCCAACCCATTTGCTGAAGACTGAACACGTTGCCAAAAGGCAACACAGAATCAGGTGCCAGCCAGACCCTGGTTATCCAGCTCATCTTGACCCAGTAAAGCTGCTGCACAGGGCCAAGAGCAAACAAGGTCTGTCCTGAGCTCCAGGAGCACACCACACTCCTCAATTCCTACATGAACGAGCAGCACAGCTCTGGATTCACTGAGGTTTAATCTAACACTGTATTTAAGATACAATTATCACTTGTATTCATCTTCCTGAACAGCCAGACAGTATTAGATGCCACAGCTACTAACCACTTGCTACCTATTTTGAAGTCACAGGTCACAAACTCAAGGCCACTTTCTTCAGGGGGCTACAGCGATTCACAGTAACTGAAGGGTCTGCCCCATGTTACTAATGAACCCCTTGTGCCCACTGAGCTCGCAGTCCCAGACCGGTCAAGTTCAGCCACCATCTTTCCCTTCAGGACCGATGGACGAACGGCAACTGCTGCTAGAACCACCACCCGCCTGACAAAAGGAACGAGCACCCACCGTACGTCCAGCAAAGAGATTGGTGCTGGTGAAGACACGACAATCTTAACAGTACAAACACCCTTGAAGAGCTGCAGACCAGAGACGTCTGTCCGAGCCCGGAGACAAGGGCTCAGGAGCACCCACCCAGGGATCCTGAAGCCCACCGTCTCCACGCACAACAGATGCACCATGGCAACAGGCAACACAGAAACCCACCCAATGGCTGCCTGCAACAGCCATCGGGACACCGCTCACCTGCTTGGTTTGCATGGGAGTGAGGGACATGAGGATCCCTTGGTCTAAGGACCTTAAAGGATATCTGAAACTTATGTCTTTGAAGCAGAAAGCCACACAAAGCAGTAACCAACCTCTGAATTACAAAAGGCTCAAAGAAGCCACAGCTCTGAGAGCTACCCCAGCTAATCATGTTGTATGTTACGATCCTGCATATAATATAGATCAATCACATGAAGCAGAAAACGCAATCCTGCCCCAGCCTGTCAGGGGTTCATCCGCTTAGGCTGGATCTGAAAAATCAAATGTGAATGTCAATGAAGGTGACATGAGCCAGGAGTCAGAGCTGTGGGAAGCGCTCATCACCATCACCTCCCAAGAGATCCCAAGTCTTGCCAGATATCTCTTAACAGATTTTAATTCTCAGAGGCTGAAAAGAAACAGAAAGTAAGGCTGAGCACCTACTGACGTGCCCATGCATCCATCAGAATTAGGACAGGTTGCTACTATTTATTCTACACTAGATGAAGAGGGGGGATATAAACCCATTATCTTTGCAGCGCTGAGTTTCAAAGAAACTCCTCTTTTTTCTCCATAGCTTTCCACGTAGAGGGAACAGGGTGAGCAACGAAAGGGCTGATTCAGTAATAATAAACCTGGTAACAATGACCGTTATCAAAAGGGAAAAGACACTCTTTATAGGTTAATTGAGATTATGCCCCAAAATAAATGAATCACGCAACAAAAACTCCAATAAAGACGAAGCTTGGTATAAGGCACATTCCCAACATTATCTATAGGAGCAGATGTTATTTCCACATGAATGCCTATATGGCTTGCACAAGTTTCCACGCATGTTTGTGAAAGGATGGCTGACAACAGTGGTATCTGTATGCTTCTGGGCTTTCAGACCACTCTGAACTAAAGGGACCAACCTCTTTGCCTTGCCATTCTTTCCTAATCCAGCATATGGGAGCCGCTCCCAGAGACACAGGACTGTTTGGCAGAGGAAAGAGGTGTCAGGCAGTGCAGGTGTCTGCCCGTAAAGGGGGCACAGCAGAGCCACATAACCACGGCACGCACTGCTATTGCTACGCACCCACCTCTGGGACACACCAGCACCAGCTGCCAGCTGCCCACGTGGGAACACATTAACCACGGGCCAAGGCCCTGCGCAGCAGCGATGACAGCACTGAGACCCTGCAGAGAGATGTCTGTATGGGAACCAAACCACCACCGCTGGGGGAAAACAGCACGGCGATGCTGCAGGAAGCCTCGACAGCCACCACCCAGCTCCAGGGGTGGCGACCAGCCCTTGCGGCAGCAGCTCCCAGCTCTCCGTGGATCTGGGAGACCCCTGTGGAGGATGTAGGGACAGGGACACATTTAGGCATGCAAAATGGATTAGGGAATTTTATTTCCTTGCAAGTACCAGAAGAGGGTGCAGGGCTAGTATTGAAATTTGTCTTGCTGCTTGCAACTGTTCTTGTTACTGCTTGGGTCATGAGTTTCCTTCCTGGACCCACTGGCTGTAGAAGGCAAACATAAGCAGGCTCGCACCAGTTTCCAGTGAATGTCCCCCAGGTACCCTGCTGGGCAAGGGCCATTACCAGCAACTTTACACATCAGACCTGAAGGTGTCAGTCCAATTCCAATACATCTAACCTTCATTTTAGTATCCCACTCCTCAGTCTAAAGCATCTCTATCACCTTGGTGCCATATGCAGTACCTGATCGGTGTTTTCTATCCTATACACAGTGCCTTACAGTGTGGTAAAAAGCTTCTAGGAGTTATAAAAAAGTAACTGTGACAAGCAGAATCAGGCAAATTTTAATGACATTTAGCCAATTCTCTTATTCTCCAAGAGTTTTCCAAAAGGCATCCATCACGAACAGCAGATCAGGACTGTAATATGTAGTCTAACACATTGAGCACTGAAAAAAATTTACCTAGAGCCTGAAATGTTTGGTACAGATGAAAACACATCACTTGATAATAATACCAGAATACCCGAGTGAAATGACACTGCTTGCTTCTCTGGGCACAATTTCTTAGGGTGTGTTCAACGGGTGAGTAAAGAAATTGTTCTTCTATTTTCAGCGACAACTCACCCAAGTTTCAGCATTCCTTAGGAGGTGGGAAAATCTTCCATTTGAGTATATTCTGCTTAGTTGTTACCTATCTCACATTTTAGGCCTTCTGTTCTGAACAAGCCACACAAATTCAGTACCCATTCGTCCAAGCTGCAGGAATTATTCAACAAAGAAACAAAGGCAGAAAACAGAGGTCATTGAATGAGTTCTTTATAATAGAAGGAAGAAGTCCTGCTGCATTGCAACCTTATGTGTGAACACCACGCATGTCCTTCGCTTTGGCTCTCTCGAACGTTGCAAGTCACTAGGTCTTTGCCAAACCAAGAAGTATGTTTGTGCATAACTGAGGTCACCGCTTTTGTTTCAGGGGGATGTTTACCACTCTCTGCAATAGAGCAGCTGAAAATGAAGAGGCACAATAAACAGCGTGCTCAGGGGGAAAAAAGATGAGGAAAGGTCCTTTCGGTGTTGTTGCTCTAATCTATAAAAATGCTTGATGTTGGACTACACCATTAAGGCGGCATGCAGAAGGTACAAGATTACAGAGAGAATGTCATGGGACCAGAGGAGGTCCTGGGTAAATGTGACCAAGTCAACACACTTGATGATGCCAAATCTATCATTACAAATTCTTTAGTTTGGTGCCTCATTCTGAAGCCTTGGGGACTTGCAAGCTTTTAAAAAATAAAAAATATGGGGTTTTACTTAAGTCAGGAATTTAAATGAACATAATTTGAGAGCTGAATCTATAAAAGAGTCATTAGATACCATGAAAACCATGAAGAAAGGAGGTGTTAATAGCAACATCTCAAAAAAACATTTCTTACACATTCTTGTGTATGGAAAGGAATTTTATCACAAATTGCTGGCAATTCCTCCCCACTAGCATTCTTATGCCAGGTATCAGCAGACTGAACGCCTCCATCATCGAATCACACTGCTGCTGTTCTAGCACTGTTGCAACACGACCCTTTTACTACTAACAGGCACATCCCAGATGTTCTCCTGCCATTTTCAAAATCTGAGATAACAAGCCATAAATCAGTGTTATGTTTATTGTCCACAAGACAGCACTGAGCAAATCAACTCCATTACTGTATTTTATTAGCATACCTGCTAGCAGGGGAATAAAAAAGGGAAAGCATAGCTAAGACAAGTAAGTAGGCATGAAATTCTAGGACTGGGAGAGACTGGGAGAGCTGCTCTTCATTAACTTCAATGTCACTTGAAAAAATAATAATGGTGTTAATCATTTTCAAGATGTTTCTTTATGTTATACCTTAAAAAGCCAAAGTTTGGCTTTATTCTCTGCTGGTGCATGCCTTCTGTTAGACCACTGCAAAATGCTTCTCACCTGCACGGCAGAACTGCACTCAATCTTCACACTTGGAAAAGAACTACAGAGATGCAATGCAATAATGAGGATCTTGGACCTCAGTAGCAGGCAATCGTTTTTTAAATGCAATATTCTTTCGTTAGTTCACTGAAAGGAAAATTTAGTATATGCGGTAACGTGTGAGCACAGAGTGTACACATATACACAGTTTCTATGAGGCAGTGAACGTACAAAAGGGAATGAAGCTTGCCCACCATTTCTATCAATGTTATCCCACATAAAATCACTCAGCAAGTTTCAGAGCACCAAAGCAATTTAGAACACACAGCAACAATGAAATCCTTAATGAAACATCTTCAGCTAAAGCGAAAACAGTTATTTTCTATTTGCTTTATTATAAAACATGCATCAAAATGTTTATTTTCATTGGGCATCTATTTCTACATCTTTACCTCTAATTATTTCTGTTTACAGTTATTAATTTATTCACAAAAGTACAAGTGTGCCCTCTAGTGCCTGAAATATGCAAATTGAGTGATATTAAAGCACTATTTTTCTTTTCCTTTGAGTGTTGAAGGATTTGAATCTGGATGTTTCCTGAGTCTAGGATAAGGTGTAACAGACAAAAAAGCATGCAGGAAGGTTTTATTCACATCGTATTGCTAAGCTGACCAGGGGAGTCCAAAACTTTTGTTCTCACCTGACTAAACTGATCTGCCTTGGTTTTCTTGGGCACCGTGAAAGCCTGATGGTTTGTTAGAGGAAGGCAACAAAGAAAAAACATGAAGAAGGAAGGTCTACTGACTGCTGAACAAAGACATGCATTACTATAGGTAACACAGTCTCCAAGCGAGGTAAAAATAAAGGAACAAAATACAAAAAAACACTGGTGGCGTTTGCTCTTCTCTGATTTGAATGGAAACATGCAAATTCAAACACCAAAAAAAGGAAGACTAGAGGAACTGTGTTTTCAAAGGGACAATGTTTGATTTCAAGTTGAATCAAGAGGGGAAAAGGAAATCATCTCTTCATAGATTAGAATCACACACTGCAGAAGCAGGCATGTGTCATCTCTGTATTACAGGTTAAGGCCAAGAACATGAAAGCACTACTGGATGCATCCTTTCTCTGTGTGTCCACATCTCCTGAGCCCTGATCCTCTTATAGACCCTCGCTCTGTGACAGAGGACACTTGGAGGGCTGCAGAGCTGCCCCAGCAACAAAATCAGGAACATCCCTACCCATGTTGTCAGATCAGACAGCTTCGTAGCTAGCTCTGTGGCATTTGTGGAGGCAGTCTCTCATACCTCCAAATCACATTCTCTGTTCAATTCAGGCACACAGGTACGGAAATGTAGATTACCCCTTCAGCATGTTGCAAGCTCTTGAGATCTGGTGGCTTCTACTTTCCTTCCCTACGTAATTCGAATGTATGGGAGCTGAAATCCACAGAATTGAAAAAGCATCCTCCTTAAACTTCACTAAAGAGGAAGACGCCAATAAGCAACCTTTATTCTTGGATGTCCGTTTGTTTGGGTTTTGTTTTTAAATGGTTGGGATTGGTCCTGTGCTCCACCAGGAATGTTCAGCTGCCCACTCCAGCACGATGACATTCAGAGCGTAGGATGAAGCCGTAATAGCACTTACAAGCCCTGTTCTTTATTGCATCCTGAGCCATTTGTAATAAAATTACCAAAGCAGCTAGAACTGCCCTCCTCATCTGCTCTTGGACTCCCGCTTAGCAAAGTCCTGGGCACAAAGCAAGCTTTCTGGCCTGAGTCTGGTGGACGCATGAAGATATTTAGAGAGCAACACTAGGAAGGGCACAGATTTCACTTCCATAACTTCAGCACCAAGAGGGGCAATTTTCAGGCCTAGTATTTAGTATTCACTGTATAAATACATATATAAACTTATTCATTGTGTTATTTATGTTACATACACACAAATAACCTGAAAAAAGAAGAGGCTGCAAAAGAAGGAAATATAGCAGTGAGCTTACCTTGTACTCTACAAATTTTTATTTTTATTTTTTTAATTTTTGCTAAGTTGTCCAGCCCTTCTACATGCAACAGCAACCTACATGCTACAAAAAAAAATAAAAATCAATACACTGATGTCTCATTAATTGTGCCAACAGCAGCGAGCGGGGACATTTCACCTCCAGCGCAGACACCCGCTCGCATCCCTTTATTATGCTGAACAATACCCATTTCAAAATCTCATCTGGATTTCTTTAACTGCATACATTTGCGCCGGGTTGTCCCAAGTTAAAACCGCGCGCTGCCAAACTGCTCTTCACTGTACAAAATGGAGGAGGTAGGAATGCATGAAATTGCATTAGGAGTAAATACCCTTTCCCTAGATAGGCGGTCGCGAAAGTGGCGGTGGAGAACTGGCATTTTCTGACTCAGCAGACAAAGGCAGTGCTGGCGGGGAGAGCTTTATTAGCTCTGAGCCCTATTACCACAGCAGAGGCGAGCCGACAGACGTACAAGCGGACAGACAGACGGATGGCAGCCCCGGCTCTGCGTCACCAAACCTCCCGGCCAGGTTCTGTCGGCAGGACCAGTTCCCGAGCATGACCCAGCTCCCTGTCCCCCACCCGCAGCCTCACAGGCTGCCAGAGGCAGGATCAGGCCCGAGCCTCACTTTTATCGAGCACGGTGAGGCCCCAAGAAGAGCCCAATTAACTTTGAGTCCCAAGCTGAGTTTACCAGAGGACAAACAAAGAAAATTCCTATCATTCCTCGAGCTTTTGCGCTCAGCCTATTCATCACGGAGACCCCACAGCTAACCTACAGCCCCAAAAGTCTCTTTAGGATGATAAAGCCAAATTTGATGCAATTCCTTAGCTGCCTGTTTTGGCTCTTCCTGGCTTTCTTCCCAAGCCAGAGACCCTCAGGACAAGTTTCTGGTTTTGCAGAGGTGCTTTGGTAGAACGGGCAGCCTGACAGGTGTGCAGGGCTGCTGCAGAAACCCGACGTCACGAATAATTACCAGGCCATTTAATAAGGCAAAATAACCGCAACAGTCCATGGCTAGTGTTTGGGAGGACAATTTATCTTTAGAGGCTCATTTGTGCTGTGTTCAACTCACCACGATCCTTATCCCTATTCAGCTCTCTTTTAACGCCTAAAATAAATTGGAAAAGCATGAATATGTCAGAAAGAAAGGAATAATGATAAAAATCTTCTCCATTGTTTTGTTCTGAAGTCACTTGAGAGACTTCAGTATTAAAAAATTAGAACTCTTTTTACAAGAGACTGAAGAGCAGTGAACATAAAAAAAAAGAGCATTATCTCTTCCTCATCCTACAAAAACTGCTAAATACCGAATGGCGACGCATGAGGGAAAGAGGAAGTACCAAAAAATTAGTAAAATTCCCCTCGTTCAACAAAATCTTGAAAGAAAAAAAAAACAGAGAAGCAAAATACTCCTTGATACTGAAATAACTCTCCTGTATTGAAGCTAACAGTTTCAAAAATCAGCTAGAGGGGCTGCTTCTAATTTTACCCCTTGTGATCAAGCAGATTATAAAAAAACAGTCTGAATAATGGGCCCAGAGAGTAAATACATACACACACACACACCTACGTTATGAAATTAGTTGCCATGATGTGCTGTTCCAGCATCAGTCAGCCTTCTAGTCTCTTATTTCCTACCTGTATAAAAATAAATACCTCAGAAACTTTGCCCTAACAGTTACCTTCCAGTTTTATTGGATAGCCTTCTCACAGCAGCCATTAAGTGGGGAAGAAAAAAACAAAAATCCTGAAAAACTTCAGTGCTAGGCACTTTGGAAAAGCTCAGAAACATGAGACAGAAATTGTAAGAATAATATTCTTCCAAGTTAGTTTGGACAAGGCTTGTTTTCCTCGAATTACACATTTACCCATGTTGTTGTGTATGTTTAAAAGGCAGCGTGAACACCCTACATCGGACGTTCTTTTAAAATCAGTAGCTATACACATCAAGAGCTGCAGGATAAATCCACGTACAGAAAAGTTACCATCAAGTTAAATGGCAGGAAGAGAAAGATCCTCTTCCAAGTATTTGCTAGTATATCAACTCTGACAGCGCCAATGGTCTCTACTAAAGAATACCACCTGAACTGATTTCTGGTCCAAACTAATTTCAGAAAAAGTAGGGAATCTCACAGGAAGACTGCCTTCTTTGCAACACCCCTGTCAGATTTAGTCTCCAAATGGAAGGCACTGTCTTTTAATTAATGAAATAGACATCCCAAATATGACCACTAGTCCACAAAGGTGTATAGACTTACATCATTTTTATAACAAAGTAGTTTATAAAAATCCTACTTGTTTTTCCTTTTCCATCTCAACAACACAGACTTGAAAACACATCATGGTGCCAAGTTTTATAAAAAGATTACACAAGCTTGCTATAAACGTACTGATTTGCTACACTCTGTGTTCTCCAATAATTTGCATCCAAGCGCACCTTCAGTGACATTTTCAGCCCCCTTCTTCCTCTTCAAGGAAATCAAAACTATGTAGAAGTGGTAACAACAGCTCAATTTTCCAGGCAGCCTCCACATAAATAAGGGTACAACAAAATGCAGGTGTGCTGGGACTGGAGCATCATCTCCCTGTGAATAACGAGAAACTTCGCTTGCAAGAAGCCACGTCCTTAGGGTCTTACAGATTTCCTGAAGGAATTTCTACCTGTATCCATGAAAATGGATCTTTCTGGGTGATGGTCAGTGGCAGTGCCCATCCCTGTGTGAAATAATCTATAAGGAGAAAACCTTCTTCAAGATGGTTTACACTTTCAGTAGGTACCACTGTACAGTATTCCTCAAATTCTGGATTGCAATTAGGAAGTTTGTTAATTTTAGTGCTGCTGGTTGCAATTGCCTTTTCCTGGAAAAATCAGGAGGCCATCTAAGACTGGACACAGCACTGGGGGTACTGAGAGATGTCTTCTATTCTAGTATCTAGCTGCCATCCCTGAACCTCCACCCCATTCCTGCTTTTTAGAAAACAAGGGTAACTAAACCAGTGATATTCTTTCTGAAAAGTCACAGTAATGCAGCAATTAGGAGCATTAGGTGTCAGCTAGGGATTGTTATTCTCCACTGCCAAATCATATTTTTGTGTATTGTACAAGAGAAAGTGGCTTTAAATCCACTGCAGGAGTGGCCTTTTATGATGTAATTAAATTAAGTAAAAGGATTAGTTGTCCAAAATTAGTTCCACCACAACAGTCAGTTACAAATCACTTGGAAAACAACTCACACTTGCAAAGGATGATTTTTTTTTTTCTTAAGAAACGATGATGTCTTGGATTCTTAATTGCTTTGTGCATTCAGAGATGTATTTCTGTGATTGCAGAAACACATAAAACATCTATGCGAGTACTTCTCCCCCTCTTCATAAAGGGCATTTTTACAGACATCAGAGCTGCTTCTTAACACTATCAACCAAATAAAAGGCTGACAGAGAACTGAAGCAACCTGAGTGGACTCAAGACAATGTTTTTATTCTCCCTGCATTACCAGACACAGACCAGCTCAGCCCCTACCACCATCGGTTCTGCACCTCTGCCTCAACACACCCTCCAGCACCGCGAGCATCCCCAGTGCATTACAGAAAGCTACCCAGGGTAATCACGCCTGCCTTGGGAGACTGATGCAGTGTCATGACAACGCAAAGTAATTATTGCTTTCTTAATAAACAGCAGAAATGCTACTTCTTAAAATCCTAATGAAGCCGCATCTTTATCCCAACGTTGCCTGTTCAGTAAAGATTTCAATACTCTGGCACAGAGCTAAGCTATTCAGGACAGGGTTCTGTTGCCTAAGCCAGGCCTCCTGTGCCATGAGAAGTGATGGAGACCCCCCCCCCCAGGGACTGACAGATGTGCCAGCAGGCCCCCAGAAGACATCCACCCTTCTGGAGCAGTAGGTGGAGGCCAGGCAGCCCATTTGGATGGCCAACTCATAGGGTGGATTAAATTTGGCCAGCCCCAGGCTTTGCAGTGGTGTTCTTACACCCCACCTCTTAGTCCTGTGGTCACCAACTTGTGAGCATTTACGTTTGGGCTCCCTTTCAAGCACACAAGTAATCCCTGAGGTCAACAGAAGGGAGGTTTGGTGGAAGAGTCACACCTAAACGTAAATATCCTCAAGATCAAGATTTAAGAGCCACGGCCTTTGAGCCCTCACTCATCACAGCTCTCCTGTTGACCTTGTGCAACATTGGCGAGATCAGCTACATGCAGAAGTGTTAGCAGTCACAGGAGCTGAAATCTGTTTGCAGAATGTGACTTTCAGCCGAAGGTACAAACCCGTAATTATTATAATAAAAAGGGTAAAGACCATGGGATGAGGAACAGATTCATTTATAATCTTGAAAAAAATATCAGGAAGGACAGCTTTGTGTTCTGCCACTGCCTCTTATTTGAAGGCAGAAAGGCAGGAAAATTGGTAATAAAAACTCTTGATTTCACAGAGGCTACCCCAGAAGAGGAGGAGAGTCATAGGGGAGCACAGCGCGCTCGATATTTTTGCGTTTTGGTGCATAGCCAAGACATCTGCAGAAGCCAAAATAGAGCGTGCTAGGGACGGGCTCCTGAACAGCTCCAAACTGCACCACCAGGGACTACCTCCGCTCTACGCAGTGCTCCTGGCCCCAGCAGAGGTGATAATTTATTGTACAGCTGGATGGATTGCTACACCTTAAAGAGCTAATCGAATAATTTTTCTTTAGAGGTATGCACATGAAACTTTCACTAAAGCAGACGGGCCTACATGCTTATACCTGGCTTTGCAATGAAGGTTATTTGGTGATTTTATACTGAAGAACTGCACTTCTGTCCTACGAAGATGCAGTAGGATCCAAACCCTTTTCCCAATGGCACTTTATAAAGTTACAGTGTGCTCTGAGGACATCACATGTCAATGCACTTGTATCACCTCGTAATTAGCTGTAATTACTATATGATGGTTTCCAGACTTAAGCACAGTTAACCATTAACCTGTGTTTGCAGACCGTATTTGCCGAACAGCATGCCATGTTCCTTCATTCCCCAAAGCTATGTCATCGCCCAGTTACAGCCCTTATCAGAGGGGCCAACCAAAACAGTGTGTGCGGGGGTGAGGGGAAAAGGCCACAGATATCTAGTTATTACTTATATATATGTGTATATATATATATTAATCAAATGCAGCAGTTTTCTATAAAAGCTTGTCAAGAAACAAAACAAATGAACAGGGGTACTGCTAGCTTTCACGCTTTCTGAATCAAACACTCACATATCCGATTCCATTCTTGGTGCATACAGAAGGCTAAGAAAAAGGGGAATGAAAACAATTCAAACTCCCAGCTAGATTTCCTTACTGTGCCTAATCTGTGCATGTACACGTCTGTAAGGGGGGGATGAAAGATGTACTTTGAGTCTCCACCATAGCATAACCCTAATTTAGTTGTTTCTTCCATAACAATGAATACATTGTTAACTCTTCCACTGGCAGGTTTGTGAAGCGTTTGCAGTAAGATTCAGCTGCTGCGAAAAAATACAATATAAGGAATACTGCATTCAGTATTTATTAACCATTCTAGCAATAAGGATAATCAACAGAATGCCAAGGGTGACAAAAGTTTTGTACGCAGAAGAATGCTGTGCTTCTTGAACCTTTTTTTTTTTTAAATGAGTAACACTGAATGGGTTTGTGCAATCACATCTGTGGGACCTGCCCTTCATTATATTAGAAATTGAGGTGTTACAGATCTCTGCTAACTTTAAAGGAAGTGCTTGACACACAAATGTACCATGAGATAAACTGAAATAACCTGTCAATCACTCACATAATGACCATTATATTCAGAGAAGCATCAAGTACTGTATTTGCATCAAGTACTGTATTTGAAGATTGCTTTGCTGCTCCTTTTCATTTGCTGGGGAAAAAACAGGAAGGATTTAGAAATTCCAGACACTTGTCACCCAGCTGCCATCAGTATTCCACTTCCACACAGGCCCTGTGGCAGCCTGCCCCCTGCTGCAAACCGTTCACCCCTCTGGAAACTAAACCTATGGCTTTAAACCTATGACTTCCAGCTGCTGCCACAGCAACAGAGCCTGAGAAAGGCCACTGGCTGCTAGCTTGCCAGCATGAGGAGTTCCTCTGAGGTCTCCAGCGCTACCTTCTGCTGCTGCCCCAGCTGGGGAGCCAAGGTTTGTCACAGACAGACTCATCCTCCTCTCACTGCTCATGCAATGCATCATCTTGTCCAGCAAGACGCACTGGCACGACCCATAAACCAGATTGCTCAGTGGCACGTTACCTGGAAATGCTACGTTGGGATGGAGCCAGGCTGAGATTATGAATGACTTCAAGGGATTTCTCAATAAACCCATGAAATTAGCTCCGCTACCCTGCTAAAATGAGGTATTATTAGTGCTAACAGCAGCTATTTAAATATTCCAGCACTTTTCCAGCAGATTTCCTGTTCTGAAGGCCAGGAAGCGTATGGAAAATGGAAGGAGTTTGGTCACCCTGGCTGGAGGACTTCTGATGCAGCCTCGGGTGGTCCAGGCAGTAGCTACACAATGTACTGGAACAGGCTTTTACGCCAAATTCAATTCTCAGCAGTACAAAAAGCATTCATCTTAAAGAAGCTTTGGGAGGATGAGGAAATCTAATCCTAGAGGGAACCCTCATGCCCGTGTACAATAGAAATCCCACCCACACCAAAACAATTTTCTGGACGCACATCAAATAACATAGCACTTCAGGACAAATGCTAAAATTACTCAGCTCTGACCTGTGTCAATATGGGCACTGGGCTTCCAAAACTGATGCTAGGAAAGACTCCACTTGTCAAAAACTTCATGAAAGCACTGATTTAACATTACTGGCACATTACTGATGGTAGTATAGGTACAGACCTTTATAAAATACACTTATGACATGAAAATATTCCTTTTTTTTTGAAGGACTAATTAAAAGCTTTAAGAGTTTTTCTTTCCAGATGCACTCAGTTGACAGTTCTCTCCTCCAACACCTAAGTGTAAGAGGCAAACTTCTACCAGGACATTTGCAAAAAAACATCTCCAACTGGATTTACAGTCTACAATCAATCTTACTTCATAATGTTTGTATTTGAGGGGAAACTATTGGAAGTGTGTAGGGAACATGAACTTTTACTTCTTAATCCTAAATCCAGTAACTTATAAGTAAAACTACCATACAACAGCATCTTAAAATTCTCAACTTCATTCCAAATGAGGAGTTTTGCATACTGGAGAGGAGGTTATTTCCCTTGGTTTTGTTCCTAATAAACAGTGCAGTTGTCATGATCTGTCTCAGCTTGGTCACTCGGTGCCTGCTGCCCCGGGTCCTTGCATACCAAGACCGTATGCCACATTACTCCCAGTACCCGCTTACGAAGACCAACAACTGAACACAGTGAAGATCTACCATAGGCAGGGTTTAACCGAAGAAATACCCAGATGTTTTGCTGTTCCATCACCACGCACTGGTGGTTGATGACGAGGAAGGAGGAGAGGCAGGCACGGGGCGCCAGCTGAAGACCTGCAGGGGGGCAGCAGCCCCCGCGCCAGCTCTGTCCCCGGGCCGTCAGCGCCGCGAGTGGCTCAGCTCTGCCGCTGGGCCCAACACGAAACGAAACGCAGCGCCGCCACTCCTGCTGCCTGGCTCGCTCCCGAAATGCCAGATGCCCTGGCAGCTGATAACCTGTGCACATCCCAGCACGTCATTCGGGGCCGAGGGGAATTAGAAGAGGGATCTGGCAGAGGCCGGGGGAGATAGGAACAGCACACGTGTACACGCATGAATGCCTCTCCCCTCACATAGCTCTAAATAAAATTAAGCCGCTCATGTCATTTCCACTGCCAGATTAGCTCAAGCATGTTAAATTCCCAATTCATCTCATTCACCTCACTTTCATCCATACTACATGCTGCCTTCTATTCATATCCACAGCGATCACTGACAGCAGCAGAAAAAGTAGCATAAATCCAGCAACAAAACCCTCAGGAGTGAGAAGTTAATGGGAACTTCAAAACTACCTTTTCCCCTCTTATTTCTTTCTTTTTAAATTTTACTAGTATGGTATTAACATGCTACAGCATAATTACTTAACCATTTTATTTCTTTCGCTGCACATAAGAGATTAAAGCACTGAATTCACCCAAACCAAGTCAGTTTAGTTAAGCAGGTGAAGGAGTGGTTGGTTTGGCGGTCAGCTTTTTCCCTAGCCAGGAACCACAGCCCTTCTCCTTCACCTTTCAATTAAGCCAACCAAGGAATCCCCTTAGAACTATGGCTTTAAGCAAAATGGACAAAAATAAGGAAATCTCAAAGCAAATCAAACAGATCATTCAGTGTAACAAATAAAATAGCAGAGCAACAGCAAAAAGGGTGGTAGGGGTATAAGCAAACGCCCAAAACTGGTTTCCTTATTCCAATATTTCTCTTCAGTTTTAATTACAAATCTTTCACTCAGTTTTCAATTATGGGTCATGCAGTTTCCCTTTAGACAAGTATAAAATTGTTATGGCATGAAAGCAAGGCTTTTAAATGTACAGATCTCAAAGTACAGGGTCTTGGAACAGAAAACAAGGCAGGCAGGACGGGAAGGATGTCTATGTCTATATGCCTATGGATGCATACTTTGAGAATAAGAAGCAGAGGGGATGTTTGCCTGCATGTAAAGAAGTACATGTATGCATGTATGTACACGTCCTACATGCATACCTAGAAAGTAACTTAAAATGCCATAACTGCTGCTTTTGTATCACGTCACTGTGACACATGCAAAGAATAACCCCACCCGCTCCCCCCAAAAAAACACAAAACACAGCAGATAAACATAACCCTCAACTATATTGGTTTGTGCAAAGAAAAATCTATTCTATTGAGTTGGCAAAAACTCAATTTAATCCAGCATTGCATTTGTGGAAGCTAATTCAGGAGGGGTTTAGAACTTATTACCAGGTCGTAAGCATTTAAGAGAAGAAAGGGAAGACTTAACCGAAGAAGACTTCTGAATGTGATAGAAGTGAAAGGCACTCCTGGCCCTTTCTGGAGGGTAGCTAAGCTAATTACACGTTAAGAATGTATAAAACCAGGACTACCCTTATAACAAACACTGAAGCTCTCACACATTACAACTTTAAAGAACAATATAAAGTCTTCACAGATCAAGAGATAAGTCCGTTTTTGGGATTCTTGGCTGGAAAGAAATATGGAGGACATGGAAAAATGACCAGTGGTACACATTATATTTTATCCTGCACATACTTTGCAACATGAACTGGTAGTATTTAATGGCAACTAATAATTCATTATTACACCTCAGAAACAAAAGTGGATATTAGAGAAACACATGGAACAAGAGCAGTATTTCTTCATCATCTAATTATCTTGATAAAGTGACTATATGCTTCATACAGACATCAGCAAAACATGTTTATGGAACTGAAGAATCCCTCAGGCTGTCTCTAGATGACAGGGAGATTATTCAATCCTGGACATTGTAGGGTGTGTGGACCTTCTGAGTATGCAGAGAAATCCGAAAGGAGTTAGTGGAAACTGCCTGGGCCTGAATTTCAATATAGTTCCTTTCACTGTGTTTGTTTGTTTTCCTCCCTCTCAAGTCTAGCTAGTTTCATTCGTCCATTTGGAAGGTGCAAAGAAGAGGCAAAGATGGTTATGTGGTGTTGTTGCTGTTTTAGGTTTTGATTTTTTTTTTCTTAAAAGCTTGCAAAATAGAGTTGTAACAGGCACAGCTTGACTTAGAATTAGGTATCAATTGCAGTCTAGTTAAGAACTAATATACCTTGTAACATCAGCTTCTTCATGTTTTCCTTGTCTTAAGAAGCCTACCCTGACCTCAGCAAGGTCTGGACCTTTGTTTTCCAAATCCTGTCAAAGTACCTAACAACAAACTCCACAAATTAGTGCATTTTAGAGGTAACCACTTCAACTCAAACTTACGAAAAGAACCACAACAACACACCATGTTACCGCTTCCCTCAGTTGAGGGATGCACAATCCCTGTATTTTGGTGCCTCTCACTCAGCCTAGACCCAGCAGAGCCCCCCCTCAGCCCCAGCTCTCCACCCCCGCAGCATTGTGCAGCTCACCTACCAGCGGGCCGAAGGAGTCATCTAGTGGCCGTGAGGACTTCCTGCAGCCTCCCCAGCCTTGCCACTCGGGATCAGGGCACAAAAAATGTTTCTGCACCCTGAACACCAGCACAGCACTGGCTGCAGTCCGCTGGAGGGGCTTCATCTGGAGGTCCTGTGGGTCAGCAGCCACACGCTCCCAGCAGCCAGTTTCACGACGTGCTGCACTAATCCTCCCTATCGTGCCTTAACCATCAATTACCCACTTTTGACCAACGTCAAGGCCAGATTTAGGCTCTCTGCTTCATAAACACATTTGGGAGTAGATGAGGTTGCATTGCTTCTGGTATGTAGCCTGTTGTCCTTCTTTGAGCAAGTAAGTGGTGGAAAGCAAAGGCATTTTCGAAATAACGTAGCTACACACGCTAAGCATCAATTTACTTAGCGGTCTTTACCACTGATTAAGAGGCAAAAGAGCAGAGCAAGCTAACTCACCTTCCCCAGCTCTGATCCCTGCTCTACCACAAATCCATTGCACTGGTTTGGACGAAGCACTTAAGTGTTTAAGCAAGGTTTCTCATCACGGAAGAGCTATCTGCAAATAACGTGCAAAGCTGGGCAAGAACCGCAACACATGAAACAAGTATTTACAGCATGATTTAAAGTAGCACTTCAATAAACAGTATAAGTAGGTATACAAATCTTACTGTTAAACTCCATAAAAACTTGTAATGCTTTTATCAATTCTCTATCCAACAGCACCAGAAATTTAGGGTAGTGTAATTTCATCAGAAATCTTCCAATATTAATCCCTAGAATGGTGATTGTAACCACATAAAAAATGAAGAAAGGGAAAAGATCAGCACCTCCACCCTGGTTTTTCAGATAAATATTTTAGTTTGAAACAAACCAGGATTCCAACCAACTTTGGTTACTCCGTATTTATCTTTGTCACCCGTCCTGTGACAGCATCACAGGCACTTGATCAAAGCGCAAGCTCGTCTGAAATTTCTCCTTCTTTCTGGAAGTCACTTTGCTGCAAAATTAATGCTAGGCTCTGGAAGAAAGTGTTGCTGCTCTTCTTTCAGAGAGAGTAGAGGAAGACTGACGTTTGCCATGTCCATCTTTTCAATTTAAATTCTTGCACTCTTGCTCAGGGATAGACACAATGCAGCAAACATCACACACCGAACACCCTCCGCACCATTTTCTAACACGCACCTGACTCATGCACTTGCTGTCCTACAGCTTACTCTCTGCAGCCACAGCCCCACCCCGGGAATCAGGAAACAGGGCTTCTTCGGGCCTCTCCTGGACAAGCCAAAAGGCTCCCTAAAGTTCATGCTCAACTTCCCTGTGACTCACAGCCTCCTTCACCACTGTCCAAAAGGTGTCACCCAGCTTTATCCATCAACCCCACACATCCCTTGGGAAGTTCAAGTGAAAAGCACTGTGAAAAGTGCAAGTTACCTTTCCAGTACTGTAAAGAAGCCCTGACCTATTTCAAACTGCAGCTGACGGCAGAAAGTGGCGGTTCACAACTATAACAACAGCTGAATAACAAGGACAAGCCTTGCAAGCCTTATTGTCAAGAGCTGAAGAGAAGCTTCCTTCAAAACGAGCAGCAGCTATGTGATGTTTAAAGCCTGTATTTAGCTCAGCCTCTTTCTGCTCTCCCCAGGCAACACCTCCATCTTGTTTGTTCATGGGTCTAGCAAATCCAGTGCTGGTCAGATCTGCTGTACGGAGGGGACCTGGAGGAGAAAGGCGGGATCTAAAGCACTTTGCTGTCTGCAAGGTGGGGACACCTCGCCCTAGCAGGTCAGAAATCACCGTGAGCTGGTTCTTGGCACTCACTGCGCTGGGGATGAGTCACGGCAGCATCTGGACGTTAGAGGACAATTCTGCAACCTAGATCTACTACTCTACTTTTTCAGACCTGACTTGTATTGCCAATAAAGATAACACTGTCATTCTGCAGCCTTAATTGGCCATCACCATACGAAGGATAAGGCTGCTCTTATCTGTAAGACTACTACACGAATTTAACCCATTCCGTTTTTATTTCTTAATTTTGCTCACGTATTTTACATGCAAGATCCTCTTTTGTATGAGCAATGGATGAATGGGTTCACTGCTGGTGTAAAACATGCCAAAAAATTTCACTGGAGGTCCAGAGGGAGACTGATGATGCATAGCATCTTAGGCCAAATCACGTTCCTGCCTCACACCATGCACTGAACTGTGCAAAGCGAGCAAGGAGCAGCACCAGTCATTCAAGACTTTGTCCTACCCTTACAAAAACAAGATGCACACATTATTATATGTAAATACATACACGCACACTTGTGTATACACACGTTTGTATACATGCATATCCACCTTTTTTTTTCAGATACACATAAAAATAAACAATCACAGGAAAAAAAACAAACAACCACACAGCAGTCTGGTTTGCAAAGTAGCCATGCAGAAGAAAACTAACACTGGCAGACTGTAATAAAAAGACAAAATGCAGAAAAAATGCCACCGCCACTCTTCAAGTACCTACCTACCTTTGCGTGTGGAAATTAAAGTGTGAAGCTCTTTCTGGAGCTTCTGCTACTTCTTCATCAGCGAAAGCATGGCTGCATTTAGATAGCATGGCAAGTACCTGGGTTGGCAGTTTCCTTTTGCTGAAAGGTTTGTTATACTGATCACCCCAAAAGATGACCACAATCTTTTCCCACAGACTACCTGAGAGCTTTAGTTAGGAGATTAGCTGTCCTCCTGTTCAGAGATGTTTCACACAGGGAGCATGTTATATGTTCATGCAGAGACAATACAAGCTTCCCAAATTATTTCCAGGTATGATTCCAGGAGGTTGACAACCTTAAAACAAACACATCACTGACCAAAGCCTAAGCATCTCAAGACAGGCCCTCATTATGTCTTCGTTACTCAGCAGCAGAAATCAGCTGAACAATATCAGTCAACAGATGTCTTTCTCTAAGGGCACTGCCCTTACATCACTCCTCAGCTTGCTGACCTCCAGGACAGGCTGAAATACTCCTCTCAGAACTGCTAGCCACAAGGGATTTATCTGCTTTATATTTGTCAACTCATAGTGCAGGAAATCTAATCAGAAGCAACGCAGCAAATTACTGATAATATTTAAAACATATTTGCTTATTCTGAAAACTCAGCTGCAAAGCGGCTCTTCTCCTCCGCCTCACTAGCACTTCACCCATGTATTGATTCACGTCCTTCGTCTCAGCAGGCATCTGCCAGACAGGGGATGTCCATACCTGCAGCAAACGTTTCCAGGTGGAGACTCAGGACTCACAAGCCTTAGTGGAAACTGTTGAACATGCAAAAGGAGTGTTGGACATTCACTGAAAGCCCAGCATCTAATTCAGGAAGTCTCCACCACAGTCTTATACACTTTAAATACACAATGGACAACAGAAGAGTGGGGAAGGCCTCAGCTGTGTTGCTAGAAACTTTCAGAGCCTTTTTCAAACGGAGCCTGGCTAGCTGGCTGCCTTCTTACAACCTTAATGGGGAAAGAAATAGCTCAAACCTACAAACTCTATTGGCCTTGATGAAATAAGAACCTACTTTCTGATCAAGTTCCACCAACGCTGGAGGTGTTACTGGTGACTGCAATTTTTGTCAGTGCACAAAGGCCCAGATGGCATCGGCTCACTCTTTTACCTGAGCAACTGGCAGGCATCTACACAGCTGATTCCTATTGCTGGAGTTACTCCCCATATCACCCAGCTTCAAGGAGCACCATCAGTTACAAAAAGCAAGTAATTTAGCAGAGTGTGAAACACTTAACTAGCTACATTACTATCACTTTAAGCTCTAAAAACACGCATTCTTGTAGCCAGCTGGGAACAGGAAAACTCAATTAAATTATATTCACTTCTCTTACAGACAGTTTCACTTTTGAATTGCTAGTCTGGGAAACAAATGTTTTGCTTGAACATCTGCATAAAGGCACCACTTCAATTTTATGGTATCAGGAGGTTAAAATATTTTCAAAAACACTTTGCATTAGAATAACTATGTAGCAGATGAAAAGGGAGGGATCCATTTTGAGCACCTCTGTTCTGCAGTTGATCCTGCTCATCTTTGGTTCAAAACGCACACAATTGTTCTGGCAGAATATTTTCGGGCTGCTTTTGGAGAAGAAAAAAAAAAAAAAAAAAAGAATATTTCCCTCCTAATCAAGTTTCACATCCAAAAAACCCTCAGCTCGGATGCTGCCAGGATCTCACCTCAGGTTAGCTGGCTGTCTACATCCTGAATCTGCACAGTGCACCGGCTGCCCACGCCATCCCACACGAAACGGAGGCACACATTTTGTTGTACTTTTCCCAATAAAAAAGCATTATAAAGCATTATTCTTGCTACTTACTCTCATTGAGTAGCTTCTCCATTTACAGAAGAAAGTGAGACTTAGTTTCCCTTCAAAAGAAAGATACAACCAAACCAAACTGACAACTGTTTAAGTAGTCCTTGAAATCCTTCTGGTTTTACAAAAGCCCACTGAATTTCCTGCTGTGCAAACTTGATACAAATATTTAAATAAGTTTCCTTTCTCATCCTGAAACTATCATTCCTTTTGTTCCTCTCCGGCAAACACAGTTTTTGTTTTGTGTAAAGTTTTCATTGGACAGCATCTTTTTGTTGCTTGAGATACTTGGAAATATTCAAAAACCCGCGAGGAGCCAACGCGCCGCATTTTGCTGTGGGCTTTCAGTTTACTTTGGTAGGGCAACTGAAGGAGTGGAGATGGTATTTCCAACTCCTAATTCTACTATCTGAGCAACTTCCAACCAAAACAAACACCAATCCTTTAATCCCTTGTCAAAATCCACGAGCACGGATTCCTGTACTTGCATGGAGTCTCGCGGAGGGTAACAAGGCCCTAAACAAATGCACGGGTCTACACGAGCGAATCTCAAAATAGGATCTTTATCTGGGGATGTAACATCCAGCTACCCCAGCCAAAACACAGCCCCAGGGAGTTCACGTAGAAATATTTGTTGTTGCTTTTTGCCAGCACCTAACACGCATAACAAAAGCCTGAAAACCACCAGCTAAAACTTCCTGAACTCCACAAGTCACATGGAAGCAACAATCACCCCGCTAGTTAAAAACAAACAAACAAAAAATTGAAGTACCAGCCACCAGACATATACTCTTCTTACAGGCCTGCAGAAGAGAAACTACTCTCTCCTTTAGAGATGCCCTGCCACCAAAGTTTCAGGGTAACCGATTGTGTAAGTGATTCACAGCAACCCTGTGCACCAGCTCTGGACTTAAAAAAAAAATTAACCAGCACCTTGAATCTGTAGTAAACTGGTGTATTCTGCATCCAGACCGAGCCACCTTGCTAAACTCACCTGTTAAGACACACTCACTGACAGTTTCGTGCAACTTCCAAGCACAGCTCGCTAGGCTGGGTCACATGGAGGAAAGCTCTGCAAGGCAGCACCTACTTTAGAAAGGGTCATGGGAGAAAGATAAAAGCAACATCACAACTGCGACGTTATCATCGGGATCAGTAACTAGCTGATGCTATCTAGACTGGAAGCTATCCAGACTGCAAAAACTCTGTTTAGAGGATGCATACATATCCCCATCAAAACCAAATATTGACAGCAGCGGCCCATTTCTGGGGATACGTCCTTCTTCCCTTCCATTTTAACTTAGCCTGCACTTAATGCTCCAGCACAACAAGCAGTTAAGCTAGCATAAGCCAACTCTGTAGGCAAAAGCAATCCTGTCCCTTGCCTTGCTTCTATTCCCCGCATTCCTGGACCAATTTATCTGGGGACAAGGAAGCTGTTCATACAACATGCCGTGAATCAGACTGGAGAAGGGATCCATCTGATACTGGTCAGTTCCACCTTCAGTAGAACGAAAAGGCTAAGCTAGTAAACCTCACGGATATTAACTATGACCATTCCTCCAGCCCAGTTTATTACACGACTGCAGAAACACCAGCACAGCCCCACAGGGTAGTAGTGTGCAAGCAGCTGAGGCTGGGGCTGCTTCTTTCAGCGACAGTGCTGCCAGGAGACGTGGTGTCCCACTGTTACCTCCATCAAATTCAGGCGTGGGCGTTTCACTATTACCTCTGTCAAATTAGCCTCATTCACTTTGCCAGGGAGCTGTAGTTGAAATAACTTATTGCATCTTCTGTCTGTGTTGAAGATGGGGTCAGCATTACACAGGTAGTGAACTGGAGGTGAAAAAAGACTGGCAGCTATATCCCTCACTCTTCTCTTCGTGCCTACAAACAGAGAGCACTCATTAATTAACACCTTTTCAGTCTCTCTTAAGAGGAGGGGTCGAACTTGCAGGCAGAACATCTCGTGTCCCTTCAGCTCACTCCAAAATAAAGCAACAAATGTTCACAAGCTAACAGAAGGCCAGCTTGCCAAAACGTGATAGAAGCAGCAAACGTTTTGACCCTACCCATGGACCCGGCTGACAAACCAGTTACAGGTGCTGAGGCTTTGGCTCTGCTGATACAGACTGGAATTTTTACAGCAGCCTCCTATGAGTTAGAACAACAATTCTGAAAATAACTGAAAATAAGTCCAAAAATGAGCGAAACAGCACTGCAGTCCAGCAGCTGCTGGCCTGATGCTTGACATCACACCCGTGTTCTCAGAGCTGCAGCCTGTCTGTGCAGGCAAAAGGCAAGTAAAAAGAAGGTAACTTCAGCCAGGAAGAGCTGGGTACCTGGGCCCATATGGGAAATGGGCTTGCACCTGTAGGACAAGCACATTTCCCACACATTTCTTGTGGAAATGTTAGTAAGTTAGTATGGATATTCTGAACTATCATCTCCGGAGCTGACACACTGAGACAAATGGGGGCACATCATCTTTGTAACACCCTGACAGCGCGTCAGGCGCCTTTAACCGTGGCTTTATCCCTCCGAGCGACAAGATAGCACAAGGTTAATTTCTTGAGCACAAGTCTCTAGCAAGAAGCGGGTGTAGGAGCTGTGAAGTTACAGAACGCGCCGAGGCAAAAACATGTAGGGTAGCATCCCCAGCGCCTGGAACCAAACGAGATACAGGGCCACACATGACTGGAAATTTTTATCATACTTCCTATAATGCTCCTCCCCCAGCGGTGGCCACCGACTGGACAGCGAATGCAGCCTGCTTTTCCTCTGACCGTACAGTTACCTACAGAGCTCTTATGGTACAAGAGATGAGCGTGGCCCAGTAGCACTCCAGCAAAATATGCTCCTACGTGTCCTGATAAAAGACCACATTTGTTTCACTTCATGGCAAAACCAGTGCAGTAAACTCTGTGTCACAGAGAACTGCGATGCCTGGGGTATGCTCCGGCCTGGATCTAGAGTGCAAGCAATCCTGAGCAGACCTTGGAGCCTGGGACACGTCCTCCATGGTCCTGAGCGAGGCCCTGCATTTCTTCCTACTCTCCCCGGTCACCCGTTCACCTGACTGGCAACGTGCACTGACAAACAGCAGGCAAATGAAGGATGCCACAATGCAAAATAAACAGCAAAGTGCCACCAGCTACGGACTACTGATTTTAGAGCTACGTTAGAAGGGATGTTGAGAACCTGTTTAAAAAGCTAGAAGCTGGTTAAAGAACCTGTGATGTTTACATCATCGACTTCATAGAGAAAAATGTAATACAAAAATGATGAAAAGTAAAAGCAACACTAGAAAAAGCTTTTCTTTAGAAAAAAAAAAAAAAAAAAAGTTACCCATTTTCTAGCTGAGATATTCTTCCAAGCACTCTCCTTTCTCTCAACCAAGCTGGCTTCCCCCTGTGGGATGCTTGGCAACTGTAAAAAATATATTTTTAACAATGTTTGGTTTGTTTTGTTTTTCCTACCTGGAACTTTATTTACAAACATTACACGATTTGTGTCATTCCTGCACGCATACCACATGATCCTAGACCCACAGTCACAGCTAAAAGGCTGTACAGTCTCTTTCTGGCATTATTCAGCCCATCTGAAAGTTGTCAAAGTAGCTGAGCGCGTCTGCCCTAAGCCGTTTGGAGTGAACTTTACCTCCATCGCCCGTCCTTTACAGCTCCGTTTGTCACGTTTATCCGTGCTTTTCGGTGAAAGAAAAACAAGTTTACACACCGTAAACTTTTATTGACCACAGTCCTTTGCTGCAGCGAGACCCAGCGCTTCCTGAAGGTGCTCTGTCACCACACCAGCAGGAGCCGAAGCATCTCGGCGGGGAGCCCCGGGGTGCGGCGGCCACTCGGGTGGTGCCCGGCTCCTGGAGCTATAGCTCCGGCGACCCCAGCGCCCACGCCACGCGAGGCTGGCACTCACCTCCTGCGCCCGCCAGGTCGCGGGGCTGTCCGGGCGGCCCGGCAGCCTGCCCACCATGCCGCCTGCCCTCCCGCTACGCCGCAGGAGCCCCGCGATGCCGCCTGCCTGGCCTGGCAGCCGCCCGTGAGGGCCAGCTCTCCGGACTCAGGGAAATCTCGCTCTCCTTCATGGGAGGAGTAGCCGTGCTCGGAGGAAAGCGAGCAGCAGGAAGCTGACCTCAGCAGCGCCGACGGGGCGGAGCGCAGCCCGGGCTGGCTGCTCCGAGCTCCCTCCTGGCAGTGCGGCCGAGCCCCGCTGGATGCCAGCCCCGGCTCCGCCAGCCTCTCGCATGGCAGCAGCGGGATCCCGGGGAGCCGAGCGGGGTGCGAGGCCTCCACACAGCACCCCGCAAACCCTGCTGGGGATGGCGGAGAAAGAGGAACGTCAACGCTGAGCCAACAGGATGCACGGCGAGGCAGGCGGGCTTCGGTGGGAGCCATCAGCCGCAGCTTCCACAGAAGAATCAAAGCCCCAAATGGCAAACGGGGTGCCAGCGGGTGTTCCCAACACACAGACAGAGCCTGGGCGATGCCCAGAAGGGGAAAGCAGACATCCCCGATTGTTTACACTTTTTCCTGAGTGAGACGGGATCGGCAGGGGGAGCATTCCCACCCAACGCTTGCTGTGCTCAGCTCTGAACGCTCTCCCCTCACCAGCTCGGCACCACAAGACCCACAGGTACTTTGTGCTGCAGGGAGGAAACGAAAATGAACAGAAACCCAAGCTAGCAAATCGCTGAGAGTCCTCACAGCATTTAAAGCCCCGTCTGACACCCTCTACGCTAGTACTGACAGGAAAAGTGCAAAGAGAAGCAGGACAGCCGAGCAGTTTGCGCTTTACCATTTCTTTCAGTGACTTCCTCTTGCCTGCTCAGTACAGGAGCCAGTGACATGTCCCTAACGCACATCTGAGAGATCCCACTCCTGAGCATTATGAAACCCAGCAACTTTAAACAAAGTATTTAATGACTGTTTTAAAATCCACTGTGTTTTGTCCACTTTTTTGACCCCTACTTCGAAGTATTTCCTATGCTCGGTCTGCAGACCAAGCCAGCTGTTTCCCTGCAAGCAGGCAGAGCTGGCTCACCCCTTGCCAATACACGAAAGCAGATCTTGCTGATCATCAGCTAGCACTTGACACTGCTTTTCAGCCATCATCCTGCCACCTCACTCTTTCCTTGTCTTTGTGCAGCCTGAGTAAGGACAGTGCAGAGGCCACACGGAGGGACAGACAGGATTTCCTCAAGGAGTTCCTCAGTGCTTTTCAGATAAAAGTGCAGGGAACAGTGCAGAGATGCCCACAGTACAGAGGCATAACCACAGCTCTCCTCACCTCGCTGCAGAGCCTGACCCTCTTCACTTCAAGAGTGGCCAGACAGGACTTGTGCCTTCGTTTGCAGCCTCCACGGCTCACGGCCTGCTTTTGGCAACTGCAGTTAATTTAATTCACCGGGCTGTAAATTGCAGGTTACCTATGCAGATGTACATCCCCAGCTACAGCTCCTCTGATGGAGCACTCAGCTCTGACAGCAGTGGATGCAAAGCCTCATTGCAGCAGCATCTTCAGGTGCAGCAGCGTCAGCAGAGCCGCAAGGAGACTGAAGGCAACCTACATCTCAGCACGCGGACTAGGCCGGCCAGGCTATGAGCAGCAACACGCCAGGTCCCAGCCACCTGAACCTCGACACATGCAGTTCAGCAGCTTTATCCTTCTTGCTGCACGTGCTGAAACACTCTGGTTTCATCTCCAGAACTTACTCGTTTGTTTTGGGAAATTATTAGCACTGGAGTGGTACACAGCTTCTTCCTTGCTAAGATGTATTTTGAAAGCAAAAGTGTATTGGAACTAGGAGTGTAATTGATACACTCATCTGAACAGATTTAGCAAGAAACAAAACCAAGAGTCCACAAAAACCACATGGGGTGCTGTTCTGGTGGTGGTGTGTGGACAAACCAGCTGGCAAAGCTAAAATACAGGTAGGTACATGAGTTGAGAGAGAAGCAGAAAAGACGATCCCAAACCTTTTCTGATATAATTGCTGTTACGTGAAAGCCTGTGCTTCTCTTCAAATCAGAAACCACCACCTGTGCAGCACCATTCATCACAGCTCTCTGAGTCCACCAGAAACAAAAGAGCTCCCAAGCCCACATCCCGTCCCAGGCTTATCCTGTGTATTTCAGAGAAGCTGTTTTCTACCTTTGCTTTGCACAAGGGAGAGTCTACAGCACAGAGCAATGTTTCTTCCCTACTATTCAAACTCAGATAAACTTTGGAAAGCACACTCGTCAGTTGCCACAAATGCTGGCCAGGTTTGCTATTGCTAGTGTGCTAGCCTCCTTTCCTCACTTCATGTACACATGTACACCAGACAGAGTATTTCAAGAGATACACAAGACCAGTCTCTGGCAGTCTTGACACTACAGTCTAAGACAATTTATTCCAGCTACCCAGAATACCAGAAGCACTTTAAAAAAAAAAAAAAGTATCCTTAGTAACTAAAAATCATTAGACAATTTATGAGCTAACAAATCACTTAAGATATTATTGAGGTTAAAAATACGCTCTGATTTTATCCTGACACTGTAACAAACTAAAACGCTCTCATACACATCTGTAAGTAACTTTTGCTATTTACTTTGCAAACCATTTATTGCTAGTGTTCTAGAAGACCTCCCTCTATCAGTCTCTTACTCATCAGCCTCTTACTACTGAATGGACGTGATCCCTAAGATGACAGGTCATACAAAACAAAGCTGGGGAAACACTGCCTGAAGCATTACGTTGTTTTCAGTACAAAAAGCTCCATCTCTTTAACTCTGACATTTTACATAAGAAGCTTCCTTGAGAAGCTAGAGTAACATCTGCTTGTACTTCCAAATAATTATTCTCTGCATCTTTGCCCCTCCCAAGCTGCCTTGGCTGAGGTCATCAAAACAACAAATACATTTTGAATCAAAGTTCACCATTTCAGGAGCCCGACTGTACAAGTCTTCTCCAAGTGAAGCAGTTTGTGCTTAATGCTACCAACCAGTTAGGCTCCTGTCACTATCTGTGCTGGCGAGCATTATTACCCTGTCCAGAGGTCTCTGGCTTCAGTGTAGATACCGCATTAGATCAGCAGTTTCTACACTGTGGTTGCTATTTCCTGGGGGGGCTGCAAAAGTGACTATGAAGTTTAGTCAGTTGTTGGTAGGCTTAAATTAGTTTATTTCAGGTATCCATGCACTTACCGGATAGCTTTTTTCCCTACCAATGTTTTCAAAGTAACAAAAGAAGTTGAAAACTTACTACCTTAAGTTGCATCGACTTTCTTCTTTCAGGGAGAAGATAAATTTTTGAAAACAGGCATCAGAAAGGATCATCTAACATAACATACATGTATAAGCATCCTGTTGCTACTAAATAGGGTAAAAACCTACCTCAGAAGGAAGGCAAGTAGGAAATAGCAAGCACCTCCAAGTGTATGCACGCCTGTGCATTAAAAACTCACACACTATTAGAAATTCATGCACTTCCAATTAACTAGTTCTGTACAATTTCACTACTAACTTGATTTTTATTTTTTGCTAAAACCACAGCTGTGAAAATCTGTTTATATTTGGTAATTTCTGATCCCTCATCCCGCACATTAGAGTCAGGTAGAGAGATTAGACACCAAACTGCCTCTGTTAAAAACAAAACCAATGACAAAAAACACATCATCACAAACAAAGCAAAACAGGAGGTATCTTGGTCCCACATTTGCTTGGGCCAGCACTACTCTTGTATTCTGAGCTGAAAGGCTGACTTCTCCTGGCCTGTTACTCTGCTGCTTTACAAACATTAGGATTACTTAGACACCAAGATGAGGAAGACCTGATGAAAGAAGATACAAAAGGAAAAAATAACACTGATGAATCTTGCATGGTTCAAAGTTTTCTCTTGCTAACCAGCAAGTAAATATAACAGCAAAGGGGAGCAAACAATCATTTTGAATATGTCTGAAAGACTCAAAAACATAACCTGGAAGTGACTGTCCATTACGACATGCAAACAATTCTCCCATCGATCAAGTTTGCAACACCAGTTAATCTTGGCTCCTATAAAATTCAAACGAGAATGGTGCTCACATGCATACAGAGTTTGCAGCAATATCAATAAATTATGATCTCCACTAAGCTTCATATTTTATTCCAATCCCACGAACAAATATAGTATTTATCTCTAATTCGAAACAAAGTCACTACTCAACTCGAAAGGGATACAATCTCCCAATCCACCCCTTGCATCATTCTGCAATACCACACAGTCCCTACAGGACGGAACAGGTAAGTGAACTCATCCGCATTAATAAAACATTCCAAAAAACACCATCGACAACTCGTGCGTTCAGAAATAGCAGAATCTCCAGTTTGCTTGGAAGTTTTATCGAATATTTTCATCTATGCACACGTACACACAACAGCATCCTAGGCTCTGCAGCATGCTAACAGCATACATGCAACCGCAGGTCTGCATCACCTGGACGCCACTTCCCCATTACGTGCTACACACACAGTGTCAGAACAACTTCAGGTGCAAGCATCGTTCACACATCATGCAGAAAATATCAAAGCCAAAAATCCGACTGCCAGCAGCATGCTCGCCCTTCTCCTCCTTCCCCCGCATCGTTCTCTCAAGAAGTTAATTCCCTGCTGCCCTCTGCTTTACAGAAGGTACCCTGATGCACGACACAATACAATCCTATCACAGTTGCCCCCTTTTTAGCTTTATTATTATTCCAAAAAGAAATTTAGAGATGCACAAGTTCACTTCTCACACTGTAAGAGCACATATTACCTGCAGCACAAACAAAAAAAACACCAAACCTGTTCTCCCTGAGATTAAAATGCGAAGCAGACTTCTCAAAAAGAAAACTGCATTGGTATAAACCTCTATCTGTGAGTTCTCTGATTAGAAACAATTAAGAAGACACACTTCTATTTTACTTAAAAAATAATTTTAGAAAATCCACTTTTCTTCCTAGATGTACTGCTGCAATTCTGTAAGCATATTCTTAAAAGACATACAAAGGTTCAAAGAGCAGTTAGAAAGAAAGCCATTTTGCTCCGCTAATTTGCATTAAGTTTTATGGTTCCTATCTTCCCTCCTAAATGGAAAACTAACTGTAATAAAACATCAAGCCCAATTAGAAACAGCCACTACACACAACTATTTACTTGAATGATTTCCTTTAGAGTTTTCACAGAATCCTTCAGTGGGTGGGCCAAATCTTGTCATCTTCAGAAAAACTTCCTCCAGCTTCACACCTCATCCACTGAGCGCTTCACTGAATTCCAATCTTGAAACATTTAAAAGTAAATCTTTCAAATTTAAGTTACTTTAATGAAGTGCTGGAAAACCACTGTCACAGCCTGAGTTCTGTATACAGGACACACACACACTGCGGTTGATTTTTCATGTTACAGTATTAGCTTGCACATCAGAAAGCCTGAGTTTGGCACGTAGCTGAATGTTAATAATTAAGACAGCGATCAAGTGCAATGTGAGATGTCCCTTCCAGAGCCAGAGTGCTGCAAAATCAGATTTTCTGGAGCTTGGTCCCACTGGTATCCCATCCGCCGAAATCCTGAAACCTAGCTTCATTTTGGGCTGTCATCTGTGACAACAGATCCTCACCAATCTGAATAAAACCTGACTGACTGGCATCCCCACCATGGCTAAACTCCTGTAGTGACAGTCGTGACCATGGCCAAGGACCAGCCACCACGGTGGATCGACGAGATGAGCATTACCCAGCCTTCAGCTGCTCCTTTGTTTCACCAACCACGACTTCCTCCCTGTGCTCACGAACTAACTGAACTCCAGGTGCTCCTGCTAAGCCATTAATTAGCCTTGGCTAATAGCAAGCTGGCTTTAAAAACAGCCCATCGTTTCATCTTCAGTAATAAACGTTGCTTACGGTTTCATGCACCAGAGCACGTGCTGGCTTTAATATCTCTCACCGTAATGTCCACTCCCATCCAAAGACCTGCCTCTGAATCCTGAGTTGTGAACCAGTGGCTATCACCCGTTCCTCTCCAGCTTTGAGCTTCTCTGTGTTTTGCCAGCACACTATCTAAAACTGAATGAGTCATTTTTCTCATTCAATCAAAAAAGCATGCATTTTCTTTTTTGGTCTGTGGTTTTTCTCCCCAGTGTTTGTGTGGGAATCTAAAGTTAAAAAAAAAAAAAAAGTTTCTATTATGCAACATTAACTTTACTACAAAAACACAAAACAGATTACCAACACTGTAAACTGACATTTCAAACAAGCAAAAAAGCCCCCACAAAACACGCAAAAAACATCCACAGCAACATTTCCAGGTTCAGCCATAAAAAGTGAAAAAGTCCTATGAAAAGTACTAATTGGTGCACGCCCAAATGCAGCAAACCTCTTCATCAAGGAAAACCGTACAGGCCTCCTGCATTCAAGCCTAAAACACATCTGTGGGACACCACAGATGAGGGGTGGGGCTCCTCCTGCCACTCCAGCCCGAACACAAGGAACGCAGATACCACTCTGCACATTAGCTACCTGCCTGGATAAATTTAGCAGAGTAATAGCATCCATGTATTGTGAATTAGGGAAAGGCCAAAGGTTATTTTGGTTTTGATTTGCAGGAAGAAAAAATCATTGGTTTAAGCCAGACCTCCCGTTACCAAAGGATGTAATGCTTTACAGATCCCAACGACGTCCTTGATCTATGCAGGAAGGCAACGCAGGCTCCAGTTGTTAGGGTAAAACACTGGCTCACCAGTGACAGGTTCTCCTGTTCCTGCACCCGTCCTGCACGCCTGAAGTGGAAGGCAGGTTAACAAGAACGGCTGTTTCCATGAAGACCTCACACCGTGAAACACAGCAGCCAGAGGGTACACGCTGCCACTTCTGCTATCCGTGCATTTAACCTGTCCCAGAGAGGTACAATAGCCCACGGGAGATGGAAAAGCCCCCGGCTGCTGTGGTTAAGCCCCTGCCTCAATCCCTGGATGCTCCATGGACCTGCCAGTACAGAAAAGGAGAAGGCCAGGGGTGCGGGCAGCTTCTGGCTGCAGTGCTGAGTTTAAGTGAGAAATGGAAAAGACTGCTTTAACAAGCAGCTTGGAGGAGTTTAATGCCTTCCATGCCTTCCCCAGTGCTCAGTTTGTTGTTAAAATGATCCCACGATTATAACATGATCTCTTGACTTGTGTGTGGGTGCAGATTGCAAACTCAACGGTGTCACTTGTAGACCACTGTGGTGTACAAGGTGTACAAACCACATGGACACACACAATTTCCCAACTACGGATACTTACTTAAATACTCAACACTGTAATTGCTGTTGTTTATTTATTTGTTTTAATCCTACATTCTCTGCATAAGACTGGCAAGAGAAGAAAGCTATACACAGCCTTGAAGGCTCACGCTGCTGCAGGAACACAAGGCCTGGCTCAACAACTGGAGCACTTACTAGTTTAGTCACCACATTTACAGCTCCTTGTCACGTGGACGTACCTGACTTCCTTCAGGTCACTAGAAGACCAGCTTGATCTGTTTAAGCAGGTGGCAACACCACCTCCTAGACACTCCACCGATTGGCACTCTGCTGCTGATAGTTGAGATAAATGCAGGTAGCTCGGCTGCAGCGCTGACTGACTCCTGTATTTCACATGCTTTCTTAAGGATTTTCATTTCCAGTTGTGGCTTCTTTAAGGGAAGGTGGAAGAACGGAGTAAAAACTCTAGCTTGAGCACCAAAGGAAACGCACTGGTCCTCCCTTGCCACCCCCACTCCTATAAAACCCAGGAACAGGCCCGCTGATCAACCGAGTTCATCCCCAATGAGTTTGCTCTTTCAATAACCGCAACAAATCTTAGTATCAAAATAAATACCAAGTTAATTGAATAATAATTTCCCAAGAGAAAGCACTGTTTTCAACACCCAGTGTTATAAAAGAAATCCATAAACAGGATTTGCAACTTGCTAGGGTAGGAAGAGCTGTTCATGCAGCCCAACCAGATCTTGCAGCCCAACCAGATCTTGCATCCCAAAGGGGCGTCCACAACGTGCCCTCCTTGCATATGGCACCGAGCACCAGGGACTGGCACTGACGACTGCGGGTGGTTTCAGCAGCCCCATGCTCCTAGACACCGAAACCGGATTTAAATAAACTAAGCCAGCACAAGGAGCAGCCGCTGCAGCATCCCAGCACTCTGCGTGAGCTAATTTACCCTTACTCACTGCAAGTTAAATTAGCGGGCGCAGAGCTCCGTGCTATCACTGCCAAACCACTTCTGATGCTTGTTCTACCTTATTTAAGGCACGCTCAGGTAAACTACACAGCACAGCAGTCTGCAATGTAGACGTACCCTTAGGGTCTGACGTTATGCCAGGTTGGACTTGAAAATGCTCCATTTAAAGGAGGTGCTTCTAAAAAGCTGGTAGTAAACAGTCCTTTGACTTCTTGGAAAGACCCTGGGTCCTGCACAGCCAACTGCCTAGATCTCAAGCTTCCTCAAATTCAACTGCAAAACACACTTGGGAGGGACAGAGACAACTCTTGGCCTTGCCAATAAACAGGCAGTACATCTGCCTGTTTGTCTTTCTGGACTCTGTAGTTGTGTTGGGCATTTAACACAGGCCAGCGATGCCCCGCATTCCCAAGGAGTTCATGGAGAAGAGAAAGCACTCAGCACCTCGGTAGGGGATCTAGTGGATGGGATGACTTCAATTGTCCCCGAATTAACTAAAATCAACAGAATAGCTGAGACTTTAAAGACAGAGCTTGGCAGATATGGAAGGAAGACCCCGGGTTTCCTGGAAGAACATATTTACCCTGGCAAGGCACACGTCCTGTGTAGTCCTCCCCACCTCTCATTTCTGCTAATAACACCGTGATTAACTGGAGTTACACAGCAAGAGCAATCAATTGCCAAACCATCCTGTAATCTTTATCAGGCCACCCAGTTTATTCTAACAGTTAAGTACACCACCAAGAAGAAATTCTCTTGTGACTTTTTTAAAATTTATTTTTTTTAACATCACAGCTGAGAAACACCACCCAGTGTCTATTGTTCTCTGGGAAGCTACCATTCTGGCCACTAAGACGTGCTGCTATACACTCTGCAGCCTCTTTTTGTATTCACTCTGATGAAGTTGAAGTTGCTCTGTCCCATGCCAGTATTGCCCCAACCACTGACTTTCTATGAACAAAGACCAGCAGGGCTCAAACTTCACCGTGCTATAGAACTCTGAACATCCACCAATACCATACGCCCTGCAAGCCCATCAAGGTCCACAGGGTTGGGGTATAGAAGAATAACATCTTAAAACCTCATTAAACACCAAACATCTCGATCAATTCAAGTTTAAAACTAGCTTCTTCCATCATGTGTACATAGAGGTACGTGGTGTTTCTTTTCCCCTGAGTACTGCAAGTCAGCATAAGCACTCTGTTGCTTCTCACTGAGTTGTAACAGGAGCAAAGCATCTCACTTGAATGACTGAAAATTTCAGAAAGCACTAGTGACAAATATAGCAAAGTTTCTTTCAACAACTGCTTAATAATTCACAGCTGATAGTCATTCCACCTGAGTTCTAATAGAAAAATCAGTCCAATCCTACTGGCATGCAACTGTTTAAATGATACACCTTTTCAAGTGCATATCACAGATTTCAGAAGTATGTTCATCAAATGCTGAATATTCACGTAATTATTTACATAAACATCCTAAAATAATGATTAGGAAAGTGAGACCTAAAATTCTTTTCAAACTCCAGTGGTTGCTCTTCTCACCTGCCCTGCAAATCACAACATTTTCCCTTCAAAATAATAAATACCTGAATGCATGCACTAAAGTTATTTCCTGTTAGGACCGACCTGAACCATTTCCTACATTCATGCATTTCTGCAAATTGGAGCATAAAAAGAAATATTTCTGAAGCTACACTATTTGGCAAGATAATGGTATATGCCACTCCTTTACAATAGTTGCCGAGAACATTCACCTCTACATCTCCTCCTGTGTCCCCCAGTCAGTAAAGCAGGTAGGTATTCTACTGGCCAATTTTACTACAATTGAGTGCAAAAAGTCTAAGTCACTCCAAAGGCTCTTCATTTTTTTTTTCTAATATTGCTAAAAAACAAAACAAAACAAAAAAAAACAAACAGCACCACCACCATTTCATAGACAGGCATGGGAGAATTGTCACTCAATTCACCCCAGGTGGCTACTCCAGGTGTATCTATAGACTTAGACTTTTTTTTTTCCTACAACATAGCAACGCAAAATTGACTGGGAAAGAAGAAACTGGAATTTCATATAGGAGTTGAACTATTTCTACTCCTAGTGTCTGTCTAATAGGTACCTTTCCTAACCGTACTCATTTTTGCTGTAGCCCTACTGAACTGCATTGCCTGTCCTCAGACATGGGGTTGTTCAGGTTCCCAGAGGTACCTGGCCAATACAATAAAATTGTCCTCTCGTTCAAAAATAAAAATAAAAATAGGACATTCACAGATTTAAAGAATATAAAATCTCTGAATATCAATCAAGAGATTCACAGGTCTCAAAACTAGTCTTATCCAGGGAATCAGGGCCAATTCCTTCACCTTAACTGTTCTGTTAACTGTTACTTCTGCCTACTAAAAGCATGGCAGTCCACACGTTATCTTCTAAGGCAGGCCAGAGAGATCCTACAACAGGAGACCTAGAACCAAAAGTGCAAGGTTAAGCTAGTGTAAGTACAGAACCACAGGGCTCTCAAATGACATCTTTGACAAGACATACTTGACTAAGCCCTTCCTTTGGTGGTGCTTCTCACAACCTGATCACAGAAGTGTTTCAAGAGAGAGCAGACCACCAGCAGGTAAATGGAAACAAAAGCAAGAAAAGGTGAAACAAGAACTCCAGAGGATTGGGGCAGTGAAAAGACGGCAAATAAATCCCCTGCATTTCAGCCTGATGCACTATATACTAGCCTACAGTCTCACTAATTAGGATGAGCTATTTTCAAGACTTCCAGTAATCCCCACACTTGGATATTTCCAATGCTGGTTTGATTCTTCAGTTTCCAAGAGAAACATCTCTATGGCCTCATTAGAGCAGCAAAGGATTCCTTCACTCGCGCAGTCCTGCAGCCCCAGCTGCTGTGTCTGTCCTCGTGATCATCATCCCCATCATGTCAAGGTGAGCCTGCGTGCTGGAGATGGTCACTGCCAATTTGTTAAACTGCAAGCCTCGTATGCCAGCTAGCTGCTGCAGGGCTGCAAGCCCACTCTCTGCAGCAACGATGCACACATTACAAGCAAAGAAGCAGCACCGAGTGAAAACGAAGGTCCTTCTTGTTGACTTAGTAAGAATGCTCAAACTTCTTTTTTTTTGAAGGAACATTCTTGAGGACAGAATCTTATCCATTTGCCTAAATTATTCAGAAGTGCAAGCTGGGTTTCTGATGTTCGGTCTAAATTGCTTATGATCCAAATGCATGCAATTGGCGAAATTGATTCGTTACCTCGACTTTCCTTCAGACCACAGCTCTGGTGCAGAACAGTTAGCTCCTGCCACCTTGTGGGACTCCATGGATTTCCCTGAAAGCCTATTTCAGCGGCAAGCCCGTGAAAACAAATGAACATTTAGGAATTACTTTCCCTGAGTTACACCGTGGTGAATGTTAAAATGAGAGAGAAATATTTATGGAGAGGGTATGCTATTTTGAATATTTTCTGGTTCATTATTCCTAGCATTGTTTATATAGTTGAACTGCTGGATCTAGTAATCACATGGAGAGTGTTTTAAATATTTAAATAGCTGTCAAGAATCCTAAGTTTTGGATAGGCTCTTTGCTGATGCATCCAAGTTTAAAATAACACTGTGATCAAATACTTGTCACCAACAGTAAATTTCACATATTTGAAATAGACTCCACATAGAAATATGAATTTAGGCTGAAAATCCATGTAGTCAGGTGCAATTCTGAAACCCAATAATAATCTTAGTCTTATAAGGAATTACATATTTGTCTAACTGTTAACATGGCAATAACACCTGTCCAGTTCTCCCAAAAGACCTGATTCTACGTGATCACTTAACTGCAAGTTGACAGTTCATTTCTAGCTAATGTTTTTTTTCCCCCTTGTCATTCCCCTCCATGCCCTACCATACGTGGAGGACTTCATGAACTACTAAAATTCTCCAAAGAAGAACAAGAACTGGAACAGAACTTTTTCAATGCAGGAACAAGCAGGTGAAGGTCCCTGGATCTCCATCCTCACATCTTACACCTTGTCTACAGCCGCTCAAGACAAGTGAGCAGTCACACCTACTTCCTGGAGGTGCAAAAGACAACAGCAGCTGCAAAGGACAGAGCAAAAGTGAGGTTCTCTATTTAAGCAAAACATCTGCCACTGCAGATCACAAAAAATGAAAATGCAGAGAGAAGCACGGATGATGTGAATCCATGAACCTGATCACCAGCCCCAGTGAACCCGCTCCTTTTTGTTCTCAGAGCTCAGTGAGTTATCACAGATGCATAGAAATGCAAGAACAGTTGAGGAGCACTTTCACCACCCACGTGCCTCCCAAATATCTTCTCTGAACCTGTTGGAGATTTACCACACTGTATTCATGCCGACTGTAGAAAACTGAACTCCTCGGGACTTCCTTCTAGTAAGGGGAAAAACTGTCAGGCTCAAAACAGGAACAACTTCCTGACGTCATAAGCAAATTGTCTTCAGCAAAGGCCTCAATAGCTCATAAATAAACCGAAGAACAATAATTACAGCCCCATAGCCAAAGGAAATGCAGCAGGAATGTCCCCTTTCATCCATAAGCAGAATGCATTTTTCTTAAAGAGTGAAACAATGACAAATTGTCAGGCAACGAATCAAGTTGGCACAGCATACCTGAGGGACACAAATTGTGTGCTCTCAGATAAAAAGTTTTACACCCTCACGAGCTTCCCTGGCAACTTCGACAGCAGGGTTGTCTCTGATAGCTTTGATATTCCTCCCCCTTTATCTCCTCCTACATACTTTTAAAGTCCCAATAGCCTGACAATTAACTTACAAGTCCAAGTTTGGAAGTGTCTGCAACAATCTCTGACAACACCTGGGCTGAGGATCCTTCTCAAACCAACTTGTGCCTGTGCTCTGACTGCACCTGGATGACACAGCGATGTTCCTCACAGCCGTCCTTATGCATCCCACTGTCCACCCCAGGAAACCCAGATGGAGAGGAGCTCTGTGAAGGATGTGGGGACTACAGGACACACCCTGTGCACCCCAGAGGTGAGATAGAGCCAACACCTTGCCAGGACAGCCCAGGTACCACTATTTGCTCCCCTCACTCTGAGCATTAGGAATACCAACACCTCCTCGTCAGGAGCTATTTGGTTCAGCCCTTTCCCTGCTCTGGAGTACCACTCGAACCACTCTCGCTGTGGCTGCAGACATGTATCTAAGGTACCTTCTGCCCTCGGCTGTAGAGAAAAAGCAATGGCATTCTCTAGCGCCAGAGGGGCTCAGATCCAACACCCACTGCTAGCCTCTCAACACCACCACAAAGCACTAGAGAGAAACAATGGGACTCTACAAGAAGCTCCACCTTGATGCAAGTGAATATTGATGACTGCCTTATCCTCTCATCTTCGTTTTATTTCTCTACTAGACCTATGTTCTGCAAGATTAGCAATGCAGTAGGAAGATCCCTACGTGCCTAGACACTCAAAGCAGCGCCAGGGAGTTGAGCTACTACCTCATTCTACAGGATGGTTTGAAAATGGTGACAGCATAGACTCTTCTCATGCCCTGACCAGAAGTCCTTGTCTTGGCAATGACAACAGCAACATGTGCAAGCAGCAGCACACTGAGAAGTCTCTGACTCTTCAGCTCTCAACTGTTGTCCACAGGATTCTGAACACCAACCATGACAACCAGCCAGCACTAACTCTGCATAAACCTGCGAGATCTCAGCAGCATCTGGGCCAGGTCAAGGAAGCATCACGGCGTGGCTTCAGCCTGGTTCCCATCTGAAACACTTCTCCATATCTGCCAGGCTAAGATTTGTTTTACTTTTTCTTGAAATATTTATTTTTCTGCAAAAACACAATACTTTTGCAAACTTTTGTTGAGGAAACTTTCCAAGCAGTTAAATAAGTTACTTTATTTATGTAATAACTAGAAAAAAAAAGTTTAAAAAACAAAAATCTTCCCATTGGGCCACTTATCACTATCATTTTTATCGATATCTTTATATATCCTTTTATTGTCAACTGTTTAGCCTTATATTTTATGGAGAAAAGAAAAAAGTTCTGAATGTAATCATCTCTATTTCTTAAGAAGTATCACTAAAAAAAAAAATAAATCACTCAGATTACAAAATTTATAAGCCCCTGTACATAACAAGTCTCATTAGATTTCCAAGAGGAACCTTGCTGCTTCATCAACTGGAATCCACAATCAGATCCATCTTTACCAACTTCTTCACTGATGCCAAGCCACAACAGCCTACCCAGAAGTGTACACATGCCCAAGAATTTGTGCCAAAATGTCTTGGTGCAGGATCGGGTCCTGATATGATTAGCTGCCGCTAAGGCTTCAACCCAGCAACTGCAGTAGCTTAGGGGACTGCTACTACAGAGGCACTGCAGGACCGGGCCCTAAAATAACAAAGTATATGCAGATGTCTTCTCCACAAATGAAGAATTCTTACACACACATGCATACCACAAACAAAAAAAAATAACAATGAAAAAGCATTTTGTACTTGTGAAATAAAAATCATTTCTTCGGAAAGCCATCAGCACCAACAGTCTTCAGCACAATCTCCATAAGATTGATAGGCTGTTTCCTCATATTTATTTTAAAAGGTGTTTTTCCTTATTTCTTCTTGAAGATAAATATTTTTACAATAGTAATTCTCTCTCATCTCCCTCAGAAGAAAACCCTTCATGACCCTTGTCTTAAGGATAAACCCAACAAAGAAAAAACTCAGTCTAAAAGATTCACTTTTGGGAGCAGCTAAAAAAAAAAAACCTGACAATGCTGACTGTAACATTAAAGCAAGGATGGGGAAAACCTTTCTTAGGATCCACCAATTTTTACTGATTTTCTATTATTTTATTTCACAGTAGAGAATGCAGACAGCTGGATTTGAAATCAGGTGAACAAGGTATAAAGAGTTTTCTGTGAAATCGAGTTCCGGTATGCTCAAGACCGAGTGCCAAGTAAAAAAGCAGAACACACTTAAAACCCTAGGTCGGCACAAAAGTCCACAGCTCCGAACAATACTAGCCTAAGAAAAGAAAGCATGAGATACAATGATTCTCAGTCCAATCTGCTTTAAAAGACAGTCATTATGCTTGCTTGTTAGTGAACTGCTGCTAAAAACTAGGAATGCAAACCTGGGACTTGAGCAACAAAGTCTCCTACAGAGCCCCACAGTGCTGCAGTGCTTGCTTCCTTCCACACCAGCTATGCCCACCTTCAGAGCAGGAAGCTCAGGAGGAACTGCTGGACTGAACACGCTGAAATATTTAAGTGCAGACCAAGCCTGGCCTAATAAAGTCCTCTGAGCAGTAGGATGTTTTCTGCTGGTACCAGGCACCAGCTAAATACATTTCTATCACCTCCACACATCCCAGACCACAGAGCATGCTCATACATCCTTGCAAGGTCACTTTCAAAGAAGTGGGAAGAATGGAGGGCAGTACTCATACAGCAATGAGTTCAGAAGAAACCCTGAGTTGGAAGAACAAAACAGCAGGTCCAGAGGCTCTCGCCTACAAGGTTAAGTTTCTATCATGCAGCGTAAATTCTTGGACGTACCAGAACAGTTCTGAATACTGAACCTGGATGGTAGCAGATTTGCTAAAAGTTTGCAAATTCTTAGCCAGTAAGCCTGAAATTTGACAGTTAACACAATTCACTCCCCCCCCCACCTCCAGTCAGTATGGAAAAATAATACTGTGTCCACACATAGGGCAGAGGTTTTAGTAACAAAGAGGTAACTGGTGTTATAAATTTCACAGTGATGTCAAAAACACCAGGAAGTTCAGAAGCTTTGCCATCCCCTGGTCTTACCTGAACATCCCCGGGTCTACTCTGCGATCTGCAAAATGGGGGTGGTAACTCTGGTTCTGAAGTGTCTCTAAAATGTAGTTAGCTGATGCCTGTAAAAGTACACAAGTATGACAGCAAAGGGTTATTATCCCCAAAGCATTATCACCTAATGATGTATAATTGTTTAGCAAAATAAGTAACATACATAAATGACAACACCATCTGCGTTCTACAGTACGCTCTTCAATACTTCTCCATTTATATATCTGGTTAGGAAGTGAAGTGCTATGACTCTTTGGTAGGACAAAATGCTGAAAGTCAACCTGCAGTCCACCTCCCTAGAGGAAGAAGCAAGCAAGCATCTTTTCTAGACTTTAAAAATCGTCACAGATTTTAAACCCAACTAAGACTCGGTGTAAAGTTTTCCTCTAAGTATTAGAAAACAGCTCTATCAATACAACTGCTATTGCACCTTGTTATGGAGCAAACATATGGTGGAAAACAAAAAAAAAAAAATAGAGTCTGGGCAATTCTTTACTTTCTGTTTTGCTACTCAGTATCCAGTTTTTCTACCCATAGATAGCATCACACTTTACAAAGGACAAAACCATCGCCACCCCAATTTGTAAACACAGAAACAGAAAGAAGCGATCTGCCTGAGATCACGAAGCAAGTTAATGGTAAAACTGCGTAATTAGTCAGGTTTTTTCCCCCCGCCCCGTTCTATCAGCACAATTTTCTCTTTGCCTGAATCCTAAAAGGAAGCTCTAACCTTTCATTTGCTTGCTGAAGTATAAATGCAGAAGCAGGAGGTGTTTTCACCCATCCCTCTGAAAATATTTGAACTTAAACAGTGAGCTGTATTAGATACAGTATTGCATATGCCCCAGGTCATACTTCCAAAAAGTTAATTCAGTGCATCGTACATACGCATTTTACTAGAAACTCACTCGAAGATCACTCTTCTTTGCCCCTAACAGTGTTGGGAGTGTAGTTCAGGCATTACACTGTCTACCTTAGAAGAAGGTCTTGCCTCAGCTACAGCAGGACCTGATCAGAACAACGACCAGGACAGTAGTGGGCACATAGCAAGGGATTTATCTGCGCTCGTGCTTCACTTTTATGCCAGTTGTTATACCAGCATACCTTCACAGGCCAAAAAGCAAACTTACAGAAACGCAAGCACACCCCTATAGAGGGGATTTGACAGCTTGTTCTGGTCTCTGAAGCTGAAAATGTTACCAGGGCATTCAGTACCTTCATTCCAAGTTCACTGTATCCCTGCTCGTACTTCAACCCACAGCTGTGCTACAGTGATATTCACACCAATAACTGGTATCATTGCACAGGTAAAGCACAGACGATCCCCAAAGAATAAGTTCTTCAGTGAGATCCGTGAAGGCATTTGCCACAAGTCCACATTTATTCCACTGAAGTCAACAGCAGACTTCTCACTGAACGCAGAGCAAGCGATGGGCCCTCCTGCAGCACGGCTCCTGCAGGCAGCGAGCTTTGCCTGCAGTGCTGGGACCAACCCCTCTCCCCCTCCAAAACAGAGCCGCAGAGCAGTGAGGGTGCCTCGTTCTCCCAGCCAAGCGTTGCCCAAGCAGTTAAGCAGCATTTTAAGCACGCAGTGCTCCTAGCTGGTTTTGCCAGAATCTCTGCGACAAACACAGCCCAGCTCTGCTCCTACAGCACAAGCTCACATTGAGTTGGAATTCAGACCCAGGTGAATGTTATGCATCCCATATATGTTATACAAACCATATATATATGTACGGTTTTATAGCCTGCCCAGTAGCCTATTTCAGTGCATGCCACCAGGAAAGCACTGCTGGGCATGTGTGAGGAACGGGCTTCCCTGAGACATCTCTGGCAGAACTCCCTCAAAGATACCAGCTCTCCCAAGGAAATCTTGGCTCAAATACTTCTTTTCTGAAAGGGAAGAAAGCCTCAGCATTTCACATATTTAAGGGGGGAGGAAAAACGCAAGTTAGAACAAGACTAGTTCAATCCTAAGGAAATGCAATAACTATAAAATCAGCCACATTACTGAAGCGATCTGTTTAAAACACTTATGCTAAACAAGAGCTAATTGTTTCAAGGCACTTTCATAACACACGAATGCTTCAGCAATAAACGGCTTCCACAAGAAAAGTTGCCTAAAATGCGTGACTGCTTATTTCCTTGCTGATCTTGAACCAAACGCGTGTGAGAATGAAAACGACGACCCTTTCAGGATGAGTGATTCATCTTACTCTGGCATGGTGTCTAATGAAAAAGTTTAGATAATATTCAGTAATTTTCCCATTTCTTTTTTTTTTCGTTGACTGTTCTAAACATTTGTGACTTACGAGAGCATTTTGACCTCTGCTTTAATTTTCTTCTGATTGCTATTGAGGTTCCCAACCTTACACGTTAGCATTTATTCATGCAAGAGCCCCAACACAACTGTTGCTACTCGGCATACCCCACGCACTGGTACAGAAGAGTGTGGAGAAACAGGACACAGAGACAAGATCACAAAACCTGTTTGCGCTGAGGAAGGAAGGCCATAAAATACAGTTCTTGAAGTGTGCAACTCCTCCTCCTGGTGGGGGGGAGCTAAATCACAATATACAAATAGCTTGTGTAACTGTGCCACCAGGCCTCAGGTACACTCCACGTTTCTGAGCACAACCCTTCCGCTACCTGAGGCCTGGATCTGCATTCCTTAATAGCCACACGTACTGCTACGCACTGCCCCTGCCGCAGGAAAAAACAGCGTGGAGCTGCAGAGTCAATACATGTTATCAAGCTCTTTGACTCTGTCAAGATGCTATTAATATTTTGGTAGGGTGGCGGTTGGAATTCTTTACCCCTGCTATCCCACAGAGTTTGTGACATTTGCTTTTCTTTTTTTAAACCCCTTTCTTCATCTAATACACCAGAGAAGCTGAGCAAAATGGACTCAGCAACCAACTTGGTTTCACTTTTTGATTTCTGGACAGCAGTGCTGCTAGAATCATTCCTGGAAGCTATAAACTCCTCCTTCGACACTAAAATCACAGTCACATGCCTCACAGTCTAGAAGACTGCCACAGCAACTTTAAAATAATCATTTCAGTTGTGGGTTAGTTGTGTTGCTAGTTTTTTTGTTTTGTTTTGTTTGTTTGTTTTTTAAATTTAATCATATATCTGTGTAAACAGATGAATATCTGTTGATCTGTACCTGCTAGAAGCCAATAGTGTCCAGCTCCCACAAACAAACAAAAAACCCCAGTTAATACAGCCACAGTGTCATCTAGTGAGTTACTCTACATTCCTTAATGTGGGAAGATACATCTGTTATTACAAGCAGAAACTTCGGCTATTGGATACTGAAGTTGTCTTAGAAAACATATTCAACTTAACAGAAACAGATAAAATAAAATCCTTTCTAAACAAAGAAATCAGACTCAAATTTAAATCTGATGTTACTGATGCTGAATGTATACAAATAAAGCATGCTTAATTGCAATGTATAACAAAACAAAATATAACAAAACATTTTCTACTGTAATGTTCTATAACTCAATTCATAATAAATTAAAATTATAGATGTTTGACTTCGACAGTGTAGATAAAGTTCAAATACTGAACAGGTAAGCAGTCTTCAAAGTACCAGGAACAAGAATTAGGTTTAGACTGAGGTTACCTGAAAGCAGTGACTACCCCTGCAGTTGCATAGAAAATGTCTCTGTGCCAAGTTAGTCACTTAAGGGAGTTTGGGGTGAAGTTGAAAAACTAACAGGGAACTGAAAAAGCCAGAAAGCATGTTTTCCTTCTCAGCTGAGAAAGCAAAACAGACAGGGATTAGACTTCCCAGGTCTAAAAGATGATTTGGTTACATCAGGGTCTGTTACCTTCTCAGGGACAATACTTTGTTTAAAACATTACGTGCAAACACTATTTGCATTAACTTGTGCGAGTGTGCACGTGTGTTACCTTAGCAGACAGGACTCAAAGGCCACAATCTAAGAGCAGTATGATTTGTCACATCCTAAAGGAAAACTTTGCAAACTAAATAAATGCATGTAAGCCATGCAATCGTTTAGAAAACGTGCGGGCACACACTGCAGCCCCTGAACTAACAAAAAAGAAGTGCCAAATTTAGTGTAAAGGCTATATTTAGCAATGCATTTTAACGGTCGTCTACCAATAGAGATTGCCTCTGAGAAAACAAATACAAAAATACCAAAGCAAAATGAGATTAAAAGCACCGATTTAAACCAAGTTTAAATCAGCTCACTAGAGAGAACTGGAACGCCAAGGCTATGCGTGCACCCAGGGGCTCACAAAGGCCAGGAAAATGGGGTGCAAAAACCTCCCCGCTTTCACTCCGCCTGCCCTGAGCAGGGCTGAAGCAGGGCATCAATGTCTGCGAAGTCTGACAGCGCTCCAAAAGCCACCCAGATTTCCTGTAGGATCCTTGGCAGTGAGAGGGTACTGTCCTCACTGTGAGACCGGAGCTGCACGGGGACATCCGTGACACCCACCTCGCCTCCTGTGCCTGTCCTGGCCGCCCACTTCCCTTCGCAAAGAGCGACGATGAACTCCGCAGGCAGCCCCGTGGGGCCAGCCAGGGCTGCACGCAGGAACTGCATCGCCATGGCACAGGGAGCAGCAGCACAGCCCTCGGACAAGACGAGGCTGTCTGCTCCTCACAGCAGCTCCAGCATCCTCGTGTCCCCGCGGGCTGGTGACACTGCCAGGAGTCAGCTGCCACCTGTGGATACACAACCAGTGTCCTCCGTACGTGTCTCTCCGAGGGGCAGATCTTCCAATGCCGCTTACAAACCAGGAACGCTTGGCGGGTGTTGGGAGCTCCCACCTGAACGGCCGGGCAGCCTGCAGGAGCAGCAAAGTATGTGGAGATGGCAAAGTCCGTGGCCGCATGTCCAGGCTCCTCTGACAGCTTTCTCCGGATGAATCCAACCGTCAAGGCCCTGCGAGGGCTCTTGCAGCACCAGGTTTTGTCCAGAAAAACTTTCAGCCATCAAAATTATTCCATGCAAGCAGCCGGTGCTCTGCAACAACGCAGAGGCAGGAACGTAGAGGTGCAAGGAAAATACCGAGTTAATAGCGACGGGAACAGCCAAGGACAGTTTTCCTCTGACACACGTGCAGGCAGCTCTTCTGGGTTACTGGGAAAGGGACACGTACATCCAACAGCTCCACGTAGCCATCCATGCTTTACTTCCCTTATTTAAGGTTTTCTATACTGATAAGTAAAATTGAAAACTTCCTCCCCTTGCTCTGGTTCTGACGCTTGTGCTCTTTATTTAGTCCAACAGCCTTCGGTGAGGGACATGGGAACTTCTGCTCACTCTGCAGGCACTGAACACCTTTTCAACTCATGGAACGGAGGGTGCAGAGTGTGAATAGTTACCTGCTTTAATGTATTCGCTACCAGCTTTGTCACTCTTCATTTTGCAGACACTGAATTTCCCCCTACAAACACCTCTGTTTCTCCAAAAGCAGCTGGAAATTAATGATGCTATTTTTATTTTCTTATTAATTCCTATGCCATAGCTCTATAATCAGTGCCGGATCGTGCTGCAATTTTGCATACTTATTTCAAAATGCATTACAAGCCCTTGATGACTGACTGATGTTTAGCACAATGTGTGAGAGAGTATCCCAAACAAATTAGAGGGAAGAAATACAAATAGAGACATTTTACTTAAAGAAAAAAAGAATTATCAGACGTCCAAACATGACACAAGTGCTGCAACTCTCAAGTTTGTGGCAGAGCCTTCACCGATTTCAAGAACTGAGCCAGGTGGGCAATTTGCACTACGTAACATGAGATCTGGGTACAAAGAAACCTTTTGCAAAGAGAAAGAACAACACTGCTTCTTCCCCAATCTATACTCCTCGGCCATTGATTTGCAATGCATCAGAACGCTTTCCTTGCTGAGCCACATAACAGACTCGGGAAGCAAACACACCCGCGCAGTAACTGCACGCTTCCCAGAAGAGGTACACCTCCCAAACAGCACTCTCACACTCCAGCCTCTTCCACCCCTTCCCCACATAGGGAACTCTGCTCGTTTCAGTGCTGCCTCTCTTCCCAGCCCTCCCTCTGCTGCTCACCGCCAGGCAGGGGCTGCCCGTCAGCTCGTGCACTGCTTACCGAGCGCATGACCCCGGCAGGACTATCTGCACATCAATAATTAAGAATAATGCAAAATCTGCAGCTTTCCCAAGGAATTGCAGGCTGCCAGCAACCTCGGGCAGATCTGTGAAGGGGTGCACACTGCTGACATGGCTCTGCTGCTGTTTTGTTGTTCAGGAATCCAGTTGCACAGGTGTAGTTGCGGGACTAAGTACAAGACACACAGACATCCCCATGCTTTGCCCCATAAGGAAAAAATAATAAAGAAATCCCAGCACGATGCGGCTCACTGTAGATCTGCTATAGCTCAAAGGAAACTTGTGGAAAGCAAACCAAATGTGACCAACCACAAAAGTGCCCTTTTCATCAGCCTGGCAAAACAAACAACAACACAACAAAAGCAACTTCCTCCTAACTTTCACGGGTGGGTTTTAATGCAGAATGTCCCAATGTTTCGGCTCTGCTGACTTTTGTGGAGTTATTTCACACTGAAAAGGATGGAAAGAGGTAAGATACCAAATTTTCCCTCCTTTCTCTACAAAGGTTTTCTTTACTAAGCTTCACTTCCAGATCTCTCACGATGCCGTACTCCTAAATATTGCTTTGACGACCACGAAATAACACATTTTGTCACACACTGAAACAAAAACCTAGGATAATTTGTTTTACAGAAGTCCAAAGACTTACTATACTACTGCAAAAGCCAATCCCAACTATTACCACGTGACGTGCCAGGCCTTACCCACTCCCAAGAGCTCTCGCTAGCGCTGTCAGGTAATTCCTGTCTGTGTAGGATGTGGGTACAAATGGGGAAAAAAAGAAAGAAGAGGGAAAAAAGAAGAAAGATGACTTCTGACAATGCATGTGCTTAAAAATCCTTACATAACTGCTAGGAAAAGACATACTGGGGAAATAACTGAAAGGTTTGGGTTCGAAGCCACCAGCCAAGCAGCAGTGAAGTACACTGAGCAGTCTCCCTCCTGCTAACGGTGCTGCTCAGCCGCACTGCGCAGTCACCAAGACATGGCCCAGCCCAACAGGGGCCCCGGAGCAGGTTTAAGCTTTCCTCACTTGAATCCTGCCATGGGCCAACTCATCTGTCATCAGCGCTGACAAGGAGCCAGCCTTCATGTGTGCGCCTGGACCTGGAGAAGTCCCTCCTGAGAACGCGGATGGCGGAAACCTTCCTGGTGCTGCCCCGACACGGGGAGAAAGGAGAGCAACTCCACGGCAGGGCACAGGGTCAGCGTGCTTTCAGTGCCTCAGTGCAGGCTCCCCAACAGTTTGCTACGTATGTATTGCCTTCAGAAAAAAAAAGACAAAAAGCAGACACAGGGATGAAGCACCTTGCCACCTCCCCTCACCCAGCAGGGGAAGGTGAAGACAGGATTTGTTAAGCTTCTTGTCAAGAGAGCTTCCACCTGAATTAAGTCCTGTGGATCCCGTGTTGTAGAAATCCTCTGAATCTCATTCAGTTTTGCTGAAGGAGACCCTCAGTACCACCACAGTGGGTCACTAAAATACTATTTCTTACTTGCAGAGATTTCCACGTTTTCTAAAATCTCTTGCATTGAAACACCCGGGTGGAAGACTGCCGACAGAAATTCCACGCTTCCTAAGCAAGTGATTTCCTTCGTGTAATTTCACCAAATCCAGTTAACTTTCTTTCCCCTCACTAAAAATTGAAATTTTGTTGTACTCGCTTTCTTTGTACACAGAGATGCCTGAAGCTAGTTTATTTTCACATGCTGAATTGTCCATGCTTATAAGGACTTGCTATTACATTATGCATTTGCGTCCTACAAAGGAAAAGGCAGGAACACTGGAAAGTGTCAAAACCGTGCTTTTCCTCTTTGTTGATCCATCTTTTACGCAATCACATCTATAAATACTAAAAATAATAAAATGCTGCCACCACTGTGAGAATACTACAATTAGGTCTATACTTGTGCACCCAGTGAAGTTTGCTTTCCTCTTCAAGAGCTCTATTTTAAAATCAAAGCCAACTCACATTCACAGTAGTGAAACACTTGTTTCCAGCAAATTTTAAAATCTTACAGCATGCAATGTGTTTACTGGGTTTAGAAATTAGAGTTTAAATTGGTAACTTACCCTATCTATCAAAATATGGCCAGAGTGCCAGAGCAGCCTCTTCTGTCAATTGCATGTTCCATAAAAAAGTTAATTGTGACTCAGCATTAGATTATGAATATTGATCTAATTATACAGAACCCTTCAGACCAATGCATATTTAAAGAAATTTCCCCCTGAAAAACAATACCTTATATTACAAAGTTAACACAGAGAAGTTAGTATTAATTAGTTAGCATTAAATAGTGTAATATACACAACGGCTTAAATACCACATTAAGTGGCAAAACCTCTAAGTAAGCTTTCCTCCTACTTTACTCTCTTTCTACTTCAGGCCTTCCTGTCCATAAATATCACTGAATTGGCAGTTGGCAACTTCACACTACTCTAATTTATTTTTTAAAAGTAGCATTATGAAGGAAGGTGGTTATTAACAAGAGATGCCCACCTGGCAGTGAGACTACTCACTTGTCAAGACAAGCATTTACTAGGCAAGGTTCAGAGGCAGCATGCACCAAGGGAAAGGACACGACCAAGCAGTCAGATGTGGATTTTATTGCGTTCCCTGCTCACGCTAGCCTGCTAAGTGACTGTAGGCAAGCCTCTGCTGCCTCACTGTTTGGTATCTCAGATGCCTAGGACAGGGATAAACTTGATTGTTCCTTGTTTTGGGGTGCACGATTACAGTATGGCTTACGCGCTTTGCCAGACAGGACACCAGCACATGAACCAGGCAATGCATACACCTGCCAGTTATTAACAACGTCGTTCAGAGATGAGGGCGTGATTTATTTACTTATTTTAAAGCAGTGCAGTTTAACAGCAGGCCATCAATCCATTCCTAAAACCTGAGTAACCCTTGCGCTGGTTCGGGTCTTGCCCCTTCTGAAATCTGTCAAGCAGAGCGACAGCCGTGGGAGTCTTTTGTGAAATTCACATGCAGCCACTCGTACCAGGCTTAGCACACTGCTCTCCGATAGAAACAGGGCGTTATCACCAATCTTTAAAAATATAAAATAAAAAATAGCAGTAGTAGTGAAAAAACAGAAGTCAGTTCTAACAATCTTTTGAAGTTAATCAGAACAAAAAAACTTCTGACAATGACACCGCTAGAATGAGGGGGAAAAAGTAGGAGGAAAAGGAATAAAGATAATACTACAGCAGAAAGTTGACTTTTTAACTGTTCTTTCCTCAAGAAGCATTTTGAAATACACATGACTATTATGTCAAGCCAGCTGTACAGACTCCTAAGTAATAAAGAAAGCATAAATTGTTACAGGGAGGCAAAGCACTATCCATACTGCTTTAAAACAAACCTAATTCACTCAGGTAAACTGTTCCCATATATGGGCAGCGTATGATTTAATGATACGGGGAAGTACCATCAGTCTCCATTTGCAGGTGGCGAAGGGACATATGGCTGAGTTTCCAAGAGTAAACTCCGACCCTGCAAGCCTCCAGCTGCCCTCGGCACTGCTGCTGGCTCCACCAGCAGCCACAGCGGTCCACCCTCGTGCAAGGCACAGGAGCCGAGTTGGGTCCAAAATTTGGCAGGCAGCCTCTGGTTTTAACTGTATCACTTGCCAGAGGTGACCAGAGATGGGCTGTAGCAGTCGGAAATTAAGACTAGAGTTGCAGTTCAGCTCCAGCTTTTATTTGTAGCATCTTCCTCCATCTGGGAGCCACCAGACTCACATAAACTTGAAGTCCTGAACAGCATACATGCACCGTGCTGTCCAAAGAGAGGCAGCGTGTCACCCCACAGCTGCCTGGATGTCACCGCAGATGTGTTTACAGCCTTCACACTACAGCAGAGCCTCCGTGCGAGCGTCCAAACACCTCACCTGCCTCACCTACTTGCTCCCCACCGCCACCTGTGATGGAAGAGCACCTCTCCCCAGTCCACTTGGCCAAAGTTTCCCTCCTGCATAACACTTTGCTACAAGCCCCATGCCACGACGCTGCATATCCTCAGCCCACAGACCACGAGCAGCAGCAGCCTGGAGTAACTTTCAGTTCTGAACGGGAGAAATCGTATTGGTGAGTTTAACAAGGTGTGCCATGTGTTTCAGCATGTTCACATGCTTATAGATCGCAAGCCGTGGACCCGCTAATTTACGAACAAAGTGCATTACAGTTGTTCTGGATGGAACAACAATGTAAATGCACAGTTACCTCCGATACTTTATGTGGAGCATGTGACACTGAATATCTCTAATTATATGCACAACAGCTATGAAAGAGAAAGGTTCTTCTCCCTTGAATGGGAAAATAAACAGACAAATTCCTCTCACCATCACTCCTACACTCCTTTCCTAAAGGAAAATCCTGCTGAAGCCAACTGAAGTCCTGCAGGTGCTGGATTTACAGCGAGCAGCCCCCAAGAACTCAAAACCATCCAGGGCAAGTTTCTTAAGTGTTTGAAGTTACCCCAACGCTAAAACCAACATAAGAGTCCCCTAAATGGTGTGTCTGCTTTGAAGCAGTTATCAGCTCGCTATGCTGGGAGGAAGGGAAGTGTGCAACAAACTTTTGAGGCCGTGGCCAGTTTCTGAACTGTTCACTTGGCCCCTTCCTAAGGGAATGTCCCCCTTTTAGGCTGCAACATAGCAGGACCCCACCTGGTGCCTGTTACCCAAGAGCAGAACCCAGCCCTCTCGTGCACATCAAGGCTGACTTCCTGAACTCCCTTCACAAATAGCTACTTTACTGAGAACTGTGTAATAAAACAAGTCTTTGCTTTTCCCAAAATAAGAGCTCCCTACAGTAAATGGAAGTTTCTCATTGCGGACAAATCTAATGAAAACTCTGCTCGCCCCTTAAATAGCCATGTTATTTTTATTACGTTTAAGCTATGAGGAAATGTACTTCTCAGCTTCCTCTAAAGCTTCTATTGTGACTTTTTCTTCAAAAAGATACTCTACCCTTCTGGTCTTTGCCATTTGTTCACGACGGCGCTGTATTAGGCAAGATATACACTTAGCACTGTGCACAAAACTGAAGTCCACTGCTCTTACAAGCTGTAGGGAGATTATGATCACGGCTTCACTTCTAGGATTAAAGTCCCACGCATCCAAAAGGCTCCATCACACAGGCTGAAGCCACTACATGGCCGAAGGACTGAAGAGACTACCTGAAGCAAGGTCCACAAGGTGTTCTTGCTCGATACTTTTCACTACTACTCCAAAGAAAGAAAGAAACCCTTGATACTTACAGCTCTCTAATCTAACTCTTACCTGAAAATGCAGAAAGCTACATCCAAAAATCAGTGTGTTCGCATTCAGCTCTGAACAACAGTTTGAAGCCTACCAGCCAGTTTTTGAATTTCCCAACGTGTTCCTGCTTCGTAAAAATTGTTGCATCAATTACTCTACCCTGAACACAATCCTTGTCAGCAATGCTATAAACCAGAAAGCAATATTCTACTATGCAACCAGTCTGTCATAAAGAATTTCGGTAATTTAATTTGCTGTTGATAGCCTCAGACCTACACATACCAACCTCGCTGCCCATAAAATGTGGAAAATTGAAATTTGGGTGCAATTCTCCAGGAGCTGGAGAACAGACAGAACCCTCCCTTTGCGCCACCTCTGCACAGTGGTTATCCCAGCCCCAGGAATAGACTTGAGGCCACAGTATCGCAGAACGGCTGCTCCCAACGGCCCCCTTCGAGCCAGAGTGTTTGGGACCATCACTTATCCTGTGTCTCCTACACACAGACTGGAAAAGGTCAGGAGAATGTTATTAATCATTCACATTTATGAGGGCTAAGCTTATCCCAAATACATGTCTTGTCTTGTTTTCAGCTATGTATACTAAACTACCAGCAAAAAAAAAAATTTAGATATATTTATTGCCTCCCACTTCCCCATTTTGGGCCTAAAGCAGTTCAGTGCCACCACGGGCGCCTGTAGGAAAAGCGCTTCACGTGGCACTCGCTTTCTGCCATCCATGAATGTGACCCCTCAAAATTACAACCTCCTGTTTCAATTACCACGTCCACTTTGGTTTAAGAAGTGCCAAACTCTTAAGAAGCGTCAAAACTTTTCCGGAGCATACAGACAGAAGAGGAAGCTGTGTGCTGGAAAGCTTAGGAGTACTGGTAAGTCAGTCACTAGGATTCGTCTTTCAGACTGATAGGTACCTGCATTAATCAATGCCAAAAGAAGAAGCGGTAACGCAGAAAGAGTACGGATGGAATTCTAATTAACTCTGTTTACGTGTGAAAACCAAACCAACTCCGGTTGGAGTCATACTGCGGTGACGTTGAACTTCTCACTGATCCTCGACCTCTACAGATTTCCCATGATCTGTCCTAACTGTTGATTTCTCCCCTGCTTTCTCCCCACCGCTGAATTTTCAGAGGACTTTGCATTCTCAGCGAGTTTCTGGCCTCCGCATCGCACTTTGCATATTTTAACGTTACTTTGGCTCGGAACTTCAGCCCAACGTCGACTACCTGCTCATCTTTACAAAGCGAGGCTTAAAGAAAACACCGAGGAGGAGAGAAAGGAGAGAGGGAAGTGAGAGGGGAGCCGAGTAGATGCAGCCCGTTCATCCTGGGGTCACTCAGACCAACTCTGCAGCGGCTCCGAGCGCCGGGAGCAGAGGAGCATCCCATCCCATCCCATCCCATCCCATCCCATCCCATCCCATCCCATCCCATCCCATCCCATCCCATCCCATCCCGCAGGTAGTGGCGAGAGGAGCCCCGTCTTACCGAGCAGAGCCGAGCACTCACCCAGGAAGGCGACTGGAAATTACAGCCAGACGACGACGACGACGAAGCTGCCTCAACGCCTCCGTCATGTGATAGTGACCTACAAAGTACCAAACACAGGCACACCGTCAGCATCGCTGCCAACCCGGCGGGCGCGGGGCGAGACCCCGGGGGAGGCGGACAAAAGGAAGGGGGGGGGGTGCGTGATGGGGGGACACGGCCAGAAGGGGTGTCCGCGGGGACACACAGACACACGCAGACAGACACACAGACACCGGGGCACGGACAAAAGCGGCGGCGCTGCCGCGGGTGGGCCCGGCGCCTCCTGGGCCGCGGGTTCGAGTCCCGGCGAGGCCCCCGCGGGGCCGGGGGGAGCCGGGGCAGGGGCAGGGGCAGGGGCAGGGCCATGGGCCCCAGGCCGCCGCCGCCGCCCGTGCGAAGTGCAGGGCCACCGGCATCCGGGCTGCGGGGTGGGGAGGGAAGGCAAGGTAAGGTATTAAACATGGAGCGAGCCCGCCGCTGCCGGCAGGGTCTCCGTGCCTCTCCGGGCTCGCACACACACAGAGAGACACAGACACAGACACACGCCCGCCCCCCGCCCGCGGCCGGCCAGCATCAAGTTTGCGCCCGAGTTGCAAAATGTCGATCCCGGCGGCTGACACCAGCCGGGGGGGAGAGGGGGAGAAGCGGCGGAGTGCGGGAGGCAGCGGAGAGGCGAGCGAGCGAGAGTCCATCTTGCTTGGAGCGGGGAGGCGAGGAGCGGCGGCACCGCACCGACCTCACCCCCCGGGGGCCGGGGGGCACCCGGCCGGGGCCGGGGCCGGGGATGGGGCCGGGGCCGCGGGGGGCTCCCCCCGCACCTCCACCCGCCCGGGGGGCTCCGGCCGGCGGCCGCCTCCCTGCCCGCTGCTCCCCTCCTCCGCCCCGCGGGCCCGGGCCATCATCCCGCTGCCACCGGCGAGCAGCAGCAGCAGCAGGAGGAGGAGGAGGAGGAGGAGGCGCCGGGGGAGCCGCACGGGTGCCGGCCCCCCCCGCTGTCCCCTCGGCGGGCCCGGGACGTGTCACCGGCAGGACGGGCAATGGTTTCGGCGCCCCAGGCCCCAGTGACCACCGCCGGCCTGGCGGCCTCCCCTCCCGGCACGCACTCGACTCGCTCACCTCCAGAAAAAAAAAAATAAATAAAAGACACAAAACCCCAACAGCAACAACAACAACCAGAACGCACACACACACACACGCACACGCACGCACACGCCAAAAACAACAACTTTTACAACGCCGGGGCCTCCCCCGGCGCAACAATAAACCGGGGAAATAAATCAGAAAGTGGCGAAGCCGCCCCCCGGCGCGGTGGCAGCCCCGCGGCCCTGCCTCTGCCTTCCCCCGGCTGCCCCTCGCATCGCGGCTCCCTCCCTGCCTCCCTCCCCTCCCTCCTCTCCCTCCCCCGGCGCCGGGCTGCGCCGATATTTCCAACGCAAACCTGCTGCCGCACGGCGCCGGGATTAGCGCGGCTGCCTCCCTGCCTGCCTCCCTGCCTCCTCCTCCTCCTCGCCAGCCTAGCCCGGATCGGCTCTCCCCACGGCCATGCAAGTTTCATACATTGCAAATAAACCCGAGAGGAGGAAGAGCGAAGCGGCTGGCGGGGGTGGGGGGGGGGGGGGAGGAGGAGGAGGAGAAGCAGCAGCAGCAGCAGCAGGAGGAGGAGGAGGAGGAGGAGGAGGAGGAGGAGGAGGGCTGCTGCTTTCTGTAATTCACCAGCGACCCGATCTCGCAGCACCCATCCGGCTGCCGGCGGCGCCCGGAGCCCCCCCCCGAGGCGGCCGCCCCCTGCCCGGGGGGGCCCCCGCCAAGTTTTCTGTCATCGCGACCACCCAATGTCACAACTTACCTCCGCGGCGACGGCTGGACGCGGCCGAGGCCTGCCTCCCACCCTCCTCCTCCTCCTCCTCCCGGAGGCAGGCAGGCAGCCGGGCTGCTCCCCGCCCCGAACTTACCGACACCCCCCCAGCCCCTCGGGGCCGCCCCCCGGGGCCGCCCCCCCGGGGGCTCCGCCGCTGCCTACCGGAAAACGCGGAGCCCAACTCCCGGCCGAGCCCGGCCGCTGCCCTGCCCGCCTGCCCGCCGGGGTCGCCCCTCCGCCCGCTGCCCGAGCCCGGCGGCCGGATCGCGACCCCCTCCCGGGGGCTCCCCCCGGCTGCGTTTCGGGGCGTCCCCCCCCGGCCCCGCAGCCCCCGGCCCCGCCGCCCGTACCGCCGGGCGCTCCCCCTGGGGATGAAGTTTCGGTTCTGCCCGCGATGCCCCCGCCGGTCCCCCCGCGGCCGGGCAGCGAGCGGCGGCCGATGGCTGGCCGGCCTTCCTCCCCCCCCCCCCCCCCTCCTCCTCCTCCTCCTCCTCCTCCTCCTTCCCCTTCCTCCCCGGCGGCGCCGAGAGGTGCCTGCTTCCCAGCGCAGCCTGGCACCGGCTGGCCTACCCCTGCCTCCTCCCCGCGCTGCCAGCAGCGCTCCCCCCCCGCACAGCCCCGCGCCGCCCCTCGCCCCTCGCCCCCCGGCTCCGCGCCCCTCGCCCCTGCCCTCCCCGCCGGGCAGCCGCGCACCCACCCGTCCTCCCCTGCCCAAACTTTCCAACGCGGGCAGGGCTGGGGAGGGACGGCGGCCGACGGCAGCCCCGCAGCCCCGCAGCGGCGGCCGCCGCCGGGCCGGGGCTCACCTGCTGGGGCTGGGGGCTGCGGGCGCCCCCCGGCCCGGCTGGCAGCGCGGCCCCCCCGGCTCGCAGCGCGGCTCCGCGCGGAGCCATGCAAGCCGGGCAGCGCCACAACAGCCCCCCGCCATGTAAGGCGGCCCGCCATTGGCCGCCGCGCTGACGGACGGGCCCGCCAGCCACTCAGCGGCGCCGTTACACCCGCGGCGCCCCGCCGGGGAGCCGCTGGCACACTCACTCGCTCGCTCGCACACTCACACTCACTCCTCACGCTCGCTCGCTCACACGCGCTGTTACCCTGCTCACGCTCCTCGCCTCGCACAAAGCTCGCCGCGGGGCTCTGCCCGCCCGTCCCGCAGCCGGAGCGTGAGGGGCAGAGCTCCCCTCCGGCTGCGGGAGCCGCCCCGCACCCCGGCGTGCCCGCGGAGCACACCCCGGGCACACCCCGGGCACACCCCGGGCACGCACTCACCGCCAGCCCCTCGCGGAGCCCAGCCTGCAGCTGGCGTGACAGCGAGGGGCAGCGACCGCCGAAACGCGGCTGGCCGCTCCCACAGGACACACAGCCCTCTCCCCTCACACACCCAGCACCGGGGGCACCGCGCAGCTCACCCCACGCGTGCCCGTCCTCAGCGCGCCCCGCTGGGCACGGCTGGCTGCAGCATCCTCCCATTGTTTACTTCTCTTTACAGCACAGCTATGTTAAATAACGTGCAGTAGCATTTCCAATGTCTGAATAAAGTGGTGAAGTAAAGCACAAGCACAAAATTGTGTCTGCGTTTCCAACTCGGCCCGCGCGGTTTTTGCGAAGATGTGAGAAATTACCCCGAGCTGCCTCCCACCCGGCGTGGTGTACGGAGGGGTGGGACAGCCGCTGCCCGAATAACATACAGCTATCACAGCAAACACACTCTGCAATTAATACATTTTGCCTCATATTTTTAATTTCCAGCGCTAACTGAGCATCCGTCCTGTGGAAGTCAGGTGCGTGTCAGGTGCCACAGGCCAGGACACCGGCAAGCCAAGGCCCACAAAACTCACTGGTCACATATGAAGAGGTGGCCTCGTTTTCAGGCAGATTTTCCTCCTATCATCTGTAGATGATGAGGTGTTTTGCAACTGTAGGTGAGCAGCACCTTGTCCGTATGCACAAGCAGTTGCCAGTCAGAGGCCCAAGCCGGGCAGCTAAAGCACAGCTAGTGCGTGTAGTTCCTTCCTTCTCAGCATAGGTGCCTCGTTTCTTGGCTTCTTTTACTCACTTTAATAAAAGTACACCACAGAGCTGCTCACACCTCTTCACTGCTACAGTCCTGCTGGTGTAGGTAACTACTGGGCAATATACGTGATTTAGATGCTTGTTAGCACACATGAAGTTCATTTTAAAGGATGCCTCCATTTCTTCTTTATCAGGACTCTCTGTTACGTTTGATGCCCTTCCAGCCCAGGAGAGGTCAAGCTAGGGACAACTTGCATGCAATGTAGTTGCTTACAGCCACACTAAATGTCTATACATGTACAGTGCTACGAATTAGAAGAATCTTGTTCCATGTCCACTTTGCGGAGTTACCAATGGCTCCATGAGTCGCAAGGCAGCCAGCCACGTATTCGGCCTGTAGAAGCACAAGCGTTTTGTCACCGTTTAAGAGAGATGAGTAAGCTAAGGTACACCGGTATAGTCAGAAAATAAAATGCTCGACTTTCCACTGCCTTTGATTCATTGCGTCAGTAGTGAAAGAGAGGGCTGTGTTTTCTTGGGCTATCAATCCAGGGCATTCTGCAAACACCGAGAGGGAGAGGATGGGAGAGTAGTAAATATTTCTGTTCCTCCATTTCTCTACATGTGATTTAAGCATATTAATCTCTTTGCATGCCCACTCAGAGATATTTCTGGCATTAGTCAGTCACCGCTATCAAGAATTACAAGGTGGTAGCCAGAGTCTCGGAGGAATTTTTCGGGGGACAGCCAGTGTGCGCTGAACTTTTTGAAGATGCTTGCTGGTTCTTGGTTGGCTTCAGACTTTGCGCAAGCTGCGTTTCCAGATTTTCCTGCAGAAACTCATGTCGTTAAATGAGAAGTGTCGCCTGGCTGACACTTCTGTGTAATCGGTATCAGTGTTTAAAAGCATGAGGCCTGGACCCTACGCTGCTCTCTGTTCACACGTACTCCTGTGTGCAGCCAGAGCTCTGCTGAAGTTGGTGTGGTTCAGTGCAGATAGAGCAGATGCCCATGCAGCCAGATCTGGGGCTTCGAAGATGCACATTTGTGGCATTCGCTTGAGTTCATTTGGACTCGCCCATTTTGCACGCAGGTGACAGAAGAGCATCCTCCCCCCGCCCACAAACGCGTGACCCCTCTTAATTAACCCGTGGCACAACATAAAAGATGAAAGTGTCCACGTGTCTGTGCCCTGTCAAAAGGAGAAAACATATTTCCCTTCGCTTCGCTGTTATTTAATAACGCCGGGGAAAAGGATGGCATCGATATAAATGAGAGTAATCAGGATTTGTTCTGTTCCCTTCCCCTGGGGCCTGCTGAGGAGCTCACTGGCAGCGGGGAGCCTGCATCTGACCCTCGTTTAACACTTTCTCTCCTCCTTCTGCCCCCGGCAGAAGCTACCTGCTGGCTGCGGAGCGGGGCCGGCCACCGGTGGCTGCGGTGGATGTGCGCTTCCACGGCCGGCTCGCACGCACTCAGACACTAGCGAGGGAGCTCGGAGTAGCCAGCTGCAGCCCGAGCCTGCAGGCCCTGGATCCCTCTGAGCTGCTACCATGGCTGACTACAAGTGACGGTTGTCATGTGAGCCGGGGAGGAAGGCCATAAGGCAACTCTGGGAGCATATGCTTCATCTGCGCTAAGCCTTGCACGCCGCCTGGGGAGAAGCACGGGGAAGAAAGGGTGAGGCAGATGCAGCCTTACGGAGCCTGTCCCACCTCTGTTTGTTTTTTTCCCCCTGTGGTTTGTGTCCACCCGCAGCCCACGGAGGAGCGTGGCATCCTTCAGGTTAAAAAACACGGGACAATGCATTAGAGGGCCTGTTTTCCTCCCCAATGCACTTGTATAACACGGTAACATTAATAGCGATTTATGTGCAAGCACCGAAGGGCGGAGGCTTTTTGTCTGAACTAAAGCTGGAGAAAGACTTCAGACTTACCCGCTTCAGACTAGGCGCGGAGCCACGGGAGCAGTGCAGAATAGCCATCCTCCAAGGACCACGCTTTCAGGAAGTTGTTGTTCCCACCTCAGCCCCTTTTAGGAGCACTTTCAGTTTCTCAAGAACTCAACAGAAGCCAGAGAACAGGCCAACTTCTTCGGCTGGTTTCTCCGTAGGGGACTGCATTTCTTCGCTCCTGTTCCTCGCTCCTGTTATTTCACACCATTAAGATCGTCGGAATATTTTCTTCTGTGTAATTTCTAGGTGCTGTTTCTAAACGTTCCCTAGCTGTGCGCCCGTTTCCCACTGTCTCCTATTAACTCTTTTCCTTGTTTTTATGCCTCTTTTTACTAGTCAAGCGGTAACAACTGCAACCCTCTGACAAAACCAGCTGCTGCGAGGTTAGCTCCTACAAGCAATGTCTGACCTGAGCTGCCAGCAGTTCATTTAACAGACTGGACAGGAGGGCAGGAAGGGAACATTGAAGGATGAATTGACTTGCCAGGAATCTCGCAGTATGGCAGCAGCAAAGTCAGGAATCAAATCTGGGCTTCTGACTCCCAGTGCATCACTTTGTATATTTCTTTCTCTGATGCTCTCTGTCTCTTTCATAGTGCCTCCCTTTTTCAGAGAAATAGTACTACACCTGCACGAGCTATTACCATTTTTCCTGGTTCAGAAGAAGTAATAGGTTAGCCAGAGCATCCAGGCCTGTTTGAGCCTACCACTTCAGTAAAGATTGCTTCTGATTCCGCAAGACACTGAGGTGTGCGTTAAGTGAGTACATGTTAACTACTTAACACACTGGCGCGTGTGAAATATGCGATGTCTGCGATGATAAAGCAACTGCCAGCTCAGCTCTAAACTCAGGAGATTTTCCTTGTCATTATACAAGAGCCCTGCATTACAAAATACATGTACATCAGGGCAGACCTGCTCACCTGAGTTTATGTAGCCCACTGAGTTAGTCTTGTGTGAGTAAATTGGTTTCCAAAGCCAGCGACACGCAAGAGAGCCGCAGGTCTATCACTCACACACCCCGTAAAGCGGGATTCCTTCAGACTTACTGACAAAGTCCCTGCAAAAAGCTGAGCCGAAGGACTGCAGCTTTCCTCAGCCCCATGCTCTCAAACCTTACAGTTCTTACTCTAACTCTCACGCAAGCTGCAATATTATTTAACTGCTTTAAGCATAAAATGTAATTGGAAATCTTTTTTCAATTTTAGCTTGCTAGCCCCTTAATACATTTCAGTGCTCCTGAGTAGCTTTCTCCTTCTGCCACCCAAGGGCCTCTTTTTCCTATCTCCGTATCTGGAATTATTCAAACATTAATTTATTTGCTTGTTTTCCCTTTTCTATAAATGTTCAGGGTCCTTTAAAGAAACGACAGCTCCGTTGTAGCATCCTCCTCGGACCTCCAGTACACTGCCAGTGACTCCAGAACTACCTCACGAATATGCATTTCCTTCTCTCTAGGAGAACAAGGACAACCAAGCAACAAAACATTTATATTCTGATAAGTCCACTGCTTAACTGAAGAGGATGTCATTGAGCCCGTGCTTGACAAGTGCCAACTCCCTGCAGCTACTTGAATGGAAGAGCAGCACCTATGAGGTGTGAGCCCGAATGCTCATGGATTTTGGGCTTTGCAGACACACGTCCCGTCGCCCCGCTGCCATGCCTGCAGTTCCTTCGGCTTTGAGACCACAGCACACTTCTTTGGCAGCACAGTGCTGCTACCATTTGTAAAGTAAACAGTGCAAGTGACCATTTGACCCTAAATAACAAGAGCATGCATTAGTCACTGAGCCACTCAAAGGCATGGTATTTGACTCTTAACTCGTTATATCTAGGCAAGTACGGAGCACTGCTGGTGATCCCATCCATCTCTACAAGAGAAGGCCTCAGGAACAGGGATCAGTGGTTTATTCCTTCAGGTGGTAGTCGTGGGGGAATACTGTTGTAAGGATCCCAAGCTCAGCTGCTGGCAAAGAGGGAAGAAGCATCCCATCCAGTGGAGCCTCGAGACAGGGGACCTTATCTAGCCTTCCCTTTTTGAGGAACTGCTTTTAGAAGGAAGATTACCAGCTTTGAAGAATGACGTAGGGAGGGAAACAAAACTGGATGGATATTGAGACCTTCCAGGAAATAAACAAAAAAGAAAAAAAGAGGAAGAAGGAAACGATTCATGTCTTGGGCTTTGTGACATTGGTGGTTTGCATAGCCCTGCCTGCATTCTTTTTCAAGTGGAAGTTGCAGGAAGACATGCAGAAATCTTGGGTGAGATTTATTGTCTGTGAGGGGTGTTCATAAAGAAACCTTAAATACTTGACTGTGTGGAAGTTCTACCGAGATGAACTCACGTTGTGCATCCTCAGCAGAGCTTAGATTAAGTTAATAATCATTTCCCCTTCAGTCTTAAATCTCCACGCTGACTTGTTGCTTCCATTCCAATTTTCCTGCCTATACATACGCATTATTTCAGAAATCACCCGAGTGCCTTACATCCAAACTGAGGTCCTGGTCAAAGGGAGGTTTATACACACATCTCTTGACTTTGAGGGAGCTGTTCATGCACATACGCTTAAGCCTTGGCACGATCTTGGCTCGTCCAGACAATCTGCCTAGAAACAAGTGTCAGTGTAGCTTCAGAGCTCTGTCCTTCCTTGTCTTGCTTGTGAGGCTGGAGCCTTGTGCTCAGGCACGTTTCTCGCTCCAAAACTTAACAATCAGTGAGGGAAGTCTTGACAGTGTGAATGGCAATGACAGAGCTCTTGCTGACTAGAGGGGGATATTTTCCTGCTGTCACCAGTTTGTAAGTACTTGTCAGGATCTCTTATTTTGGAGTACAGATGGCAACAGCTAGACTGAAGACCAAGTCTCAGATTTCGCAGTTAACCAGGGCTGCACCCTGATTTTGTGTTACTGGACAGAACTGAAGGAACTGGTTGGTACATTTGCTTGTGCAGCTTTCACGTTTCTGATTGTTTTTATTTATTCATTTTTCCACTGTGCTTCTGAGTGGGTACACGAAGTACTGAAAACCAAACAAAACCTGCCCCTCACTGACCCATCTGCGTGAAAGCCCGTCGCCACATCCTCAGTCAGAGGAACACACTTCTGGTACTCATGCTTCAGGGGTACAAAGCCATTTTTATCTGAGGATGAAACATTGTGTGTGATGTTTGCTGGTGGGGGTGGAGCTAGTGTTCCCTGAGGGGCAAAGCCACCCCATTGCTGCGGACAAATAACTTCACAAGGCAGAGTATTGACACTGGCCACAAAGCGGAGCAGTGTGGGAAGGTCACTCAGCAGATCAAGTCCGGAGCAGGGGAAGCCACCAGCGGGTTGCTCACTCAACACATGGTCCCTGCCCACTGCTGCACAAGATGCCTCTGCTTTGGCATTAGCGGGGTGTTAGGAACCTAAAGGTCTCAACAAGCCCTTGGAGGCGTGAGTCACTGAGACAGAGAGAAGAGGAGGCTCTACCTAAGGCATTACCAAAGCCTCACTCCGTTCCAGTAGCAGTGGAGGTTCAGTCTCAGCATCCAGTCCCATACCCATTTTTCCCACCCATGGTGCCCACCTGTGGATTACTGCACTGTCTCCAAACTGTAGTCATCATATGTTCACTGCTGTTCCAACCTGTGAGAAAGTAGATATTATTACGTCTCTTTTATACGTAGAAAACTGAGGCACAAGGAGGAGCGACGGCTCTTTCTAAGCTATGCTGAGATGGTGCTCAAACATGAGACCAAACTGAGTTTTCCCCAGCCTTGTTGTAGAGAAAACCCCCAAACATCTCTGTCTTCTTATGGGCACCGTGTGAACTGGCTCAGGAATCCCCCAAAGCTGGTCCTCGTGACAGAATGAGTTCAGCGTTTACAATGCTTTCAGTTTTCTGTTTTCAGCATTACCAAACTGTGCTCAAACTGGCATTCAGGCTCGCTTGTTCACCCTCTTGGTTTGGTCCTGCACCGGTGCAATTCCTCAGTCAACTGCAAACAACTTCTTAAAATGTGCATTTAAAACACTCTGTGCATGCATAGTCTCTTGAAAACTCACGAGATAAGATGCTGATTTATAAAAAAAATAATAAATAAAATAAAAGTGAAGCATTCTCTGTCTACCCTCACATACTGATGCACAAAGTTAGCAGTGCTGCGTGACCTGGTCCTGTACCAAACCCTGCTGAAATTATTGGAAAAGACCACATCAGCGTTGGGGAGCATGGGGTTGTTCCCAAAGCTCTGCCGTTTGGATGGGATTTGTATAGTTTAGAGCTCAGCATCTTTGCTTCCACACATGCAGGTGTAACAGGCATGCAGGGATGAGTGGAGGAGAAACTGTGACCATGCACCCTCTTCTGTTTCCTTTGCTTACCATGCAGAGTGTTAACTGATGTGGGAGGTGTTATTTCCTTAAGGACAAATCCTCCTAGTCTTTCACATTATGGCTGACAGGAATCCCTTCACCTTCCAATTGCAAATGAATACATTTCATTAGAAATTTTTCATATTTCTTGGGCAACATATACCAAGCAGCATCTTTATCTTCACTGAAGTGTTAGCATTTACTACCAAAATAAATTAAAATAAAAGCTTAAATGGAAACGACATTCCCCCATGGACATTCTCATAAAAACAAAAAAAACAAACCAAACCAAACCAAAACAAAATCCAACCAGCTTCCTGGCAAGAGGAAAATTGTATGGGTAAAAATATCAGCTTCGCTTGATTCCACATGCAGCTCTCCTTTTCAGGGAAATGGCAGTGCTTCATTGCAGGGCCTCTAACCACACACAGGCAGAACCCGATTGTGCAAGGGTAGAGTGTGGAGCTGTAATACGTGTTGGCAAGCACTTTCTCTGCAGGTACAATGATCTAAGTTAATGCCCACCAACACAAAACAGGTCTCCACGGTCCCACCTGCCTGTTAAGATACTTACAGAGTGAATACTGGACTGAGCTTCATTATACACATTATACAAGTTTATAAGCAGAAAGAGCTAAATACATGGAGATGGGGTAAGCGTGGATGTCTGAACACAGGTTATTGCCAGGGGTAAGTTACAGAAAATGTACACTCACGTGCTATGTTTGTGAGGTTCTTCCCATGCACACAGGGATGAACATACCCTAAATACAGCAGATTTTCCTAAATTATTGTTCAGCATAAGAAACAGCACGAGTATTATAACATCTATCCCTTATGGATTTGAACATTTAATTGGCGAGCCCCTTTCTGGAATGTTTTATCTTGTTTCCAAAATAGGGCAGGGAAAACAATCAAACACACCATTAAAATACACAACATACGAACACGGAATATGGACTGATCTACTGGATAAAAAAAAAACTGACTGAAAAAAAAAGATCCCAGAAGCTATGACAAGAATCACTTTAGCTATCTGCTAGTTTCAGTAACTCCTGATGTTTTACAATTATTAATTCTCTGAGGGAAGTATTGCTGCCAATCCAAAGGAACTGGCAGCAATGGCCTCAAAACGGTGCGAGGTGGGCCAGCTTGTGGCTGGCTGAACGGCTTTGAACATCAGTGCCTCTAAATCACTCAACAGACACAGTGTATGCCTGGGAGGCTCCTAATAGCAGGATGGCTAGGGAGCGAGCACCTCGCCTTTGAAGTTCAGGTGAGGACCAATCTGTCCCGAGTCCTGTAGGAAAATAACTTCTAGGAAAATGAGAGTGTAGGAATGACATCGTACGCTGAAACTCTGCTACTGAAGTAGGTGGTTGCAAGCTAGGGATTTTTGTTTGTACTTCTTTTGTCATCGTTGCCTTTATATTAACTAGTTTTGATTTCTGATTATAAACACGGCCCACAGGAGAAAAAGCCTTGGCGACTGCTTTTGTGTTTAGTTTTCTGCTGAGTTGTTCTGCCTCCTGAAAGGCTGGAATACCCCTTATCCTCCAAGGCACATTCAGATAGGAACGTGGGGCACTTTGGATATTTTTTTCTTCACCACCTTTGCTTCTCTTTTTATCTTTTCTCTGCATTGGTTTTTCACTCTGCTCACTCTCTGATGGTTGTTGCTCCTATTGTTTTTCCCGTTGGATTATTTTATTATTTATCTTGTTTCAAAATTTCTCCTTATGCTGAACACAACCTCAGTAGCGCTTTTATACAAAGGAAAAAATAATTCATTCACATCCACACTCCTTTACGGTTTAAGTCCAGTAATAGGTATAGAATCCTTCCCCCAAAGTAGTTTTTATGTAATTGACTGCAGTGGTTTAATGAAACGACCCAGACACTTTGGGGCATTTTCCCATTACTGTGAATAATAATGTACTTTCTCCAAGGGTATTGTTGCATTTTGGCTCATCTGTGACACCAAGAAAATTGTGTGGTTGCTACCTTCCCTGTTAAGACCATTCAGCATCTTCCCAAGACAAGACCCAGCTGGTGAAACCTCAGTGCTGCTTTTGTTAGCATACCAATGCTTACTTAAAATGGTTTCATCTCTTTTATTCTCCAGCTTTACTCAGAGCTTTTACAGTGACACGAAAGTAAGTACGGGGTGTGATTTTGTCAGGCTGTCATCCCCACGCTGGGGTCTGTAGGGATTGTCTGCTTTCGATCTCATAGCAGGAGCTGAGCACATATGTTGCCACTGGAACTCGTTGCTTTATTCTACAAAACTTCTGTGTTATTGGAGAAATTTAGTAAATGTATAGCTAGCCAATTTTCATTCTGAACAGGTGTGTATATGTGTGAAACGAAGAGGAGAATAATAATCTACAACATTCAAGTGTTTCAACATCATGATGTCTCATTATCAATAGGTATGCCAATTGTCCTAGTCCACTTTATGTATGGTGAAGCCATATTTTAGCATAATAACAAGATAAAGGTCAAATTCCTCAGGTGAATTACCTTCTAGAAGCCCTCATTTTCTCAGTCTGTGGATGCTGCGATAATACGACAAGGATAGCACTGTCTCAGCACTTACCCTTTCTCAGCACATGGAGCTCGATATTCACATCCAGTTGATCTTCCTCTTCTGTATTAAACTCTGTGAAAGGCTGTTAGGAAAAATTGTGGTGCAGGGGGCTGATGAAGCCATAGGATCCTGCTGCATCTATGTTTCGACCAAAGATTTTATGAAAATACTAAAGGGCTGTTTCTTATCTCTGGCTAAATCCAAGGTTTCATTTTCCAGCACCATCAAACTAACACCTTTCTTTAGTATAATGCACACATGCCTTTAAAATACTTTGAAAACACGCATCCATCATGTGTTGTAATAGAAAACGAACCATTTAGAAGCAGACTTCCTTGCTTACTCTCCAAGGGTGGAATTCCATTATGCGGAGGAACAAAACAAGGTTTATGCAGCATCCAAGTCTCTCATAGTCCTATTCATGCTGAATCTTTACACGGGGATAAACTCTGCCACAAAGGAACAATTTTGGGGTGATGTCTGAGTGCCACAATCAATTAGATTTTGTCTGTAGGACCCCTGTCAGTATTGTGTGTGGAAGATGGAAGAGATGCCAAGTGGAATTTTATGCCCGGTGGGCCTGGCTCGTACCCAGCTGAAGTCAGTGGAACTTTTGCCACTCCTTCCAAAATCAACAGGATGGCTCCTCCACTCACTCTCTATTTCTCTTGCTAAACCACAGTTTTCTGATATTTTCAGGCGCTCGTGCTCATCAGCTTGGAATCCACACAAGATTGGGTTTCATAACAACAAGCAGCCCAGATTCTTTCAAATTTGAGTAGACAGAAGAGAACAAGGTGAGTCATTTTTTTTTTTTTTTTTTTTTGCCTTGCTAATCTTGACTGAATGCTTCAGGTTTGCCAAAGGTTACTGGAGTTTTCTCTAACTAAGGTGTGAGTGAAGACTGCAGCAGTTTGAATCAAATTGGTGGTGTTGGTTTCACTGGTTTTCTTCGTCGTTCACTTGAAAGGTCAAAATACATGTTAAACACTATTCTAGCACAACTGCTGTTTGCATCATAGCAGTGAGCGTTGCCTACTTAAAAATACCTTGTATTACCTTAATTAAACTCTCTCTCCTAGTCCAAACCAATCTCTTGTTCCAGAAAGGTTCCCACCTCCTCATAGAGAGGTCACAGCACCTTGCAAGACTGGCGTAGAGCCGTTGAACTAAATGGAAAGTCTCTTAATGACCTGAAGGGTTTAGATAGTGAACCCCGTGGACTGTAGAAGACAGGTAACACCATCAAAAGCACCTAATAACTACTGACTGTCAATGGGCCTTAGTCTCCAAATCATTAAATGGCTCTGAAAATATTTATCCCAAGGCTGGCTATGGATTCTCAGCAGTACAGAGCACATGAATGGTATTCAATAAAGAATATAAAAATTCTTCCAAGTACAAAAATCTCTCTGTTCAGGAAAATGATAATTTTATGCTTTGCTATTTCTTTTGTGTCAATCTCTTTGTAAGCATCCCTTTGGCTATAGTATTTGCTTAAAGTACGAATGTGTACTATGTGTCAAAATAAAATATTTATTGAATACATTTACTTTGTGTCTGTTGAGTTATGAGCTGATTCTGAAATGCTTCTCCCCAGCACCTGTTGGGGCCATTTCACATTCTCTCTTGGCTGGAGACAATGAAAGCTTGATGCCTCACAGCTTTGAAAAAACAAATGGTTGAAGAGAACTTGAATTAAAATTTAGCTCAAATATTGCTTTTTGCTGGCATGTGGGACCAAGCAGAGGACTGCTTAAAAGTTCAGGATGGGGATAGTTATTTCTACCAGACCCAGTCTGAGCCTCCTGAGCTGTAGGTGGGTTAAGACTTCATGGTAGAGCAGACCTGTCCAAGGGTGCTTGCAGTAGCTATGGCCAGCCTGATGCCCCTAGAGGAAGGAAATCTCAAGACTTGTTTTTTCTGCTCTTTCTTACAAGAATCCAAGGAGGAGAAGTGTGAGCCAGTGGAGGACAGAGTATCTCACACTGTGGCCTGTGTCACCCAGACACCAAAATGGGGTACCACCCCCAGTGGTGAGGTACCACTGTGACATCTGGTAAGAAAAGGGAAATGTACCTTTCCTTGCCTTCTGAGAGTCTGCATGACAGCTAAGAAATTGAAGGGATTGCTGCACTAGCAGAAGTTCAATAAACAGTGTTGGATCTAGACTGTTGATCCTTGTCAGAGAATTTTGCTTCTAGCTGGAGGAGAAAGAGGGTATTCAGATACTGAGCAAGACAACTACTCAAATTAGGTTACCTGTTGGAAAGTGATACAGCTGCTGACAGCTCCTCAGGAAACAGGAGGGCGTCTTCTCAGAACTGTATTGTTCAGGTAAACATCACCGAGGTGGAGATGCGCATTGGAAGCTCAGGCCCTAACTTTGTGTTAAACTCCCTCTGGAGCCACCAGGCACTGCAAACACTGCCCTCTTCTGTAGCTGCTTCACAAAGTTTTCTGTGGCCCTCACTCCACTTCCCCTAGTCTCTGTTAGAAGAGACAGCCTTGAGGCATCTTAAGCCTGTTGCAAGAGATGAAGGACAAACAAAACCAGCGTTATCCAGTTATTATCCAGTTACGTGCTTTAGTTCAGAGATAGACAAAAGCAAAACTTTCTGCGTGTTTTTCAGGGCCTCTCACTCCAACTACCAAAGACAAACAGGCTCCTCTTGGGCCTAGAATCATTCTGGATTCCTTCTGGTGGTTACTCAGCTCCCCTCCTTGTCCATAAGCAGCCTCTGAAGAGACTGTCTTATGGCAAAAGTGCCTAGATGCCTGAAGTTATGTGGTGTCACAATTACCCTTAGCTTTTCTGTATGAAGATTTACAACAGATAACCTAAAAAATGCTGTTTTCCTATCCACAGGATTTAAATTAAGCGTCATAGGATCTCTACTTCAGATAATCTCAAGTTTGTACACACTTGTATGCATTCTTCAGCCCAAGATAAAGACCAGACTCAATAACTATTTTATTTTTATTTTAATTCAATAACTATTTTATTTCTTCTACAATCATTACAACTATCAGTCTGATGACATTAATTCTTCCCCAACACAGGAAACCAATTATTTTTTCTGATTAACTCTTGACCTTCACTGGGACATTGTCTGCTAGAAAATGGGAAGAAAAGGCCTAGCAAACAGAAGAGACTGAATGACTTCAAACGATGGTTCTAATTTCTTAAAAAGCAAAGAAATCTCACCCCTTTCTTTTATCTTTGTCTTGTTTCATACAGAAAGAGGCCTTAGTAGCCCCTGAAAGTAACTCTGAATGTCCCAAATGTGCTTAAAGAACTGCAGACAACATAAGGAGTCTTTAAAAACAAATCTGCAACTGTGGCTAGATCCACTGGGATCAAATAAGGTGATGTCTTTAACTATACCTCCACCTAAAAGCTATGCACATGCAGAATGTTTCCAGGGTTTTTCCATACCTTAAGAGCTGTTTGTCAAGACAACCCTTGCATATGTAGAAAACAGGATTTAGCCAAGTTACAGGAGCTTCATGGTTGCCTGTAGGATCAGAACCAAAGACTGTGATTTTGAAAATGAAAAGACCAAGCATATGTGCTTCTTCTACAGGCAGAGCTCCGTCCTGTTGAAATAAATGCCCCTCTGTGAAAAGCTAAGCATGTCCAGGCACTTTTGCGTGACGGATGCGAGTTTGTGAAAATGTACTGTGGAGTACCTCCTCAGTTTGCTTCAATAAGAAGCGATTGTATTTGTACTGCTATAGACTTACACCGCTAGCTGTATTAAAAATAACATTTTCTTACAAAAAAAAAATAAAAATCTGGTTGTTTTAGAAGATTTTGTTCCTTGACAGAAAATGTATTGATCTGATCCTGGGAAAGTGACTGTAGCGCTCAACAGAACAGTTCCTGCCATATAATTTTGATGTTCATAAGGTTGTGTAATATTTCATATGAAAAGCCTCTGTCAACTTCCACTGACTGTTGAATCTTAAAATGATTCATCCACACAAATATATTTTTCAGGAAAGCTTCTGAAGCAGCAGGCTGACCTCATTGCAAAATACAATTTAATTGAACATATGTTGATTTTAAAAGTATATATCTATCTATATGTTTCTTTTCTCTTTTCAGATTTTTAATTGTGACTCACATAGAAATCCAAAAGTCCATATACATACATGAAAAAGGAAATTCATTAAATGTAATAGATTTTGAAGAACAAAGTTGCAAAAGCATGTATTTCTATTTTGCACCTTTTGATGTTTACATTTGTGAAAAATTAATAAAAGTTAATGTGAAATCATAAAAAAAAAATAATAAAAATTTCTCAGTTCTGAATTAAGCAAACTTTAGATTGCCAATAATCTCAGTCCAAGCTTGTATCTTCAGATTTGCCTCTCATTATACCTGAATGTTGGTACCAGTCAGATTTCCATGTTACTAATAGGAAATCTGATTTCTTTTCATGCCTTCTACAACTACTTTTCCTCTTAATTTCTAAAGTTAAGGGTTTCAATCTCAAGACAGAATGACGAGTAAAGATGTTAACCACTGAAGTCACTGGTTAAGCCACTGGCTTCCAAAAGGACACAATTCATCCTCAAATGTTTGATTTCAGTAATGTTTTAAAATATTTTTGTGACTAGATGTATAAACACACAGAGATTTCTCTCACTCATGTTAAATATGGGAAAAACCAGGATAGGCTCAAAGTGCTCAAAACTTTTTTTTTTTTTCATTTATTTATTGCTCTCACTCAAATGTAAAGAAATTCTTTTCCATCAAAGAGTTTTATCAACCTGTCCCCAAGTGTGTTGTCAGGATCACTGTGACTTTTTTTTCCCCCATTAAACCTTTATTAGGAACTAACATGGAAACTAACTAATTTCTTGGTCCTACAACAGTCGGTATTTAACAAACCCAGGATCAAGTTCTGTAGTAAGTCTGACCATGATCACTGTGGTGCATAAATCCACAATTTCTCGAGCATATTACTATTTAAAAATCTCCCAACCTTTAAGCTAAGCTTACGGTTTTGTGACCTGTTGCATGTTCACACGTTGCAGTATCCAGCTGAGCTGATTGGAGTCAAAGCAATGTAAATGTAGCAATCCAAGCACAACCACTTTGGAAAACTGCATCTAAAAAAATCAAAACATAAATAGTTTTTTTATCTCTACTCCAAAAGAAGGCTCAATGCAAGTATTGCTATTCACTAAAATCTTACTCTAAAAGTGATTAAATTGACTTAAACACGATGTAGAAGCCTTGGGGTGATGCGACAGACCCCACCTTTGCTGACTCTGGGGATTGTGGTATGGATCTTCAAAGTGAAACACCACAGACGTCTGCAAACCATGAAGACCTGAGAATTCTAGCAGACATTTTCCGTGAAATGGTTGTGGATGGAGACATGAAAAACACCCTGATACTGATCAAAACTTCATTGATACACAGTACAAATAACACCTCTGCAGTAACTGAATGAAACCAATACTCCTACAACAACCTCAGGTCAAAATCTGATATGGATTCTAAGCAATAATCAGATGGAGAAAAGAAATATATCCCAATGCTTACTGACTCCTTCACTATATAATTTTCATTGCTGTTTAGAGCCTGTAAGAAAGAATTTCACTTCACAGATGCAGAATCCTTTCAAGAAAATGATGCTAGAAATTAGAGACCTCAGAAGCACTGACCTAAATAAAAGCTACTCCTTCCCTAAATGTAACTTTTGAGGTTTCCTTCTGATTTAAGGCTGCTTCCCCCTCTCCCCATTCTAATTAGTGCCAAGGAAAAGTGCTGAGCTGCCCAAGAGGAAGGCTGTAGCTTTTCTGCTGAGCCCAGTTGTTCCACTCAATAGCAGTCTTTGGACATCTACTGGTCTGTTTAAGTAGTTGTACTTTGTCTCCATAGAGTTATTGGGACATCAATGCTGTTCTACTGTTTTCTTTTACTTTCAATTGCTAAATCACTTTAAAAAAAAAAAAAAAAAGAAATGATACAATGCCATCCTAAGATGACTGTTCCAAGTGAGCAATTGCTGTAGTTGCCATAGGGATCCTGAACGAATGCAGATGAGGTAGGAGACATCCTGAAGGCTCTATAAGCATTTCTCTTCAGCGGCCTGGTGTGACCAAGAGAAGGGACCCGGCTGCAGCTCCGTATGCCTGCATAGACTGCACTGAAATGGCGCCTGGCCTGTGAGCTGCCTCAGCCAGAGCCTCAGCACCTCGCTCGTTGTGGAAAGTGGAACTTGGGCTCTTAGGTGATTTTGAAAATGTTACCACAAGTTCCCTCGGCGCAATACTTCGAAACAAGCACTTACCGTGAAGGCTAAAACACCACTGATACCTTATTTGTGATAAACACACCAAGGAAAACTGTGGAAGTTACAAATGAATGAGACCTAGTGGCGTACTGCGGGACCTACAGGGTCTAATTAAAATCAACTAATATTTGGAGAAGAATAGCTTCTCCACAGAGGAAGGAGCAGTCAGTTTTATTATATAGAAGGTTTATTATAATGACAGAAGCAAACAGTCATTCCACTGACGAGGGGCTGATAAGTGAGCTTTCTCTCAGCACTACTTTGGTTCCAGTAGTATTTAACTTACCGATAACATGGGAATGAAATCGGTCATCCACACAGAAAATGATGGTCATTTTTAGGTTGTCTTTGTGCTTGCAGCTTTTCCAAACAGCACTAATTCTAGGCTCTATTAATTATAGATACAACCCTGTAAATGCAGGGATATAATTGCCATAATGTCATATTTTCCTCAGAAAATATGAACGAACCTAAATGACAACCTGCACACCAGCAGACACAAGTTCTGCCTTTGGAGCACCATTTACTCCTAAACCACTCATGGAAAGAAATGGATCTTGTAGCCTAAAGGTCTTCAGGTTTGTGCTTTCCACTGGGAGCTAGAGACAGACTGGTACATTTATGATAAGAAGAATCAAACCTATGCTCAAGTACTTACTCACAGATGTACACAAGGATTGAATTTAGCCCTAAATTCTTTGGTTTTAAATACACAAATAAGTACAGGTTCAGACTGCACTTTTCTTGACACCGACACAGCTTTTAATTATTATGGTAGAGCTAGAGCCTCAGCTATTACAGGCTGATGTATTTCAGTTATCTTCAGACAAATTACAGAGATTTACTCCATATCTCTTAGAACACCAGGCCAGGCTTTCAGAACTAACAGCACAACGTCTTGACACCTGTGGTGGAAGAATAGCCATGCTGGTTGGGAGCAGGTTGCAAATCTAATGGTCTCATTGGGCAAGGCGGTATGATTCCAAGCACCATGTATTGTAAATATTAACAGTATAAGGTATTTAAAGAACAGACTTTGGAGGATATACCCAGGCTTCAGACAGGCAAATTAATCTGAAATACTGAGATATGTGAATGGGTTTTCATAAGAGCAGATGTAAACATTCCCCAACTGACTGGAATGAAATAATAGCCAAGGTGGAATTAGAAGACACACAATTCAGCAAAAAATAAATACACAAACTTTAGCTTGTCTTGGTCAAGCGTGGACTAGATGGCTCAGTAGGTTCTCTGTTCTCACTTGTAAACATAGAGTCTGTCCTTTCTATTCATACCATCTTTTAGTTAAAGCTCAGCATTTTCTTTTAAGAAGACCTCCCCCACCTTTTAGGGTTACTCAGTTATTATTAACATTATGCATTATTGCCATTCTAAGTTGCCTGTCTGATGAAGGTTAATTAATCCCTTTTAAGCCACTCAAGACTTAATTGAAATAAACAAACATTATCATATCCATCTTCCAGCTGAAGAAGATGAATCACAGAAAAGTTAAGTTGTTTCTAAAGTCATAAAACAAGTCAGTAGGCAAATCAGGAATAGCAGCCTTGGACTTCCAGACTCCTACCATAATCATTACATTAGCCTGACTTCCTAGAACCAGTATGTCTGAATGAGATAATTTTATACAAAAGAGTTCTCAATTATGCTCACATTTTAGGCTTGTTTCCACTATTACAGTAGCCAGTAGGAAAAGAGTGTCATTTTCAGTGAAAGGAAAGACAACTGCAAGACAGTGTGGGTGAAATAATTCTCCTAATGGGGTATTTTTTATTTTTTTTTAATGTTAGCAGGTGTCAGTATTATAAACTTGCAAGAAAGGCCAGGTGCTGTGTTCCGGTATGATCTCACCTTCCTTTGTAAATGAGCATTTAATAAGTCTCTAATTTCCTTGGTCAGGCACACCTCTCCCCGCCTACTCTCCTGGACTATTCAGCCTTACTGTACCCACAGCCAGTGATGACGGCAGGATCGCATGGGTGATACCTCAGGCATAATTTTCCTGTCAGGAGGGTCATTTGATCAGCCGTTGCCTTCCTCTGCCACGATGGACCTTCCTCTGCTTTCCAGTACTTGATAGCAGAGCGTATGAAGATGGGAGGAAGAAGGACGTGGGGGAGGACTGGTGCTTCAGCATGGGCAGTGATGCATCCCATGCCTGCTGGTTGTGTTGTGTGTAGGGACTACAGCACTACAGTTGCTATAGGGGGGAAGACCTCTGAAATATAGTTGTTTTTGCAAGTGCATCCTACCGCCAGGAAGCAGGCGATGCTGCAGTTTCTTTGGGGACGGTGACTTCTGCAGATTTATGCAGAAACACCTAGCCTCAGGCCGACCCTGTCTCACCCAGGGTCTCCACAACGTACAGAAACAGGAAGGGCAGCAGCTTTCTGAGCAGTTCTGGACATCCTCCCCAACAGCCTGAGGAACAAAATCATACTGGGGCAGGTCTACCAGGCCTTCCTCCTGCTCCCTCCCTGAGGCCACAGGATAACCATCTGTATACCGCTCTGATAAGTCAGCACCAAGCACCCGGCTCGCACATTGCACACTGTATCTGTCACTCTGTACACAGCCTATGGACACGAGACAGCGGTAGCAGGACCTCACTGATTCTCCTGAGTTCCTAGGCAGCTTTTTGCAGAGCAACTGAACCACCAGTGGTAGGAGAAAGAACCCAATTCAATTTCCACTTGAAATATATCAGTGATGAAAAGGCCTCATGCTAAACTTCTGCAGTGGTACACTTCTCACCCTGCTGGGAGTAGCTTAAATCACACAATTGAATAATCCTTACTATTAGAGCCGATTTAAAATATCTTAATCAATGCAATCACACACACAAAAATGTACGTGTAGCTGTAAACCTCATTAGCACATGACACCATGCTCAATTTCGCATGCAATTACCTGGATAGACCATGTAATTATGCCACATAATTACCCATACATTTTACGAATGAAGTTGCATGTCTGCAGCTCAAGATGATGTAGCCCTTTCATGTCATCCAAAGCCCTCTGACACATTTTCCACCATACACACCTTCTCTTTTTCTAAAAGGAAGGGACAGAAGTTGAAACAAGCTTGCTGGGAGCACAAGAATTATTAAATATTGTGTTTTAGGCAGTGAGTTTTGTTCTAGGACATGAAGAACAATTGATGGAATTTATGGCTGTTAGCCTGTTATTGCTGATACCTAATAAGTCTGTAAATATGCTCTGGGCTGTCTCTGAGGGCAAAAAGTAACAAATAGGGAATTCATAAACAGGAAATAATTGTAGGCCACGTTCTCTGCTGTACCTAAATCAACTTACTGCAACGAATAGGAGAAATTACACAGATGTCAGTTATAATTCCCAAGTACTCCGTGATAATCTGTTTCAACCTCAGCATAGATTTAGCCATATAGACTTTATCCCAATTTACGATACGGAAAAGCAAGACTGCCTCTAGGGGACAGCTGTGTCACCTCTGGCTGCTGGACTCCTGACAAAATTGTATATACAGTGCACAGGTATGACACTTAAACACAAAAGGCTTGATACGCCACTGCCTCGTATCTCACTTTGCCCTTTAATTGTACTTGTTCAAACAGAAGCGGATATAAAATGCCACAGGTTGATATCTGCAGTACCACGCAGGGAGTGTGAGAGGTCTTAAAACTGACCACTGCTGGGTTTGCTTGGCATTCAAAACATAATAATAACAATAATGATAACGATAATGATAATAATAGTAATAATAGCAAATCAGAGAGAATTATATTGGAACTATATTTCATATGAGATCACTCAAAACATTTTATTCTGGTATTGAGTTTGTCATGTTACTGTTTCATTAATAACAAGCAGCTTAAAAAATAATTTAGTTAAAGAATTTCTTTTCTAGCAAAAAGTAAAGCAGTCATTCAGTAATTCATTGAAACAATGTCAAACGCACTCTAGGTTTTGCTTGTTCCAAAGCTGTAGGTATGTGCCAAAATAAATTTTGGTGATTACTATGCCAACCATTAGTGCCAGGCCAGCGTTATTTTTAGTAACATAGCCACTGCATTCCTGTAAAATAAGGCCCTTCGCAGTGAGAGCAATCTAAGCCTGAAACACATGGGAAAACAAGCAAGGTAAATGGTTCGGTAAGCCAGATAAATAGCAATAATCCAGAGCCCTAACATAGCCTTTGCAAAATTAGACAGTTTTAATGGGTTTATTTTCCCTGGGAAGTGTGATCAGCCCAGTTGTTCCTCGTGTGAGTGTATCCTAATGCTGGTGGTCTGCTACATTTTGCTCTCTGACTATGGAGAGGGTACTGGGACAGGAATCTGAGAGAAAATTTACAAAGGAAATGGCCAGGGATAGAAATTGCAGTATACAGCGTGGCACTTGATGTCAGGCTAGAACTCTTGACATGTGGCTTAGCGTTCAGATCTGTGCTCTCGGCAGCCCATTATATATAAAAATGAAGTGCTGTGAAATGCCATCATGAATTTTCTTGTGGGTGAGCTTCATTTACACAGAGGATGCTGGGGGTCTTAACACTAGTGCTGGTGAGGACATCCTCAAAACTATTTGCTGCAACTTTGTAGTGACCTAAAAATCAAAGACAGGCTATTCCGCCACTTTTGGTGGATATCTATTTGCACTTAAATTTGAGAATTCCTGAGCAATTCCACTCTAATTTAGATTATCATTTCACTTTTTTTTTTTTTTTTTTTTTTTAAGATTGCTGAGGCTGGTATTTAAAAAAGTTCCTTTAAGTGTTTAATGCTTAAATACTTTAAAAAAGCATACCCAAGGTCCTGCTGTCCATGTAAAAATAAGCATACACAGTATCATAGTGGATAAAGTTTACAATGAAGTCTCTTGTCATTATATTTGTGGCAAAGTAATAATACCTATTTTATGCAGTTATTTAAATGTGTAGATCTCAAAGCCCTTGAGGAAAGGGGTTGTAATCATCAACACTAATGATCACTGCTGATGGGGAACCTCAGGAACCAGAAGATAAAGGGATTCAGCGAAGGTTGTCCAGCATACCAAGACCTACCAAGAACTGAACCCTGCTCTCCTTGGAGGTAGGCCAGTACCAGCATTCAATCAGAGCGTGTGCATGTTGCCCCCCACACACATCTTTTCCTCCCCTCCCATGTTTAATGTCTTAACTATTTTTTTTTTTTTTTTACAAGTATTTGTTGGAAGCACCACTAGATAATGAGAAAGAACTCTGAAGTTTTATAGCAAACAAAACTGATCATTTTGGTTTAACTGCTGTACTCATCACTTAGATTTGTGTAAAAATCTGTGTCCAACTCTCTTCTATCAGAGGCAAACAGGTCACACAATCCATTTTATTAATGCATCACTTTACCAGATAGATTTCCTTCCCTCACCTTCCTCCTGGAAATTGCTCCAAATCCTCTCTGAAGCACCAGAAAGAAACTGTCTGTTGACAATTTATTCATGGCTACTTTTTTGACTATCTGCCTTTTGGTTAAACACCCTTATAATTTTTACGTATTTTTGAGTGCATAAACCCCAAAAGCCTACTTTTGCCATACTAAGTAAGCGAAACTATATAATTCATTAACCTAAGGAACACAGAGAAAAGTGAACTTCCTTTTACTTCTCTTATCTGTATCAAAATAATACCTACTAGGCCTAAGTAACATTGAAACTATGTAGTGACTCTTGGCAAATTTTAATTTCATTCAAATTTGTTTCATATTTATAAAAAACGCTACTGGCTAGGCCTGTTCAAATATTTTTTTGAAAAATATTTGTATTAGAGATATGGAATTTTTTGAAGAAACAGATGTTCAGTTAGAAAACATCCCATCTTTTCACATTTTGTTGTAAAAAGTGTACTTTGGAACCACCTCCTGTTATAATAAAATGGAGCAAATAATATTAAAATTTGACTGACACCTTCCCCGTAACATTCTTCCCCGTAACATTTTCTCCCTAGGAAATTTTGTTTTTGCAGAAAAAAATGATGTTCCTTTGATTTCATGTTGGTTTGTAATGAGTACTCCTTAAGATCTTGAATATTTTTGTGGAAAAAAAAATAAAATCTGTTTCTTTCCAGTTCTACTCCTGATTCTTTCTTCCTTCATTCAAGTGTAAATCTATGATAGTGAATGAAACTACAACTATGTTTAAACATATGTTTTAGACTGTTAATTATTTTAGTTTTACTAGAAGGCTTTAACCTCTGTTCATTACTGGCAGTCTTACCGTTTATTGTTGGCAGTACTCTTACAAAGTAGAGAGGCGAGGTGGGAGAAGCCCATGCAGAAGTGACTTCACAACAGATCTTCACACAAGACTTAGGACAATGGATAGCACATTAGGTAAGAAGAAAAGAAGGTAGAAGAATGAGAAATGCAAGACCTTGCACTCTTAGACTACCGTAACATTTTTTTGCTAGGTGCACTGGAAACAGGACCAAGAGCTCTGTCATGCTGGGCATGGACTGCTAGACATCCACGGGGAGACGGCAAAAGGGTGATATGGTAGGAGTTCAGACTTACAATGACTGTCTTCCTCCTCTCTATAATCTTCTCAGGCTGAATTGGTGTCCTTCCTCAACCTACCATAACACAAACATGGATCCGTCATTTCTGTCTGCCCTGGGTTTCCCTCTCTATGTCCTCATAATGTTTAAATGCCACGCTTCCCTCTGTGTGCTTGACGGAGGGCTTCTGTGGCTAACCCTGTAATCCTGCTGCCACGAGAGACACTGCCTGAATATTTTCATCACCTTTTTCTCTGAATAGCCTAAGAAAGTGTTGATCTCTCTCATATGACTTTTGTTATATATCCAGTCTATTTAATATGTGGTATTTTCTCCAATAAACTTGCTTTTGAAGGTATTCAATCTTTGTCTACATCTTCAGTGGACTTCTGGCTTTCACTGTCATGTCTTGAGATAGAGTTAACTTCTGCATCAGCTATCTGTAGCCTTACTCTATGGATTTTTTCTGACCAAACCTTATTCAAGTAGATAAATTTATCTTCCTTATTTCTTCTTCCTCTGGACATTTCCTTGGCATTACAATGTCAATGCCTTGGTTTACTTCTTTTATTCCTTCTGCTCACTAGTAGCATGACTGAGCTGCAAAAGATACTCCAGGCTTTTGGTACAACTGTCTATTAACCTCATCACTATCAACCAATCACTAGTGGGGTTCTGCAGGGCTCCTTTTTAGGGCCAGTTCTCTTAAAAGGTTTCATATACTATTTGGATGCAGGATCTGAAGGAATACTAAGTACGTTTGTGGACAATGCTAAACTGGGAGAAGCTGTTGACTCTCTTGAGCATAGAGAGGCCTTGCAGAGAGATCTTGACAAATTAGAGGGCCAGGCAACCCCCAACCACTTGAAGTTCAACAAAAGCAAGTGTCGGGTTCTGCACCTGGGATGGGGCAACCCTGGCTATACGTACAGACTAGGGGACGAGAGGCTGGAAAGCAGCCCCACAGAAGGGGATCTGGGGGTTCTGCCTGACAGCGAGTTGATTGAACACGAGCCAGCAGCGTGCCCTGGCAGCCAGGAGGGCCAGCCCTACCCTGGGGTGCATCAGGCACTGCACTGCCCGTCGAGGGAAGGGACTGTCCCTCTCTGCTCTGTGCTCGTGTGGCCTTACCTCAAGCACTGTGTGTAATTTTGGGAGCCACAATAAAAGAAGGACATAGAACTATTAGCATCCAAAGGAAGGCTACACAGACAGTGAAGGGTCTGAAGGGCAAGATGTACGAGGAGCAGCTGAGGTCCCTTGGCTTGTTCAGCCCCGAGCGGAGCAGGCTGAGAGGAGGCCTCATGGCGGCCTGCAGCTCCCTCACAAGGGGAGCGGAGGGGCAGGCGCTGAGCTCTGCTCTCTGGGGACAGCGACAGGACCCGAGGGCACGGCATGGAGCTGGGACAGGGGAGGGTCAGGCTGGGGGTTAGGGAAAGGTTCTGCACCCAGAGGGTGCTCGGGCACTGGGACAGGCTCCCCAGGGCTGTGGCCACAGCACTGAGCCTGGGGGAGTTCAAGAAGTGTTTGGACAAAGCTCTCAGACACATGGGCTGATTTTGGGGTGGTCCTGTGTGAAACCAGGAGTTAGACTTAACGATCCTTGTGGGTCCTTTCCAACTTGGCATATTATATGATTCATCATATTACTGAGCTATCTTCTCAATGCTCTTTGGGCTCCATCATCAACACAGTTTAGATATTGTGAAATATAATACTGAACTTTGATGTCTTTATGTCCACGAGTATAAAAGCTTTGCTCCCCCAAACAGTTATGAAGTTACAGATATAGAAAAAAAAAAAAGCTGCATTAAGATGTGTCTCTAAGCAAGAAGTTCAGGATTCAGAAGATGGAAAACCATAAGAAAACATGGGTAGCCTTGCCCTCTTGTTCTCGCAAGGCTAGGAATTATTAAAGAACTATTGTAGTTTAGAACAGAAAATCAGCACTCCAGCACAAATTTCTTACATCTAACATAGACACCCAAGCCAGCATCTCTCTGACTATATCTGAGGGTTTTTCATCAGATTCTTAGTAAAAGATGAAAAGAGAGAGCAAAAGAAAATCTTCAATTCAGTGTTTATTATCAGCAGCACTCCTAAGACAAAGAATAAAGAAGGTAAAAAGGAAAGGCATGTCTAAGAAGCAATTGCACCAATAAATAAAAATCAAAAGATACAGTCATTTCCCTCTTAACAATGAAGAATATTTGGGCGTGAAGAATAGTCTGAATACCAATGAAAGGTAAATTTAAAGGAATTAGTGCCTTCACCATACAGTGTTAGGTTACTGGAAAGCTAAGCTGCTGTTTGAGTGAGGCTTTCAATCAAAGGTAGGATTCATCTGATACTATGTAGATATCTGTGGTGTAGGTAGTCTAGAGACTACAGATACCTGCAGATGAACAAGTCACTCCAGGCTCCCTTTGAGTCCATGGAAGGAAAAATAGGCCTGTCTAGGCTGTGATTCATTCCATCTAAAGTAGGTCTAAAATAGGTCATATGAATCACATCCTATAAGTGCTTGTTTCCCTTCACCGACTGTAAAGAGAAACTCGCCTAGATGTAGATATCTATACCTTGTAGGCCTCTGAAGTTACAGGAGATGAATCTCACTTCAGACTGACACTGTTCTGGTACGAGGAAATTCAGACAAATTCTGGGGGGAAGAAAAGCAAAAAAATGTAGGAAAGAGTGGTGGTAGGCCAGGTAACCAAAGACATTATCAAGCTGGTCAGAAATTAGTCAGAAAAAAATATATAAATTCCAAATTATTAGAACTTGTACCATCTGACTGCACAAAGTGAATGCCATGGATATAGTGAAGAGATGGAAGAGCAGAGTTAGTAACAGATGACAAAGCAGGCATCTCCCTGATTTAATCAATGTCTATGTAATCATGTAATCACCTGCACCTAAACCATACCATGGTTTTGGCAATAATTAATCTTTTGGATTTATTTTTTATTTTTTTTTATTTTTTTTTTTTACAGTTCCAATTCCAGTTGATGTGCACATTAAATGACCCAAAAGTTCACCACTGAATTTGGCCCAGAGCCCACAGAAAGAACCAGGTAATTTATTAGGGAACTGTCCTTCAACTTCCTGTCTCATAGAAAATCTTAGCAGGATTTTGAAAATGTTAAAGCAAATTACCGAATTGCTTTTTAAATGACTTCAGATAACCTGCACAAATGTTATGCAACATACATGTGCAGGGGAGCTTGACTTTGTCTCAAGAGATTTGCTTGTTTTTGCCCAAGAATTAAATGTACTCATAATAGATTTTCTATCAGAAAATAATTAACTCAGTCTTAACTTGCATTACTGTTTCGATTTATGGTTGTGTTTACTATGTGTTCTCTTTTACAAAGCCACTTGCGGAATTTCATATTTCCAGAACAGCATTTTATTGAGACCCATTTGCTCGGAGTACTCTTTTCTTCATGATTTAGCTAATGTTTTAGATCATTTATTTTTATTGACAGTGAGACTAGTCCATTTGGTTGACTTTCTCAAACATTAATCTCTACAACTTTCATTTAGACTGCCAAGGTTTCCTCATTTACACTTGAAATCATCCCATTCACCTCTCTAGGAAAAGGGAGGTTAGACCTCACATTTCTTGCTCTCAAAGAGAAAGAAGAGAAATGGTAGCACCATCCCATTGCCCTTGCTTTTCTGATTTACAGCTGTCACTGTGGAGGACTCTGGGAAGACAGGTGTGGGCAGCCACCCTCCATGTTACTTTCCAAAAGTTTCTTTCAAAACATGATGCTGTACCCTTCAATCAAAAAATATTTCTTACTGATCCTCTCTCTTATTCACCGGTGAACTATAGCAGAATTCTACCAGACTTAGTGCTTATCCTAGAGCATTTGTGAATCAAAGATTTCCAGTGGTTAAGTTGAAAAAGACAGCCTTACACAGGAGGTGGAATAGGCAGGCAGTGACACCAACCAGATCAGGCTGCCTGTGATTGTACTCGATGGGGTTTGGTGTCCAGTGGTCCTCTATTCTCTGCTCCCCAGCCTCAAATCTTTGTCAAAAAACAAAACAAAACAAAACAGAAAATTGTCTCCTTGGGAAGAAGGAAGTGATTTTTATCTTCATTTGATAAACCTAGCTAGTTTTGTAAGCTAACATAACATAACTGCAAGTTCTTATTGGGCACATACCAATGGGCACAGGACAGTTAATTGAGAGTATCAGAAAGTTCACTTCATCTCATTTTATAACCACTCTGATCACTTCACATAGCCTTCTCCAGGGAAAAGGCTGTAAATCATGACAACTGAATGAAACAGTTGAATTATGAGGTTTTGTCACTAGGAGTTATACTGCCTTCTTTCTAGGATACATTTGTCTCAAGTTAAAAGTTCCTAAAATAATAATTGGTTTTGTATTGTTCTGAGATTTCTATCAAGAGAATAATTTCTTGCAGATAAGGTATCAATTACTTGATGACTTCAGCCCCTTTCGAATCATCAGCTGATAAGTACAATTAGGTGCTGAATCAGAAGGACCCTTAAACACATGATCTAAATCCTACGTACCCGGGCCTGATCCAAACTGGGAAAATAAAAAAATAATCCCAAGGAATCCATAGACACCATTAGAAATAAGATCTCTAATCTTGACTAACATTTAGTATGAGGGACTAGATCTCTCCAGTGTTATCTCTTGTGCTTTCCACACTTATTTTCTACTCTGTCTGAGAAGAAAGCACTGGAGATGCAAGGCTAGATGTACATTTGATATAAATTAACATAGTTCCACTGAAGCCAACAGAGGTAAAACGTTCTAAAACTGCTACAGATCTTTTCCCACATCTTTTTTAGAATGGATGTAGTATATTTATTTATATTAAAGTGCAGAGGTCATCTCAGCAGTAATCTCTAAGACACAGGCTTGCTTATCTTTTATGATGAAGGAATTACATTTCTTCTAGCTGAGGTGATAAAAATCTACTATTTCTTGGAAGATGACTTGCTGGAAAGCAGATAAATTGAGCGCACCGTACTCTGTGCTAGGAGTTGAAGAGATATGATTGCTGACCTTGCTAGTGAAGAAGGGCTCTGGTGTTAATGCAGTTAAGCTAAAAAGATTGTGTTGGTGTCATTCAGGGGCGGATAGTGTTCCCCCCCCCCCCCCCCCCGATTAAAAAAAATAAATAAATACAAGTTCATTACTCTTATTAGGGCCAGGCAAAACACCTTAGTCAAGTACAAGTGAATTGTCACAATATAAGTATATTCTAAAAAATGTATTATTTTCTAGTAGGCCAAGTTCAGCCTTGTCACAAAGCTCTAATCCTGTCCACTGCTTGTTTCTTGTTTCTCTTGAAGCCTGCTAGATGTGGAAAGAAGCAAATAATGTTCCCACCACTTACAAAAATACACATGACCAAAACAGAGATGTCCCCCTATTCTTGTGGTGACTGTGGGTGGGTACCAAGTTGTGTGATGCAGCTGTATGGCATACTCCATGGCATACCTCTTTCCGTGTCAGGAAAGCATGGGATCAGAAACCTAAGACAAATTTGTGTTCCTTTGATGGATGAGGAAGGTATGGCCTGTTACAATCAAAAGGCTGGACAAAGTTGGTGCAAAGAAGTGCTTTGCAGCCAGTGGCTTACAGACAGCATCGTGATCTACAACTGGGGCTAGAGCAAAGTATAAATTGCCTGCAGCACATCACCTACTCAGCAGCTTTGCTTGTGGCTCAGCCAAGTCATGGTTGTTGGTTTAACCAGTAAATATTCAGCCTCTCTTGAAGAGACTGTTATTCAATTATCAGTTTACAAATAAATAAATATTTATTTTTTTAGGCTCCCTGAGTGCATTTTCTCTTTTTATTGATGTTACTTCACATGACTGAACGCTAGAAATATCTCCCGTTGTAATTATGCAACAGAACATTTATTTGTAGTTTCTGTTTGGGTTTTATGGCCTGGATAACATTTAGTCATAGCGAATGTCTGCCATTTCTATTCATTATTTATTGTTTGTATTTCAACAGGATGGTGTGAGAACTGGACAATTAATGCTTCATACAATTTTGCCAAAAGTGCAGCTGCAGAATGTTGCTGAGGACTTCTCCAAGTCACCACCAGCAGGAGTAAAACTAAAAATGCCTGCGCGCACGGTGCATGCACTGCTGTGGGCAGAGCAACAAGGCTCAAAAGAGGTGACAGCACCAAAATCTGGGTGGCCATTTGGCTGCTGCCATGTGGCATGATCCAGCAGACAAAACATCACCTGTGTGCTCACAAGGGGGAGGAAGAATGGGTCTAAAACAGTTCAGGACTTCCTATCTAAACCATACTTTGAGAAGCTGAGAGTCAGAAACACCACTTTGCCCTGTGGAACAATTCTATGAGAGAGCCATAGAGAATGGGCTCAGAGAACGCAGTTCAGAAAAAATGGTTTTCCTGGTATGAACCTCTATTATTTGGCACTAAATCTAGGAATAAAACATAGCCCTCTAGGTTCGCAGCTCAGCACGGTGACTAGTCAATGACAGGGTGTCCTGTTTGTTCAGCTTTACAAAATGGCTGCTCTCGCATCACCAGCTCCCAACCCCCTGTGAAGTCGCAAGCCACCTACGATTTTTTTCTGCCCTAGTTTCTTTAAAAAAAAAAAAAGAAAAAAAAAAGAAATCACAACACCGCCAACCACTTTTTGCATGGCAGTCTTGGTCGTCTTTCACTACACCGGTCCATCCAGCCTGTTATTTAAGTTCCTACTGAAAAAAAAAAAAAAAAAAGGAAAATGAAAAAAAAAAAAGGAAAAACACCAACAAAAAAAACTTTCTTCCACAGTGCCCACACAAAGTGAGTCAATGTTCTTTTCCATTCATCTCAGAGAGACCAGGATTGCATCCAACATGTTTTCTTAAAAAAAAAAAAAGAAACAGAAAAATAGAGGAAGAAGCACGGGTAAAAACACCAGGACATTCATACAAATCAGCTGAATAGTTGCACGACTGTGTTTCTACAACCCTTAATCTTCCTCACTCACGCCCTCCCTACTATCAAACATACCATGTGGGCCTAGCTGGTTAACTATTAACTTACTTTGTGCATAACAGAATATTTAAAAATCCTATATAGTAGCAACCTTTTTTGCATGTGATCATACTTTTTTTTTTTTTTCCCTCCTTTCCCTGAGACGGATTATCCAGTTAGATATTTTGTATAAGAAGGCCCTCCTTCCACCACTATAAAATTCTAAGTCCTGGGCAATAGCTTCAACTTGACAAAGCTTTGGCTCTTCAATTATCTCACTACAGGCCCTGGGGACTCTGAGAACAACAGAATTGCTCCATTTCTTTGACACTGATCTTGCTTGCTTCTGGATTGCTCTTAGCATTCACCTTTGCTATCTGTAAGGCTTGTGTACCCATCAGTGCTCAGTGTAACAGTGTGGAACATCAGCCCTGCCTTATCTACCAAGGTTTGGTGCCATTACTGGTTTGAGGCAAAGCCTAATGGATGAGGAGTGACAAACTGCCAGCAGGTTCAAAAGGTAGTATCAGATACGCTTGAGATTTTTTTTTTTTCTTCTGGATTTTTCCCTGGATTTCATTTGGTATTCATATGGAGAGCTTCATTTCCTAGTGCTGAGGTCAGGTTATCCTGCCAGGGACAGAAAGACCCTGCTGGGGTGCTCAGAAAACAGCCAGTCCCCCAGCTACAGGCTGCCCAATCATCTTCACCCACCTTGCAGCAACGGCTTGGGAGCATGGTTGTGGCCTTGGGTGCGGCGAGCAGCTTTGGTGCTGGTAGCAGCCTGAAGCAGTAGAGCAACAAGAGCAGAGCTGTGATACACAGACTTCTGCTGCACAAGGAAAAAGCCCCAGTGCTTGCTGAGCTTTTCAGCTGGGCATTACTTATCTGTTAATTTAATGGGTAGGTTTGATTAGCGCTGATTAGTACTGATGAAATAATGCAGTGTCTTCAGATGTGCAGAAGGATTCTCCACACAGAGCTTCACCATGCTTTTAAAGTGATTAATGTGTTGGGGCCACGAACTATCTTAGGATGTCGATTTTAATGTTGTGCTGGTAACTAACAAGGTGTGCCAGTGCAGGTGGGTGCACCAGGTAAGGGGCAGAAGCAGCGTGCTATTCCCGGTTTACAGATCAGACATCAGGATGACAACAGGCCACATCCTCTGCACTTACTCGCCCAGGAATCCTGAAGGAAAGCTGCAACCAAACCCTGATCTCTGAAACCAGGCTGAGAGGAGGCTTCTGGCACCTCAGCCGAGCGTGGCCCCACTCTGGAGCCCTGATGGGCAGGGCCTCCCCGCACCACCTGGGGCTGAGACCGGTGAGGCCTCAGGGTGTGGTAGCGGGTCCACCTGCTCATCACCCAGCTCAGCAGCTCTGAAACGTGAGCAGCAAAGCCAAGCAAAACCGGAAATTTATTTTAAGTGTGCAAACAGAATGGTAGGAACCTGTCTCGTTGCGCACAGCATGTTCAAATACAGTGAACGGTGATTTACGTGTAGAGACCTAACAGGAGCACATTTCCCAACAAGGTTTTTCAGAAACCTTGCCTTCAGTTAAATTGTGTAAAACCCAGATCTGAAGCTTTCTGTGGAAAGCCTCTGCAAAGGTAGCATCTCTAGTTTCTGAGTAACTGTGATTCATATTAAATGCTTGGCTTCCCTGATATCAAATAAGATTGTACATTTGATTTCAATGATCAAGACTTCATTCATTGTCTCTAAGGCATCATTCTTGGTTTTGACAGACTTAACTTTCCTGATATTCCAAGAATCATGCAATTGTTGAAGGTTTTCATAATTCAGAATAATACAATGTCAATTGCATTCCAAAACCAAAAAGGAAGTTATAAGTGGAAAAAAAATGATGTTGTTAAACACACTCACCAGTTTGTCCCAGTACTAAATAAATCACAACTCTTACATACATTATTAAATTATTAAAAAATAAAATACATTAAATAAGAATTAAAAATGAAAAAGTATTAACTAAATGTGAACCATTTTTGGTCTTCAGCTGCCAGCAATTAAAGCAACTGTATCTGAGTATGGTTAAAGTTATAGCAGGGTACCAGACACACATGCAAAAACAGAAGCAGGGCTCCTGAATGCAAAAATGTTTTGTTAACAATTTCTGAAGTAAGAACAGATTTCAGAGATGAGGTGTGTGTGCACTAAAGGGATTAGTGTGACACCATTCTGTAGAATTCACCTTTGCATAGAAGGCCCTATGTGACACTTTTAAAGAGCATTTTGAGGATAAAGTTTTGCAGATGCCTTCCATTAAGCTGGAGGGAGGACTTCACCCCCTTCAAGCAGAGACTTTAGGAGTGATCACCAACAGAAGAGTGAGAATGCTCCCTAGCCTTCCAGCAAGCCAAGAAAGACAAGTTTGATCTTAAAAGTAAACCAGTCAGAATTCTGGTTCCTCTGAACTGCCCGCTGGTTTCACTGGGTAACCCACCTGAGCCTTGCATCTGTGTCAGCACGGTTTTGCACAGATTCTGTGCTGAAGTGTCACTGAATCACCAGGAAGCGATAGGTCACAACTTAAAAAATGGAAGGAACGACTCCTGCCAGACAGGAATAATCGGCTTCAGACATGAGCTTTCCCCAGCCTCCACACCATTCATTTCTGCAGAATGGCTTAACAAAAGCGTCAACATAAATTTGACACTCTTATGGAAAGCCACCTCTAGGTGGAAGTATTGACCCTGCAGATAGAGATGAGATCATAAATACCTATGCGGCAGAAGTGATGGCAACATTTTTTAAAGATACTTCCTCTTATATTTTGCTCTTGAAACTGTAATTACATGAGGTGCCTTGAGATTTATATATCCAAAAGCAGGTTGCAAAGCTCACTTGAAACAGGAATTTGTTTCTCTCTTGGCCCAGAGGTTTATGGTTCAAAAAAGCACTTCAAACATGCCGGACATTTACCTTCGGTAAACACAGCGGTGAAGGGAGCATTCTGGTTTTAAACACGTACTTAAGTGCTGCCCCCAGACTCTGGTTGCCACCTTGACCAGATTTTGATCAACATCGAGGCCTGCACATGTGGCTTATTCAATGTAATGGAAAGTTTTCATTTCAAATGGACGAAACAAGGACATTGCTGCTACTGCCATTTCCCTCTTCTGAGAACAAATCGTGAACTCCTGACTCCATATTTGAGTAGGTCATTCAAAGGATGACTCCTGTACTTTGTAAAGTACTTTGAGTGCTACAGATTGTAAGTGATATGTAAGAGTAGGCACTGTCATTATTCCTGCTTTGTAGAGTAAAGGTGTTATTCACAAGGGATCCCAAACCAGCCTTCTCAGACTAATTTCTGCGGAGGTGCTGAGGTAAGACGGACCATTTAGTTCACTTATCCAGATGATCGTGACACTTCTTTTCTCACAGTCTAGGCTCTTAGTTACAAATTATGAGGGAAAAATTCAAAAGGCGCTGAAATGCTGACTTTCACTGAAAATCACCACAAATTGAATGCCCCACCTCCATTTTGCACTCTAAAACTAAATAATAATTCATTATGCTCTTGGAGGGGGTTCTTTTTCTTTATTTACAGTTTTGTTTTGTTTCTGTTATATACTGGAACCTGAGGAGGAGTAGTGTTTGGTTAGGCATACAGCTTCATAAATGGCTAAGTGATACAGGAGTAAAGCTGAGCATTATTATTTTTCGCTTTAGGTAGGTTTTATTTACCATCAAAAACACTGTTGACATTGACTGAACATCTTTCACCAACTGTTTGTGGTGCAGGGAAGAGGCTGAGAGGGAGGTGGGACAGCTGCTGGCACATCTCAGACTCTGGTCATAGCTCATACCTGCCTACAGGGATCACGGCTCAACTCCTCTTCATACCTGAGCACATTTGTTCACGTCTCCCACCCATCTGATGAATGCCATAAATGTGATGCTGCAGGGTACCCTCAGGTGCAGCCTTGTCGATAATTACTGGTAGCCCTGTTCCTCACGGCCTGCAACACTCTTCCAAATTAGAGAGCAAGGTCAAGCTGAAAGCAGAATACTGATAGGATAACTTTGGATCTGAATTCATGGCCAGGTAGCAAAGCTTGTGCCGAATGTCTCTAGGAAGGGCTCTGCCATTTGTGCAGCACCTAGGGAGTGTTTCCACCAGCGTGGCTATTCCTCATTAGCTTCGTGACCAGAGAGCTGACATCACTCTCAGGTCACGTCTTAATCTGAGCTTCCTCTGTGCCATTGAACATTGAATTTCATCCTGGAAAGGTGTGTGCATGTGAGTGTGTGCGTGTGAGCAGCCGAGTCAATGAGAGAATTGGTTTCCACCCACAACTGGCACTAATTAAGTCAGGCAGGCACAGCGGTGTAAGCTGCTTGAGGGAGGTGGCCAGGAGAGGAGCAGAGCGAGGGCCAGCCCTGCAAGCAGAGACCAGCAGAGAGTGGTCAGATCTCCAAAGGGAGACAGAAATCATTGGACACAGACTATTATCTTTCACTATATATCTCTGTAGATAGATTTCCACATACATAAGCTAGTTTTCCTAGTCCAGACAAGCTCAGATGCATTACACAGACAGCCGTATCATGAACACCTTTAGACTTACCATCACGGTGCACCCCGCAGGGCTCTTGTGTGGACTGGAGCAGCAGTTTGAGAGGGGCAGGGAGATGCTGTCACTCAGCTGCATTAACTCTCTCTGCCAGGAGATAGCAGGCATGCAGGTTGTTCGGTGAGCTCAAACGTTGGCTTTTCCCAGTGCGCTTCTCTCTGAGGCTGACCATTGGTCCTGTTAGAGACAAATGTAGGCACCTTGGGTAAGGCAGGAGCAGGGAAATAACTGCTATGACTCACGTCGGATACACAACCAACACTGCGTTTTCTTGGTGCTCTTATTCTTAAGTGAAGAACTAGATGCCAGAAGAAATATTAAGCTCTTATTAATAAAGTGCTGTGAATGTAACCTTTCCTTCAAGATACCCGTGCACTATGTTTTACACAAAACAAAGTATTTTCTGCTAATCCCTTAAAATATCAAGTACAAGGATATGGCTTTTTGTTCACAGGGTAGCTCACTGATTGATTACATGTTCATACAGGGGTCAAAGTCTGATCTTATTTATACCACTGTAAAGTAGATGATTTGCTACATTCTTTATAGAGGAATATTACTTTGAAGTTAATATATGTTACCATTAAAATATTTGGACTAGCGACCGCTGACTGCTTGGAGTTGGTCTAGAAACCAGAACCTTGCCTTCTGCCCTTTCTATCTGGTCATCTGAAAGACCAAGCAAGAAGCTCAGAGATGCTGCTGCACACTTGAGTTTGTGCTTTGGATTCTGGCATCTTTCTTGCACCCGTTCTTTAATAGGGAGAAAAAATCTAAATGGCAGAGCATATATCCTCCAAGCATTTCACTCCACCCACACAGTTCTTTTTCTTTAAAACAGTGGCTTATTCCCAACTGGAAAGGCAGCAGTCTAGCTAGAAGACAGGTTATATTCAAGAGAGAAAGGAAGGAGGTGGCTGAATCATAGCAATTTAACTCTGGCTGGGTGGATGTAAATCCAGCCACTGGTTGCTGCTATCACAAGCTTGGTATGATTTCGGATACAGGGAGCAGCATATTGTTCTGGGTAATGAAGGCTAGAGGTCAGAGCAGGCTATGCATTTGCCTTTATTGCTTGCACTCCAGCAGGTGCAATATTCATTGCCTCTGCTAGGAGCACAGCCATCTCTAGCATTACTAATGAAATGTCAAATCATATTTTTATTTACTTCCTTTCTTCCACACCTGCAAATAACCACATTGATAAACCCCAAACTGATCATTTGGGGGTTTCTAAGAATGCCCTGAGTAAAAGCCAGCCGTCAGTAAAGAACACCGCTTTTTGGAAGCAAACTAAAAAGGTTCATTTGGGGCTTTTCATAAAACAAATCTTGCAACAAAATTAATTTGTCCGGCATTAGTCATCATCCTTTCTGCATGTTAAGGCTGTTTCATCTGAATAAAATAGATTCTCCCCCGTTCCCCCCAGATATCATAGTTATACTCAGTATTCACAAAGGGCAGAAAAGACACACAGCTGAGTGTGTCACATTAGCACGCTTCACTGCCCGCTGTGGCCAAGTCATGCAGGATAGTTCTGGTCACAGATCAGTTGTCAGCTTTTTCCCATGAGTAGCTTCCTATACCTGCTGTCTTGTCAAAATCTTTGCTACAACAGGTGGGAGGATGGCGCTTTTTTTCTTTCCTCTTTTCCTTTTCATTTTCATTTTCCTTTCCCTTTTCTTTCCTTTTCCTTTTCCTTTCCCCCTTTTTTTTCCTATTGGCTTGCCTCAGAAATAGGCAACTTCTGAGGAACATCAACATTCAGCCAGATTGTACCTTTGTTCCAAAAACCTTCCAAGAGGGGGTAATACTCGTTGAGTTTCATTTCCAGAGTAAGTTTCTCTTGTGATGCACTCTGTGCTAACGCAGGTACCAAAATAAGCTTGTGAAGGAGTCTCCTCTATACCCATCCCCTCAGCCTCTTTCCTTTTGTTTCTTCCTACTAGGTTTTGTTTTTCTGCTATTAGTGTTAAGAGGTTTTTAGGGAGGGAAATTGTTTTTGAGTCAAGTGCTCTTGGTTGTTCCTGGGGAGCACCAGGCTGATGCTGCCCACAGATGGCAGGGAACTCACCAGGATTCATCTTTAATAGCTCAGAGAGGTATCTTCTCTCTGCACTTGGATTAGGCGATGCAGGTGGTGGTCCAGATGTGAGGCTCAGTCTAGTCACAGCTGGAAACAGAGAAGGGGGTGGGAATTAGGGCTCTTGGGTGGGACACGTCGCTGCTTTTCCCGTCATTTAGTCCCCGAATGTAAATTTTCTAACAGAACGATGACAAAGGCAGGGTGGCGTGTTGGGGTTTGTTTCATTTGCAGACAGTGGATGTGAGAAAGGAAATGTTTTCTCCAAGGAGGCGAGCAATCTGCCTGTACCTACAGGTCTCTCTTTGATTACAATTAATTAATCAGTAGTACATGCTAGAAATGTGCCAAGCACTCTCTGATCAGAGAAGCTCCCAGTCAAAAGCCAAACATGTAGAGATAATTTAGAGGAAAGCCAGACAATGTGATGTCCTTTGTGGAGTAGCTGCTGCAAGAGCAAATGCATAGCATTTTGATATTTGGGGGAGGAATATTTTAGGAAGCCAGCAGCGAACGTCTGCTAGGATTAGAGAAGGACACTTCATGGGTTCTGATGAAGAGGACATTTGGCCTCCCAGCTTTTTTTTCAATAAGTTTTGCTTTTCCAGCCTGTTACAATCCAACTTCTAATCAGAATTAATTCAGTAGGTGAGAGAGAAGCGACAACTTTCTGTCAAGGTGTGCTGAGGATAATTCACCTGAGTTACATTTCAAAACATCTCAGGCTTTTGACTCAAGTACCGGTTTCTTGGGGGGTTTAAACCTGTCTCTGACATTTTTGTTCTGCCTGAGAATCTGCAGAAGATAAAAGATGCTGAACACTTACATTCATCTGCTCTTTCCATTTCTCTGTCCCAGAAATAGCCTTTTATTAGGTGGACACTCGAGGAAGGGGAACAGAAGCTTTGATGGTGACCCGCTCCGTTGTGACTGGCTGGAAAGTGATGACTTGAGGCTCGCCTACAGCTTCTGCTCAGAACCAGTGTATTCTCTTCCTCAAGAGGAAAGCGTTAGCCTGATATTAGATCACTTCAAACTTGATCCTGTGAGTGCTTTAAAGATTTGCATAGATTATTTGTGTGTACTTTTGGGTGCAGAAATTCATAATCATTCACCCAAATCACCTTCACAATCACTGTGCTGTTCCTCGGCATTATAGAGACATTTTATCTGCTCTGTCGTGTCCTCTGATTGTTATCACAGTTTTACTTTGCATGAGACTTAACAGCAGTGGAGACTTCAGTACTTAGGTCTAACTACTAACCACTAGCCATAGCCTCCGAGCACCTGCCCTGTAAGGTTGTTTACAGGAACAAAATCCCTCACAAACTTCATGGGATTCTTGTTTCTGAATTCTTGAGTTCTGGAAACTCTTCTTAGAAGGACTGCAGTCAGAAAAGATCTTGGTGTGCTTTTGAGAAGAAAGGGATGTTAATATTGGATACTCAGCACATGAAAATTTCAATGAAAATGTGACATCTACAGCACCTTCCATGGTGCCTTAAGACACTTTTCTTCCAATGATTTTTAGTCTTCATTAGACAAGTCAGTGATTTTCAGGTTCTGGGTCCTAGCACATTGTTGAATTAGTGTTATTAAGGAGGAACCTAACATAAAATGGTAATGTAAATGTCAAGTCGTTATTTACTGTGGAAGCTTCTGTGGATATGTGTGCTGAGACACATCCAAGATGAGGTTCCTCTTTGCACAGACCTCAGGGCCTGCTTATATTTTATTAATTGACTGCAGCTGACCTGTTAACTTACAATGACAATCAGCATCAGTGACTCCAACATGCTTGCTCCCCTTTCAGAGATGTCTTGCCTAAAGCTCAATAAATTGAACTAGTGACCTAAAATGACCCTAATTTCTCCAGATTAGAAGTTTTGTGTCCTACATGTCCCACAGATGGAAAATGAAGTAGAATGATAAATTGTTAGACTAATGACCTTTTGTGATAGAAATTTTAAAGTTGTTTTTCTTCCTTTTTTTTTTTTTTCTTTTTTTTTTTCTTCCCGCTATAATCTGAGGACCAGGATGAATTTCAAATTCTCAGCTTAAAAGTGTTTGAAACCAAATTTAACAAAAAGCTGACCTTTTGATGATCTCAGAAAGAAAGGTCAAATATTAAATTTGCTTTTCCTCTGACTGCTTGCATGCAGCTCTGTTTCTGTATGGATGAGTATGCCAAACTTCAACAGCATAGCCTCATGAGAATGTGGGAAACAATTGTGTCAGTCATCCAGCCTGATCCATGTATCTGTATTATCTCAGACTGCATTTCTCCGGTGACCACCTTTTGGTGCCTTGGAGGATTTCTCATTGTGTGGGAGAGATCATGAAAAGCAATATTTCATTTATGGTTCAATACTTTACTTGATACTAAGAACTCCCCCATCACAGAGTGTGTCTCTCTCAGGAAGGAAAAAAAAAAAAGACAAAAAAAGGAAAAAACAAGCTTTTAGTTTTTGCTTTCCCTCAGGAGAGTCAGTTTGGTGGGAACAGATGCTAAAATTGTTAAATTGTTAATCCACCAACTGACCAGTCCTATGACTTCACAGACAACTGCTACTCTTCATACGCAATGTGCTGTTGCTTTCTTTCTTCGTGCTCTGGGTTATGCCCACCTGACATCAGTACCGCAACTGTATTATCCTGATTGCTTTCTATTCTGAGGCCTCACTTCTAATTACTGAAGAAGAAAGGAGATCTCTGCCACACATGCTAGAGAGGGTGAAAGGCTGCAGTCCTACACCAGCTCCACAGAGGTTATACAACAACTCACCTTGCGTTCAGGCTCCTTGTGTGCTGGTTAACAGCAGACTGCTCACATTAGACAGTCTGTTTTGTTGCCTTAATATCCAACCTTTTATTCCTATTCTTGAGCCTTTCCATGGCGTAGCCATGATAGGATACATCAACCTTCCAGCTGCCTGTCTTGGATGGACCTGCGATGTTCATCTCTTCAGCAGCTTAAAAGAAAAAGATCCTATAGCAATGGCCAGTGCTGTGGATGTGTGATGGTTGTAGGTGGTGGTATTTCTTCCTTGACCATCATGAAGTGCACTTAACTATGGCTCTATCAGGTTGTGTGAGTTAGACAAGGCATTGGCATGCTAACCACTGAAGAAGAGGGACAAAGCTCTCCAGAGCACTGAAGGGAAATGGGAGCACATTGCAGTGACAGTGCAGCCTAGCATGAGGATTTTGGTACTTCTGGATAGCACTTCTAGGAAGTTGCAGAAGTGGCTTTGGTCTGTGTGCTAAGGTGCAGATCCATACAGTACAGGAAGGAGGAATACTGATATTTGCTGGAACCACTTCTATTCTGGTCCTTCCAGGCATCATTAACCTTCTGCCGTGGCATGTGTGACAGAGCAGGTTGGGATGCAGAGCTTGTCCCCACAGTATAATATTGACCATCTGATGGGTAGAATTGTGAGGGGATGTCCACCGTTTCCTCCAAAGCACGCTGCAGGGGCCACTGCCCACAGTGTGCGCTGGGCAGGATGCACCACTGGTCTGTTCTGCACGGGTACTTGCGGTGTGCTCTGTGCCCCTTCCTCCTGTCCGCCGGGAGCAGCTCCACAGCCTGTCGCACAGATGACCAAAGGAAAACTAGATGAATCACTAAAAAGCCCTCTGACTTCGTGAAAAAGACACAGGTTTTAAAAACGCAGAGCCACTGAGCATCCAACCTTGTGCATTCAAAGCAGGGTTCAGCCATTAACAATTCAAGATACCCCTGCGAGGCAAACACAGCACTATTTCCTCCTTGCTTCACAAGGAAGGAAACTGCAGTGTAAGTGTCGGAGCTGAAGTTTCAAGCTAGGTGAGTATCAGAGAGGGAATTAGCATTCATGCTCCTTAACTACCAAAACTGGTGTTTGCTCTTCCACGCAACAATGCCTCCAAGGTCTTGTGTTGAAGATTGAACAAAACTAATGCAACTTTAATAACGCATATGCATATTTTATGTCTCCACCATAAGGACATGGATTCCTTAGGCTATATGATTTTGACATAGTTGAGAGCAGTGCAGACATAATGCAAAGAGATGGTCATGCTGTAAAATCTGTAACGGGAGAGTTTTTCCTTCACTCTGTGCCGGATTCCTCTCCTAGGCATGAATCTCTGGTTTTAAGGCAGGAATGTGAGTTTTTCTAGGTTACCTGGACTCAAGTTCTTTGAGCTAAAACAAACATTGATTTTGCTGCCGTGCTGTTTTGCTCCCATTTTTTTCATCAGAGGTCCTGACTCCAGATCAGATGACATTTTTTTGTCTGAAAGGTGCCAGTTCTTCCTGCTCTCTCACTGCATGTTTACACTGGGCTGTTCTCTCCTATTCTGATTGGGGCACGAAAAGGAACTCACTCTCTTGTTCTTATTTTCACAGATTAATGTAGCAGGAGATACTTTTTTGTATGTGCATGTATATTTTTGTCCTCTTTCATGCAAGGAGGGCATTAGAATCATAAAGGTCAGAAAAGCCCGTCCCCTGTGTTAGGTAGCTACGAGTCCGTGCACATCCACACAGAGCGAAGGCAGCCTGTTTTCTGTTGCGCAGCGTGTCGATCTGCTCAAAGCTGCATAAAAGTCCTGCGCAGTGACGGAAGGAACAGCAACGTGTGGGTGAAATATCTGCGTGCTACAAAACCTTGCCTTTAAGTGCAGAATGCGAGCTTCCCAACACAATTTCCTGGAACAACAAAACAACAAAACAAAACAAAGCACGCTCAGGATCGGCACCGCTTTGTCGGCAGCCAGCTGTAGGTGCAGTGACACCACGTACCGTAGGGTCGGGAAGCAGAGGATGGGTTCCCAGCCCACCGCCCTCGGTGGTGCCCCCAGGGCTGGCAGCGAGCACCTTTCCCCAGGGTGGGCTGGATCCTGCAGCGCCAGGGCTGGCTGGGTGCAGCTGAGCGATGTGCGGAGACGAAAGCTTCCCTACCCACGGGTGGGGATCCAGGCCATCTAGTGGGGAGAAGAGTTAACAGCCAAGGGAAGCTCCCGTTCCTGAGACACGGCCTCCGCGTCTGCTGACAGCAGAATTGCAGGTAAATAATTTGTCTCACACTCGGGATGAACAGGAGAAGGCCAGTGGGTGTACAACACCCGGCTGTACTCACGGTGCTGGCATTCAGACCGCGCTGCTATCGGGAGGCCTTTGCAGAAATAAGCTGGTTTTGTTCCTTCGCTTCAAACAAATGGCCCTGCTGGTGTGAAAAGGAAGCCAGGCTGTCACGGGTACCCTTTCCTCACCGTCTGTATCACGTTAGTTCTACAAACTCTTCTATTGCACTTAGTCTGTGCCCTACAGAGGAGCTCAGCTTGTAAGGGCTGCTCCATAAGTCCACGTGGCTGGCTGTACACTGCCTTGTCTTCACTGGCCACGGGGAGCTGCCGAACATCACACTGAGGTTAGCATCTGTCCTTACTGAAGCCCGATTCCTAACTTTTATCCCTCGTTTTTAAATTCGGAGGTGCCTATAGGAGCGCTCTATGCTAAATATCATGAGTTCAGTTTCGGTTCCTAAAATAGCTCCTCCCCACCCCCCCGCAATTTGATGAGTGCTCTTATAATAAACTCATTGAAACGTTGTTCCAAAAGGCAGAGCTTTCACGGGAACAGCACTCGGTCCAACGTAACAAAGATCTATATTAAGATCCATAGATTGAACCTGGATGAAACGCAGTCGCTGCTGGCAGCAGAGGATGCCCCCTGCGCCGCTGTGCCGAGACGCCCGCTGCAGGTGGATCTGCCACCCAGCTGCATCGCCCCGACAGCAGCCCCCGGGGAAATGCTGCTGCTGGGAGGGAGGGGAGACTGCTGTTTTCGGGGTTGTAAGGAAAAAAAAAATCAGCTGTTCTAACTCTTTTCTCTCCAGTTGGTGTCATTATTGAGGAGCCTTACTGGACTTGATGGTGGGCTCCTGCTGTTGGAGGACAGGGCTGGCTTTGGCCACCAGCTGCTCCAAGCACGGTAGGGAGCTCTGAGCTGGTAATGCTTGGATCCAGAGAGGACCCATCATCCAGAGCAGTTAAAACCTTGGAAATCTGGGTTTGGGGCCTGCTTGGGCCCAGGAGGATCCTTCCTTGCACTGCCAGGAGGGTAGTGCCACTAACACAGGGTGGGGAGAGACATCAGAGGAGGTGTCATCACCCCCATGAAGGGCAAAATCAGTTTTGTTGGTGCTGCTGATGCTCTTCTAGGATGTATGGGCTTCCCATGTGATAGGGCAGCCTCCTGGGGCAGGCCTGGCCCTGCAGCCAGCGATCGATGTGCCCTGTAGCAGGGCAGGCACCATTCACATGGGTGAAACAGAGAGAGGAGGATGGAAGAGGATGCTTACTGACAGCTGATTGCATGAATGCATTTAAGCTGTGATCCCATTTCTAATAAAAGGTATCTCCTGACTCTGTTTTTCAGCAAAAACCGAATCAAACAGGATGTGAATCTCACCCTTGAGCACTAACCTGCTGACATTACCTCACCATTAGTCCCACCACTGTCCAGGTGGACAGTTTGGGGAAGAGGCTTGATTAAGCATACCTAGCCAGCCCCAGTACGACTAACTGCAAATATTGCTTAACAATCACAACATTTTCCTCCCACAATGTTTGATTCCTAGGTTAATGAATGCTGGTGGTTACCTTACAATTGCACAATTTAAATATATGTTCCCTTGTCCACTCCACTGTTTGTGAGGGGGGTGGGACATAGTGAAAACCGGGGGAGCTGCATTTGCTGCTCTGTTGTTATTGTAGCCTTTCACAGTTTTGAAGACAGTCTTAGACCATTTAGATCAGTGAGCTCAGCTGTGTGGGAATTTCCCCATGAACTGGTTCCCTCACAGGCTGTTTCACATTCGTGGATTACCACAATCCTAGAGAATATAAGACCTGGCTAACAGGGTCATATATTCAGGAAATTTCCAAGAGGATTTCTGGAAACTGTGTGATAGATGTGCGATCCTCGCCTGTGCAGTAGAATTGACCCTATTGCTCATTTCTGACTTCACAATATATAAAGAAAACCAAATTATACAAAGCGCTGGAAATAAAAGCAAACTACATTCCCTGCTTACACAAATTCCTTAAGCACCTGCATTATTCAAAGCGTGTGTGTCATCCTGCTGGCTGCAATGCATTTGCCTAGATTTCAGCTCATTTTGCTTCACTGTGTGTTTCTGGAAGCCAGGCATCCCACTAAGTATCTGACAGAGTGATTTTCTGCTGCGGTGAGACTCCTGTCGTACTGACCACACGGGCTTTAAACGCATCACTTGCTTTGCTGCTGCCACCAAGAGAATCGCACCTCTGAAGGACTAACATCACTTTGGGAAGCTGAACCACATGTCTGAGTTATTCACGCTGGAGTTCCTGTGAAAAACGAACACCTTTTCCCCCTGAGCACACTGAGGATTTCTATGATTTGGCAAGCTGTGCATCGTTTGCTACAGCCCCGCACGTCCCTCCCCTGCCAGCACCTGTCAGGGCTGCCCTGGGTCTCCCTGCAGTGATCAGGGGCTGGCTGTGGGGCTGTGTGGCAGGGATGTCCCTCTGGCTTTCACCCCGTGGGACAGCTGTCTGGGAGCACAGCCAGCCACAAGCAGCGTGCAGGCACATCTCCTCCTTTGGGAGCTCCAGCTCCTGCACGCGCTGCTGGGCCCTCAGGAAGCTTCTGACAAAATTTCCTCCAAAACAGCAGAAAGGAGGCAGGATACACTCCTTCACCTTCGCTGGCTGTTCCCCAAACATCCTCGTGTAATAAAGCTACTGATAGTGCAGCCTTGCCTCCCAGGACAGAGACACAAAGCCAGTCGCACAGCCGCGGTGCCAACAATAGCTAATAAAACCTGGAGGCAGCGTAGGTGTCTCGTTGCAGGATGGAGGCGGGGGAAGCACTTGCTCTGCGCCTGCTGGTGGAGGTGCCCTCTGAGAAATCCTCGCTGAGTGGAGCCGAGACATCTGCACATCTGTGATGCTGAACGGGGGTGGTAGCGGACGGCTTGGAGGTCTGCTGAGGTTTGGCAGAGGGTTTTCAATGCTGGGCATGCCCTGCTTCCCACCAAAGGTCATGGCTTCTGGCTGAGAGTGCTGCTGGCCTCATTTCTGGCACAGCTCAAGCATCGTCATGCTTCTGCTGTTCTGGTCCAGCCAGGAGAGCCCAGGCTACTTTACATCTCTGAGGAATGTATAGCAAAATAAAGGAGCTTATGGCCCCTGTTGCTTAGAGGTGCACATATAAATTGTCCTTACAGGGCATGGCTTTGGTAGCGGGGTGGCTGCAGTGAAGGCCTCTGTGAGCAGAGCCCAGCAGCTGCTCCACATTAGACCAGAGCCAGCTGCAGGTGGCTCCAAAAAGAAAATGTCACTGGCCAGAGCTGGGCCAGTGAGCGATGCTGGTTGGGCCTCTGTGAGAGCAAGAAAAGGTAAAAAAAACACTGCCCAACAGCAGCTGGGAGAGAGGAGTGAGGCTGCAGCCTTGCAGCCCTCAGGTGAGTGCAGCAGGAGGGCCAGAGGTGCTCCAGGCAGGCAGCAGCAGTTCCCTGTGGCCTGTGGAGAGGCCCCTGGTGGAGCAGGCTGTCCCCCTGCAGCCCATGGGTCCCACATGGAGCAGATCTCCACGCTGCAGCCCCCCGGTGGGTGGAGGAGCCCCCGGTGGAGCAAATGGATGTGGCCTGGAGGAGGCTGCGGCCCATGGAGAGCCCCCGCAGGAGCAGGCCCCGGGCCGGAGCTGCAGCCCGTGGAGAGGAGCCCACGCAGGAGCAGGGGCTCTGGGGGGAGCTGCTGCCTGTGGGGGACCTGTGCTGGAGCAGTTTGCTCCTGGGGGATGGATGGACCCCGTGGGACAGAGCCGTGTGGGAACAGCGCTTGAAATACTGCAGTGCCTCTTACTTACTCTATTATTAACTGGCAATAAATTGAATTAATCTTCTGCAATCCAAGTCTGTTTTGTCCGTGATGGTAACTGCTGAAGTATCTCCCTGCCCTTATCACAGCCCACAAGCTGTTTCATCACATTTTCTTCCCCAGTCTTGTTGAGAAGACAGAGTGGGAGAGCAGCAAGGTGGGCACCTGGGGTCCCACCAAGGTCAACCCCCCACAGCGTAGCACCCCCAGCCTCTGCTGATCTGGATGACCGGGCAGCTGGGGTAGCTCCCAGCTTTTGGCTGAGGCTGGCCTGGCATCAGTCCCTTCTGATGCAACATGCTGCTTCAGTGGGTCATGCTTTAATGACCCTTGGGAAGGAGTCTGTGGGAAGTAGCTGGGACTCTTCAGGGCAGGAACCAGGCCTGGGCAGCAGCACTGACCAGGCAGGGCAGGTCTGGCCACCCTGCAAGATTTGTCTTTCCATCTGCCTTCCCAAAATGCCCTGTCACCTGGGGGGACCCCTGCAGCCCCTGCCTCAGAGGTGCACCCATATGCTATCCACCGGAGTGCCCAGCCATGGCTCTTTTGCTTTGTTACCTCGTCACTGTCGAAAAGCTTGAATATAGTGATGGTTTCCACGGTGCAAAGGCATTCATTTAATAGGGAAGGCCTGGTGTAAGTTTAGATTTTTTAACTCCAGTTGCTTTTTTTTTTTTTTTTTTTTTTTTATGAGTATGCATTATAATGCTCAGAGGGGTAGGGAAAGCCATCTTTGGGATTTACACAAAAACCAGCACACCCTACTCCAGATTTGTTAAAGAAATTTCTTTTTTTCTCCTTTTCAGTCAGTTGGCCTGCATGCTCTAGCCAGTGCAAAAGTGAAATTGTCATTGTTTTCATCAAGCTTCTGAAATGCCACGCTAAAATACCAACCCAGTAAACTCGTGGGGTGATCCTAATTGTGCTGGCACAAGCATAATTTAATTCAGATTGCTATAACAACAAACAGTGTCCATGCTCACTGTAATCACGTTAAGGCCGATACACGAAATAATTAGCATCTTTCTGTTTGGTAAATAGAGGTCCGCCGCAGGTCAGCCTCAACGAGGACACCGCATTGTTAGAAGATGAGGCCTTTAAAGCTTCTGCAGAACAGGTATTTGGAAAATAGAGCTGCTCTAAAAAACACAAAAGGAAGACTTCATTACCAAGGAAGCACCCCCACTTGCCTCTTACTTAGTTTTTGTTCCGTTTTCTGAAGAAAAATAGTAATTCATTTATTCAAGCTCAGGGAATCAAAGGAAACACCACACAATACAAGCAGCATTTGCTGAGTTTCATTGTATGTCCAAGTGTCACCTGACAGACTTCCCGAAAGCCAAGGATGTCTTCTTGCAGGCCCAAAGCTGACAAAACGCAAACAGTTTGTTTATTTATTAGACATTTCTGTGGTCACCGGGCCTGAGGCAGACTTGCCAGGTATTTAAGCTCCATGAGAAGATTGAGTAGTTCAGAGAAGTAGAAGCACGCTTCCAAAAGCCAGTCAATAACTTACAGGTCTGGTCTCTGGCCTCTAAGTCATTTCTGCAAAGGTCTTTGTTACTTATATCCAAAAAAGTAGCATCCACATATTTTAAAGCTTGCAGATTTTTGTTTTTTATTTATTTTTTAACATATCTTTTAATAAAGGTATGGATGCTACCCAGTGCTATGGAGGTGAAGGAATGTTTTCTATTTATTCAGAGGCAATTGGTGCTTTCCAGCGAAAAATGACCCCGCTTCATAATTGCAGACTTTTTGCACACACGCAAGTCATTGCATTTGACATTTTCAGCATTTTGTAGCAGTGCCAGACAAATCATTATCCCTGCAGATTTGTTCTAAAATTGAGAGAGCATCTGAAGCATTTTTACCTTGCATTTATGATAAGCAGAAAATGTTGGTTAGTGATTTTAACAAAGTGTCATCAATTAAATGGCTTGAAATTTTCTGGAAACTCTTACAGAAACCTGCATTTAGGCCCGCTAGGCACAAACAATGACATTTCAGCTGTTTCTCGTCAGCCTACTATGCATATCTGCTTCAGAGCAACACGGTGGGTCTGATCCAGCAGATTAAAGAGGCAGCTTGTGCAGTTATAGGGAATTGTATACATTAACCGCAGCAACCTGTAGGCCAGCCTGGCAGAGCACAGAGCTCAGGACAGTTCAAATAGCATTTATGATGTGTCTTTCTGGATCATGGAGGAAGCTCTTTTCTCTTAGGAAGGACAAGTTCATGGGCAAGGGGAGTCCCTGGGAGTCACAGCACCCTTGGGCAGGAACTGGTGCAGGCAAATGCCCCCAAAGCTGTCCCAAAACAGTGGTGGCTGGGCAAGGAGCTGGCCAAGGGCTGCGAAGGGCTGCGTGGGCAGCAGGAGCCCCAGCAAGAGCTGGTGCCAGCTGACTTTCACAGGGGAGAAAACGGCCAAATGTTCGTTAGCATGATCCAGGTTAGAATTTGCTGAAATATTTAATGTAGGCAGTCATTTTAAGCTGCTGGGGACAAAACCCAGATGAGGGACTCTGGGTTTGCTTACATGTCTCCTTCCAGAGTGATGTCCCTCATCAGCGCAGTGCTGCTGAAGCGTCCAAGTTTCTTTGAAAATTTCAGGCATGTTTCCCTTATCCTTCACTCTTCATACCCTTCTTCTTCTTCAAAATTCACAGAAAATAATGTTTTATTGATCTTTTTTCTTTTCTATTAAAAAAAGAAAAGCTGTCGATTTACCCAACTGCTTTACCGCTTTAAAATGTTATTTTTGCCGACACTCACACCGATGCTGGCCGATGTGCTTCTTTTTCTGGCCTTTTATCGCCGATTAGCAGAATTCCGGTAATTCCCGCCTGCTGCCAGCAGAGGTCAGAACATCCGCAGCGTGCGGGAGTTAGAGGGGAAAAACTGTCCCTGCTGTTTCGGCAGAATTGGGCCTTCAAACGCACCGGGCAGAAAATTCCCTTCGTGAATTATCTCAAGCTCCAAGACCATGATGGGTCCCCGTGATAGGGACGTTCTCAGATCTTGCTCAGAAGTGGACACGTTGGAACAGCAGCCAGAATGTTACGGGGTTGCTGAATAAACCCCTCAAATAAAAAGCACGGGGCTGGCTGCAGTGGGTTACCTGATGGGGTGCCCCCACAGCCAGAGCAGCCAGGCTTCAAATTTTGGGCAGTATGAGAAGATCTTCGAGTTGTCTGCCTCTCTGAAGGAAAAGGTCTTAAGGCATACAAGGAGTTCAGACACATTTATCAGCAACAAGTCATGCAATTAGCACAATTTTCCTCCATGGTGTTTGTGGTCAGAGTAATTCTGCATCCTTTACCCTGCGAAACTAAAGAGAAGATGGTCTTTTTCTCCTCTCCTTGAGTCTTTCTGCTGCTTGTGTGACATCCTCTCACCGACCTCTTGCTCCTCAGAGCTGTCCCTGAGCCCCTGGGGGTGCTGGCAGCCGGCAGGGTGAGTGACAGGAGAGCTGTGCCAAGACCTTGAGGTCCTCCAGGCCTGCTCGCACGCCAGGAGGGATGCGCAGATCCAACGGGCTTGGGAGAGCTGGGAGGGAGGTCAGGCCTGGCAGAATGACACGCACCCCCTGCCCAAACCCTTTTCTTCAAAAATCCTGTTCTGTGTTCTGAAGTGAGCCAGACCTGAAAAGCAGATGTGGAAGAGATGATCTCCCAGAGCAGTTACTGCAAGGCTTCCTATAGACACTGCGCTGCAGTTTTTCAGGAATACAGTCACATCTCCTCATCAGGCGCTCTCCGGTGTGGTCAGGACTTCTGTTATTAACTTGTACATTGCAGTTGTGCTTTCCCCTGCCTGTTGTACAGCAGTCAGACATCCTAATCATTTGTACCATACAGTGCCTGAATGTCACAACAAGCTAGGACACTTTTGGAGAAATGAAAACACCTCATGTTTTGCACATTTATTGAAGCCAAAGCCTTCTGTCAGTACAACACGTGGTGTCACCCAAACTTCATCGGGAAGGGGCGAGGGCTCCCTGGACAGGACCACCCAGGAGAAGAGGAGGGAGCATGCGAGATGGCACCCAGCATTTCAGCTGAGAAGCAGAGATGTTTGTTCTGAAAACAGCCACGCTGGAAAAAGCCCACTGCACAAAGAAACACTCGGGAGGCTTGGTTGGGCTCCAGGTGAGAAGGCGAGTAGGTCTGCAGAGACACCTGGCCCCGGTGCCCTCCAGGACCTGCTGCACACAACACGGTGCAACACGAGGAGACAGGGCAGGAGGGTGGGGGAACACCATCAGTATTCGTGCTGAGTACCGGCTGGCTCCCTCCCCAGCAAAATGACAGGATTTCTGCAACTGAGCAGCATGTTGCTATGAAAAACTGCTTGCAGCTCTATTCAAAGAAAAAATCGGGATGAAGTCCATGGGAAGATCCCCTTCCTCTTTCAGCAGGGAAAAAAAAAAGTGTAATTCTCCCTTCATGTAACTTCAAAACCGCGTGCAGCAGTGACTGAAGTAGTTCATCACAGCTCTCCTGCAAGAGGCAGGAATGCAGATTACACACACACATCTTACCAGAAAGCAGGCCAACAGCCTGGCTTACACTTCAGTGAAAGTGTTTTGTATCATTCATCAGCGATAAGCTTTCAGAAATGTCTGAAATAGTGCTATTGTCATACTGGCCCTTACTGCCCTTCTGTTGGGACTGTTTTTTTTTTTTCCAAGAGTAACTAAAAGAAGCATTTCTTTAAAAAGGTAGCAAAAATCTATTGTGGAGAATTTTTACTTGTTAAGTTGCCTTTTGAAGAAGTTTCTTTTCAATTCCTGAAAGTTACTGGCACATATATGACCTAGATGGGGATTTGCCTCCTTTTATGTAGATATATTTTTTCTTTTGTTACATAGCAAGGGGTTTCTAAAGCATTACTGACAGAGGATTTCATCCTCTCTCCTGCCCTCCTTATGTTCCAAGGGCTACTCAAGAAAAATCAGGAAAGCAAACTTGATTAGGTTCCTTTAATGGATGTCCTCTTGTTTTTTTTTTCTGCGACAAGAATTAAAGAAAAAAATCAGTTTCCTTTCCTCCTAATCATTCAGTTTTCCACAGCTGTTATCTTTCCTTCAGCCCAGTCCTCCTGCTGCCCTGATCTCTGTGCAGGAAATCCATTCCCTATAATTTTTTCAGGGCCTTTTTAACTCCACCCATAGGAATCGGCCTCCAAGGCTGCTCGAGGGTGCCCCAGGCAGTGGTGGAGGCTGCCGGGAAGGCAGAGCTGTGCTTCAGAGCCATTGTTCCTCCACTTGTCTCTCCCGTGCTCCCGAAGGGCAGACGTTGCCCTTCCCACGGTGAGAGTTGTTTAATCCTGGAGAAGTAACGCATGAGGACACACGGGGGACGCATGTGTTGTCCACCCTCCCTTGCTTCATCACCTGCCCCAGTCTGGAGTTGTCTTCTCCTCTGTAATTAGGTTCAGTAGCTCCTGGAAAACGAGCTGAGATACAGAGCTGGAGCATGGAGACACCTGAGGTCAGCTAAGGTGATGAGGCTCCAGAGGCACTGCTGCAGGAGGAATGCTCCCCGCGCATTTTCACCCTTTTAGCAAATCCTTGCGGGGAAGGGCTTGGCTTTAAAGACAGAAAAATTTGTGTTAGAAGAGAAGGCGCGAGGAAGCTGCTTTCAGCAGACAGCAGATGCTTTCTCACTCAAATGAGAGACCCGTGTTTCCCTGCAGGTCTCTGTGCTGACTCTCCTGCTTAATATAGCTCTTCGCTTTTAATTTATGTGCTGGCAAATGTGCCTTACTGCAGTTTCAAACCAAAATCTCCTTATGATGCACATACGTGTGTATGTGCACACTCACACGAACTTTAGTAACTCACTGCTTGCTCCTAGTTTGCATATATGGAAGAAAAACAGCTCTGGAAGACGGGTATTCCTCTCTCTGGAAAAGAGCTTTGGAAGCTTATTTTGGTGGGTGTTGCTCTCAGTTTTTACCTGAGGTGACAACTGGGAGCTCTGAGCAGACACTGCTGGCAACGTGGCAGCCAGCAATGGGCCTCCAAGTAGCTTTCCTTGGCTTCAGGATGCTTTTTGGCAGCCGGAGAGGGAAGCTCTAGGGTGACGGCTGTGGGAGACCAGGCTCCAGCAGCAAGCTCCCTAGCGATTCCATGTGCAGGGGACAAAATATTTCACCTTTCTGACAGCAGCCCTGCTCACACTCTGGCATACACAGCTGAGTGAGGTGATTCCCCCATGTGTGGTTCCCAGCAGCAGCCAGGGTAGCATGAGAGGAGGCGGCACAGGGTTGTGCAACCAGAATGCGATGACACCTGACGGTCTCAATTCCACCTTCATCCCACAGCCTGCTTCCAAGCAGGGCATTCACACAGAGGCTCGCAGCTGTCTGAAGAGGGGGGTTGTTTGCTTTGGGTGGAAATGTATTTCCAAGAAGTCAGCATGGTGAAGGAGTTTCCCGCCAGCCATTAATCTGACATTTTGCTCAGATTTTAGTAACAGTAGCCACAGGGCCCGACAGTAAAGCCAGGGTATAGCTCCCATCCCAGCTTCTATACTGGGGGCACAGTCTCTGCTAGACCAGAACATCAGCAGCTCAGTGATGGCACAATCCTGGGGTAGAGAAGGCCGGGAAGCCTTAGGGACACCTCATAAAATACACTGATGCTTCCTACAGCTAAGCAGTAACATCATACCATGACCTGAGGATTTCCACGCTGGCACCTCTGCCCTCCCATTTTGACCACTAAATGAGATTAAATGTTCACTCATGAATTTCAATGGTGAAGCTAACCACCTTGTTCTGAGGAGGTTGCAGAGAATTTGATTAGCAGAGGAACAAGGTGATATGAAAAGGGAGGCTCACAGTCAATTAAGTGAGTGCATCCATAAGCTCTCTGCATGCCTTAGAAATCAACATACAATGAGAAACCTCTACATGACTGAAATTAAAGCTCATAAGGGTGAAAACACCTAGGCAAGCAGTGGGATAAACAAAAAGAAGTGGGCAATGGAAGAGAAAAAGTAAAGGGATAGACAAAAGGATAAGAGACACATCAAGTGCTGGAGCTGATTCCATAAAAAAACAAAAACAACAAACTTCATTTCTGGAATAACAAACTTATCCAGAGATCTCCGCACCTTGGGAGCTTCTGTTTTTCTTTGTTTGGAAACATTTATATAGCTGTGGCATAGTCATGAAAATGTTTATAAATCCAAAGCTTCATGAATCTGCAGGAGATGTAAATCATTTGTCATCTGCTATTTGCTACTCTCCTATAAAAATGCCAATCATCCAAGCAGGGTTTGGCTAGGGTAGCCAAATTCAAAAGAAAATACTGAATAAGGGCTAAATCAGGAACTGACAGCCAAGACAATCTGCTTTCCCCGAACACATGCTTTTCCTTAAGAGAGGCCAAGGTGACCTAATGTCTGGGCATTATAGATCTCAACAGTATGGGCAAGAAGCCTCCCTTCACTTAAGTCAGCTTTACCGTACCTTGCAGTCTGCCTGGCGCTGATGCCTTGGCTCTTTGCTGCTCCTGCTTCTCCCCCTTTCCTTGAAGTGCACCTGGGCAGCAGTGAAACGTTCTTCAGGGAGAAAAGGACAAAACAGCAGTTCCTTAATCTCATGAGTGAAAATAGGAAAACGCAACAAGCATCCACTCCCTACCCTCATCTCTCATATGATTTTTGATGCAGTTTTTGGAAAAGAATATTGAAAAACCTTGTTGGTGTGTTTGAGGCGGCGATAGAGCCATGGCACCCCTCTGCTCAGAGCACGTGAAGCTCTGCAGTCCCATCCCAGCACGTGGCTGGGGCACCTGGCATGAGCCTGGCACCTCTGCCCAGCAGTGGGGCTCAGCCGTCCCTTGGGTTTGTGCTTGTCACCCAGGGCCTGCGTGCATCGCAGCCACACACTGCGCTGCAGTGTGACAGGTCTGGCTGGAGTGTCCTGGTTCACAACCCACATCCCTCGGGCCCTCGCTGTCCCCAGAGGCTGTCAGGGTGGGAGGGAGAAAACACTGAATTTTAAGCTGAAATAGCACCAGAGATACATTTGCTTCAGAGCTGTGCTGGGCTTTGTTAGCCTGCAAACATCCTAAACTGCTAGGAAAATGTTGGTTGTGTGGCAGATGGCAGCCCTAGGATTGGCGCTTGAGGAGGGAGATGAAGGTGTCTGGATACAATGTGCTGCTACGAGAAACAGCACAGCCACAGCAGTAGCTGAAAGAAAAGCTTTTTGGGAGGTCCAGCTGCTAATATAGGTGGAAAGGGTCAGTGTGAGGAGAGGTGGAAAGAAGCCCCATTTACTTTCTTAAAAGAGGCAGAAACATGGTATGGAATGGGAGGTCAGCTTGGCAGTTGCTGCACTCCAGGACTTTCTGCTTTACCAATGAGACCCTTCTGACAAAAATGCTGGTGGTGCCTGCAATGCTCCCGCCACCATTTGGCAGCAAGAATTCAGCTTTTGACAGATTCAGTTATATCTTGTGGTTTATCTGGCTTTTACAACACTTGGCATAGCTGGAGGATAAGGTGGCAGGTCTCAGGAGCCCCTTTGATTCACAATAGACAAAGTGTAGGATCTTACTTCCACAGTTTAATGTGGATTCCCACAGCAATACTTCCAATTCAGATCCCTGCATCATCATGCAGTCAAGCTAAATGTACATTAAAATATTATGCCATGGAAGTATATTAGCAGTAATTGCTGTTAAATGAGGCACGAACATTTAAAGAAAACTATTTTTGAGAGAAAAAAAAACCAAAAACACAAGAATGAAACTCCCGAGTGGTTAAAGAATTTATATAGCACAGAACAATGCTCTCAATTAGACGACAGGTTCATCTGTGACAGAGCTATCCTCAGCTCCCCGGGTATGCAGGACTCTGAGGAGCAGCACCAGTTACCAATGGCTGCCTGATGCTCTCTGTGCAAGGACACACCGCTGATACACTGACATGAGGTATCACAATAAAAATAAGGCAGACAAAAAAATAACAACAGCAGCAAAAACAAAACAAAAAAACCTTACTGAAGACTTCCTATCCCCCCAGATCCTAAAGAGGATGTTTATGAGAATTTTTGCAGAAAGGAAAACTGCAAATAATTGATGTTGTTGTCACCTTCTTTTTTAATTTTGCATTTCTTTTTTCTTTGCTTATTTGAAAAATAGATGCAATAAGTTCTTTTTCTTTAAGGATCATGATTAGTTGTTTTAGCAAAAGAATTACACTCATATGCCAGGACCCCAGCGTGCTAGGTCTGGAGTGACCTCACTCCAACTATACGGTCCAAGCGATGAACAGAAAATGCCAGAAGGGAACGGATGGTAAGAGGTTTTTAGGAGCTAATTCTTTTCAACCCTACTGTCTTGGTGGAAAAGTCCAGAATATTCTGGCCGTGCAACATGAGAAGAATGCGAACTGACATTCTTCTTTTGGACAGCCAATTTACACTTCTAGTCAGTAGGAAAGACCAAAAAACCACTCACAAACAAACAAACTAAACCAAACCAAAAAACAACCAACAAACCAATTTAAAAAATTCTGAGAAGTTTCAGTATTTTGTTGTTGTTTGTTTTGTTTTTCCTCTCAGAATCATTTCTGGACTTCTGTCTGAATTATTCTGATTTTGCCAAGTCCTGCTTGCACTGCAGAAAGCACTCAGCCCTGTGGTGTCTGTGTTTCTGCTGACTGAGCAATGAGCTAAGACGGACACCAATTTTCCTGAGAGATTATTGTAGAGCTGTTTAAAAAAGCACCCCTGAATTTGTCTTGTATAAGGTACAATGAAATAAGCATGGTATTATTTGAAAACTGATTTTTGAAAGAGTTTCTTCATAATAAAAGTGAATGATTCACTTGTGGGTGTTCATAACTGTGAGGGTGGCCATTTCTGAGTGATCGGATCTGTGGTAACTGGCACATTGCATACACAGCAGTCTCTGCCATACAGTCATAGGAATTAGGATGACTGCCTATTCCTCTACCTCACCCAGGTAACAACATAATTCCTGGCTGACAGTTCGCTCACTGACCCTTAAAATCCCTGAAGGTGAAACTCCATGGCAGCTTGAGGCAGCCATTTCAAACGCTGTTACCCCTCTAGCTACTTCATCAGAGAGGAGAGGAGAGGCTTTTCTCATGCCACAGACGTGGAGGTGTGGTGGGCTGCAGCAGCCACACACACCCAGCCACTTGCTTGCCCTCGCCAGTGGGAAGGGAAGAAATAAGGAAAACCAGAACCAGGAAAGTGTTGGGTGGAAATAAAGAGCAGCAGAACACTTACTGTTGCCTGCAAGGCTGTTGCAGACAAAATAGAATAAACTTGGGGGATTATCTTAATTTACTGCCAATTAACATAAAGACTTAATTACTCATTTGGGGAAACAAAGAAGAAAAACATTTAAACACTTGGGAAAATACCTTTCTCAGGCTTGACTTCCCTCCAGTTGCCTCTCCTCTTGTTATTGCTGCGGGTTACACTTGCTCACTTCAGTGAGGTGACGGGCCACAGTAGGTTGTGGTGCAGTGGTTCCTCTCTGCCACTACTTGTTTCTCATTCTTTTCTTCCGCTGCTCCTTCCCCCTCACTCTTTCCCTAAGCCCCAGCAGCTCTCCACAGGCTGCAGTCTCTCTGGGGGCTACCTGCTCTGGTTTGGGCTTCCCACGGGCTGCCAGGCCTTCAGGGGTGTTACCAATTCCATGCATTACCTCCTACTCTTTTGGCCTTGTTCCTTCTCCCTGTCTCAGGTCCCTCTCTCAGCTTTTGCCAACCTTTTTAAAATCTGTTTTCACAGAAGCATCACAGACTCCTCTGGTTGGTTCAGAGCACCACCACCTGGGGTGGGGTCATTGGAGCCACCTGGAAGCAGCCACAGGCCGCTCCAGCCTTGCCTCACACAGGAGCCCCACACCCTGCTACCAACACCTTGCCATGCATGCCCCAAACAGGAGGCATTAATAATTTTCCACTCTGTTCCAGAGTGATAAACTTTAATGCTTTTTCACCTAAGAAATCAAAAATTGAGACCCATTCACCCCCAAGTGGTGAAGATGAGTCTCGTCAGTGTCACGAGCAGAGATGTTCTTAGTGTCTCAGATCTCAAAAAGTGTCTTAGCCTGTGCACTCCCTAAACTTGTGTTTTGGGGGTGGGGGGGAGGGGGGAGGGGGAGAAGTTGGGAAGGGGGAGACAAGACTGGTTTTCTTCTTTTGACTGGGGGTCACTACTGTCAAAAAGAACTCCTCCACCACTGAAGGACAGGGCAGGTAAGGTCCATCATGAAGCAAAGGGAGTGTCTGTTCAATCTTAGGATCTACCTACAAGCAACACAGGTGACAGCAATCATTTTGTTAAGGCTCCTCAGGGTTGTTGAATGATTTTGATTTGCACTTCATTCCTGGAAGGGTGAAGAAAAGTCCTTACCACATGAAAGCACGTACTTTGTAACATATTCCACTCAAGGTCTTTTTGCCAGTTTTAAAGATGCACGTTCTGGTCTTTACCTAGTGTAAACTGCTATAGGTCTACTACAGCCAATGTATCTCCATGGAAAGATGAATTTTGGACTGATGTGTAAGGTAGAGAGCAGGAATAATACTAAAATAAAATTGTTTTAATAGCTCTGATTCTCATCTAAATCCATATGGATTTTTTTTGACATAACTACCCTGATTTCACTGGAGTTGCTACTGTAAGGGGACCTCAGAATCGAGCACCTTGTACTAGCAGGGAGAAGTGGCAGTAGATTGTATGCATTGTAGTGATGGATGTAGGAAACACACACCCATATAGCTTTCAGTCCCAAAGGTAATAAATTTCTCTTGGGAAAGCAATAGGACATGAGGAAAGTATGATTTTTATAAGCCAATAATTACATTTTTATGCAGTTATATTTCCCCAGGGTTGAATTCACATTTATTGGATTACCAAAGTAATACGGAGCAATGTCACACTGTTATGTGATATATTCCAGGTGGCCAAGGATACTGCAGCAGAGTAAACTGTTTGATCATCTTCTTTCCTTGAATCCCTGGGAATTTTCGAAGACTCCAAAGTCAAAGTACCAACTTTCCTATTTACCTCTATTTGAGTGTTTCCTCATTGTGATACCATAAACAGACTGTACAAAACGTTTGCCCTTTCATGAAAGGAAATATCCAAAGTGCCAGAGGTTTGACAGTGAGTCCTTTATGACTTAAAAATGCTCATAGATCTATCACAAAATTCTAGGATGTATGGGATTGGTATTTTTACCTTCTCCCTTTATTTCTTCTGAGGCTTGTGTGAATTGGTTTCAACTTCTGATGCACTCTACATTGTTTTTCTTACTTCAAATCTCTGTCTTATCTAGGTCTGTGGTTTAACCATCAATTTGGAGAATTAAATCCAAGGGAGACATTTTAAAAACTCACAAAATGTCAAACCACTACAGTATTCCAATATCTTTGAAATAGCATCTTTATCTTAGGAGCTGGAAAGCTGAATCACTCAGCAGCACACTCTGTGATGTGTCCATCTTTACAGGATGCTGTAAAGAAATAAACCCGCATCTCTGGAGTGCATAAACCACAACTCTACCCTTACTGTCATTCATTCCCTTGAAATTTAAGTTGCAATCTTCCACAGAATACCACAGATTCAAATTAATTTCTGTATAGATCAGTGGTGGGACTGGAGAAAGGATGGTCTAAAATTGCAAGCAAGACCAAGACTGTGGGCTAATGGAGGAGGAAGATGTGTTCACATGTCTGACTGCTTGCCAATTTTTACTCCATGTTCATCAGTCTAAAAAGAGTTCTATTTACATACAATGGATTTTATATACATCTACATGCAATCCTTGTACTGTTGTAAAAGATCTGTGCTCTGGTTCTCCCCAATGTCCTCTGAAGATCAGAGCCTGCACTGATATGCTCAGAGTCACACAGCAAATCCACAGCACGGTGCCTGGCCACTTTTACTGCATCCATATGTTCATGCAGTACCACAGAAGCACTCCCCTGACACATTTCTTCACCTCAGCTGAGCTTGGTCCCAAGAGTTTGCAGTGCAAGTTGTGCTGACTTAAGGCTAAAGGTGACTTTCAGGTGAGGAACTTCTCTTTACAGAGTCATCACTTTTGTATTTTTATCTGAAAACTCAGTTTAATCTCAAATAATTAGTTTGATCTCACAGCTGTCCATTCAGATGTGATTTTAACATAAGGGCATAAATGTGGTGTAAAGAAAAAGATGATGAACTAATTCTTAACAGCTTGCTAGTTATAAAGACTAATAACACACAGAAATAAAGCTGGTGTTCCTGTAAATTTTGCAATCATGCTACTATACTATTCATAAGCAGAGCATACCATTTGTTCTCTTTTTGGGCTTTGCAGGGATAAGTCACTACACTAAATATATGTGAGGACACAATCAAATCCTCCATGGCAAGAGGAAAGCCTTTTCTCTGTTTTCATTTCTCTGATCAATTGGGATTTCAGATCTTCCAAGGAAAAACAGTTGCTTAAGCAGTTATACGGAAATATCAGCATCAGGAAGGACCTTTCAATTAAAAAAATAAAATAAAATTTGTTTAAGTATTTAGAATATTATTCTCTCTTACACTATTATCTGTCATTCCAAGTTATATATGGTGGCAATGAAAGCAGATTAGCTCTAAAAAGGAAAAGTTGAAGGATAGTGAACACTACAGATTTAAAGACATTTTGTCTATCAGAAAGTCATTTCAGGACTGAAGCCAGCAACAGGGATGTGTGGAGAAGGGAGGCAGGAAAAGGCAAGTGAAGGGAAAGTAAAGGAAGGGGCAGCAGTCATTGGCCATCATGCAAATACTGCAGATGTGGCTTTGCACCTTGGGTGAGAGCCTATGGCAAGAGAGGCAATGGAAGCACAGAACTGTGTGGGTGAAACTGGGCCAGCTGCTCTTTAGACAGAATGGCTGAGGGTGGAGATGCCGTGGGGATCCACCTACCACTGAAGGCTTAAAAGTACCAAGGACCAATGCAAATCCAGAGTGAAACCAGGAGTAGTGTAACTAGCAGTCTGTATGTGTAACAGCATATGTGTAACAGCTGGTGATAAGTCATATGGCGTTGGATTTGTGTAAATATTAGTGCCCCATCACGTGCGAGGATGGTGAGAGAACATCAGCTTGCTTCTTTTGCTGCCTGTGCAGTTAGATATTTGGGAATGATGAGAAGCTGACCCAGTAAACATCATTGGTCTGTACTGGCTTGCAGGATGAAACTTGAATGATCAGCATTCAGTGTAGTATGACCTTTGTTTTCTCAAAGAGAAAGTCTAGAGAAGTCTAAAGGATGACTACTGGTTTCATCTGACAGCCCAAATGAGTGCATTGTACCAGAGACAGGCGAAGTGAGGGATGGTCTTCAGGTATTCTTCCTGCTTCTGTTTGCCACTGTCCCTGAAACTCAAATGAGATTGAGTCGTGTATCACAGAAGTTCAAGTTTACACAGGTCTAGTATAAATGAAATGAACGATAGCAGGAAGACAAATTTCCCTGCCACAGTCAGAAATATATGCCATAAAACATGCATGGTAGTTAAGAGATGTTTTCTCTTACTTCCTGTGTTCTACAAGCTGAGAGTGGCCAAAATTTCAAAAATTATTTTGATTTATTTTTAAGAAGAAAGGTATTGCATTAGATTGTTGGGCTGAAGACCAAAATGGCCTTTCCCAGACATTTGGTAGGCCACTAATTGAGAACACACAAAAATTATATTTGAGGCATATTGGGTGGACCCTGAACATATGAAGCAAACCCACAAGCTGTGGGCTCTGGTTTGGGTGGGACAGGGGGGCTTTCTATTTGAAAACTGTCTTTTCCAGTGGTATTTTTAGGAAGGCTGTGCTACAAGAACAGTGTATCATGGAACCATTATAATTCTTCTGGAAAAGCAGGAGCTTTCTGAACCATAGAAAGAAACTATAATTTAAAAGGGCTAAAAGAAGCTGCTGAAGTTCCCAGCTCGTAGGGGAAAAAATCTGTTGAGAAAGAGCGCTGCTATTTCATCTACTTCTAAAAGAGATGTGAGCATACCTGCTCCCCCATCCCACATAGGTATAACACCAGTAGCTCTGCTGCAATGACCTTTTAGAGCACAGCTTCTAGACCCTGGTCACCACCTAGGACAGCCTTGGCATCGGGAGGCCGAGAGCGGCCTCCGGGCAGATGCCAAGTCCCACCCGTATCTGATTGAGGCCGAGCAGTGAAGGGCTTTGCTGTACGGACCCCTGGCTGGTACCAGGCTTCCTCGGGGAGAAGTCTGGCCTCAGTTACTGCCTGGCCACTTGGCTGGGTGCACGGCTGAAGACTCATCTTGCTGCCCACAGCAGACTCTGCTCCCTTGGCTCCTGCCTCTGCTGTTGAGGAGCCAGTGCTGCATACCTGCCTGATTCTTTTCCTCTAGGGACATAGATAAAGTGTCCTGCACAGTACCTCATGTCCCATGTGTGCAGACAACGCTGGCCAGCAGAGCAGGGCGTTTCTGTCATCAGGAAAGTGGCTCCAGTGCTTGATGCGGTTCAGCACACAAATTGAGATGCCTCGTGGAGCCTGCAGATCCAAATAAAAAGGAAGCAGCTGAGAAAGCTGGACGGACTGACTGTTTTGTTTTGTTTTCTCTCTCTCTCTCTCTCTTTTTTTTTTTCCTTACTTAATTGATGTTATTAACTTGCTTCTTCAAGAAATCACAGCAAGGATGAGTCATCAGCACAGGGAAATGGTGTGGTAGAGAAAAGTGTCTTCCCTTTGCCTGTGACAGCATGCAGCAAGCCATGGGGACTGTCAGATGGGAGTGAGTGGGGCTGGAGGAACAAAGGATGCAGGGACCATGGGATGACAGATGAGGAAGACTCTGTCTTTCCAGCAGAGTATTACAGCAGAGGCTAAATGAAGGGAAGTAATGTTCACAGGTTATGGGGCTTTCCCCAGAAAAGGAGTGCAGGGCAAAGGGGGTGGATTTAAAGCAGCCTCCAGCCCACAGTGAAAGGCAGGGAGTGTGTATACAGTGATGGCAGCAGGAGGAGAAAGCATAGGGGGTACCAGACTGTGACAACTCCTCGTGGCACAGCATCCATGTAGCTGAACATGAGCATGCTAAGTGATGTTACAAGTTTCTGCACATTTTTGCTCCATAAGAAGGAGAAAAACACCAACCTGTTATATCAAAATTCTCCACAGTATATCAAGCACAAGGACATTAAACAATAAACACAATTTGACCTTGAAACTGCTACCAGATCCTCTGACTACAGCATCCTCCTGGTGGTTAGCTGAAGTGGGACATGAAGGTCAGCTGAAGTGGGAGCTACGTCTTAAGGATGCTGCGGATACATAACATACTGGTAAGGTGCATCTTATGATCACCGAAGGGCCAATAATAGATGAATATGCTCCTCGTGCCTCAACGATGCTCTGCTGCATTTCTCATCACTCGATTAAATGACTGCAGTTGCATTCTAAGCTGCAAACCTGGTGTCAGGTTGTAAAAAGTCAGCTGCCTTTGGGGTAAAGGGGAGTGACAGCTTGCATTACTGTCATTATTAGAGCAAGGATACGGGCAGAACTGTAGCCTGAAAGTTAAGCCCTCCCCCATTGCTGTGATAAATCGCCTTGGAGAAAGATAAAACAAATCTTATGAAAGGTTCCTGTAAAACAGTGCTTGTACACAACAGAAGAGGAAAACTGATATAAATCCAGCCTCATGTGCCACACCATGACATCCCCATGAAGGAGTGACCTCAGAATCTCCACATGGGTTGGTGCGGATCTGCGTGCAAAGTGCTCTGTAACATAAACTCTCGTTATGTTTTGTGAGACCTTCTCTTTTGAGCCAGCGAAGTCAAAGCTGAATGAATCATGAACAAAACCTGGAAATTCCCCAAGTATATGCATCATCACCAGGCCCAGCCACAAACCATCTGGATACTGTTGATGATTAACTGTCTCTGGTCAGGAAGCGCTGTCCTCGAGTCAGCTGCAGGTGTACCTTTGATAAGACCTTCTGGCTCTGAAACAGATAATCTTAGGAAAGATGGAGCCAAAACATTGTTTATGGCTATTGCCTCAGGGCAGAATGACGATGTATGTTTTACAGGTATGAAGGGGGATGGAAGGAGCTGACCACTTGTGGAAAGGGACGATTGTGATTGCTGTCTGTAACACCTAGAGAAAGGAGAAGAGCCATTTATGCTGGAGTGCAGTGCTGACACGAGGACAAATGGCTGTCTGTCCTCCATAGCTATGCCTAGACCAGGAACTGAAAGAAACCTCACTTTCTGCTCTCCCCACTGGCAGATACTGTGAAGATATGATCTCATCCTCTGGGCAGGGCATTACAGGGTTTGCTGTCCATACCCGCGAGGGGCTGTGCTGCACATCTTGGGCCCTTTGCTACTGATTCTCTGCGGCACGTGAGGACATTGCAGAGCCTACATTTAAAAAGCTGGTGATTGAAAAAATAGCACACAATTCTCAGCTCTTACAGGAACATTGGGGCTTTCTGTGTGGTATGGCCAGATATATGACAGCAAGGCAAACTGGTGTGAAAAGGAGAGAAGCACTAGTTTGAAGCACTGCGTGTATTTGCTTCATTTTGTCCGTGTGCTGCTGAGGTCTTACCAGTACAACAATTTCCTGCTGTTCCCCAGGGATCTACATTTAGAGGAATGGGAATGTGGCTGAGGAAAGTCAAAGAAGGTGTCAGACAGTGACACCCCGAGGCATGAGCAGCATATTGGTTTGCATAACTTCTCATGGGCCAGTTGGACAAATGCCCGTCCTCTCAGACAGATCGTAGCTGCTGGGCCTTGCTCCTCTGGGTGCTTTGAGCAGGGACAAAACCTCCAGCTCCAAATGTCCTGTTAACAGGTAAAGGGCAAACTGTGAATTTAAACCTGGGGAACTTGAGAAAAACAGTTTCTGAGCTAAAACTCTGACTGAAAAAGAAAGGCATTTTCAGCTGTTGTTTCTTGATCTGAAAGAGTCTGGGGTGGTGTTTCCAGGATTATAGGGAGGCTACAAAAACACCCTGGCAGAAAACTGTGCCCATTTTAGGGGAAAGCATTTTTATGAGACAAGACTGGACGGGTTTGTGCTGGGAACACTTCCTGACTGATGAGCAGCAAGTGTGCAGCAAGAGACACCAGTACCGCGACCACAAACTTCTTCCCCATTGTCTCCTGCTGACACACCGAGCTATAAATGTCACCCCTCTGCCTGCTCGCTGTCCTCACCCGCCCACGTGAGAAACAGGCCCCTAACCAACATCACTATTCACCTAGGCACAGGGTCATAAGGAAAACGCTGCCTTGCCCGTCAGCGTCATTGCCCATCCCCGTGACCCTTGCCTAATAACCACATGCACACAGCAAGTGAGGCAGATTAGCTGCGGTGCCTCACCAGAGGCAGCTGGCAGGCTCAGAAGGCTTCAGAAGCAGCGTGTTCTCACAGGAAACTCTATTTTGCTTTCCACAGGCTGTCTGGACAAAAATAGAATCAACTTATGGCCTCTGATTTTTATTTTTTTTCCCCCACAGCTAGGAGAAGCAGCGGTAGGCTTCCTAGAGGAGCTAGCTGTTTGCATGTGTAGTCTCCAAATGTCACAACTCCTAGCATGAATCAGGGAGAGAGGCTGCTTTTGTAGTTCTTTCCTCTCTTGCCATATGTCTTTGTTAATATTAAGAGGAGACACATTCAGCACATTAGCCTGGAAAAGAGGAGTTCCTAAACTGGATTGCACTGATGTGTGGAGATTCTTTTTAAAAGCTTACATAGCCAGAGAGTTTGATTCAAAGAAAACTGCTGACTTTGAAGACCACTAAATGGGGACCATAAAAGAAGAATTATACAAATTCTTCAAATAAGAATATCCAGTTGTCATCTTTGACTATTAGATAACATTTAAGTGCTTTCCCTCCCTTGTCTCCTCAGTCCATCTAATAAATCTGCCCCCAAAAGGTTTGCGAATTGGTGTGTAAAAAGCAAAACCAACCTCCTGGTGACATAAATCCAAATCTAAATGGATAACAATAATAGAGCTGTAAAAATTTAACACAGAATATTTGTAAAAGCCCAAAAGTTGGGAAAATGTAACCATGTACCTAAATCTTTCCTTCAGCAGAGGACAAGCTGGATGTACACTTTAGAAGATGAAAGCTAGGGATTACCTTCAGGCCTTGATATGAGCAATGCTGGTTGAGATGCAGTGCTTAGGGTCTGGAAGACAGTGTTAGGAGGTGCACGTGTCCATGCTGATGTGAGTAGGGCACGTGGAGGCACACAGCTGGAGAGCTGCAGAAACATCTCAATGTGGAGAAACCCAGGAGCTCCTACCTTCCACTGCAGCACAGTGGTAGGCCTCCATGCAAGTTACACCAGTGGCAGTTGTGATGGTGCAGCATTAATAGCACAGAAGACAGCTGCTGTTCCGAAGGATGTGGTCCTGTACAGGTTTTGCCAGGGGCAGAGTTATTTTTCTTCACAGTAGCTCATATGGTCCCATGTTTTGGGTTGGTGATGAAAACGGTGTTGATAACACACCAGTGTTTTAGTTGTTGCTAAACAGTGCTTGCACAGCATCAAGGACTTCAGTGTTTATCAAACTGCCCTGCCAGTGAGGAGGAGGGTAGGGGTGCACAAGGAGCTGGAGGGGACACAGCCAGGACAGCTGGCCCAGGCTGGTACGAGGGATGCCCCATGCCATGGGGTGCCATGCTCAGCAATAAATGCTGGCAGAAAAGGAGGAGGGGGCAAGGACTTTTAGAGTGATGCTGTTTGTCTTCTCAGGTAGTCCTTACTTGTAATGAGCCCTGCTTTCCTGGAAGTGGCCAGCACCTGCCTGCCGGTGGGAAGCAGTGACTGAATGCCTTGTTTTGCTTTGCTTGCGGGTGCAGCTTTTGCTTTACCTAGCAAACCGTCCTTATCTCAGCCCACGGGTTCCCACAGCTCTGCCCATCCCACTGCGAGGGAGAGAGTGAGCAGCTGAGTGCTGCTGTGCTGTCTGCCAGGGTGAAACCACAGCAGGTCCGTAGGGCCCATCTCCCATAGCGCCAGTAAAGGAAAGACGTGCTCGTAGGTTCCCTGTAGGGAAGCAGGGTGCCCGTGAGCCCAAAAGGCTGGGCTTCCAGTTTTAACAGTTAATCTAATAGAGCTTATTACCTCTCCCTAACAACCTCATCTTTTATATCCTCAGACTTGTATCCCAGCTAGGAATCATTAGTTACCTCTAAGCACCACAGGCCTAGAACAGTTTAGGCTCTTTCTGCAAAACTTGTTCTTTTTTGGTGCCATCAGTAACATATGCAATTCAGCACGATTTAATTTGCTTTCTCAGTCATCCACTCAGGAAATAAGAACAATAACAAGTGATATATGTGATAAATATGAATTTCCATGTCCTTGAAGTAAATGATGTGTAAAAGTATAGTAAATGGGTGATTATTCTCTCTTTATCAATAATGAAGTCAGGAAAGGGCCCAGGTAGTGCCATCCTGGCCTCTTGTCCCTATTTCTTTAAACTTTCCCTCAATTTCCCTGCATATTCTTTTCTTAAATGAAGACACACGAGATAATGGGACATGCCCGTGTCGATTCCAGTTTACAAATCCCCAAAGAGCAAGATCATGCCTCCCCTCAGACAAAACAAAACAAAACCTTCACTCCATTTTCCTTCCCATATTTCCTCTACTGAAGAGCATTTTCAAAAGTAGAAAGTGCTGAACGAGAAATTGGTGGTGTAAATGCCTTACGAGCATTTCCAGCGGCAGCTTCCTGCATAACGCACAGCCCCAGAAAGCCTGCGTAAAAGAGAGAGCACAGCGAGGATGGGAGCGAGGAGGAGGCTTCCTCATCCTCATCCTCATCCTCCGCAGCACCACCCTGGGGAAGCTGGGGGGCTGCCGGAGCCGCCCCAGCCGCCCCCCGGCCCCCTCCGGCGGCACAGGGCGGAGGATGCTCGGGAGGGCATTTTTGGAGCGCTCTTGCCCCCTGCTGTCAGCCCGCCGGCACACGGCTCGGCGGCTCCCGGCAGCCCGGGGAGAGAGCGGAGTCCCCGAAAGGCCGTCCCTAACCCAAAAAGCAGCAAAAACCCCCTGCGGGAGAAGGGACCGAGCATCCGTAGGCAGTTTGCTTGAGCCCAAACCCCTAAGAATGGCATTAACTGATAAGAAGCAGCTGGCCAAGATGGATGTGCGTGCTGCTCGCTGTCACACACAGCCTGCCGTAAAATTCCTCACAATGCTCTTTGAGATCGGAGGACTTTGTGGCAGGTAATGACTGCATTCTACAAAAAAAAAAAAAAAAAAAGGTTTCCTGATGTGATGCCACATCAGGACCCGGTGTGCAGCATCAGGATCATGACTCGCTTTTTAGAAGACGTGTACCTCCGTAAACACCTTGTAAAGGCGATCATTAGGCTCATCTCACCTGTCAAAAAAAAATATCTGAAGTCAGGGAAAGTAAAACAAAGATCTGCTGACATCTTTATTTCCTTATTATAAATGGGAGCATATTTTTACCTTGGATAACAGATGTTCAGAAGCAACTCGGTGCTTCACCCACCCTCGCCTTTGCTGATGTGGCTGGCACGTTGAGTGCTGGCCTGCTTTCCAGCAGCACCCTGCAGGGCTCCTGCAGCTCCCCACAGGGACCAGCGCTATCGCAGCTGCACAACACAGCGCCGAGGCCCCAGCGTCCCAGGCATTTCTTGGAATCCAAACGGGGGACAGCACATTACACGGCTTTGCTTTTCTAGCTGCGTTTGATTTTTATTTAGGTGGTTCTGCATAGCTGATGTTTTTCCTTACAAACATCTCCCAGAGCAAAACTTTGTTTTCTCCGGACTACACACCAGACTGCTCTGTGCTCTTTATCAAGCTTTGTATTTGTCTGCCCTTGATGGGAGGTTTGCTTCAAATTTCCAGGAAAAAAAATAAAATCTGGTCTTTAGGAGATTTAGGCTCCTTGTTTCTCTTCCACTCAGCTTTCCAGTCCTCATGAAGTTGTTTTTAAACTACTTACCTTGAACTTTAAACACATTTCATCCTCCTCCTCAGGTGGTTTGGTCTGCTCTATTAAAATCACCTGTCCCTGTAAACTTTGCACCTTTCACACCTTGTATCAGTGCTTTGTACAGCCTCACCTTGCTAACATGTTATCCTTTAGCATGAATTTGTCACCTTGCTACAAACATCCCTTAGTACCCTTCAGCAGGGCAGGCAAGGGAACCTGCATTTGCTTCAAAGTGGTTTTATGACTTCCCTGTCAAAGCAAGCAGAACTTACACACTGCTCACCTTATAACAAGCATGCTCTTTCCCTCTACACGCCTGTCCTCTCTGAGACCATGCAAAGACTTTATTTGTGCTAACCCCAAATAAGCTAAACTTTGGCAGCAGACATGGCTTTTCCTGACAGGGAGGCACAGAGGATGCCTGGGGCGATGGGGACTGATCTGCAGTGAGCTGTGTTGGTGACCTAGGTGGAAAATCCACAAACATCAGGGCCAGGAACAGCAGAGGAAGGTGGTTAGCTGATGTGCCAAGGTCATTGAACAGCACATCATCTGCATGGTATATGGGCATTGGCGTGGAGGCACTCCCAAGCCTGTAGTGATAGTGCTTTGGTGCTTTCCAAGCTCATCAGCGTGTTCCTCTGCAAATCACCTAATTACCCTGCCTTAATCTTTCCCTACTGATAAATGAGGTTGGTAGTGTATGGAAATGATCATTGGAAAGAAAGAATATATACAGTGATCTGTCTAGAATAGAGGCAATGTGTGGAAAAATAGCCTTAGAGATGTGAGGTAGGATTGCCTGCCTCACTGGGAGCTGAAAGGGGTTCAGGGGCACAGCAGACAAGTACTGTCCCTGGTGTCCATACACTTATCATTTGATTTTTTTGTTTGTTTTTTAAGGATAGGGTAGAAGAGGAAAGGGAAGAGCATTAGACTCAACTGAAACAATGCTGAACTTCAGTTGTTCTAAAAAAATAATTAGGGTAAAACCAGAGAAAGTGAACATTGTTATTGACTTGTAATGCAGCTTTCCTGTAAGGCTGAAGGAAAATTGTTCTGCAGCACTCTGGCTTTACAGTTTTTAGTAACTACAGAAGTTTTAAAAGCTGTGGCCATTTCTCCCTCCCCCCTACTCCCCCCCCCCCCCATTTCACAAGTGATCTGTGTGGACTCTGACAACTAAATCTGTTAAGTGTTGAAAAGTTTAGAGTTTAAGTCTGGTTTAGAGTCCACGGTCAGAGCTTTTAGAAAACAGGTGTAAGTGCTAAAAAGATAAACAAAACTGTGCTGAATCACTCCTGAGCAAGCTGATCTTGTCACGTTCCCCTGAAGCTTAGTGAGTCCCTAATGAAGGATGCCTTGCTCTTATTGTGGGCTGGAAACACATCACTCCTGGGGTCCCCCACCTCCCTGAGTGCTACAGGTAACATGGGGTCTCAGGTTGCTTTGACTGTACTGCAAAAAGTGTGAAGACATCAGAGAAGATCAAACGAAGGCAAGGACAGATGTGTACATGCAGCAGGGGAACAGTCACCTGGAGCGATGGACATCTGTCCTGGTTTCAGTTAGGACAGGGTTGATTTTCCTCCTAGTAGCTGGTAGGGTGCTATGTTTTGGATTAGGATGAGAAGAGTGCTGATAACATGCTGATGTTGTAGTTGTTGCAGAGCAGTGCTTACACCAAGCCAAGGACGTTTCAGCATCTCGCTCTGTCCTGCCAGCAGGCAGGCTGGGGGCGCAGCAGAAGCTGGGAGGGGACAGACCCAGGACAACATCCCACAGAGATGCATGTAAGGACTGGGTAGGCAGAAAATTACATTTTAGAGAAATGAGAGCAGCAGCAACAGAAACACTGGTGTCAGATAAAATATGTACAAAGACACTTTCTCTGGCAGTATCTTTTCATTGATATGATCCTCAAATACAAGTAAAAAAGGTAATTCCACTAGAGTGCAAAAAGATCAGAGGGACCCTATTAAAGGGGAAATCTCATGGGAAAACTACAGCATCAGTCCTTCAATGCACTGTTAAAATAAGGCAAATATGGAAGGGAGAAAAGCCACAAACAATGTCTATTAAAAAAGGAAAAGGATTCAGGTACTGGGATGCTTTGTTTCACTTCCTTTGAACCCGTGATAGTTTTTAGTACTGAAGAGAAGCTAGAATAGGCAGAGAGCAAAGACATGACCAGATCAGCTGAGAATAAGCCGTAACAATAAGACTTGGTTGCTCTGGAAACTAAGATAAATCAGAAACATGGATGGAGGAACCCAAATGATTCTGATGCTACCAGAGATGAATAGATGAGCTAAGGCAGCAGCTCTGATGCATCAGGTGATTTCCTATCAAAAGCAAACTATCCATCACCAAGCATGGGATGGATGCAGTGAGAGCAGGATGCACCAGCTCACCACAGGCACTGACAGCTGCAGGGGACTAGTAGCTAATGGGCAGGGTTGAAAGGTGAGATTTGAAAAGGGAGATTTAAGTTTTTGATATATGCAAATATTCCTGGAAAAATAAAAGCTGTGTGTGGGGAAAAAAAGTGTTGCTCAGGTATAGTTATTAGTTGTTCTTGATTTATTTTCCCTGCTTCAATTCATCAAACACTTCCCTGGATTGAAACGTTAATCCTTTTTGTCTTGTACCCTCTTTCTGACAGTGGTCAATCCCAGCGAAAAGTAAAAGCAGACCTTGAGAGGACAATGGTGAGAGGATATTACTTCTAAAGGTAAGAAATGGGACCTGGCTACAGAGTGTATCAACATATCTGAAAAAAGTGCCACAGCATCAAAAACTTGCATCAGCAAATAATTGCAGAATCTGTTCTGGATCTTCAGGTGCACAGACAGAGTGGATGGTCTTCCTTTCCTCCTTCCTTAAATTACTTATTCTCCCCTGAGTCAGCCTGTCCAGATACATGACAGACTGATCACTTCAAAACACTGTTAGCAAAGAGACTAAAATAAGTGTGACTGAAAAATCTCAGCTCTCAAATGTAACACTTAAAAAGGTTAATGGACTAGATGCATAATTTTTCATATAAAGAACCAGTTTTGCTTCCAACATGCCTCTTCCTGAAACAACAACAACAAAAAAACAAACATTCTGTCCACAAATATTGAGATACTTCTTGTGATTATTGAATGAGGTCTTGACAGACCTGAGTAAAACAGAAACGCTGACGAATAGCCAGCTTAAAAGAAGTGTGAACTGCCTGGTACCTCATGAAGAGCTGTCTGGGAGAACAAATAACTGGCAAGAGATGCTATAGTGCTTACTGGGAGCTGCTGCATATGTCCTGAAGGAGTCTTTGCTCATTTTCTAGTGGCATTATTTCCTTGAGGAGAAAAAATGTTTCTTGTACCAAAACTAGGACTTGCATTCATTGCCCTAAGTGCCACTGTGTGTTTTGTCTCTGCCTGCAAGCCCTGGGGCATGCTGCTCCTTCCCCAGAAGGCAGCTGTGGTGTTGCTGGCTGCAAGCTGGGTCCCCAAGGTGCAGTCACTCAGATACTCTCACAGGGGAGAATCAAGCCTTTGTGCCTGGTCCTATCTGCTCGATGAAACAGGACCAATGCCTAAAGGACCCGTTAAGGAAGGAACATACAGCAATGCCTGAATGCTCCCTATGTCAGCCAACGTGTCCCATGGAGATTTGCGCTTTGGGATGTCATCTCTGGAAGGTCCAGTGTCATGGTGGTGAGATGCCAGATGGCCATAATGTGCTACTTTTTCAAGAGGTGGGTATAAGGGATCCTTTCTATGGGTACCATCTGAAAGTTTGGAAGACTCCTCTCCCCATAAAGCAATAAATCTATAAAAGGGCAATATAGGCAATGATTTTTAAGTCAAAAATAAAAGAAAGTGAATTAAAATCCAAAGGAAAAGTAATAAATGAGTTCAAGATCTTGTAAACTTACAATCCCCTTATTCGTGTTTTTTCCTCTCCCCTCTAACCCTTCTAGAAAAGGCTGCTAGTTCTTGGTGCTCTGCCTCTTCAAAGGAGAAAGGAAAAGAAGAAATTAAGGAGATGGACTGAAGACTACATGTAAATTTGGAAAACCAATTCCCATCTCAGCTGTGATGCAGCTAATCAGCCATGACATGTCACTACTGCTAACTCATGCAATGTACTTCATTTGTATGATTCATATGAGTTACCTTATTTACAACTGACATAAACTCTGGAGATGTGTTTCTTCAGCATCTATTTCTCAAAAAAACATTATAGATATTCTTCTTTGCTTTTTTTTTTTTTGTACAAAACCTCTCATAGCTTGGCAGAACAGCTCCTCAGCTTTTTGCCTTGAAGTATGAAACAGAAAGAGCCCATATCATAATACCTGTAAGCAAAGGAATGTAAGTCCAGCCTAAGCTTTTAAGCATACCTTGCCTTTTGACACAGCCTTTTTTAGTTTGCAGATTGCCCCATTTTAAATGGGCAGTCAATAGCAGGGAAACAGTCTGGAGCTACAGCCTCTCCAGAGCAGGGGGCTCTGCCTAAGCAGTTGTTTATTATTTCATTTTATGCCCACTTTTCATTAAGTGGAACAATAATTTTCATTTTATTGGGATAGCTTAAACATTGCATGCACTTTCATGCAAATATTTACATTGCTAAGTGTAAAATGTCAAGTAGAAACTTGTGTGTTCTCATCATTTCCTTCAGTGAATGTTTTTGATAAAGGGCATATCACTCTCACTGGAGGCAGAACCACTAAAGAACAACCCCCACTATCTTCTTTAATATCTGAAGTCCTTTGCCCTACCTTTACTGGCTAAGGGACCTCCTCTGAGGGATCCTTGAGCCAGCTGAAGCCATTAAGTCAGTTCTGCACTAAAGCCATTAATTCAGATCAGATGTTTGTGATGGCCTCAAAGGTCACAGCAGGTTATCTTGATACAGCACAAGCCATTGGCACAGGCAAGCCATTTTCTTCATACCCTGCAACAGCTTTCCTGTGCTGGTATAAGAAGTCATAGGACTTCTGGTCAGAGGGGAAAAAAAACACAAGGCTTTTCATTCTTCTTTAAGAAGCCATTGTGTGCATCAGGAGGGACCAACCATACATGTATATCTTTAATGATGTAGAAGAGCCTCAGAGGGTAACATTATAATAGAATTAGGGTAGCTCAGTCATGTGTAAGGTTAAAAAAAAAAAAAAAGGAGTCTTAATAGCAGTTTTGTATTCCACAGAGAGGAGCTGGAGGTTTCAGATTGACAGGTAGAGTGGCCATGTAAATTAAAGGAAGGAAGAAAAGCCATAGATTGAGGAGCCCTGAGGTAGTGCTCCTCTGTGAGCCATACTATAACTTTTGAAACAGCAAAGAGTTCTCAAGCACAGAACAGTGACTGCAATCAGGCAGCTTCTTCCCAACCCCCAACTACTCCAGTGTGTTGCTATTTTGCTTACCTGGAGTCTCAGACCTCTTCTCTGTTTAAGGATTGGTTCCCTCAAATTTTCCATCACTTCTGTTCTCAAGCACTAACCCATTGTACCCCTATTCTAAAAAGCAAGCCTGTCCCTAATCACTCCTTTTATACCAGCTTCCTTTTTTATTGTAGTCACCTGGGACAATCCAGCTGGGCTTCTGCCTTGATAGGGTGGTGTGACTGCATGTTTAACTCATTTCCCTGTCAAGCTTGATAGGCGAGGCCCTCCCCTTGAACCTCTTCCTTGATAAATCAGACTGTTAAAGAAAAAAAAAATAAATAAGATCGATCTTTAAAGTAGTTCTGTTTAAAAGGTCAGCATAGGATTTTGGGGCTGTAAAGTCACGGGCAGATGGACTGACATAGGACTTACTCTCTTTCAAGAAGCATCTGTGAAGACAATGGTGAAAGAAGATGCTTGGATCCAGGCTTTATGGGAATGAGCCCAAGAGGGTCTGTGATGTTTCACGCTGTTGACACTTGTGTGACCAAGGCTCCAGAAATAGCTTTTGCGTTTCTTTTAAATTTGTGCTGTAAACTACAGAGACTGTTTTAGGATAGGAAGTCAGTCTGCTCCCTGCTCTTCTGAGTAGTCTCATTCTATCTGCTGGGTTGGAAAGTCACATTTACCTTTGTGCTTTTGTGCTTTTTTTTTTTTTTCTTGCTTTTTTTTTTTTTTTTTTCTTTTTCTTTTTCTTTATGTCTCCAACCAGGATGCTCTAGGGTACAGACAAGATCCTATTTAACATCACAGTGAAGCAACAAGCTATTTCACATCATTTGTGCATCAGCATAATAACCAGAAAAAGACTACTGTGAGTTCCAAAGAACCTTAAAAGCGTGATTTTTTTAAAAGGTACCTCAACATCTGATGATACAGATCAGAGCCACTTAGCTACATGTTTTAGTACCTCAATGGGTTTTGCCACACTATCCAACACGCAACAGGGAAAAAAAAAGATGCAGTGGAAAAGCCAAAGGCTAGATGCATGCTGCATTTGATAGGTTTTATGACTTTCTGCCCTGCAAGGATATTGTCTATATGTGCTCAGTGATGTATGTAGTTATCTGTTAAGGCTGCCTAGCTCTGTAAGGGCCGGTGTTATGGCTATCTTTGTGGTAGTTCTTGCAGATAATGGGTCTGGCCTTGAAGACACATCCTTCAAGGGTCAATAGAGGCTGTATCACAGATAGCTAGGTCAGTGTTTCAGGCCACCTGGGTGCCTAATGGGCTGGGTGCATGTCTCCTATGGATCTCTTCAGATTTATGCACAGGAACGGTTTCGAATACATTCAGCTACAAAGGTCCACAGCAAACAATGAGGTGAAGTAGAAAGGGATGCAGGTGTGTCTGACACGGTCTCATAGCTTGTAATTCATTAAAATAGAATGGCTCGGAGCAAAAAATGTCCCTGCAAAATCTAGTCTTTATGAGTTTGCCCCACCAGAGGGCCTAACTAGCATGCTGTTTAGATCCATAGAGATAGGCTGTCATTTACAGCAGTAAGAAGCTGCTGATTTCTAAAATTTCTGATCCTCAAAGGCTGCCAACTACATCTACAAATTGTCCTGGCATCCAGAAAAAGCTTTTCAAAAAGCAGCGGAATATCTTCCTCTCAATATCCTCAATTTAAGGGGTCTTGTCACACTGACTAACCTCTATCACCCTTCAGTGCTCTTTGGCAGCCTCTAATTGCCATCAAGGCATGGGAGGGGAGAGAGGAGGAGGTGAGGGCAGAGTCACGGGCAGACACCTGTCCCCAGGGTTCCTCAGAGCACAGGGATACGTGTGGCTGGCTCCTCACCAGCACTGCTCTGCTGGAACTGCTTTGGCATCATGTCCTGCTTCACATTTGTGTGTGGTGAAAATGATGTTGATGAGTCTCAGCTAGGTATACACGGTGATGGATGATGGGGCAGGGGGGTTAATTCACCTCCAGACATGGGAAACATCTTCATCCTTCCCCCTGTGATGAATCAGTGCCTCACAAGCATGACAGTGTATGCCAATCCTCTGCTGGATGGTTTAGGAAAGATGCTGTGCTTGGAGACAGAAAGCTCATCCCCACCTGGAGAGCCGTGAAAGCCTTCTGAAGGGATGGCAATGGGTGCTGCCTGGGGTCCGTGGCTCAGTGCCCCAGGGCTTGCTCACAACCAAGCCGAAGTTGCCTTCAAGAGTGTGTTGTAAAAGCAAACCTAAATTGGGTGATTCTAGGAACTGATGAGCCAGCTTGGTGCTTGGATCAGAGATGTGGTCATTCCATGGGCTCTGGTCCCCTCTCCTCATCCTGAATGGTGCTGTTGTCTGCGGACAGTCCCACTGCGGGGGTAGGGCAAAGGGGCATGTGATGAACTGATCCTTCCTCCAAGTGTCTTGTGCTGTCCTGGATTGGGGGATCTGAGGCCACATGAATTACATGGAACCAGAATCTCAGTTTTAACATCCTTTATGGATGCCTATATTTGCAAATACCAAGCTGATGTAACACATCAGAAGCTGTTTTCTCCAAACAGCTGAACTGTGTGGCCATGACTCACACCTTTGGTAAACACAGGATGTGCATGTAAAATATCTGCATACATATAGCTTTGAAAATTTATGCATCTGTCTTTAAAAGCATCTACAGGAGCTGACTGTCTCAAAGTGCATTTGTAATTGCCTTTTTTTTGGTACAGATTCTTCTTAACCTCTGTGCCCTTAAAACAGAGCAGCACAAGTGGTTTCTGGGACTGTTGTTTTTCCTTGATGGTCCCCAGGGTACGTGTAAGAACCTGTGTGTTATTTTTCCATAAGCTAGTGGCAGACATTAGAGAATTGAATTTAATGTTCAAATGTTCCAGGCATAAATATACTTTACATATCTCAGAGCAAACCTAAATGAAAGGAAGTTCTAAGAAGGCAGATAGACATTTTTCAATTATATGTGACAAATGTGCCATTTCTGATAGCCTTGTCAGTAAAAAGTAAGAGTTGGAAATGCCAAGCTGTTTAGCAAAGCAGGATCAACATTCCTGATACTGCATGGAATCACTAATGGCTTCCACATCTTCCAAAACAATCAGCCTTTATCATTCCTCTGGATGCATTCCTCCAAACTGCATCCTACTAATTGCTTGACACATGTAAATAATAAAGAGGACTGTAAGCATGGTGACTGTGAAGAGAATGTCCAGTTGCTTCCATGTTGTGTTGTTGTTTGTGGAAAAGCTGTTTACAGAATATACAAGCTACAAATCAAAGGAACATGATGTGCTCTTCTTTTATCCAGGCAACTTAGAGTGGAAAAGACAAAATGATGTTTGTGAACTTTATTATTCAAGGTGTTGAGACAACTTGTTGTGGAGAATATTCTAGAGAGAATTTATAGTATCTGTGAAAGTAAAATATCAAAACATACAGGTTTTCAGAGGTCTAATAGTTATGTTCCTCCTTCAAAATTTTACACTCATCTGGACCTGAAATAAAAGCAGAGGTTGTCTGTTGCAGGTGTGTTAGGATGCATAAAGAAAGACATTGTACACACAGAATTTTCTTCCCATATTTAACTTTCCCCTCAGTGATTTAACATTGCAAATAAAGTCAGTTAAAGATCTTCCACAAGCACAGTCAGTGTTCTCATATAAAAGAACTGAGTGAGAACCAGTGCTATAACAAAGTGTTGTCTCCTAAGAATTAAACAGCAAGAATACTCAGTTAAAGCTTTAAAAGTAACTGATCATTAAAGATTCTTGTTTGCATTTACTTAATTTAACAGCTGGGAAGCTCCATATTCTACAGAAGATGTATACTAAATTCTTCAAAAACGCGTGTGTCAAACTTAGCATCCAGAACTGGAGGCATAAAAAGGGATTAGGCACATTTTAAACTGTGTCCTCAAGCCGTGCCAGATAGCTTATATTTTATTTTCATTGAGAAGTGAAGGAGTTTCTTAAATCATGATTGTTCTTTACTTAGCAAAGCAATGAATACAATAAAGAAATGATAAGAACAATGATAAGAATGATGAATTTCTTCTTCTGTCTCAGATTTCTCACCATCTGGGAGCAGTCATTGGGATGAAGATTCATTGCTGTGGGAGGTTCCAGGATCCTTATGGGGGACCAGGGTCTGCTCCTGAGCTCTGGAGACCTCTCTGCCCAGCTGTGATTGGGCTTGATCCTAGGCCAGTGACATCTCTGCTGAAGAGAAAAGTACAGGAGTATCTTTGATAGTGTCTTCTTCCTCTTGCCAAATGCTTCCTGTTACTTTGTGTGAAAGTACAGAATGCCACCTCAACACCTTTGTTTCTTGCTGGCTTACTAATCTGTAGATGAAAAAGAGAAAAAGACTGCTGCAACTGAATACAATTATAAAGATGAATGGTGTTGCATCTGGGAGAGACAGGGCACACATTCATTAGTATCTACATTAACAAAATACATCTATTTCCTAGCTTACCAGCCACAAACTGTGCATTCTACTTACACTGACTTGCAAAGACTCCCAGCAGATTACTTCTGCTGAAAGTCCCTACTCCAAACATGCTTAATATGCACCATAGCACACCATCTGACTAGGGTGTTAGGAAGAGTAGTTTTGTGTATACAGTGTCTGTAATGATGGCTTCATTTAATAATAATAATAAAAAAAAGTGCTTAGAGATATCTTTTAGGTTTTGAACAATAAAAAAGTCTTGCTTCTGATGAGAGCCTTCACATATGGATCTTGAGTGTCTTACAAATATCAAATTTCACAACCTTCTGTAGAACCTTTCTTTTTAGAAAGGAAGCAGAAAAGTGGGAAAGTTGTGTGGCAAGCTGGTAACAGAAGGAAGAGCCAGGGGTTCAGGAGGCCTGGCAGTTCAGTTGGATGCAGGACAATGTGCCCATCATACCCAAAATGAATACTGTAAGTAAGAGCACCTTTCCCAGTGTCATTTTGCCCCTGAAGTACATCACTTTGTACTAGACTCATTGGAAGCTGTAGCAAAGCTCCTGCTAACTTCTGCACATCACAGACAGGTCTTTGGAAAGTTTGTGGGGGGTACCTACACCTCATGAAGCTGTGTCCTGCTGGTGAGCATACCCAACACTCCCCTATGAACCCACCACTCTTTCTAGCCCAACTAACCTTCCTGCTTCTCCTTGTAACCACTGGGATGGCCCTCCAGCCTCCCAGCTCCCTACCAGCTCACTGAGTTCAGGTAGGCCTTGGCATGCCAGGTGCGTTAGTGGGTAACAACACAGTCCTGAAAAATCATTGGGTTAACCTAAGGAGGAGTGATTTTTCCCAATGATGAAGTTGTTCTTCATAGGCTGTGCAAAAATAAAGTCACAATTAAAATACGCATTGTTTCGTATCAGCTTTATTTAGGGTAAGCTGCAATTACTTCATATTCATTCCTGGTATCTGAACAACAGCTAGAATCACTGACTCTCCTCAACTTACTCCCACAGAAAATGTCAGCAGGATCTAATTATCTGAATGAAATGAACTTTCACTGATGCTCTCTTTCTTATCTGCACAATAGTTGAGTTAGGCTTTCTTATTTTTGTAGCTACGAGTTCACAAATTTCATTTTCCCATGGAAAAGGTGCTCAAATACAAGTATCCCACGTACAACTAAGCCAAAGCAAATCAAACCTTGGGTGAATAGGTGGAGTAACTGTGTGGCACCGGGTGAAGGACTTCTTGTTGTGCCTCATCTGGTTTTAAGGACATCTTCCTCTGAGATGTGACAAGTTCTGGCCCTGCAGCTCTTCAGCCTGGAACCCAACAATCCTTCAAGCTGCAGGTGATCTGCATTTATCCAAGGATTTGCTTACTTCTTTTCTCTCTGAAAGAAATATATTTGTGTGACTGTGCTGCAAAGACTTGTGGGACACAGGATACTACAAAATCAAGAAATACAGTGCATTTCCCCACCCTTGGGCAGTCTCAACTCTATCTATCAGAAAGGCCCAGAAGATAGGCAATAACCTGGAAATATTAAGGACTCATTGTGTCATCTGCCAATGCCAGTGCTGAGCAATGAGACAGATCTGTGGGAAAGCTATCGCCTAAGAGTTTAAAGAAGTTGTTGAGGCAAAGCCAACCAGAGAACCAAAAGATATACAAGAAAATGTCTGAAGAGCAGTAAGGAGTCAGGAGGGTCCCTTCATGCGTAAAAAAAAATGCAGCTGGATTGATCGGACACTCATTTCTAACAGGAGCTCTGGCAGCAGCATGGCCTGCATTGCAGAGCTGTCCTTCTGCTGTTTCTGCCAATGCTTACAGTATTTTTAGTACTCAGAGATCTTAAAGTGGGGGTGCACATGTGTCACTGCAATAGTTTGTTCCTTATGTCAGACCAGAGAGCCTCCCCCTCCAGCCTGCTGCTGCCGGCCCCCAGCAGTGGCAGTGCTAATGAGCTCGGATTTGGCTCTGTTGATCCAGAGTAGTGAGTGGGATGCAAAAGACCCCTTTTCACCATTTATCTGATACTCTCAGGCTTTTAGCTGAATGAGAAGTGACTCCCCTTTTCTAGCCCTTAGGTGAGGAAGTGTCCATAAACTCCTTCCTTGGAACAGGCAGCTCCGTCCCTCAGGATGGGTAGAAACGGCAGCCCTGCACTCCTTGCATTTGCTCAGTGGTATCACAGGATGGGAGACTTGTCTCTTGTCACCTACCCCAGGTTTTGTTAGTGTCACTTGCTGCTCTGTGTGAGCATGTCCTGGCACAGGCTGCAGAATGGGACATGAATCCTGCAAACAAACACCCTCCTGCATATATAACCCCCTTTGGTTCACACGTGTATAACTGCTGAATATGAGGATCTGTGGTCTGTCCGTACCTCAGCCCTAGATCAAAGTGGGGAATATTGAGGTTGGCTTAGTCCAGAAAGTGCCCTGGGAAGACATACAAGCTGAATATCACTTGGAAAAGAGCAAACAAATGTATATAAATATCCTGACAATTCAGGTGTCTGTTTATTCTGAATCAACATTGGCCATGAAAACGCACCTCACTCTAACTAAGGAATTTGATAAAAGCACAAATCTTGCAGGGCTTACTTAGATGAGGGCATTGTAGATCAGTCCCTTGTTTTTAATGTTAACATCCATAGCAAATACGCAGAAGATTCCTCTGTTGAATATCCCGGCTTTACAGCGCAGGTTCACTTTGAGCAGACTGTCAGTCGTGCGGTAAGTGCCTGGCACCTGGAAATTAGGCAGCAGCTGTACTGAGTATAGTTACATCATTTTATCTGAGTATTTTCTCCAGTACTTCATTCAGTCCCAGCATTACCAATTGATCCTTTCTACCTAGTGTTCTTTTGGACAGAAAGGATGCTTCTGAAAATCCAACAATTCCTCTAGTACTCCAAGTATCAAAGATCAAGGACTTCTATCAAGGGATTAAATACCACAGATGGGAGAGAAAGCTAAATATTAAAATTTCCCCCTACTCTTGGATTGCCCATGACCTCCCTCAGCTGGTATTACTCTTCAGATAGTCTGCAGTTGTTTCCCTAGCACCAGCGCCACTGTTTTATATCCGATATTAAACTGTTTAACATAATATACAGTCCTTGAGCTTTGATGCTTCTTCTGAGAAGTACCGGTGGATGTGCTAGTGATTTTGATGAGGTGAGATAAATTACAGTCAGTCCCAGGAAGAATTGTTTGTTAAAGCAATTTTGGTGCACAGGGGTATGAGCCATATAACTGAGATGTAACGACTCGCCATGTGCACTATTCTACCTATCAGCTTAAAGTAACCTCTTAATTTTTCTTCCAGCTGTAAAAATGTTGAGCAGTGTTGCATTGCTCTTCCTCCCCTGACAACTGGGAGATTATAAAATTGTCATTTGTTCCAGCTAGCAATTACTCCCTGTCATTTTAAAATTCCTATTGGAAACAGAAAATGTGTCAAATGCTCCTCTCAGTTTTTCCTAAGTGTAGAAGATCCCAAGCAAAGCTCCAGCTCCTGCCGTGGACAGTGCAGGGAGCTATACAGGGTTTTTAGCCAGCTGAAGTTGGTGTGTCTGGTTATGCTGGCCCAGATCCAGAGAGAGCACCCAAGCATTTGCTGAGCTTTCAGCACACACTGGTAGCACATTGAAGCACTTTTTATTTACTGCTTTTACTTCCTTCTTTTTCCCCTGATGGGCTCAGTGTGCCATGGGGCAGTCTGGAAGCCTCCAAAGGCTCCCTGGGCCTTGCAGGCTGCTGCTCCTGAGCAAGTTTCTAGCAAACGCCTCCCGGCCTCCATGGCTGGCTCTCAGACCTAGTATCCTGAAGAGCACCCAACACTGGGGTTGGGACCCATGTCCCTGACTTGTAGCCACTGCAGGGTGACCGCTCAGACCAGAATGCCTGTCCATGCTGCTTTAGAGACATCGGAGAAGGAAATTGGGCAAGCATTGCAGCTTGCCTCGCTGCAGCCAGCAGCCTGAGGGATTTGCCTGGATGTGCTGCATTCCTCCCAGAGTCCAGCAGATGGTAACATCATCATACATATGGGCTCGGCTCTTATTTAGCGAGCCTGAAATGAGAGAACTTGGGCTTATTCAAATGCCCTACACTGTCCTACAGAGGGTTAAAAGAAAATTTCAAAGAATTTCTTCTGGGTTCTGGTACCGCGTAACTGCTCTGAATCCACTCAGGACTCAGTTGTTAAGTTGCATGCAGCAGATTTCTTTTGAATGTGCCATTTATTAGTTTATCAAGGGTTAAGGTATTAATCTAGTGTGAGTTATAGCTTTAGTTTTCAACCAAAGAGTCTGGCATTACGTAAGGATTGTGACCATGTGAAGCCATATGTGATTCTTTTTGCCACAAATGGCAACCAGAGAACTGAGCAGGATGGGAAATGGGCTTTGGGGGAAATGCTTACTTATTCCCTTACACCCTCATCCCCCTTCATTTTCTTCAAAATTTCTGAAATTGCCTTTTCGTGTCTAACATTTTTATGCATATATCTATTTAATAAAAGAAAGAAGAACAACAGGGTATTGTCAAGCATTTAGACTTTTCTGATGAGAATGAGTTCTTACTAGAATAAGACATTCTAGCAATCATTGCAAAACAAGTAGGGAAACCTGTTGCTTTTCTTTTCTTCTCCCCCCTCTGCTCTTCCTCATTTCACCATGTTACAGTGGAGCTGAGAGAGCTCCTTGGGGACAGTACACCATCTGATAAGTGGAGGACCCACAGCTGTGCAGAACACACTGTAGGCTTTGCCCCCAAGTTGTTTTCTAAATGAAGATTTGTAGCAACAAAATGGTGCCCAGCCTCTGAATCCTTCATTTCAAAGACAAATTCTGGGTCACGTATAAAGGCACTTGCAAAAGCAAGCATGGACAAGCCATCAAAGCAGCATTTGAGGCAGTGTAAAGCAAAGCAGAAGGGTGACTGAGTTATGTTGGGAAATTCAGGAAGCGCCTGGGCTAGCAAGATGTAGACTCACAGAGCAGTGCCAGAGCTGGAGGCAGTGTCCCAGCAGGCTCACAGGAGAGGGTCAAGGCTAAGGGGGTGACCATGACTTGCCAAGATGTGGGAGGAACAGAGAGGCCACCTGAATTGTAGGCGAGGCTGACTGAAAGGCTCTTGAGCACTTACCAGGTTTTACGTGAAACAGTTAACCATTCAGAAAACGTACTTAAAAGCATTAGTAGCAGAACTGTAGGATGTATAAGTGTTTTTAATATAAGGTTTATTCACTGGGCACTGAGCAAACTCTCAGTCAAAGCTGTTTTGTAGGGATTGCAAACCTGTGACTGAGCCGTGCGTGTGTGCATGCCTCACATGCAAAGAATGGTGCAAAGCGACCCACCATTTTAGTTCTGGTACTGCATGTACTATAGACCAAGGAGATCATTTTGGTAAAATTACCATTTTGTGCCTAGAAGAAATCAATTAACGCTTGACTATATGCTCTTGATAAAATTTTAAACTCTACATGTTAAATCCTAGGATTTAATGCTATTAGTATAATGTAACCCTCTATTTTTATTTTACTTTCTGTAGCTTATCTATCAGTGTAATTTACTTAATAAAGCTTGTAAGTTCAGTAGTAATATCAACTCTGTCTTTAGCTAAATAAGAAAGCATCCATTAGAAATATGAAGAATTTGATCTGATTTATTTTTAGCCTGCCTTTGCTGTTTGTTTCTGTCTTGTGCAAAGAAGCACCCTGTAGTAGGGTGAGTTTCATTTTGTTTTCCGATGCCATACATACCGCACCTTACACTGTGATGTTTCATGGGAGAGCAGAGACCTCACTACCATTTGGAGAACAAGGTCATTTTAACTTTTGAACAGGAGCAGATGGTTGTTTAGTCCCTAAGGATTTCCTAAGCTACCACAAACAAGTCTGCAGTTCGCTGTGGATTGTGCTTTGCCCATGGATTCCCTTATGAGTTCCTCAAGAGGTACTTCCTGAAGTTGCCACTGGCCTACACACTGCAAAAGCTACTGGCTTTTGCACAATCTTCCAGACAGAAAAGTTCAAAAAAGGTGAAGTAAATATCAACGAATGCAACCATACAATACTTACATCTTGATAGCGATAATTTAAAGTGCTGGTAGCAAAGATGAAAGCAGACTCCATTCAGGTGTGTGAAAGAGCTTGAAGTGTTGATTGCTGGCATGAAGACTGCATTCCTATATAGATGTTTGATCTTTTGTAATGCTGTGAACAAATCTTTCCTGATGAATGATGACTCAGAACAGAGCTTTTCACTTGGCATTTGATAATTCATTTCAATTGCAGCAGAAAATAATTGTTCTGTTCAAGCATACAGGGATGTGCTTACTCTGTCCCTAATGAGTGCATGAAAAGGCACTCACCCATGTCTGATGTTAGTACTGGCCACAAACTTTATGACTGGCTCATTATTTAGTCATCTCTGAGTCCTAAAGAATAAGAGTCCAATGAGTTTCAGTGGTTTAATAGCAGCATTTTGCCTTTTTATAAATGACTCAGGTGTTCACTGGTTTGCTGGAAGAATCTGGGAATCTCTAGGAATGCTGCTGGAGATGCTCATGTTGCATTCCCTCCATTTTGCTCAAAAGGCTTAGAAATGGAGCAGTAAGAATTTGATTGTGGAACAGACTGACTAAAGGAGAATAAATTGAGTTTTCATTTTGTCTACATTCAGGATATGTCCTAAATAAATGGTTCAAATGTAGGCAGAGTTTTCAAAGAAAAGTGGATGACTCAGAAAAAAAAAAAAAAAAGGTCATAACAGTGCTTGGCTTGCCTACAAAATTACACTGCTTTTAAGGAGTCCTGAGTCACCAAAGATGTCAAAGGGCACATATCATTTAGGCTAGAAATTGTTCTGCTTTGTAGGTGACCCTCGGGCCACTTGGGGAAAGTACAAGTTCATTATGGCCCAGAATGTTCTTTTGTCTTGCTCTGACTAGGAAAGATGAAAATGGATCCTTCACATTATGTGGTTTGCTGGGGACATAAGGGTGTAATGAAGGTTCAGACCAGCCCTTACTAAAACAGACAGGATTCAGAAAATGGTCTGGTCTGTTTCTAAATCCTGCAAAATAGCAGGGAAAAATTTGGTAGGTGTATCATACAGCATGGAGCTTTTCTGTACTTAATTCTCACCGGGGCAGTCTTTCTGTCTTCAGGGAAAGTGAATGAACATACTGAAATATCTCTATAGTAATGAAAGAAATCTCATTGTGCCACTGGAGATTGAAGCTGCATGGCCCCGTGGGTAATAAATTGCTACTATTCAGACTCATGAGAGCATCAAGGAAAGCTGATGCAGAGTACTCTAATGACCATTATAACTGACTGCAGTGAAAAAGACTGTTATTTAAGTACATTTCAGAATGTACTGTAAATTGGGCAAAGGTACAGCTGTGCTTATGCTCTGAGACAGCCTCTGGTTTCATTCTGTCTGGCAGACTTTGCTCTTTGAATTTGGGTTTTATCTCTGTAGCTGAATGCTCTCGGTATTTATGGCTCCTGTTTGTAAGGGAAGACGCAAAACCAGGGAGAAGTGGTTGCTTTAATACAGGCTCCAGCTGGACAGCACAGGCTTTGGGGAGGTGGGGTGAAGGCAAGGCCAGGGAATGGAGGGTCCAGCCACCATTCAGCATCATACTGTCACCCCTCCCCAAAACACCTACTTGTACCTTGCCCCAAACATGACCCCTAAGAGGCCAGTGTTTCTGACTGAACCTCTGAGAAGAATCTTTGAGGCCAAATGACAATACCTCAAGGGCAATCACATTGCCAAGGACTACCATGATTATTGCTTATATGACCGTCTGGACCAGACAGCCCAGACTCTCCTCCCCGTTGTGCATAACCAAGGTCTGTTTGACTGATGTATACTCCTACCCCACTTTATAGGCTACTTAGTGTCCAGAACCATTTGAGCGCTCATGTCCTTATTTGATAGAAAATAAGAAAGGGCAAGCACAAAGTTTCCCTGCTGTGCCATATGGGCAGTGAAATTTATGGCACATTGTCAGTCAGGCAACATGATATGTCCTTGCTTTGGGATTTCCAGCCTGAGGTAGGTCAACAGAACTCATCTTATGCTTTTTTTTTTTGGCTGTGTCTTTCATGGTTGATTTTGCCTTTAAGCTCTCTGGGTCTTTTGGGTCTATTCAGGTCTTTCTATTGAGGGTGAAAGGTGGTATTCTATGTATTCATTTTTTTTTCTGAAGAGACTCTTTCAGGCACTGTGGAGCTATGTAATATGCCTATCTACATCAGTTTATCACCTGGCAGATACGTTGTGATCAAGTAACTGAAACAAACAACTTGTGGTAAGTAGGCTGCCAGCAACATTTGGGCAGCCTACAAATCATCCGTATTAGACTCGTGTTCAGTGCATGGGGTCAGACCTGCGCTACCCAGGAACCATCTAATCCCAGTTTGTTTGAAGAATAGTAAATAAAGGTGGGCATCTTAGCTAATGAATTAGCCCTGGAGAGAATTAAGCACATGAAATACTGTCAATTGCTTATATTAATGACCTTCCTAGAGAATAAAGTGACTGAGTCGGGAGTGAAGAATTTATCATAACAATATCGCTGCTACCTGCCAAAACTCTCTGAGGGGACACTTCATTGGATTTGAGGCTGTATATTGCTGCAAAGATCAATGTCCTGGTTATTTCATGGGTGGTGCTGACATACTTTGATTGCTGAATAATTTTCCAACAATTGGTGGTAATCCATTCCACCTTTGTCAGGCAAAATGGGGAGTTTTTTTTTTTTTTTTTCTTGAGTGAAACCCACAAAACTAACAGAAGGACAAGTGTTTTTCTGAGGAGGGGCTCATGGTCTACACAGAGCTTGAGGGCATCGTCCAAATACTGGTTGTGTTTGCAAAATCACCAAGTAATTGTAAAGGGAAAGGAATGGGCTAAGCTTTCCCTCCCAATCACTACTCTGAGTTTCCAATACAATCTGATTATTGAGAAGCTGCACAGAAGTAGCTCATTAACTCTTGACCTCTTGCTTTTTCTGCATCTTCATATCTGTGAATAATAAGATCACTTAAGTTACCAGTGAGATGACTAATTAAAGATGATTGGCATTTATTAATAGGTCAATTTCCTTATTAATGTTGAAGATGATATAAACAACCCTACTAAGTTTTTTTTTTTTCACATTTCCAAACCTTCTTGGCTATTTGCGTTTCATGGTATTATTAACTCTGCATCACTCCTGAATTCAGAAGAAATTCAAGGAGCAGCCAAAGTTATGCTGGACATACAGAGTGACAAAGAAAAGCCTGACCAAGCATTTCTCTTCCTTGATTGGGGTTCTGTTGCATTTGTTAGATTCTTTGTGCACTTACGAGCATTTCCGAAGCTATTCCAAAGCATGAGAGCTTAATGTTAAAGATCAGAAGTTTTGGTGAGTGACAGCTATAGAGGAAATAGGTGCTGAATGCTATCAATGTGTCCCGATGAGACTCTGTCAGGCAGTTAGCTAGCTGGAGACGTACGTAGCACACCAGTATGAACAACTGCCCAGTGTTTGTATAGAACAAAACATCTTTTGTCCCTACTGATTTCCAGTTTACAAAAGCAAAATAAATGGCTGCCACCATTACAATTTAATAAAATCTCTGTCATCCTGAGCCTTTTACTTTATATATTTGGAGTGTTTAGTCCACGTGTTATCTAACGCATCAAAAGGTCACGGATTCTTCTGGAGTCTTTTTTATTGTCCCACACTGCTCCAAATGTTTAGTGTTCCCACTTCCTCCATTAGTTTCAGGCAGGCTAAAATCCATTTGTGCTGTGTTTTGACATTTTGTTTGAAACCTGTCAGCTTGTGAACATGTCTAGTGACTATGCTGGTAGGGAAAATGTGTGATAAAGCAAAACAAAAGTCACAAATGAATGGAAGGATTAAATATTGTTAAAGGAAGTGCCAAAATTCCCTAGCATTAAGATTTCAGAGCTGTGGGGAGTTCATATCAATGCATACTGTTCTATAAATTGTATCAGTTTAACATATCCTTTGACATGATTCTAAAGGAAATTTATTAATTAACTTCTTACTTGTTTGATTATGAATTTCAAAGAAATTAAAAAAAAAAACAACTTAAAAATGTAGAATTAGAAATAACTGTTTCTGAAATATCTGATATTGGTTAAATACACAACTTCTAGCTAAATTTAATTACGTACTTTTTAAAATATCCTTTTGTTTCAAGAATTAGCTCAGTTACTATAAATGCCTTGGCTCATTTAAACAGTTCTGAATATTGCAGTTACAAAAACTCATATAGTATTTATAATTTCACATATTTTTGCCTTTCAGTTAAATAAAACAATGTTGTGTGCCTCTAAAATGACACTAATGTGATAAACAAACTTGTTCATGGTTTTAACTCAGCCAGAGACTTTCACTGGACTGTAACATTAAGGCAGACAGGAGGTCTCATCAGCTTCAGTGTGATCTCCATCGGGCATACAGGCTGTTGTGCATCCCTTCCTGCAAAAATGGGCACCTTTAAAGAGATTTTTTTTTCCATTATGATTCTCAGATGCATGAATGACTCAGAATATTAGTCCTTCAAAATTACTGGTGTTTGTTTTAAGAAAGGAGCTCAACCTTTGCATTATAGAGGCTTGAATAACTCTGCTGAAACCAACGAGACTCCAAGGGTTTTAGCTTACTGCTGCTGAAGTAACTGGAAATTGGATCTGGGTCTGAAGGATTAGAAACTCAGCCATCACTAGCATGGGGTGGAAGCTATAAAGCTCTTAGTGTGGAAATCTTGAAGGAGCATTTATACTGTCTACTAAACAGTGCCTTGCACATTTCACTCTGATGCTCCATTGTGGAAGTGCACATCTCCTTCCTTAGTTTATGTAGATAACTGGGCCACCAACACGTAGGTTAAATGTCTAAACACACCTAATGTCAACAGCATTAATAAGATTCCCCTTCTTTTGCAAACCTCTGATCTTTTCCCTATTTGCCCTAGGCAAAGGAAGGCATGCAACTAGGGCAGTAACTTGACAGATAAGACACACGAACTGTCCAGGTCCCTAGGTAGGAGAAATAACTCAGTACTGCTCCCATTCACAGCTGGAGCCATCTGGACTGCTTGTGAAGCCAGGTAGTCTCCCCAAACATGCAGGAGTACATTGGTACAAGGTTGAATTCCAGGTCAGGGGCTGAGCATAGGGGCTGAAAACAACTACCACTGGCTGGTGGGCTGAAAGGTACAGAAGGTTAAGGTGACCATCGCCCAGTGGTCCAGGCACTCAGTCCAGCTAAGACCACTTGCAGTTGGTTCAAAGCAATTGAGTTACATACCAAGACTAATCATTTAATTTTGTTCCAAGCACAGACAGCAGGCATCAGCAAAAACTGCACAAGTCTGAAAAATAACATACCAGTCAGCAGATGCTAGACATGAAAGTGAGACCCAGTTTGGGATGAGGTAGCATATTCCTGAAATTGTCACTGCTCATGATTTGACAGCGTTACAAAGGAAATCATTTGCCCAGTTTTGAAATATGCATTCGAACGTCTGTTCCATTAAACACACATCAGTATGTTGCCACCTGTTCCAGTCATGCTTGATAAAGAACAGTATGCAGAGATAATACACCTGTCTGGCCTCGTAAATAATCTGCAGGGGAAAATCAAAATTAGGTAATGTAAGTCAAATTTGGATGGATAGTCCTGTTACAGTCAATGTTGAATCCTGTGCCCTTAATTACTTTGTTGTCTGAATGGGAAACCCTTCAAATAATGAGTTGGGGAGGGGGAAGGGAAATAAAGCTTCTTGACAGTTAATCACCAAAGAATATAATTTTGTTGCAAGATCCATCAGTTACCCACAGCTTAGAGCAAATCCTGACATACATCAATCAGAGGGACAGTAGAAAATGAAAGAATGAAAGTGGCATACATACTTTTTAAAGATAGTAAAGATATATAAAGATATTTATCTTCTGACTAAAGATAAAGCAAGCAAAGCAGCATTAAGAACCCACTGAAATCAGTAGGAGTCTTCAATTTACCTTGCGGGACTGTGGAGTAGGCCTTGATGTAGCTATTAAAAATTATGAAGGCAAAGACACCAATTAAGGCCAGGAAAGGGGTTGACTTTGAGTGTGTTCTAATGCCTTTGACGTATGTACATAAGTACTTTGAGCATCAGCTTATTTTCTGGCTAAAAACTGGGATTCTTCTAATAGCTTTTAAAACCCTTTGACTGAGGGAATCTCCCTCTCATGTCCATGTGGAGCAAACATGGGCTTATGATGTGCTCTAAACTTTGGAGTGGAAATTTCTGCCTAAGAAGGTTTCCTGCCTACACATTTAAGAAGTTGAAGCTGTAGGTGTCTCTGCTAGAACAACTGTGAAGTGCTGTAAATCAGCAAGATATGAGAGGATAATATGCGCATCTCTCACACTGATTTCTGATTTCTGCCTGTTGGGCTCTTAAATGGTGTTGACTCTATGAGGAATATCTGCCAAATGAGTTTGCTCCAAACAGGCTCTTGGACTGTTATCCCACCATGGTATTTCATTACCAATCATGTTAAAAGAGAGATGAATCATTGTAAGGGCTCATTGTGCTTCCAGATTTCCCATTTTATCAAGCTTTTATATGGCTCTCCTAGGTAAAGGCAATGCAAAACTTGGAAAAGCCTCCTCCTTCTTCCATTACTGTTCTTTAGAGAAACAAGTACGTACAGCCGTGCTGTCTGCAAGGCAGTTAGCTGTTGGTCCCTAATCCGCTTGCAACTACAAAGAGCCCCTGTCCATCACAAACCAGGTGCATACCGTGTAACAGGTAGATCAATTTTTTTTTATTTTTTTTTATCATGTTTATATATCACATAACCCAGGAATATGAGAAATAGCAAGGGCAAATAAATCAAAGCTGGGCAGAAAAAGTCCAGCTTTATAACTAGTAAATATTCCCCTTGTTCTCCCATGAGCAAACTGGTACTGGGCAGCGAGGCACTAAGATCATGCCTGTAGATGCCTCAGCTGGTAGCAGCCCTGATCTGACCAGAAACTGGCTGCAAGCCGTGTCACCGAAATCCAGCTACTGATGCAATTTTCTCTGAAGATCAAGGATCATCAGTTCTGGATTCAGGAAGCTGTTGCTCATCAGCTGGAATGTTAAGCATAGCACTGCAGACAAACACCAGGATAATTACTTAGGGAGGTTCCCATACCTTATAACTCAGGAGCTAATTTGGTCACTTAGGGAGTCTGCTAAGAAAGACGGATTCCCTCAAGGGATAATTCAAAAACTCCAAAAGTAAATAACTAGAGGAGCTTAAAATAGCTGATCTGAACATACCAATGGCCCTCCATGGTTTGTAACTTCCCTCACTTTAACTGGTCATGACATTTCTCTCAGCCTTCTCATATGAAGCTGCTGTGTGATCTCACAGAAGGCTCTAGATTTCTATTGCACCCCAAAGTACTGGAGGCTGCTTTTGCCTGGTTCCCACTGGGTCACCCTTTGGTAGCACAGGAACTCTACAAACACATGTAATATGATATTTATGAAATAAGATTACACACTTGTTCCCTGATTTTGCAACCAGGAAGTATGGTTGGTACTGCATTCATATAAACTGTCCCTGTTAGCAAGTACTGGAATTGTTGCATATTTCTGAGGTGCCTGACACATTAGTCACATGTTTTCTTACTAAAGACTCTAGTTTGTGAGGCCACTATACTCAATCTGTGTACCACTTGTCATTCACCCGCAACAGTACCCCATGTGTTTAAGCAAGGCCTGACATGTATGAAGAAGAAAAAACATTCAGAAACATTAATTTGCACTCCCTGATTGGTACTCACTTCTTGAAAGGCCCCAATCCTTCTCTGACAGACGCCAATGACAGAATTGCCATTAACTGCGCTGTTGTGAGACAGGAGGCTTTCTATCACAGAAGCATAGTCTTCATAAATATATGCATAGAAAAGAGAGCTGGAAGGCACCTTAAAATGTCAGCCACAGCAGGCCAGACAGCCCGATGGACTAAACTCTTTAAGAAATCTACTGATGGTCGTCTTCCCCATGCAGACTATTCCACAGCTTTACTGCCCTTAACTGAGCTAGCCAATGTCTTGCCAGAATCTTTCTTTTTTTCTGCACACAAAGCCTGCTGTTTTTTGTCTTATCCACCACAGATGCAGAAAACAAAGTGTTCCCTTTTTCTTTGCAGCAGCCTTTTATGTATTTGAAAACTATTACCATGTCTCTGCTTCATTTTCTCTTCCACAGATTGCACAGACCCAATTAGTTCAATCTTTCATTGCAGGTCATGTTTTCTAGTTCTCTGATCATTCTCACACTGAATAATAAGAACTGTGTGAAAGGAAAAAAAGCATCAAAATTATTGTACTGGTTATTATTATTATTAAAATTAATGATTCAATCACAATGCATTTTATTTGGGCTATTGCTAATCTAACTTTACCTTTAATGTTTAATAATGTGTACACAGATATATCCTTACAGATTGTGCCTCTGTGCTATGTTGGCTCACAGCCTTTGTGAGTCGTATTTCAGGAAATAAAAAAGCCTTGCAAGCTAAACAGATATGCTCCCAGGGCTGAGAAATATAGACACCCTTCTTTTCTTACTATATCACTTGTTAACACTCCACTGATAAGAACAGATACTTGTCTGAAGCTGCGTATCTCCTACCTCTACACAAGTCCACAACAGCAGTGTAACTAGCTTTAGCTACACTATTCTTCCTTGTCCTGTTGGCAGCAGCCCCAGTCTCTGGGTTCCTTTCAGCTTCTGCCTCAAATCCCCAGTAACCGAGCTACCCCTCCAGTCCCTGCTTATTCCCTCTGCCCCGTGGGTGATTGTGGACTCAGTGATAGAAATGTAATGGATGGGAGGGTTGGATTTAGATTTCACCACCAGCCTTCCCTTTCTGATGGAGCTGCCATCTGACAGTCTTCCTCTGAGCAGAGGCTGGAGGTTTCATCTACAGCACATGAGTCCAGGTTGGTCAACACTTCTGAAGTGTTTCTGTGCATGGAGCTGGCAGAAGTTTGCTTTGAATAGAAGCTTAAGTGATAAACTCACGTTGCTACCAACTGTAAAAGCAAGGACAGTCCCAAGGGGCTGTTATCAGAAAGAAACTTCAGTTATTGCGCCTTCTAGTTGAGCAGCACCTAAACCTACTGAAATTCTATATAATATTGAAAGAACTTTATTACATATGACCCATACTTGAAGACTTAGTCCAATACATCCATGGATGCATAATTGTGAAGACACTCTTTCTGCAATGAATGCAAGAAACTTCAGTGTGTTTACTCAGGTGGTCCTACGTAAAGGTGAACAGAATTTGTGATTCCTGTTACCCCAAGTGCTACAGAGTGGGATAGCTGGCGATCAAAGGGTTAATCCAATTACAAAATGAAAAATTTTCGTGCAACCTGCTCCCTTAAGAGGTGCAGTCTCTTCCACTCAAAAACTGTAAGAAAAAAAGACAGGGAGGATAAAAGCTGCTGGAAAGCTGTGCAATTTAGGGGAGAAAAGAGAGGAACAAAACCAGAGGGAGAAAAAAAATGAGGAACAAAAGAAATTCACTCCAAAAAGGAGAGCAAAGCATATCCACTAAAGAGGAGAGAAAGGCTGGCATCAAAAGAGGTTTTCAGCTGCAGAAGCATCCAGCAGCCAGGCACTGCAGGTGATTTCACCACCAAAAACTCTCTGTAGAGAGAGATACTCTTGCAGGACATGTTAGCGGTGTAGGGGTTAGGAGGCAAAGTGGGACTTTACAAGGCTGAACTTCAGAGGGATTTGTGGAGCACCAGGACTCAAGCTGTTTTCCAGTTGCTGAATGTAGCTCAGTGGCCTGTTTTGCCTTTTGGGTTTCTCTTTCTTTTCTTTTATTTGATTAACTTGTTATTTTTGGATTCATGCTTCAATAAGTTATAATAATTAAACAAGGCCTTGCTGTTATTATTAGGTACAATGACTTTGGGTTTTGCGCACAGGGAAAAACGTTTCCTGTGGAAAGCTGATACTTTCATATAACAGCTCGGCTCCACTGGAACACCCTTTTAGGGGAGACACAACAAAAGAAGTGGGATGTGATCAGAGTTTTATGGACTGCTCTAGTTTCTTATTTCCCCATTAAAATAAATTATGCATTAATATCTTTGAGTTCCCTGGGTCATCCAGCTCCTAATTATCCCCCAAGGGGTGCTCAGCGTTTTAATGCACCCGATGCTGATGTCACACCTGCGAGCCACTGTCGTCGGGATCAATTATTCATGGTCTGTCGTGCACACGCTTTCCTTTTCCGAGCTGCAGCCTTGCCCCTGCAAGGATGCCCTGCTCGGGGGACCACTCGTTTCCTCCTGGGGCAGCGTGTGCCTTTGTCCTTGCAGCACCCGAGGCACCCCCACCTCCCCGCGTCCCTCAGGCACTTGCACTGCTCCTGCGGCACAGTGCCCGCCAGGTGATGGCCCTAGGAAAGGAAAAGCAAAACCACAGCACAAAGATGGGGACAAGGAGGTCCTCGTTCTCCTAGGACTGCTGGCAGCAGAGGAGCTCCCTATTTCCAAGCACAAGATGTCAGGCTGCTTATGGAGCTGCCGCTAGCTTTATGTGCTGGGATGTTAACGAAGCCGAAGAGCTCTATGAGCTGAAGAAGTAATGAAGCCGAGCTTCCAGTGGATTCCTTTCTGTTGCTTGAGTGACTTTTAAAGTGAGCTACAAGACGGTAGTTCTCCTCCTGTTATTAATCCCTCCTCTAGCAGTAACTAACTCCGGGAGTTACAGAATCACCCTCCTCCCCCAGAGCACCCCGGTGGCAGCCCGCAGGGTGCTGGGCACGGCGTGGGAGTGAGCTGGGAAAACAACGTGACAGATGGCACCTGGTCCCGTGCTCCTGCCAGCGGCTATTTTGTGAAAAGGGAAATGGAAAATGGAATTATTTTGGAAACCTCCACCTCCCTCTCAGATTTGACTGAAATCTGCTGACTGGTTTGAAAACCACGGAGGGGAGGGGAATGGAAAAGTGGACAGACAGAGATGCACAGACTGGATGATCATACGAGTTTTGTTTTTGCAAGAAAGCAAGCTAGAAAGTGTGCTTAAAGTATCTTCAGGTACTGCACTGACCTTGAGCTCTCTCACTTCATTAATTTTTTGATTTTATCACTGCATTTTCCAATTAAAAAAATTCTCTTCCCCCTTCCTGTGCAATTTTTTTCCCCTCCCAATTCCACCCCTCACATATCGCCCTGTTTCTTTCAATTCTCATAATCCTTGGTGTGATAATAGGTAAGGAAACATTGCCAGACAAAAGTCTGATATTTTAATTTTGATAACCTCCCTGAACAGGGAGAGGTTTGTGTAGGATGGAGATTAATGAAAGAAATGAACAATGCACCCCTGTCACCAGGTAAAGTTAAGAAGCAGATAACCCTCAGGGAAGGAAATGGTTCAAAAGGGGAATATGTAATAACACATTTTAATTTTTCATGCATCTCTACCCACAGAATCCTCTGTTTAATGGAAGGACAACCCAAATAGTGAGCAAAGAGAAGACGAAAAAGAAACAGCCACTTTATTCTTTGGCTGAGCACTTGCAGGAGAGGGGGCTGTGGGGCTGACCTGTGGCATGCTCCAGCCAAGGGCTTGCTTTTCTGTGCAGTCGTATCACCCTTTCTAAGGAGGCCAGTAAGCTGCACAGCCCCCTAGCCCCAGTACCCGCGTTGTTCCCACAGTGTTGAGGCAGAGGGGAAGGGCCAAAGGCAGTGGCCATAGCCACGTCACTTCGGCCAAACCCATGGCACAATCTGCTCCTTCTGCTCAGACCTGCACAGACAGAACCTTCCTGAGGCACACAGATATCTACATGTCTGCTGCTCTTTAGCACTGTGTTTCCCTGTTAAATCACCCATGAGAGTCCAAAGCACACCCCAAGTACTTCTCCCCAGATAGAGCATGACAGGACAGGCATAGAAAGGACTTATCCTGCTTGTTGAAGATGGGCACTGACACGCATGGGTCCTTCACATGGGTCTCACAGGTGGACACTGCCAAGAGATGGTGTATACGTGGCTGGAGAGGTGGAGATTGAGCTCTTTTCTAGTGCTGGAAAGCCTGATCTCTCTCTTCACAGCAGCTCTTGCCCCTATATTGTGATCACACCTGGAGATATCTACATGTATAATGCATTTTATTAGTTGAATTATTTTTAACTCTTTAATAATAGCTGACAGCCTTTACTAATCACCTCCTGCCACCTGCCTCAGATTGTATTACAATGAGAACTTACGTGACTGAAGGAGTCATGGATAAGTAGCTCACTCCTTGGCTTTTCATCTAGCGAAATAAGCTTCTCAAAATTGTTTCTGAAGTGCTTCCTGAGTGATAACAATGCTTTGTCAAATGGTTTGAGAACCTACTCTCAATACTTTCTGAATGAGTATGCAGCCCAAGAGAGCTGCTAGAATGAGGGGGAAAAAGTCTGCCTGGAAGCAGGGTGAATGATTAAAAGCATGCAACTACAGTACATACACTACATAATGAGAATGCTAAACTGCAATAAAAAGGGAAAATGATGGCCTCACATGGGAGAACTTGAGGTTGTTACCCATTAGGATGCCTTCCTACCAGTCTTTGCATGAGGAATGTAAAGAATATAAGCACAAAAATGAAAACAACGTGGCCAAACTGCAGCCTCTGATTGCCATTGTGGCAGTCAGGGGATTCCTGAGACAGAGAGCAGCTTTTAGATGATGGTGGGGAACACCACTAAATACGGCACTAGAGAGGACTAAGAATGGTCATCATTTGGGTAGGTCAGACAATCTGGGGATCGGTCCCAGTCACCCCTAATTATGAGCTCAAGTACGAGCCTTCCAGTTTCCAGCAAGTCCAGACAGCAGCCTGCTTGCCAGCTGTGCCAGCCTGGAAGGTTGTTGTTGCCTTCTTGACGGGCCAGACCTGACTCCACACATGCAGCAATGGCTCCCTGCTGCGGCTGCTCGCCCTCCTGGCGGGTGGCAGCTTTGTCCCAGAGAGCTGCCACCTCCAGCTCCCCACCTGCAGCCTCGCTCTGGCTGCAGCTCAGGCACATCTTGACAACTCACGCTGTGCTTTCTTACTGGTAGTGTACCGGTAGGTACACGCCGACCCCATTTGCCTGTCTAGTGTCTTCTCTATTGACCTCGTGTGTTTAAGTTGCTTAAACCTGTGGCTGGGCTTGAGCGACAAGAGTAACCAGAAAGCTCACACACCTGCCTGTTTACACCCCCACACATAAACAATAACAGGTAAAAATTATTCAGCTCATTTCATGTTCTAATAAACCAAAGCAACACCTATGCCACTGACCCATATTACATTTATGTCATTTTACCACAAGCCTTTTTCAGCATCAGAGATTCACTGGCAGAACAGACATTTATGCCAGTAAGACTACATCGCATTTGGGAAATGCTGCCAAGTTCTGGGGTCCCCTTACGCATCTTGAAACTCCCCCTCATCTCCCAGACATGACATACCATCAGAGAACTTGTTGTGCAGCAGCAGATGGTTTCCCGACTGCCTGTTTTTGATGGAAACTTCTGCTCTACTCAGCTGTAATCCTTTGGTTGTAGCCAGGGTTGGGATTTGTCTCTGTTTTGTAGCAACTTACCAGTTTGGAAAAAGTCTTGAGTGTAAGTACTAAAAAGGTGTCTGCTGTGACTACTGGTGACCGTGCCATGTACTGTTTAAACCAATTAATCTCCACCTTACATATTGCAAATTTTGCCTCTGGTCATCCTTTTGAAGGCTGTTCCCAAGCTTCTCTTTTTTAAAGATTGAAAACCTTTTTCTGATCTTCAGTGTGGGTTTATTCAAAGGCAAGGAGTATCTGCTTGTTTCCACCAGCTTTGTCCCTTGACTTACGCAGTTCACCTGCCTCCTGGTGCTCAGTGACAGGGGGTGTTTACAGAGGGCAACAGGGTCTCATCTGTCTTCATTTTGCTCCTCTTTCCTGCTCCTCTTTCCCCTGCCCTCTGAGTCTGCAGCCAACATCTGCTTCTCCTGTTTCAAAACATTCACCTTTGGTCAGGAAGAAGGCACTGCCAGCAGTGACCAAGGGCACAAGAATACATGTCTCTCTCCAAACCCTTGTCTGAAAGCAAATGAATAGCAAAATGCAGTCCAAGCAAACCTGTATTGTCTGCCCTGCAGGTAATGGAATCATCAGGTGTGAAGCGAGCTGGTGACAGCTTCAGAGCAGACAACAGAGTCCCGCCTTTATGCCTGCAGCCTAAAGCCAGGACTTTGGCTTTATCACCTCCTGTTCACGCAGTGGGGAAGGAAAGGCTTGTACCTGATACCAAATCCAAAGGGTGACTTAACGAGGAGAGTCATAATGCAGCACCACACCTCCACCCTCATGGCACATCCAGGTGCTCCCCAATTTGAAAAATTACAGGAGTGATTCCACAACCTGTGGTCATGAATCAGTGCCCAAGGGGCTACATCTGGGGGGCCATGAAAGGTGGCTGAAGCCAGCAAGCTGACTGCTGGTGTGCTTCGATTTCATCCATCCATGCAGGTATGCATGGCAAATTGCATAGGGCTGCCCAAACAGGCAAAAGACTGAGAGGAGCTTTCTTTAAGGTTTAACCCATACTGAATATTGCTGCTTCTATTTAGGTTTCGGTCAAATATCTAAGTTTGTCTAGAAATGTTTTGTCAGACAAATACCCTTTTCTTCTCTCTCAGAGGTATTGAAAAAGTATTTGCTTATATGTACAACAGCCTCTCAGGAATGGGAAAATCAATTGTGATTATAACTGCCCTATCGTCACACACACCAGTCAACGTCGGCACTATTCCTACAGGAAAACATGATCTTAGAACAGCAGAGAGAGTGTGCTTCTGAGCGAGACTGCAGCCTTAAGCCCTGGACTTACCAAACCTTGCTCTGCTAATGTCACGCACGGCGAGCTGCCTGATGGAAGTCCAGCAGGGCCGCTGGTGCTGCATGGAGCTAAGCAGGCAGGCGAGGCACCAGGGGACCCAGGGCTCATGCACAACGCAGTGGGCTATAGCTGTGCTCCCTCAAGGATGGACAGGGGAACAGCTAATAACCGCCTCTGTGATAAGGGTCTGTTTGTCTAACGATGTGTCTAGGTGGTCTTTGGGGCTGACATTTTGTCTATTCAGACTCCAGGAAAGCTGAAGAGCAGCTATCTCTCAGCCTCTGGGTACCTGCTTTAGCCTGGCACTTGTCTCAGTGAATATATGCTGCCACATAGCCATTTTATGCCTTCAGTACGCCGTGCAGATTTGCCCTCAGAATTTCAGGAGAAATGCCACAGGAGGTCAGACCGGACCTTCATCTAACCCTGTGTCCCAGCCTTGCTGTCATTCAATAGACAATTCACAGGGAAAGTGTGTAAAGAAAAGGAGCGCTATAAAGTGACTCACACCTGACAATGAGCATCTGACAATGCTCAGGCACTTTCTGACAAGACAAGACCATCAAGTTTAATAATAGCCAAAAATGAAAGAATGAGTCTAAATATTCGTGACCAAATATATACCATCCATTTCTATATCCTGTGGCAGTCAGTTGTACACTTTTTCTTAGCAACACAAGTCATACTTTGACTGCTATTCTTTTGCTCCAGAAAGCTGAAAATTTATTGCTGGTTCTTTCTCGAAGCCTTCAGAGGAGCAGGAACTCTTTTAATGCTGCCAGATTTTATGCACATGATTGAACATTCCTATATTCATTCTTCCCTTTCTTTTCAAGTGACAGTCCTCCAGCTCTTAGGAAGAAGCCACCCACCACACATATGCCAACACCCATGACAACCCTATACAGAGGAGATTCACAGTTTTATTTTATGGCTGTCACCTTTCAGATAGTTTGCAGTGCTGTTGAACTGATTGGACTGGAGTAGAAGAAGTCAACTGCTACAGTATACAGCAGTCTGAAGATAGCATGACGCAGAAAAGGAACTTCCTTCCCTCCCTCCTTCCCTTCCTTCCTTCTCTTCCTTCTCTTCCTTCCTTCCTTCTCTTCCTAGTAGATTTCACTGTTCCTCACCTTGATGCAGATGAGCTCGAAAGGTGTTAAGTGACCCAGGCTACCGTTTTTTTGGTCAATACGAAGGGTGTTTATTTGTCTTCATGAGAAATGTGCATCAGCAGCTTCATTATTAGAAAAGAGAGAAGGTGTACTTGGCATTGCTGGGACACCCACATCATATATAATTCTCTTATTACTGTTGGCCTTAAAATACCTCAGCATGACAAGATCAGAGCCAGTGTCATCCTTTTTTATTTAAATTTAATTTACACAAAATAATGTTCTTCTTGCTCCATTTCTTCCAATTCCCTTTCTTTTCCTCTCCTGTTCATTTTTCTGTATCACTTCAAAGTTAGTCCCTTTACCAATGTCACCCCCTTCCACAGTCCCACACTTCACCTTTGTGAAATACAGAAAAAAGTCATCCATTCATTCTGCACATGTACACGTCATTTGTAGCTATTTGTTTCAGTTAGAAATAAGGCTTTTCAAATTGACTAGCACTGCCATTTAGCAGATGTCATTCAATGCTTTGTGGAGACAGGCAAAAGTTGTTGGTTTCCTCTATGGATCGATTTGTTTTCTTTCAGCATCACCATTACCTCCCCTGGCATCATATCCTTCTAGCACAAATGTTTTGAGCACACATCATACACTTTTCCCTGAGCTGCTTTTTGCTCTTCATAGACACTGCTGCCCTTCCTTCAGCTGGCTCTCAGTGGCAAGACTGTGACCCTGATCGGTAGGACTGTGATGCGTGGCTTAGCTCTTGTAGACCCATGTTCAAGCACCTGTCTGAATCTAGGTCTGTAACAGTGAATGACTGGTGGGACCTGGAGCACTACGTCGAGTCAGACACACTCCCAGTGAGTAGCTGTGACCCTGCCTCAAGCCAGCTGAGCAGCTGCCTCTCTGGGCTTTTCATTTTTGCTCAACCATTACTGAAAACTGATTGTTTTACAAAAAAAAAAATTAAAAAAAAAAGTAATAAGTAATAACACCCAAAACCCCAAAACCACCACCACCACCAAAAAAAAACCAATGTTCATTTTCTGACTCTTGTCAATGTCCTTCCTTCCCACTCAAAGCTGCTCTTCTCTTCTTGGAGAGTAACAATACTCCCACAGGTACCCTCAGAAAAGATGTCCCAGCAAACTCTTCATCAGACTGTTCTGAGCACGTGCAACTAGAGATGGGGACAGTGGTATTTTTAGGTGTCCTTAAAATCCTCTCAGTGGTGAGCATGCCAGCAGTTTGCCCTTTGCTAGCCAAATCAACGCGCTGTTTGAGGTACCATTTGGTCCTCTGAAAATCTCATTGTACAAAAATTATAGGCTTCGCTATAAAACCCATGGATTTCTGACAAAAACATCACCAGCTCCTGTTATAGAAATAACCTTATACCCCAAGAATGTAATAGAAAGAAATCCACATCTTAGAGCTCAGGTAATGAGGCAGCCAAGCATGACTGTTGTCGGATGTCGGATGTAAAAAAGTTAGTGATGAAGCTATGCAGCTAATGTATTAATGCATACGTGTATGGCCGATTATATATTATTACTACAATTAAGGAATATTGCCAGTGGAATACAATGTTATGACAGTGTAATGTTCTCTAAACTACCCTCTTGGCAGATATAAAAAATAAATGGAAAATCTGGAGAAAGAAAGGCCATGAATTGCACAACGGATGAATCTGGCCCACCTTCCTCTCTAGCAGAACACAGTTGGCTCTGGATTGCAATACTGGATCGCTTGTTTGTATCACCATATCATCTATTTAATATCCAGCCACAGACCCAGCTACCATAGCTTACACTGTCACAGCCCAAAAAAGCAAAACCTAGAATTTGGACGCTGCTGAGGTTAACATGGATGCTTGCTTTTTATTTTATTATTATTCTGCAAGATCTTCTGGCTCCCTAAAACAGCAATTAAAAGCAAAAGAAACACCTCAATGTGGGTTTTGCTGCAGCCCTCCTGAATCATCATGCTAAAAATGAATCGTGCATTAGTCATCTGCTGAACTGGGGCTCGAGTGGTGGGTTTAAATAACCTGTGCTCCAAAAGGCATTTAATATCAGGGCCACGTGAAACTCTCAGCATTACTCAGCAGAGCCCCTCAAGCGTCCAGGCTACACGGAAGTGTGAGAAGAGCCACTCCTGAGAGGCAGGGTTGAGTCTGTGCTACTAAAGGTAAGTAGGCACAGCTGGATGAGGTTGTTTTTTTGTGCAAGTCTGTGCCCAGGTGTTCGAGGGGATGGCAGCTCTCGAGACACCGGAAGGAAAGGTGAAAGAAAACAAGGACTAATTACCTTGAGGACTTTCTAATCTCAACACGTCCTCATCTAGGGTAAACCAGTCACTGCTGGCAAAACTCTGTGGCACAGAGCTATGCTGATTTGCATCAGGCACAAATCTGGCTGCTGAAATCTTTGCATTCTGAAAATTGCCTTCTCTTTACCAGCTCAATTTATGCAGACAGGTGCCTATATCAGGGTAGCGAGCGGCTGCAGGAGAGAGGCAATGAGCCCCTGCTGGCTTCTAACAACAGCATTATGTTAATAGTTATTGAATGAGGTGAAAACAAGCTAAGGGGAAGAAAGGGAGGGAAATTCAGGGGCAAGTGTCAGAGCTCAGTGAGCCATATCATTAAGATGTTGCAAGAGATAGCAAACATCTGCAAATCACAAACCCATTTTGCCAAACCCCGAACTGCTGAGAAGTTAGCCAGTTTCCCTCCTCTCCTGTGCTCAGACACACAGGCAGAGCTCCTTTAAAATAAAAGCATAATAAAACCTTATGAGAGATTCAATGCAAGGTAAAATCTACCCCAAGGCCTTGCTTAGCTAGAGCAATACCTTGTAGCAACTTAACGACATAGCCTTCTAGTTTAATATTTTCTTTGCTTAAGGAAAACCCTTATGCTCAAAAACAGCCTTAAAAAGGTAACAAGATCACATTTTCTGGATCTCCAAAAGTAGAGATAACATGTATCTGCTTTTCCAGATCTGCTTTCCTCCCTCCTATTTACTTTATCCCTAGTATATAGTTTTACAAATCTGTAGTAGATAGCACAGCACAACCATAAGAGAGCATCACTACAGAAATCAGTGCTATTGCTGCCCAATGGATGAAGTCAAGGCAATACTTCTGGTCAGTGGTTGCAGTGGTGCACATTCAGACAACTTGGAGGCTCTGGGTGTGAATGAAGAGGACAGAGGGTCAGATCTGCCGCCATGGGAGGCTGCATCCTGCAGTCATATAGCTCCACTCTTGGTTTGTTTGGCAGTATTTTGCCAGGTGGTGCGTGCTACAGTTTACAAAGATCTTTGCACTGTTGGTCCTCTCAAGTTTGTCATGGTCAGATGTAAGCTTCTATGAGTCTCCCAAACCTATAGAAGGAAAACCTTTTACTGGCTGGTCAAGTGTTGGCTCATAGCCTTCTTACCTATAGATCTTAAAAGTACAAAGCTAGTGTATTATAAGCATAATCTAAACAATATGCAAGATTTGATATCAAAAGCTTTCATCTTACTTATAGATTCTCTAAGATAGTAGTTCAGATCTTGCTTTATGAGTGTGTGATTGCAGCAGCTCGTCAAGATTTATGGTGTGGTCCTTGTCCACCTTTCCCACAGATCTCTCCTATGTCAGACTGATACATTCATAGAGGAAACTAATAACCTATTCTTGCTGGACAGTAACTTCGCCTCACTGATGAGGTCACTTGCAATACTCCTGTTACTATCTCACTAGTATTTGCACATTAAGTACATACCAGTGCTTCTTCTGCTTCAGTAGAAGAATCATGTCAAGAAGATACAGACTTCTCTGATAGCCCCAGGGAGCTGGAGGAATGCAGCATGCACCCAAACATGGCTCAAGGTGTTTCACTAATTGGAGTTTCTTGTCTTTAAACACAGCCTCCCCTGGCCAAGGAAGCCATTTCATGTACCTGCTGAAGCAGATGTGGAAGAAGAGAGGCAGACTCTTCCTCTTACACCTCTTAAATAGCTCTTATCATTCTTTCACTATGGATGGCAAACCTGAAAGCGTGATGAAGAAATCCTATGTTCTGACCACCCTGTTCTTAGCCCATCCTGTTGGCTTTGAGTAGAAAGGCAATGTGGTAACCCAATGAGCATCCCTTGTGCTAACACAAAGAAAGCAGAGAAGGCACACAAGGCTGTCACTCTGGCTGGTTATGTGATGGGAAACCCTGCTCCAGGCACAACCAGTGTCCATTCCGCAGCTTCTGGAAGAACTGTGGTCTGGATGTGTCCACAGGAGAGGTCATGTTCTCAAAAGCTGTCTCCAACTGTGGTGATCCTGCCGCTGGGGAAAGCTTGAAGCACATCCTGAAAGCTGTGTCTGCCCTTTTTCAAAACAGCCTCCAAAGACATCACTGAACACTAAGACTTCGCCTGTATTTTCATGCCGAGTTGGACTCAGTTTGTACAATCTCTTGTACAGGATCAAATTTGCCAAATCAGACTCCAAACCTTGTGCATTATCATGATGGATGTCTGTCTAGAGATCAGGGTATTTCTCCATCATTAAAACTCAGCTGCCCTTCCTCCTTTCTCTATCTGCAATTAGCTTGGAACAATCTGTCTTCCTGATTGCCCTTTAAAGATTGAAGTGATCAAAAATACTCAAACTGTTTGAAAAATCGCATGTCCTTAGGAACAAAAATATGAAGTTCAACCTCTTGCAGTCATCTGGTGTGAAAGCAGGTTATTTTAAAGGACTTTAATTGCAGCTCTCTATCAGAAGTAAGTAAGAAATCTTGGAGAGATGGGAAAGGAGGTAGTCCAGTAAAAGAGGAGAGAGATGCTAAGCAAAAGTATTTTCACTCCTCACCTGTAAGAAACAGACTGACAACAATTTCAAGAATTCTGACAGGCAGGGAGAGTGTTTGTAAAGTGTTTTTAAACAACATCCTCTTCCATCTCCAGGATTGTTGTGGCTGGATTTTATCCAGTAGGGTGCAATGGAAGTGTTTTAAATAGCCCAGGAAAGCATTTAAATGCATACCAAACCTCAAGTCAGTATGAAGCCACATTGGGCTCTACGGGGCACATCTATACTACTCAACAGCACAGAGACTTAAGCTTCCTGCTGAAAAGTTGTCAATATACTGCGAAAAAGCTAATTCAACTTTCTAAACCAGAACTATTACCTCTGCCTGGGACAGCTCTATGCTGTGCTTCAGGTAAATGGCAGCACAGAGATTGCGCATGTGATTTTATGGGCTTTTTGAAAGGTTCTGAGGAAGTGTCATCACGATATAATGCACCGCAGGGTAGGCTGCCTACAGACCGAAGTGCTAACGCAAGGAGGTTGACAATGCTTGAAGAGCTGCTTTACAAAACGATGGCAGGCAATACGTAGCATTACAAGTAAATGATTGCAAACATTCAAAATCTGGCTAGGTGAAACCAGTTATTTAACAAAGGCAGCGTTGGGCAGATAGCCATGGGAAACAGACATTTTCCTGGATCGCATATTGTGTGTCAATGGCAACAACAACAAAAGGAGATTGTTGTAGCCAAGCACCTGCCACAGATTAAAAATATGGATTAGTTTTCAATCATTTTCAGGAAATTAACATTCAAAATGAGGTAGTTGGACTACATGCCATTGAAAGCCCAAATGCAATTATGACCCAAATCAAAAAATGTGTGACAATGAAAACAACATGGAGGGAGAGAAATCTGTCATGGTGGCATCTGTCAGAACCTCCTGGTGTTTTAATGATTGATGTGAATGGCTCTGGATAAAGGGATTAGTTGATTACTTTGATGTCCAAAGCTTTTTATGTATTTTGTATATTCTAAAAAGAAAACATGATCATAGACCTTAATTTTGTGTTATAAATATGAACCAAAGTCTGCTAAAGCCTGTGAGAGCATTTCCTGGATTCCTAGACCATATGGATTAGTTTTGGGAGTGGGGCAAGAGAAGGAAGGAATAGCTATTACTAGATGATAAAGAAGATTATTCCTACACTCATCTTTCTTCTCATTGTGCTAGAGAGAAGAAAATGCAGAAGGGACATGTTCTGCTCCAAGTTCTTTATGTGACATTCCACGCTTAGTTTAGTAAAGAGACTTTTTGCAAGGGCCTCACTAATATTCCCTTTTTGGGTGGCTGGTGATATGAAATCCAGAGCTGGCTAGGGAGAATCAGTGCACCGTGCAGTAGAGCTGAGACTGTTACCTAAGAAAAACATTAGCTTTCTCTTTTATGACCGAATTATTTACAGCTGAAGAGCTCATTTTACTTGTATTTTTTCTGTGAAGCAGATAATATTCAATCACCTGCTGAGTTATAGTCTAAAATACAGTAGGCCTTCATTATGCAGGGTGGTGAACTCAATTCTCTCATGTAAAGGAGCTGAACACCCATTGACTACAGCGAGTGCAGTTCAGACAATGCTGGAAAATGTTCTTTGTTTAACAAGAATTGAAAAGTGATTAAATACTTGACTATTATAATGCATTCACACGAGTTAATATCATGCTGCAGTCTCCCATTGCAACTGCTTGTTTTGTAAATTATCTCAACTGGAATAACACAGGAGCAGCTCAGATATGGCCTATGAGGTTAACTTTTCATATTTATTTTCCAAATGCTTTAAACCAGCCTACTCATTTTACTTCAGAAATTACAGGTAGGATATGTTCTTCCTCAATACTCATTTCATAAAGACCTTTGCTCTCAGGGTGAATATTATTTTAGTGGGGAAAGGCAAGATATTAATGCAGTGCACTGGTACAGAAAGAATATGATATTTTTCCTTCACATAGAATCCATCTTTTACAGTGAGCTTTCATACCAGCAATATTGATGGATAATACATAGATTTAGGAAAAAAAATGAATCTAAAAGACCTAGATCCCTTATTATGCATTATGGATCCTGCATTATGCAAGATAATGAGTTAAATCTTGCATTTCAAAGTATTAAGTTATCTCCTGTAAAGGTAGGATGACTAGGGCAAGATTTTGCCCTATTCGGTATTGGTCTGGCTGAGATACTTTATTTCCCTGAGCATCAGAATTTGTTCAGTGCTGACAGGTCAGATATTAGCTCTAGGTTTCCCCCCCCCCCCGCAATTGGATTGTTCTTCAGGAGAACTGTTTCATTACAAATGAGAAGTTGTTTCAGGCAATGAGATCTACTGAAGTTAGGAGATGTTCTGCTTCTTGTCCCTGAATCCTGCTGATGTTTCTATACTTTCATTTCCAATGGCAGCAGAGCTTCCTTCACCCAGAACTGCACCTGTCCTATGTCAGAGAGGATCCCTGTAGCACAAAGAGGTACTGCTTGAGCCTGTACCACATTTGCAGAAGTCTCTACATCATCTTCTAAGGGAGTGTGCATGGCAAACAAAGCCCTGTGAACACAAATGCACAGGTTGTTGAGCAGAAAAAAGAAGGAATATACAAATTATCTGCATGTAGGTTGTTAGAAACAACAGTGGATTGAAATGTTCATGTTATTTGAATAACTCTGGTCTGCAGAAATTCTCTCTGAACTGAGAAAACTTTGTAGGAAGGAGACTTTAATAGTTGGTCTGATTGGGAGGGCACAGATTAAATGAGCAGCTGGTCCTGGTGATTTTATTTGTAATTTCATGCATAGCATTAGCCAGAAAATGTCAGAGGAAGATGTGTATTATTTCATCTGTGTGTTTTGCCTTAGGCTCCATCTATGGAAGTGATCACCAGTGTATATGCAATTAATTTTTTGAAGGTTCAACAATTTGCAATAGCAGGGAAAAAATTGTGTTCACACTGAGGCACCAGGATAGAAGAAAAACGACTGACAGAAGGAGAGTTCTTGCCCTGTTAGTGCAAATCCACAGCCAGAGGTTGCTACCAGTCTCAGAACTACATAGGGAGTATTTTTTTCAACAAAGTGTCAAAGCAGTGTCTTCTGGCATAAAATCACATTATTCATGTGCACAAAAATCTCTTTTCTGTTAATTTGGAAGCAGTGACAATCAAATCATAGCTCTGTAGGTTATCCTGTTTTGAAAGAGAAAACTTCAGACTGGAAATACCCAATCATATATGAAATCATTTATTAAAAGAGGACAAAGATATTTAAACATTATCTTAGCTTTATCAGGCAGAAGAGGTGGAGTGAGGGTACATATGTGTGCACATGCTCTCCATATATTCTATGGAGACATAGATGAGTCTGACTTGCAGTCTTGGGTTGAATATTTCCTGGTGATCCAGATATGCCTGACTTCTATTTTCAAGAGTTACCTGGATATTTGAGCACTTCAATCTCTCTGAACCTTGGAGATGGAACCAGAAGTTCCTGAGGGTAGCTGGTTAACACAGGCCTTTCTCAGTTGGCATCAGTAATGTCTGAGCTCTTGCTGAATTAGACTCGCACGTAAACTACTGCTATTTTGAACTATGGTTTTCTTTAGCAGTGTACTCCTCCTGCTGCATGAGTAATAAATACTGTTTCAATAATTTTGGCTGGCCACTGTATACCACCGGTTGCTGATTCTCAAAGGAAAACCACCAAACTTGCCAAGGGGTAAGAGCAGTTGGCATACACAGAAAGTTGTAATTGGATCCTCATTTAAGAGGAAGAGAATTACGCAATTAGGCAATTAGGCATGGATAGCATAAATGCAAGGATATTCCTGAGAGTGTACATGCAGAGACCAGAAAAAGGGTAACTAATCCTACAGCTGTGATATGGAGAGACATTAATTCCTGTAAGGGAGAAGGCACACTTCTGACAGCTCAGTCATTCCCCTGACCCTCTCTTTCCATGTGATCCTGAAACAAAGCCACGGTGTTTTCTGCATATTGTGCCTGAGTTTTGTAGGCAATTAGACTTGATGAAACACAAACATTTGGTCCACAGCTGCACTGAGCTAACGTCAACCCTCACTTCACGTTTGTGTTGCTAGAGGAGGCCACATGCTTGCTATGGGATCAGCAGCCACGGGTACCTTCCCACACCCTGCTCCACGCAGAGAGCCCTGGTGAGGGTACAACAGTGGCTGAGGCTCACAATGACACTGCTGCTAGAAGCTGGAGGTGATCAAGTGATCATAGAGAAAGCCATTTTGTCAGTGCTCAAGGTTTTAAAAAGTTTTTGTACTCAGATAAATAATAAAATAGTTAGAAATTGCCACTTGAAAACTGGGGGTGAGGGAAAGGGGAAAGAGAAGAACATCAGTGTGATAGGACTTTAAAGACTTTTTTCAAGTTAAGAAATAGTGTTTTCTTCTGGGACCCAGAAGGTGCAGACACAGAAGAAACAGAGATATTTTTACTTCAGATTATGCAGGCACTGGGGATAATGGTAATTAGTTCATCTACTGCAGAAATGTAAAGTCTCCTAGCTGGAACTCAGGCATACTGTCACACAACTTAGGGGAGATTAAGTATTGTTTTAATTTGAAGCCCCACAGGGAAGCCAGGTGGACAGAATATAATTACTTATTTAGTCAGGACATCAAGGATAGCTATCTGCATCCAAAAAAAGAATCTGATGCTCTCTTTAATAGCTATGAGCAGACAGGATCCTGTTTTTTCATCTGCAACTTGTATTTCAAATATATTCATAACTTTCTCTACTGTACCGTATACATTTGGAAAGGGCAATTTTGGGAATGAAGATTGAAATTTCAGGGACAGCTCTTGCTGTCAAATAAAAAAAGTAATTTCTAAACTGTGGAGGGGATCATCCTTTAATATCTCAAGACAGGATCCCTCAAAACTTGATGCATAAATCATGCTCTTTGTTTATTTGAAGGGATCTACGCTGGATTGTCTTATGCATTCCTTCTCCATCAGTACAAGACTGAATTTTGTTACACTTAAATCATCCTTAGGAAAGCTTAGCACAAGGGTCCAGTCTGATTTTCACGGCTGAAGAGTTTTATTTGTTCTGATTTATTATCAAAACTGCCTTATTATATTATTTTTCTGTAGCAGAAAGTGGGATAACAGCAGAGTGAAAAAAATGGGCAGGCGAGATCAGCTTATCAGTCATATTGATGGTTTGTTGGTCAGGTCACGCAAGTCTCTCATCTTTCAAAGAATTCAGTTCTTTGGGATTGTGATTATGAGGTGAAAATGTGCATAGTGTCCATCTTGGCTTGGCACAATCATATGAAGTGAGGCACAGCCTAAAAGCAAACATTTTTCCCAAATTTCAAAATCTAGAAAGGACTTCAGTGACCACTTCACAGTACTGGAAATAGTGCACACAGTTGAAAAGCATCGTCTAGCCAAGAGAAATGAACTTAAAAATTACTCAGATGACCATGTGCCTGTAGGCACACACGCATGCTTTGGACAGTGAAGAAAGTGGTGATACCTATGATTGTGATACCCATGAAAGAATAAGAGAAGAGAGGGGAGCAAGGAGGGCCTGAAAAAACTGGGGAAACAAGATCCTACCTCCACAAGTCCAAATACTGATTACCAATGGATCTGTTTAGCAAGAACTTGGTCTCATCTCAGGATGAGAACAGGGCTCTGAAATCCAGGAAGAATTGAGCGTTGTGAATTCAGCATTAAAAACGTTGATGGAAATAGGAATACTTAAGATGGAAAGTTGCTTTATGTCAGAGTTTATGGAAAACTGGAACTGGATTTTAAAGTCATCTGTTCATTGTTATTTTGTTTATATACACTTGCCACTTAAAAAATTTCTATGAGAAAACTTCACCTATTATTTTAAAAGTGGGCAAAAAACTTCCATGTCAGTGCTGATCCTTACAGAGGACCCCATTCCATGTGGCATTTAAGTATATCTTTAACTGTTTAGCTAGATAAGGGCTACAGCTTTTGTGTTCTTTGCAAATATCATATTCTATGCATAAGCTTACTTTTTTGTGATTCATTCCCTCTGTAAAATAAATTACAAACCTTCAGATGGGATTTAGTCTGGATTTCAGAGATAAATGTGTGCACATTTTTATAGATTAGGTTTGTATATGTCTCTGCATATATATATATATATTTATATTATTGATAAAACCCTATTATTTGTTGTCCATCAACAGTTCCAGCCAAAACCAAGAGCTTGGTTTTGTCCAGAAATCTTCTGATTGCAAGTGATACTATATGTGCCCTGATTGACCAAATGCGTGACAGAAGAAATCCTCTCTCAGCTTTGTGATCTCCCTATTGTTTATTGAAGGATAGGACACAAAATTATTTTCTTCAAAATCCTCAGAACTGTTTTGCATAAGTGATCTTCATTTTGCAAGGGTTTTCTTTCTCTGACTACAGAATTATCCCTTCGTTTGTGGATAAAATGCATAAACCCTCTCAAGTTATTTTTATCCCTGCATCGGGAGCTATGGCATGAACTAATTTTGCTTCCTTTCCTTGACCAATGAGGTCAGCATCTTTCAATTTTAAGGGAAAACCAGTAAATTGTTCTTACTTTAAATTCACCATTGATGAGATGCAGTGATGTGGAGTCAAATGTATACACCCTGCAGGTTATCCTGCCATGGTGCTATCTGCTCTGTTTAGCTCTTCTGGGTCGGGCAGAGTAACCCAGAGAAACAACTGCGTATCAGAAAGTCACAGGCCCTCCTTTGCTCTCCTTACTTTTGTGCTTATCCTGGTGTATGTGAGGAAGGAGACCACTGTGTTCTCCATTGTCATACAAAGGCTCGTTTCCTCTCAGTGGTGTGGGATTTAGGGCACAGGTTTCTGAGCAATGCATGAAAGAACCATGCTTGTTTGTCCAGTGCTAATGGCCAGGTGCCAAAGGTCCTGCTTTCACCAAGCTCACTGACAGGAGCTGGTCCAGGGGCCAGCACAGCATCACTGTAGCAACCATGCCAGACCCTGCTGTCAGCCCTCCCAGCCCATCTGCCCAAGGACCAGCGGTGGGGCTCATTCCTGGTTCACAGACTGGGAAGCTGCCTGTGGCTCTCCCCTCTGCCCTGACACCCCTGATCCCAGCAGGCATGAAAAGAAAGGTGAGTGGGGCTGCTTGCTACAGGGAGGACCCCTAAAACGGGCAAGGCAGTAAGCTGAAAATGAGCTGGAACAGCTGCTGTTTCAGCCCTCTAAAAGCTAAGTATGTAGCTTAAGCTAGCTGTAAACATCACAATCAACAGACAATGCTATGGAGCATAATTCATCCTGCCATTCCCTGACAGGTGCCTAAAAGAGACTTCCCAAAAACAAACTGACACACCTCCCTCTCCACGGGCTATGGCAGAGCCCAGAACATGACTCTGTTTCACCATGAGATGGATGCACTCTGTCTGTAGCCTCAGAGCACCCGTCCAGTAGATAAGTAACATTTTCTGCTGCCCATTAAGGTACATTAAAGATTTTAAGAGGGAGCTGAAGGATATGAGTTGGCAAAGGTATTTTTTTGACTGAAAAGTGTAAGGCAGGCGAGAGGTAACATTAAGATACCTATGCTGGGCATAGAGGAGGAAGGCACTGAAGGTGGCAGAGTGGCGTGGCTGCAGGGCAGGTGTGGGTTGACACAAACGCACGTGGCACAGAGAAGTTGGGCAGTCCTTAAAGGCTGCTCCTCAATGACTGTGTTTGAAGAGTGAGAGCCAGTGCAGGGACAGGACAACATCTTCCCAGGAACAAATGCTAGGACAATCTCATCAGACTGTTAAGTGAATCTCAGGGAGTCTGCGTTGTGGTTGTGAAAGTCACAGGAGAAGGTGGCTGTGATGATCAAGGTGAGGGGCAGCAAGGGCTTGGACAAAATCATCGGTGGCACATGAAAGGGGGACAGGTTAGGTACAGATAGAACCAGAAAGACCCTGACTCCACCTGGATATATAGATCAAAGGAGGGAGCTGGGTTAAAGATGAAACAGAGTAAAAGCTTGAATCAATCTTTTTAACATCTGCTAGTGCACAAAACCTAAGGTGTGACATATATAACAAACAGTTTAGTTGAGAGAGGGGAGAGAACTGGCAACAAAGAAGTGAATGACATGCCCAAATGTGGGAGAGGTACATTCCTGTAGCTGGTGGGGCTTTCATACATTAGAGGCCAGCCCCGGTGCTATTATTCCAGGCAAAGCCTTTTGATCCTGCAGAAGGCAAATCTTCCTCCAAGTTCAATGGGAGCAGGCTGAGGCCATATGTTGGGAGATAAAAACCCAACGTGTGACTTGGTAGTCACATGCACCTGTAGTACGAGTATAGGACTAGCCTCATATGGTAAGGCTTCTCACCTGACTGCCACAAGCACAAATGTATAAACAGGCTCAAATGCTGAGTCCATGTCAGAGGTTTCTGATACCAAATGAAGTAGCTGTGCCACATAAATATCCAACACAGCAGGAGCTAGAGAGATGTTTAAAAAAAAATCTACATCATTAAGTCTAAACACCACCTTCTTAGGATTAAACATGATTTTCTCATTCGTTCACAGGCAGACATTTTGAACACCTACCAACCCTTTTGCAGTGCCGTAGGCCTAAGCAGCATGTATACTTCTGCTGGTAAGATCAATCTTGCATTGGAAGGAAACAGTGCTGCAAAGTCACAGGACAGATTCTTATCTAAAAAAAAATGTCCTGTGCTCTGAATTTAGTCAGGACACCAGCAAAGAGGAGTTAATCAAATATACAGTGTATGAAGCACCAGTTCAATTGCCAAGTGTAAAACTATGAGTAATGTCCTATCTGTTATCAGTTGATTCACTCATGGAACTTTTTCACTTTGTTTAAAAACCACAGTGACTGTCCCAGCTGATATCAGAGCAATGGCATTTCTCCTGATGACCTCCAATTTGGTTTGATAAGCTCTTCCATCACGGACAGCAGCTGTGGAACAGCAGCCAAACTTGGGCACAGCTTTATGAAAAAGCAGCCATCAGCATCAGTATTCCCATCTCGTTTCACTTGCTCACCGTAGGATCCATAAATTGATGTTAATCATCTTTAACTGCAAAATACAGTTTGACAGTGGCTTGCCTTCAGCTTTGGAAGGTACTCAATTTCTGCCATTTTGGCATCTATCACTTAGACATCTTATCCTGCATTTTGATAGGAAAGCAAAGACCTCTGCTAAAGGAAAGACAGACAGATGATCCAAATAAGTCTTAGCAGCAGCAAAGATAACTTCCTGGTACATGGCCTGTGTGTGTGGCATGGGCTGTGTGGGTAGGCCGGGAAGCAGTACAGCTGTCTGTATGTGTCTGCCTCAACTGAGATGCAAACTCTGCCTCACCAAAGATGGCTCTGTCTGGGGTGGCTCAAATTTGTCTGTGCCTTTGCACAGAGCAGACAGCCAGGCTGAAGAGAGTGAGCTCTCACTTACTGGTGTGTCAGAGGGCTCTCCTGCAAGGTGAGGGGCAGGGCAAGCCCCAGCACCTTTGGGGAGATGCTGCACAATGAGGATATTGGAGTAAATGTGGATCTGCTGAAAAACGTCACGTAGGCCTGGAGGGGGTGGCCTGGGTTTTGCGGGCAGGGAGCAGAGGCAGGAGAAATGTGAGGAAAGCCCTCTGGCTGCAGGGCTACAAAGAGATCTTAAAACAACCCTAAGTTTACACACTCTTTCCCAACCCTCCAGCTGCCAAAAAGCATTTTGCCTGGTCTTTGTGCAGGGCCTAGGGTCAACATGCGAGGGTTGCCACGTGAAGAGACAGAAGTGCAATGTATTCAGAGGGGAATGTTAAAGAAGAGCAAGGAGGTTTGATGATGATGCATCCAGGCAGGGGCAATAGATAATTTTGATGAGTGATTGTAACCACACAGCAAAACTAAACTGTGATCAGTAATTTGATGGTATGGTGAAATGCTCTGTCTGTAGAGGAGAGCTGGTGCCTGCAATCAATCATTCAATAAACAGAGACAAGACTAGAAACCGATCAGGACTTTTTGCAGACAGGCAGAGATGTAACCAAAAGCAAGGAAGGATCCTAGACTCATTCAGTGTGATTAAATGCACATTCGTGTATTATCTGCTGCAAAGAGTATCTGTGACTGTGCAAAATCATTGGTGTGAGGCACACAAAATGTCAGCTGCTGCTTTCAGAGAGTTGAGCAAGATCTATTGCCTGTTGATAATTAACTATCCATCAATAAATGATAAGTATGCCAGGAAATCAACATGAGGAAGAAGTTGTTCAAAGGAGAAAAGCAAGTCATTAGAAGGAGCAAACGTACTGGAACATTTACAGGAAATAGATAGCACATCAAAAAGCACAGATCTAATACACATGAAGGTGGTGGAGGGTTGGTAGGAAGATGTCAGCGTTGCAAGCATCTGGCTAGAGGCTGCAAAATGAAAAAATGATGAAAAGAAAACTTCCAAAATAGGCCAAGTTCAGTGCACTGCACTGATGGAACTTGACACAAAATCTGTCCCTGACGCATCAAGCTGACTGGCAGCAGGAATTTAAAGATATTTAAAGATTATATTTGCCAGCAGGAGAAAAAAAAAAAAAAAAAAAAAAAAAAAGGAAAGCAAAAACCAAACCAACCAACCACCACCACCAAAACAACACTTCAGTTTTCCTAGATAGGTCAATCAGCTCCAGTAGCCCTAACCTCAACCGCTGCCAGGTACCCACCAGGCTTATCCAGGCAGGCAGGAGCATTTGCTAGCAGATACACCTCCTAGCCAAGGTGCTGCTCTTTCAAGAGCACTAAGCTTTCATTAGTTATGGGGAAACTCAGGCGTTTCAGTAGTCTTCCTGCTGAAATCCCTTTGAAATAGTCCTTGGCTGCTTCTTTTCTCCTGTATGATTCCCTATGTGTCTTTGGTGAGTGTCTTCTGGGTCCAATTGCAGTGATTCACGGTGAATTACAATGCTGGGGCAGCCCACTAGGTAGTGAGAAAAGTGAAGAAAAGTACTAGTTTCACCTAAAACAGTGAGGTGGTGTGGGGAGAATGGTCTCCTTGTCTGCAATGACTTTCTTAGTCAGTGCTGCTGAGTTTAAATTACATCATCTGAGTTGTAGGCCTCAGTTAGCAGTGGTAGAGCTGTTTGCAGGTGGAGTTGAACTTCCACAGTGTGATAGCAAAGACATGAGAGCAGGAAGGAGAGAACACTTGGAATGCCAGGTCTGACAGGTCTTTTGCTTGAAAAAAACAGAGCTCAAGTGCAGGATTTCTAAGTTTTGCACTTATTTCCTGATCCTTTTGATACTGTAGTCCTTAGAAGCAGGTGGAAGCAAGTAGGAAGCTGTTAGAAGTACAGGAACTGCAGCTCTGATGTTTATTAAGGATGTATTTCTTTGTCCTGATGAGGATGAAGAAATGGCTGAAAGCAGAGACACGGACAGTCTGGCACAGAAATTGAAATGGAGCCTCTTGTTCAGATAGCATAGTGCCTACTCCCAGCTGTCCAGCTAGCAAGTGATTACAGGCTTTCCTTGTGTGATGGCAGTCATGTAAGGGACATGGCAGAACAAGAATTACTGATGGCAGCAAAAAGCTTAAGGGGAAATAAGACAAATCTTCAGAGAGCCAGGCTTTATTAATCCCACTGCTTGCAGAGGGACTCATTTCTTATTTCCTTTTTCAGACATTTAGATTTTTCAAAGATAATCCCTAGTTTCTGAAAGTTTTGAGATGAGTCTAGGGTATCTAGGCCTGGCAAAAGTGGGAAGCAGATCTCTATTATTCTTTTAAATACGAAGCATGGAAGAGCCCAGCACATACTGAGAACATGTAGGAAGAGGGAAAGTCTTTAATATGATCTACGCGATGGCTCTTTATTAAAACTGTAACACATCAGCAGAACCACAGTTCTGATAATAGCATTTGTGCTAATGCCAGCTACGCAGATTATGTTGTCAGAAATCACCGCGCTTCCTGGCATTGTCATAATTCTCAAGTATCAAAAGCATAAGGCAGGCTAGTGCTTAAGGAAAAAAAAACATAATCCAAGTATTTCCTGTGAGTGATAGCTAGCCTAGGGCTTTCCCCAGGGCTGGATTAGATTAAATCTTTTGCCTTCCCCTTCCTTGGAAGATTGCTTGGTGGCTGAAAACCTGGAGTTTCGGTTGCAGTCTCTGTCCTGCTGGCTGTGTGGGTGAGACAGCAAGCCTCAGCTTTCCTGAGGGCCCACAACCCAGGGTCTGCCACTGGCCCTGGTGTGCAGTTTTACACTCTCCTGGCCTTGTTCCTTCTCGTGTAATTCTCTTGAAGTAGACCTGATAATGCTAATAATATTGCAAAACCTCATTCTTACCTTTCCTACCATCCTCTGCCCGTGCAAGGCAATCTCATCCTCCAGTCCTGGTGGTGCAGCCTGCTTGCTACAACTCTCTGGGAATTTCCAAGGCAAAAAATCACCCTGGCTAATGTCAACTGAAGCTTTAGGACAGCCTGTGCTTACAAAGGCCTCAGTATAGAAATGATCATCACCAATGTTTACCTTGTGGTAATACAAGGTCTTCTGAGGGATTTATTTGCTATCAGGTTTTAACTACACTAGGTGAGGACACGGTGCAGTTAATTTCTATTCCCTGTACAAAGAGCCAGCTGAGTTCATCTCACACATGTCGATGATAGATCAGCCTGAATCAAGTTTGTTTTAGCTGTTAAATCACATTTTTCAATTGTTTAAATAGTTCAGACAGAATTTGCACAGTAACATTTTAGCTTTTTATAGCTGTCAAGAAGTAATACAAATAATTACCATGTTCCCTGGTGGGTTTTATCTGATTAAAGTGACATGTCTGCTTATGCAAGATATTTGAATAGAGACATTCAATAAAGTCAGTAACATTTAATTTCCCCTCTCCTCCTCTTTTTCTTTTTTAAGCTACATTTGCTATTTATTTTAATGTCATGTTTTGAGGTTTGGTATATTTTTCTTAAGAGAGTTTACATAATGGAACAATTTAGCAGAATATTTTACGTGCTTGTAATGAAATATTTCTTCACAGTATAGTAAGGTATTAATGTACCTTGCTCATGCTAAGGACTATTGCACTTGTCTGAATGCTGTGGAAATACTGCTGGAGTTGTGGGGAGCCAAGGTGGAAGCCACAATTTTCTCCAGATTGCAACAGGAACTGCAAAAGAAAGTAGGAATTTATCTGGAAGCTGCCTGTGGTGTCAAGAACTTGGTGAACTTGAATAGCAGAAGCCTTTTACAGGATGTTTTACTGGTACAAAATCCCCTAGGATTATATATGTCTGATTAGAACTTTTCACTGTTTCATCTGTTATCCGACTTCAAATACAGAGATATTTCTTGCAGAAGGCTTGATGACTGTGCCAGCTTTCAGGGCTTGGTTCATTGGCACATAGATTGCAAAACCAAGGTCTTTAAATTTTAGTTGTAGCTTTCCCTCTTAACTCATTTAGACAATGAATTTTCAGATTCTGTAGTGCGGGTTTTGCACCAGACTCTTGTAAGAAACATTAACTCAGCCATCTCTCTTAATTAGTCTCTTGGGCTTGTGTTCTTTACAAGGTCAGATCAGGTAGCTACAATAGTTTTTTGTCTGCAAAATATGGGTATCTTTGAGGTCATGAACATCAGGAAGTGAAAATGGGCCTTGTAGAGTCCCAAGCAATATGCAGCAGCTAAGAGCCCCAGACTTGCTATTAGCTCTAGCTGGTGTTTATATGCACAGTTTATCAAAGGCTGGCTAATATATCTTGTCTTAGACAAAACTTCAGATGGCAGGCTTTATGTCTGCCCCAGGGAGCCTGGTGTCTCAAATTCCTTTACTGAGGGAAGCTTTGGCAAAGCCAGGCATGAGACAGCATGTCTGCAGGGCTGGAGGAGCACAGACCAGGGCACCCAGACTCTGTGCAAAGTTGCTGGACCAGCAACTGGACCAGTGCTGGGGTCTCTGGTGCTCCCTCTTCCATGGCAGTTCCCAATGGGGCCCTTGCCCTTTAACATGGCACTGCTTCTTTAAACTGATATAAAATGCTGCCTAGTTCTCATCTTCCCTACCCAGCTATTAAAATATCCAGCAAATCCCCAGCTTCTTCTAAGCTTCTTTCCTCCTTTTTATGGTTACGGTTTAGATGTGACATTTCCCTTGGTTTTGTGAGACTGCTAAAGATATTTTGCTCCATTTTAAAGCTGTCAGTGGTCTGCGTTTAGATTTCTGTGCAGATTATATGAGATGAGTGAGGTTGCATGGTTTATAGTTTCTTTCTTTTCTAGCACTGCCCCGCATTGTGAATCCTGTAAACCAACACATTGACATTTTGCCTCTAAAAATGATTCTGTGAAATGCAGTTTCTTATATTGTTTTATCATTACTAATGTTCATCGATTTCTACTAAAAATCCTTCACATAAACTAAAACACTGTATGAAAAGATACGAATATCTACAGCAAAAATGAAGAATGGTATTTCTTTTTATCACCACTATATTTATTTGAATCTGATTCTCAGTTACACTGAGACCACCTTAAGCTGTTCCAGAGAATAATCTATCTATATGTATATATATAAACACTCAGAAGTATATTAGATACTATTTACTCCTACTTTAAGGACTATTTTCCCTGTCACTGTAGCACAAAATGGTCTTGGTTTCAGTGAGAAACTTCCCCTACTCTTGCAGATACTCAGGATGGGAAGGGCAAACACTGATTTATTTGCCAGAGGTTTTAACTCTGTACATCAAAATACAAAATACTTGTCATTGGCCTATCCTAATAATTCTACATAACCAAAGGGAGAACCCAGGAGGGCTTCAATACAGCACTATAGTAAGCAATTGCAGAAACATTTATCACTTCTGATGGCAAAGATTAAAAAAAAAAAAGAAAAAAAAAAAAAAAAGAAAAACCAACCCGCACTATTTATTCCAAAGAGGTAAGTATGACACCTTAACAATTCCATCTTTTCCTTATTGCAGACATTTCCATTTCAAGCTCTGACAACATTAAAGAAGAAATTTATTGGAGTTCATCACACAGCCTGAATCCTGTGGAGCCAAGGTATTAATAATGATGTAGAAGTGACAGTGTCAACAGTGATTTAAATCATTTAGTCACTATGATAAACGTTGTGTTGCCCTAAAATTTAAGGGATGGACTGAGAACATAAGTCACTCATAATAAAAAACAAAGTCAGTGGCAAATGGTTTGCAAATGCAAACCCCATCATGACCCAAAATAAAAGATTGAATGAGAGGAGCTAACAAGGAAGTCATAATATCCATGAGATAAATGCTCATGATATCTCATGAGTCCATGAGATAAAGACAGATGTCCTGTGTGAATGTAATACCTGCCTTTCTACCCAAAGAAGTCAGCACTACATATATCAGCAAAGAGTGAAAGTAGAACAGGATAAAGTACAGACAGGATGTTTGATGTCTGCCAGACAGCAACTGTTCCAATCATCATTTTGGTTGATAAAGGTTTGATGTGGGTCAACTCCTGATCAATCTGTAAAATGTAGCCTAGGATAAATTAGAAAACAAGATGGAGAGATGGAGAAAAAAATCAATTTCCATCCTAAACTTCTGTGTTATACATACAGGTAGGAAGAGATGCAAGAGAACGAGGAAAGACAGGAGACGTCACTCGTGATGCCAGAAAGAGAGTACGATAATTGATTTGAGAGTAATCAGGGAAACAAACAATGAGGCAAAAAAAATGTTAAAAAGAAATATTGTGATCTCAGGAACCTTGGAGATAGATCTAAATTCAAATTTTAAGCCTCTAGAGGTTTAAAGAGAAGAGACCCTGGGAGGATAAAGCAGCTAGGTCTCCATCTAACTATGTAAGGTACCATCAGGTCCTTCTGTAGGACATCATGTTAGGAGCCGAGAAAGCAAAGGAACAGCACAAACTGTCTTCAGAAGCCTTGCAGACATTATGGACGTACTATGCTATGCTCAGTCTCCAGTCTCTTTTCTTCTCTTGCACCCAATACACCAAATTTCCCTCCCACCTCACTTGCTAAGCTTTTCACTGAACACCAGCTGATCCGTATCTCATCAAATCATGGTGCTCCTCATGGCACATATCACCTAATCAAAACACTCTTTATCAAAACCTTCCTGCATTGAAAGTCTTCACAAATATTATTTTTGTTTCTAATTTGTAGTTTTTACAAAATGTTGATTTTCATACATTCCTGAATTGGTCATTTCTGTTCACCTTTCAAAGATGATCAAAAAATTATTCATTCACTGAACAAGCTGTAGGAAATTTTGTTACCAAGACATTTGTCAGAAAATTTCTCATCCTCTTACAAGATCCTTCTAAGCTCTTCAGGGCCAAAATGTCTTAAGTATTCCCTCCCTTTCATCAAATTAGGAATTAAACTCACTTTACCTTGGAAAGGTAATTTTCCATCAATTTTGTGTGCAGCTGCCCAAAGTGTGATAGAAGATGTCCTTCAGCAGTTTTTATACTTCAGCCAGTAAGCCGTGGTTCTGGAAAAAAAAAAAAGAAATTACAGGTGATAAGGGTGACATAAAAAGCATTTAGAAATATACTTATAACATGGAGCTGGATGTTGTAAGACTGAAAATTATTAGTTATTTCCACCCAACTTCTTAGATTCAAAAAGAGCACTTAAAGGCAGTTGAACGATGTTGGTTGAATTTGGCATAGAGTCAGCATGGACAGAAGCAACATAAGAACAACAAATGGCAGTAGGAAAGTTATTCTGAGTGCATTTTCATCATGCCTGAGTAGATATATGAGTGCTTGTGTAAATCTGCAGCCCACGTTCATTGTCAAAAGTATGTTTCTATGTAGTTTGGCTGCTGTGGTCTCAGCCCTCCTTGAAGGGATGACTGAGTCAGCGGCATAGAACAGTGGCTGAGAAGCTGCTTAGACAAGCATGCATCAGTATGCACTTATGTTGAGGTAGCTCAACATAACAACTTTTTTCTCTTCCCCCAAATAAATAAAAACAAAATAAATTTCTAGACTCTAGCAAATTGGCATAGTTGAGTATGGACAAACACACTAGCAGTGGTTCAGCTCAGGAGCACTGCTCTGGGAACACTACAGAAGAGCCTTTTTGGTTTTCTATGGCCATTAAATGGGAAATATGTCCTCTGCTTTAAGGGTGTAGTCCTGTAAAAACTTACCCTATAGGAACAGCTTTAGCAGAGAATAATTCCTTTAAGTGGATTTGTCTGCTGCAATGAGCAAAATAAATATCATGTAGGTTATTTTTTTTAAAGTAAAAAGCATAGCTTTTGCCAAATTATTTTAATTATTAAGGAATTATTTTAATTATTAAAGAATTACTTGCTGCCTTGAGCAAAATTTCGTGGAAGATGATATACGAGAGTTTATTTTTTAAACAGTGAGTTGTTCTATTTAAATGTCTCTCAGATGAAATGTTATGATTTTTGTCTTTCAAAATACTGGTTCAAATGTCTAATGGAAGGTTTGCAAGGCACAAAATGAAAATTCAGCTGGCAGCAAAAACTCGTGGAGACAGCAGTGAATGACAAAAATGGGCCAAAATCTTGAGCTTTTGTGTGCTACTTTGTGCCCTTCACTGGTGCCTGAGAAGAGCAATCAGAAAAATCATGAAGTGAAGCGACATCAGTTCCTGATGATTGACTTCACCCATCAGCAGGCTGTCAGACAAGCTGGGGGTGGCAGGGTCCCACTGTTACCTGGAGATGCTCAGTTATTTACCGACCCCACAGAAGGGAAGCTCTTTGCTCTCTGGCCTGGATACTGCTGGGGTGTGTAAATGCCTGTGAGACCTTTTCCTTCGCTTTTGGGCCTCTTTCTTGCCAATGTTGCAGCATTTATTTGGGTTAATTTTTGTCTGCCACCTGATTAAATGGATTCAAGCTTTTTGCACGACCAGATCATCCTCCCCTTTTTCTCCCTTGTGATTTCTGAAGGTATTCAGGCAACCACAGCTGAAGTTGGGTGTTGAAAGAAACACCCAGGCCTGCTGAGGCACCAAGGGTTTCAGTGGGAATTGGCTGCTTATGGGCTCCTAAAGGATTTCTCTGTGCTGTGTACCTCTGTTTTTGTTCCAGTGTTTAAAAATCTGACTCATGCAGCTTTATTTGTCAGGGCAGATGGAGAAGGACAGGAAAGAGATTAGTTTTAGAGCTGACTTATCCTGAGGTGATAGCTCTTCGAAATGTCAGCACTATTGATGATGGGCCTGCTTCACCCACGCAATTAAACACATCTACTGAAATGTCACTGCTGCCGCCCAATGATCTGATGAACAGCTCTGGCTGGGGGATGTTCTCACACAGCACAGTCAAACTGTTGGGATGCTACGGTCTCTGTCAGACATCCCCTTGGTCCACAGGTAATGAAACACCACTGAAGGCAAGGACGGTTAGTCAGCATTACATAAAATGGTTAGTCTCTGTGTGTAATTGTCCTAACTTCACTAATATGTAGTGGATTCACATGACACCTTCCCACAACTCCCAATGTTTGACCCATTCAACTGCCTAAAATTTGCTTTCTTAGTCTTGATTGAACAATGCATGTGAACTCCTCTAAACAAATGACTGACAAAGTAAGCTATTTGTTTTAATTTGGACTTTATTTATCTACTGAAGGTATAGAAACCTGCTCACTGTCACTTAGCAATCTCTTATTCCTCAAAGACTATGTTAGGATTTCTTTCTGAACCTGAGCTATACCTTGCCTTACTGTTCTGCCATAGGAAGGCTAACATAAACTGGTGCAAATAGAACTCCCTACTGAATATCAGAAAGTACACAAAGCTCAATATTCACTTTGGGAAAATAGGTCATGAATTTCTCCTCCAGTCACGGCGTGCATCTATTATTAAAAAAAAAAAAAAAAAAAAAAAGGAAAGAAAGAAAAAGAACTCTTAGGGTAGCCTGGCAAGAAATGTTCCAGGAAATGAAAATCTTATAACTGCTGCTGCTTGTCAAAGACCTCATGAGCAAGAAATGGAAGAAAGTCACCAAAGGAAACTTAAGATGAGTTGTGGGACCCACTGCTCATTTTCTTTTTCCTTTGCTCTTCAAGGGAATTGCTTTCACCAAGCAGTGCAAAATATCAGAGAGCTGCAGACAGCTTTCTTCTGGAATTTGTGACAGACTGTTGTAGAGCAGTGTTAGATTCCACTATTATGTGCAAGATCTGTTTTTGGAGATAGTTTGTAACATTGTGGGCCTATATTGCAAAGAAGGAATGAGCCATTTCAGCTGTCAGTCTCACTAATTATTACACTTTCTAGTATTACTGTTATTTGTTGAGGCTAGTCCATTTTTCCTTAAGCTTTTATTTTTCAAAAATGCAATCCCCCTGCCCAGACCCACAAAACCCAGGATGAAATATGTGCAGATTTTTCTTCCCTCAGAAGAAATATACTGTTTGAGTTTTGATCTCCTGTAGTTCTGGGGTGAAATATTCTAACTTACATATCAGAAAACCCAGAGGTGTAAGAAGCGTTCCTCCCTATTTCTGCTGTTGGACAGCAATAGCTCTCAGAGGCTTCCGAGCCCAGATGAATGACCTATTGTGCTAGACATCATCAAACATATAGTAAGAGACTGTGTCTACCATAAAGAGATTATTTTCTAGACAGAGAAGCTGCATAAAGGGCAGCCAAAGGAAAGTGTTGGTAGCTATATTGCATAAATAAGGAAATGAGACACGAATGTTAAAGCCTAAAACTCCTCAGATGTACTGAAACCAGTGGGAATTTGGTGGGTTATTGCCTGAGTAAAGCAAAACAACCTATGTCACAGAGGAATTCTTTGGCAAAGAACTGAACATAGATATTGCAGAACCTGAGCCACCTGAGCTAGACATCAAGTGCCTAGCTTTCTTTTTGAGGAAGAAAAGGTAAGAGAGAATGAAAAGTTCTGTCCACGGGATAAATAGCTGACACACATAAGCAAGCAATTAGAAGGATAAAATGTAAGATTTTTATTCTGGAAAGTTACTCTGAAAATGAGTTTTTCTGCCAATATTTGGGGAGGCACCTCACCAATTAGGCAGAAAATGATTTCCTTGTTCATATGGGAGTCTTTAACCTGAACTGGACCTTACAAAATCATCAGTGTCACTGAAGAACACTGTGGAAGAGCACTAATAAGATTTCATAGAATCACACAATATCCTGAGTTGGAGGGGACCCACAAGGTTCACAGAATCACAGAATTTCTAGGTTGGAAGAGACCTCAAGATCATCGAGTCCAACCTCTGACCTAACACTAACAGTCCCCACTAAACCATATCCCTAAGCTCTACATCTAAACGTCTTTTAAAGACTTCCAGGGATGGTGACTCCACCACTTCCCTGAGCAGCCTGTTCCAATGCCTAACAACCCTTTCGGTAAAGAAGTTCTTCCTAACATCTAACCTAAAACTCCCCTGGCGCAACTTAAGCCCATTCCCCCTCGTCCTGTCACCAGGCATGTGGGAGAACAGGCCAACCCCCACCTTGCTACAGCCTCCTTTAAGGTATCTGTAGAGAGCAATAAGGTCGCCCCTGAGCCTCCTCTTCTCCAGGCTGAACAAGCCCAGCTCCCTCAGCCGCTCCTCGTAGGACTTGTTCTCCAGGCCCCTCACCAGCTTCATCGCCCTTCTCTGGACCCGCTCAAGCACCTCGATGTCCTTCTTGTAGCGAGGGGCCCAAAACTGAACACAGTACTCGAGGTGCGGCCTCATCAGAGCCAAGTACAGGGGGACGATCACCTCCCTAGCCCTGCTGGTCACACTGTTTCTGATACAAGCCAGAATGCTGTTGGCCTTCTTGGCCACCTGAGCACACTGCTGGCTCATATTCAGCCGACTGTCCACCATCACTCCCAGGTCCTTCTCTGCCTGGCAGCTCTCCAACCACTCATCTCCCAGCCTGTAGCTCTGCTTGGGGTTATTGCGCCTCAGGTGCAGGACCCGGCACTTGGCCTTGTTAAACTTCATGCAGTTGACCTCAGCCCATCGGTGCAGCCTATCCAGATCCTCCCGCAGAGCCTTCCTACCCTCGAGCAGATCGACACACGTGCATAGCTTGGTGTCATCTGCAAACTTACTGAGGGTGCACTCAATGCCCTTGTCCAGATCATTGATGAAGATATTAAAGAGGACTGGCCCCAGCACCAAGCCCTGGGGAACGCCACTAGTGACTGGCCTCCAACTGGACTTGACTCCATTCACCACGACTCTTTGGGCCCGGCTATCCAGCCAGTTTCTAACCCAACGAAGCGTGCGCCAGTCCAAGCCAAGAGCAGCCAGTTTCTTGAGGAGAATGCTTTGGGAGACGGTGTCAAAAGCCTTGCTGAAGTCAAGGTAGACCACATCCACAGCCTTTCCCTCATCCACCCAGCGCATCACTTTGTCATAGAAGGAGATAAGGTTCGTCAGGCAGGATCTGCCTTTCATAAACCCATGCTGACTGGGCCAGATCGCCTGCTTGCCCTGCAAGTGCCGCATGATGACTCTCAAGAGGATCTGCTCCATGAGCTTCCCTGGCACTGAGGTCAAACTGACAGGCCTGTAGTTTCCCGGGTCTGCCCTCTGGCCCTTCTTGTAGATGGGTGTCACGTTTGCTAGCCGCCAGTCAACTGGGACCTCCCCCGATAGCCAGGACTGCTGATAAATGATGGATAGTGGCTTGGCCAACTCCTCTGCCAGTTCTCTCAGTACCCTTGGGTGGATCCCATCCGGCCCCATCGACTTGTGCACATCCAAGTGCCGTAGCAGGTCACCAACCAGTTCTTCGTGGATGGTGAGGGCCACATCCTGCTCCCCATCCCCTTCCACCAGCTCAGGGTACTGGGTATCCAGAGAACAACCGGTATTGCCACTAAAGACTGAGGCGAAGACGTCATTAAGCACCTCCGCCTTTTCCTCATCTCTTGTAACTAAGTTTCCTCCCGCATCCTGTAAAGGATGGAGATTCTCCTTAGTCCTCCTTTTTGTGTTGATGTATTTATAAAAATGTTTTTTGTTATCTTTACCAGCAGTAGCCAGATTGAGCTCCAGATGAGCTTTGGCCTTCCTAATTTTGTCCCTGCACAGCCTCGCAACATCCTTATAGTCCTCCCTAGTGGCCTGCCCACTTCCAAAGATTATAAACCCTCTTTTTTCTCCTAAGATCAAGCCACAATTCTCTGTTCAACCAGGCTGGTCTTCTTCTCCACCACCTTGTCTTTGGGCACGTAGGGACAGACCGTTCCTGCGCCATTAAGATTTCCCTCTTGAAGAGCGCCCAGCCTTCCTGGACCCCTCTGCCCTTCAGACCACCTCCCAAGGGACTCTACCAGCCAGTGTCCTCAGCAGCTCAAAGTCAGCCCTCCGGAAGTCCAGTACAGCTGTTTTACTGGTCCCCTTCCTGGCCTCACCAAGAATAGTGAACTCCACCATTTCATGGTCACTCTGCCCAAGACAGCTCCCAACAATCACATCATCCACCAGTCCTCTGTTTGTGAAGAGAAGGTCTAGCGGGGTGCCACCCCTGGTAGGCTCACTAACCAGCTGCATCAGGAAGCTATCTTCCACGCTCTCCAGAAACCTCCTAGACTGCTTTCTCTGGGCTGTGTTGTGCTTCCAGGATATGTCAGGGAAGTTGAAGTCCTCCACAAGTACAAGCGCTGAAGATTTCGCAACTTCTGTCAGTTGCCTGTAGAACTCCTCATCCGTCTCCTCATCCTGGTTTGGTGGTCTATAACAGGACGCTAGCCTCATTGTCCCTGCTGATCCTAACCCAAAGGGACTCGACCTTGTCATTCCCAGCCTCGAGTTCTACAACATCGAAAGACTCTCTAATATAGAGAGCCACACCACCACCCCTTCTGTGCTGCCTGTCCCTTCTGAAGAGCTTATAGCCAGGCATTGCAGCACTCCAGTCATGAGACTGGTCCCACCATGTCTCCGTGATGGCAACCAAGTCATAGCTTGCCTGCTGCACGATGGCTTCCAGCTCCTCCTGTTTGTTACCCATGCTGCGTGCATTGGTGTAGATGCACTTCAGCTGGGCCATTGCCTTATCCCCCGGCCTTGCTATTGTTCCCTCTGGCACAGCTCCAACAATCTTTGCTTCAGCCCCATCCCCCTTCTTACCTAGTTTAAAGCCCTCTCAATGAGCCCTGCCAGCTCCTGGCCCAGGATCCTTTTTCCCCTAAAATATAGGGACCCGTCTGCGGCCATCAGGCCGGGTACCGAGTAAAGTGCCCCATGGTCGAAAAACCCAAGATTTCTGCGTTGGCACCAGCCCCTGAGCCACGTGTTTAACAGGTGGGCTTTCTATGTCCTCTCTGTACCCCTCCCTGCCACTGTAGGGATGGATGAAAATACCACCTGCACTCCCGCTCCATCCACTAACCGTCCCAGCCCCCTAAAGTCTTGTTTGATAGCCTTCAGGCTTCTCTCTTCAACGTCGTCACTACCTGCCTGGACTATCAAAAGAGGATAATAGTCAGAGGGGCGTACCAGGTTGGGAAGCTTCCTGGCAACGTCCCTGACCCTGGCCCCAGGGAGGCAGCAGACTTCCCTACGGGTAGGGTCAGGCCGACAAATAGGGCCCTCTGTTCCCCTAAGAAGAGAGTCCAGCAACTCTAAGAATAATCTTCTCTATAATTTTATGAGGCGCTAAAGTGAGACTGAGAGGCCTGTAATTACCAGGGTCTTCATTCTTATCCTTTTTAAAAACTGGGACAACATTTACCAGCTTCCAGGTGACTGGTACCTCTCCAGATTCCCAAGGCCATTGAAGAATAATTCAGAGAGGTCTTGCAGTAACATCAGCCATCTATTTCAGTACTCCGGGATGAACCCCATTGGGCCCCACAGATATTATGTGCATCCAGCTATAGCAGCAAATCCTGAACAAGTTCAGAATCAGATGTGAGTTTATCCTTACTCCAGTCACAATCCTTCAACACGGGGCTTCAGGAGTCTCAGGGCCCATCATCAGTGTGAAAGAGGTGAAGAAGACATTAAACGTCTCTGCTTTATCTACCTCCCTATTTGTGAGGTGACCAACCTCCTCAAGTAAGACAGAAGTCTGTCCCCTGATGACTCAGCGTGCCTGGCCCTGATTTTCCTCCACTTCTGCTGGACTCCCTTTGCCATGGGTGAGCACAAACACAACTCTGCAGAGATATGATAGTGCCACTGACTGGGGGAGGTAATGGAAGGTGAGCACGACCAACCTCTTGTCTTCGGTCTTGCCCTGTAATACATTTATAGGCCTAAACTAAAAACAAACAAACAACAAGCAAACAACCCTTCCCCTCCTCCCCCCCTCCCCCCCCCAAAAAAAAAAAAAAGAAACACCACCATCAAAAAAACCCGCAACACAGCGAAAGTGTTTACAAAGTCTGAAGAACTTCTGATTACTCCGGAAATGACTCCACTTCAATTCCTGAAAGGTTTTCTTAGAATTTCAGGAGCACGATAATATCTATGTCATCTGTACTCATCTACTGTGTGATACATTTATTTGCTCCCTTCCCATTCACTTGGTGTTATGTAAGCTATTTAAACTATTTATTTGGGTAATAGGTTCTCAAGATATTATATAACACGGAGCTTAGTTGGACACCTTCTTTCTGCTCATCTTTATATCACTTTAATTTCAAGTACCAAGTGACTACCACCCCTGTGAAAACTGCAGTGATATTTATATAGAAAAATAAGAAATGTAAGGGTTTAGACAAAAAACAATCTTTAATACTTAGCTTTCTGAAAACTACTCTAGCAATAGAATAAAAGAAGAGAAGTCAAAATCCCAGGACCAGAGAGTTTCCCTAGACCACCTGTATGTGTTAACATAGCCTTCAGAAAGATAAATAGCAAAGATTTGCAAGGTTGCTAAGTGCTAAGCTTAAGGAAGAATACAATATATGCGGTTTTGTGAGTCCCTGCAGTGCATAGACATTTAGATAAAGGAGAATGTATTTAGGGTAATTATTTCTCAAGAGGTGTAAGAAATAGAGTTTTAGACACCTAATAGGGAAGAGTGACTTGTAAGAGAAAGAAGGCAAGGGGTCTTGTGACAAGACAGCTGAAGGCATGAGGACTGGGAACTGGGAGACCTTAGCCCCTAATTTCTGGGCTTCAAAAGCTGCATTGCTCCTTCCAAAACCCAAACTACAGAGGAGGGAGAGCTCGCTGTAGTGACCTAAGTTTGAAACTACAAGCACATCTGGGCACTGCTGAAAATACTGATGTATTGACTGCCCTTTGACTTCCTCTGAAAGAAAACAGGAAACATCCATTCTTTCCAGTCAGAAGGCAACTCCTTGAGTGATTTTCTGTGACACCAGAGATCAGAAATCACTATTGGACTCCTTTGCTTTCAGCATTTCATTTCTGTGTTTCAGGGGAGTTCAGCTAGCAATTTCTTTATCCTTGCCTTGATTTTACTTGTAGCTGGTGTTTTCTGTTGCCTGAAGTAGAGCTCTTACCCATCAATTCATCTCTTTGTTATCATTTGTGAATGTAAGAAAGAATAATTGATGGCATTGGTGTAAAATCCTACATTTAACAATTTCCTGAGGGTTTAAAGCTTTTCTCTCTATTGCTTTAGAGATTAAAAAAAATAAAAATCCCATAGGCTCAGGTCATAATTGAAAACACACTACTTTCAATATAGATTAAAGAACACACAGGAATGAATGCCTTTAATTCATGTAGACCCAGCCCTGCAATCCCTTTTTTCACTGTTACCGTCTGTTAGCCACCAATTTGAAAACAGCAGAGAAATGATTTGATTTCATAATCAAATAGCTGAGCAGAAACCATTTCCTCCAGCGCAGCTTTTACATTTATATTTAAATGAACTGCCTGTGGCTGGGAAGTTCTGCCTCATTTAGAGACAGGAGTTAAAAAGACCTACTGTGCGACACAGGACAAGGCAGAATTAAGAGATCTGGGTGAATTTCAAGTGTCTCAGAGCAGGAAGAAAGCATACCACTTGTTCATGTGTGCTGAGACTGAATACACAGACAGGTCAGCCCACGGTAAGCCTGGTCTCATGTGTGGATCCTGGCCACTGCAGATTGCCCACAGCAGGACCAAGTCTGAAGGGCCTCCAGGAAGTGACCCTGCTTTGGTGTAACCTGATGTGGTTTTGCTGCTGGAGTGATACCCGTTTACACAGTCTCTGGCTGACACTGGCGAATAGCGTCACTGTTTGCGACTGGCCTGTGAGAAACTTTGGACAATGATGGGAAGTAACTGAGAGCTAATCCAGCAGTTAAAGGAGTAATGAACTAGTATCGCAAGGTACTGGAGACCTGTCTCTTCTTTTTCCTTGGTAGAGCTACAGCTAGGAAAGAGCTTTAGGTTAAACACCAATTTAGTAACAGTCTACTGCACTTGGTCCTCCCCCTAAAACTTTATTCTTTATTAACTTCTTCACAAACAGGAGCTAATTAATCACACTTCTCTTCTTTACAGTCAGGAAAGTCCAGGTATTGGAGTAATTGTCCAGGGCCTGTCAGGATACCAGCATGATGGAAATGATATGAGTTAGCAGTGACTGGTGATCCTATCCACCTGAGAACAGAAATGACCGACTCCCAGGGGGGATCTGCTGCCTAGCTTCATTCCTCTCTCTCTCTCTGTTTTTTTTTTTTTTTTTTTTTTTTTTTTCCCTGTGGGGATGCTAGTAGTCTCACTACATGACAAGTCACTATAACTTCACAGGAGTGAGAATGACAATATATAACTAAAGCATAAAACAGGAGGAAAAGGTCAATGTGCGGCAGAACCCTTCTGAGACAAGTTTTCAATAACTCTCTCTTTCCCTTTGCACGTGCTCTATCTTCAGGTGTTAAAACAAGGAAGTTGCCACTCATAACTTGCATTTGCTCCTTGATTCAGGTCTCTGTTTCCCCACTCAAATTTCCCAGTCAAGTGTTAGTAAAAGTACTAGCACTGAGGGCTCCTGCTGCAGACAAAGCGCTGTTATTCTCCATCTACAGGCTGCAGGCTCATGCTGAGCTCTGCAGGGGAATAGGCTGCAGAGGCACTGAGAGGAACAGCAAAAGAAAATGCCAAGCAAAATTTACAGAAGTGGGGAAAATATTGTCTTCCTGGCTGCTTCTAAGAGCTTCCTTGCTGTATTTTGTTGCTGAAAAGAAGATGGCTGTACAAATGTAGAAGTTTGCAGGGAACTGTAACAAGATGTAGACAAAAACCAAGTGGTCACCAAGGTTTCTGCTACAAGTTGAAAGATAAGTGAGGCAAAGGAAGAGAGTCCTCTGAAAGAAAATCTCTCTTGCTGCTAATGACTATGCTTTATAATGGAAAGAAAAGTTACTGCCCTGCGCAGCTGGCTGTCACAGAAGCAAAGGCTAGTGGCATCTAAGTGGGAGAGAAGGCAGGAGTGACAGAGTTTGTTGAGGGGGGTGCGTAATGGCCAGTGTATTTGTCAGCCTTCCAGGAAGTCTTCATACTGGTGTTTCATACTTCTAAAAAATGTCTGCTAGTAGTTTTGGAAAAGGGGATCTGGAGTTACTGTTCTCTCTTGTCCTTTACTTTCCTTTTGTTCAAAACCTTCTTTAAAAATTAAAAACGTATATACATATTTATATATTTACATATAAATGTATATAAAAGAAAAAGAAAGACAGGGAAAGGAAGAAAAAATCTGAATAATTTGACCAAAAATAAACTCCCCATATTCACTGTAATCTGAAAAATGCAATTCAGAATTCATAAAATACTGAGTTACTTCCTCCCTAGTTATTCTGCTCATTTCTTTTTTTCTGGATTTCTATCAATTTTTGCCCATCATCAGTGACTACTATTGGCACTGTTACTTGAATTACCTATCTCCAGGTAGCTCAGGGCAACTTACATCTCTTTTTACACATCCTGATGTGATAAAACTTCAAAGAAATGCAATTACAACAGTTATGAACAGTTGAGCTGTAAAAGATCAGAGATAAATTTTCATTTTCTTCCATCAAAATGTCACTAAACTTTGTCATTTTCTGTGTAACACTCACCCAATGCAGGGTGTAAGCTGAGGGCCTGGACTCTGAAAGAGTTTTTCCTCTAGTCAGTAGGAGTAGGTATTATTAGGAGGAGGGGATATTTTTTCTAATGCTAGCTGGCAAATTAATTTCAGTGGAAGTTAACAACAAGAGCAATTGTTAAACAAAATGAATAATCAGGCTTGCCTTGACTCTTGGAAATATATTTCAAACTTCAAACAAATCATTAGTCAAAGTATTTGCAGAAAATTTCTTTCATGTCCTAGTGCATCTGTCCCCTTACTAATAGTTTGCAAACCCTTGGGAGCAAGCCTGAACAAGATTTCACTAGAAAACATGCATGTTCTTATAAGTGTTCTTCTTCAGAATGAGCAACTGAAAAGGCAAAAGAAAGCACAATCTGCAGACAGGGTATTTTGAAGAAAGCAGTGTATATCCTCAGCTTCATTCTTTCCTTAGCCTATCCTTGTTATGTCATAAATTTATTCTACGAGACAGACAAGGTGCAGGCAATAAGGAGAGGAGGGGGAGGAGAAGGAAGAGGAAGACCATAAAAGATATTTTGCACTCTGGCAAAAGGGAGACAGGTCCAAGCTGGAGGTGTCCAAGATGTAAATGTGGAGTTGTGCTGAGGGTCAAAAGCAGAGTCACTAAAGGGCATGAGACACCTTGAACACCTCTAACACTTCTGGGATGCTGCAGTCCCACTGACTATTTGCATCCTCCTTTTATTTATTTATTTCTCTATCTATCTATCTATCTATCTATCTATCTATCTATCTATCTATCTATCTATCTATCTATCTATTTATTTTTACAATCAGCTGGTTTTACTTCATTTTACTTGTTTTTGTTATTTTTATTTTTTTTTTAAATTATTATTATTATTATTTAGCTTCCTACTCAACAGGACTTCATCTATCCTATAGTCTCCACAAGTTTCTTTGCCTTTCAGGGTGTCATCGTGTTCCCTCTGCCGCTGATAATAACGCTTAAGGACTTTGTTTAAAATCAAGTCTATTCTACCATAAGATCTCAAAGGCAGTAGTTTCTTCAAATTTATGTGGACTAAGAGACATGTCCCATAATAAAACAAGTGCCCAAGACGTATATATTTCAGTACATACTGAAGGAAAGATTAATGCCCTCACCATTTATTAGTCATCAGGGATTCAATTACTGGGAGAGTGACTGGAAATGGGACATCACTGCTTCCAATCTAAGTAGCTGCTACTTAGTGCTGAGGATGCGCTGTGCTTTGAAGTGGGCAAAGCATATTTCTGTGGAAAGTTGCTTAAGTCTGGGATGTTAAAGCCAGCAATGTGTTTTTCAGATGGCATGTGGTGGCACAGTGTAATAGACTATGCTATTTGCTACATCATTGCTCATGAAATATTGTTAGCAGGGTGCAGATCATTCATCCATTAACACCCCATGAAGTCACCTTGAATCCCATGTTTCCAGAACAGTGGGAAAGACCTCTATTTCACAGCTGAAAAATACGCCATTTAGATGCTTTCAAAGTGCCTGGTAGAGAATCTAGTTATTTCAACAACGCTCTCTTAGCTACTGCAATTTTTCAGCTTTGAGATCTCATCTGGAAGAGATGCAAATACCACTTCAGATGATCTGAGCAAGTGATATGCCAGAAATTAATATGACCCTTTGTCTCTTTGATGGCAGTTCTCTAAGAAGATGTTTTTAAAGTAGGTACTATACATACATTATTATATATATTATAGCACATTCTCTACTTAATCGCACTGGGGCGTGGAAGAAAATGTTTAATTCTCATGATTTGTTGCAGCTATATCACGAACGTGAGATCAAAAGAAGCAAATCTTTGATATTAAACAGTTGCTAAAGTAATCCATTCAGATGATTTTCCTACCTGTCTAGTTTGCAGGCTGACGGCCAGGGGGACCAACAGCTTTGAACTCTGATATCCGCTGTGAGAGATCACAAAGTAATGATGGTCCATTAGTCTAGGTTTGTATGCAATACTCCTCCCTCCTGCCCTGCTTTTCTCCACCCAGACAGAGAAACTGCATGATGCTGTTAACATGTACACACTTATTTGGAATTTCAACTTGTTCTTCCCAGTGGTGGGCAGAGTGAAATGAGGGTTGTTTACGCTTCTCTTTGATCTACTGAGTATGTCTGCTTTTCCTTGGATGCAGCAAAACTGTGCTGGTTCACAGAGAGGTTTCCTCTGCAATTAAATGCTTCATTTTCAGACTACGAAAAATTAAAGTTGTCAAAAACTGATGGCCCTCTAGAGGTGAGCGCACTAGCACTGAGTTGACAGTGATGTCTAATTTCAAGGAGAGAGAAGTAACCATGCAATAATTTTACTGCTGTAATGTTTCAGTAACAACTAGATGCAGGGTCAGATAAAAAGAGCCAAATACTGAGCAACGAAATAAAAAAGGAAGGTGTTTCTTTGAGTAGAACTACAGGAAACCTTGGAAACCTTCCTTTCCCACCAAAAAAGTTCACAGCGTTTGGAATCCAAACAATGTCAAGAATGAAATCTGAACTTTGACATCAGCTATGAGACACAATGTGCAAAAGAATGTCCATTAGTCCAGAATTTTATGTAATTTGTACCTGCCTTTCATCTGTGGATTTTATTTATTTATTTATTTTTACAAATAGCAAATACCCTTTTTTTTTGATGGTAACTTCCATGTGAAACTCTTGGGATAGCTAGTATTAGCCATGCAGCTAATGTTTGTCTGCTCTGATGCCACCCATATACATGTATTTGAAGAAGACCCTGGGGGCCAGGAACAGCCTCATATATTCCAGAAAGGATTTAGTAATGAGTAAGAGATGAGACAGAAAAATCGGGGCTTCTGTAGTTGGAGAGGAGCCCGATGAAACTAAGAGTTATCGGAAGTCTAGAAAACATGAACCAGCAGGGGAAAAAAAAAAAAAAAAGCCCCACAACAATTTAAGATATTACAACAGTGGGAAGATGTCACAATAAGTCATCAAATATTCCACAAGCTACTGCCATAGGGACTATGAAAGGAAACAATGGGGTTAACCTACAGGAAGAGAGGTTGATAAAAGAGAGAGAGGCTGAATGTTAAGGATAGGAAGACACTTGAATGAATTGCATGGGAAGTCTGAGGGATCTGCATAAAATATGTTTTTGGTGGACAGGTGACACAGACATCTGTTGGAAATCTGGCCCTGGTGAGGGGCTGTGGAACAGACCAGATGACTGCTTTTAGCTGTGCTGTTCTGTGTTCCTACATTTTTTTTGCCCTTGGGTATTATATCCCTCACTAGAATACCCATAACATATTTCCTGAAAGCTTGGCTAAGCTAGCCTACTCTTCCTCCTCTCTAGATGCTCTAGCTAGAGCACCAGATGATGGGGCTCACCACTATCTTTTGTCTGTGCATTTATCCGTGGGGAAGAGCTGGTTGCTTTCCTAGCCTCTCTTAGCATTACCAGTACAAAGGCAGTCACAGACAGACATTTGAGGAGGCGCTCAGCAGGCTAAACGAGAGTGTTAGGCACTATTTTACACAGTGGATCTGTTTCTAGAGCACCCTGCCTGGCCTCTGGCTGCCCCTTGTAAGGGCTCGGGTCATACCCACATCCAGGTGTCTCAGACACCCGAGGCACCCTACACTTCAGCACCCGAGTCCCACACGTGGCTTTTCAGTGGCAGACAAGCCATCACTCATCCAGTGCAAAAGCTACTACTGTCCTGAATATGTTCTGAAATGACTGGCTGTGCACACTGCATAACCGTGGTCACCATGTGCAGAGTGGGTGTAAAGGAACACCTGGGCGGATCAAAAAGGGAGCAGGTTGCGTGCACCTCTCTGTAGGGTAAATGACTCTGTGAGGTAAAACACTGTAGGAAAGCAGATCTAACCATATCTGTTATTCATATCCACTCCCCTGGCAGCATGCTCCTTTGTTTGCACATATTAGCTGATGATCTGATAAGTAATACTGCTGAAATCAATAAGATTATTATTATTAATTCATGCGTACCCTAATTACCATGACCAAGTTAGACACACAGACTTGAACAAGCACAGGGCAGAATCTCCATCTGCCTTTGCAGGAGGAGCTGTGCCAGGGGGATTTTGCAGCGGTAGGGCTGGTGTTGGCATACTAGTTTACCCAGAGTGAGTATGAGCTGCGGTGCTTCCCTCTTCCATGGCTCCAGGATGGTGTTCTTGGTAACATACTAAATTAGCTATTCATTTGCTTTACTTATTCTTGATGTGAGGTTCTATTTCGCTAAATATTCCAATTAAAATGAGTCACAAGTACCTGAATTTAAGTCTTCCTATTGTACTGGCTGCCAATTTGTGTCATTATTTAGTTATACAAGGAAAATAAATAATCTGTGGTGTGTGTACTCTGATCCTACAGCACTGAAGCGTTTTTGTCACTGCCTTCAACAGGAGCATGATTAAAATTCTTGTAAAGTGTTTAGTTAAAGCCTGAAATACCTGTGGAAGCCTGTGATAATTAGTTCAATTAAAACTGTATTCTGAAAAACCAAGTGCGGTAATGACAGTCTGGCATTCGGTGATTTTGTGTAGTAACTCCAAACTTTGCTTAATTTGCATGCTAAAAGCAGAGGCTACAGGTCCCCTTCCTTGGAGATAATTGTCATGAATATAAGCTAATGAGCAATCACAGGCACTAGCAGGCTCTGTGGCCTCCCTAAATAGCCTGATTTACGGCATGGGCCTGATAGAGCTGGGGGAGCTGTGCCAGCCCCCATCAGCTTTCTTGCCCAGGCGCTGCTGCCCTCCCAGCAGTCCCAAGCGAAGAGCTGAGCTGCACATGAAGCAGCTCCTGCACCGCCACGGCTTGCAGACAGCAACATCGCCAAAACCCCGCTGGCTGTGCTGCGTTGATGCCCAGCTTAGCATCTGTCCCTCAGAAGGACTGAAGCAACTTGCTCAGCCCGAGGAGTGGGACTGGCTTTGGGCTCAAAGCCTTGTCCTGCCGTGTTTGCCTGGCACTTTGGGCTCAGGAAGCGCTTAGGCGCTATTACTGGAGTGGTAATTTTTGATGGGTGCCTGATCACGGAGACTTTTAGCAGGAGAGTAGAGATTTATCATCTTTGCCACACTCTGCTCTCCAAAAGGACTGGGCTGAACAGAGCCTGAGCACAGATTTTAAGCAGCCAGAGACAGGGATTAAAAACAGCAAGACTTTGCCTTAAAGGATGGCTTGTTGCAAGCCAACTCCCGAAAAAAAAGGATTTTTCCAGTAATAAAACAACTGTCAATAGAAGCTGTTATTCTCTCATTCGTTCCAATGGGGGTGGTACATTTTTTATCCTTTTACTGTGCTTTAACTTTAACTGTACTTTCCCTTTATTATTGATTTTAGTGGATGGGTGACTAGCTTCAGAAAAATTCAGTCTGTTTTTGCAGTAGCTTTTGTCCCCTAAAAAGAATTTTCAAGTTTGATGTGGAGACTCTGCAAAACTAAACATCTTGTGTTGAATCAGGGAAATTCAGTTGAGTATGCCAAGTTTTGCTATGCAAAATTGGATTATTCCCTACCTTACATGCAGTCAAAATTCACAGTTGGTAACACACAAAAGCATATCCAAAGCATGCAATAAAAAGAGCTGTGGGTCTTCTGTATACTAAAACGAAATGATATTTTGGATTTTATACTCTAACATCTGAACGCTTAGTGATTAATGTACATAGTGTTTTATTCTCTCGATTCATTTGCAAGGCACATCATTTAGGTTTTTTTTTGTGTTTTTTTTTTTTTTTTTTTTTTTTTTTTTTTTCTTGGTTAGCTTAGACTTATGACTTTAAAATATCCTGGGTTTCTAGTTCATATTTCAGTCACTTTTCTTGTGGATCCTATAAACTATATATCATACTCTGCAAAATGCTGATGCCCTTAGGATTTTGAGAGGGTTGGTATTTCACTTCCTTCTTACTTATTTTATCTCATGTCCAGCTTGTTGCTAAAGAATAAAGAAAGCTCAAGTTTAGAGATGTACAACCTCAGAAAGAATGAATCTTAAAAATTAGTTGAAAACATACACTTTGGTGATTTTCAGTGTAGATAGAATAATTAAGCATGCTGTGACTGGTATAATAAAATTTCCAAATTTGACCAAAAATATCTGACAACAAGCAGAACCAGAGCAAAAGTTGTTGGGATGGGAGAAAAGCAGGATGCAGCCAGTTATGAGGACTTCTCAGGTAATGTGTTGCCATGCAGACAAATTTGAGGCTGAGAGGAAAAAGGAAAAGAAGGCACCAAGGAAATATAAAGGTAGAACGTACACAAGAAGGCTGAGCGTAAAGAACAAACATTGACTTGTAAGTACAGATAAACTGCAATAAATCCAAAGGGGGGCAACTTGAAGGGAGGATGTTCTATCATTATCTTTTGATTTTCTTTCTGTAATGTCTCATTTGCTGAAAGTTCTTCAGCAGCACTAACAGCAGTATCAGTCCATTAATAACTCCTGCAGCACTGAAACACCTTTTTGCTGCTGTCTGTAAATGATGGAGAAGCAGTTCAGTACCGCATGTGTATAAGTGGCTCTCTAATATCAAACCCTTGGGTTGGGGGAATGAAATGAACTTCCTTACCATGTTTGACACTCATTGTTTTTCATTTAGTTTTTGTATTTTTGTTGCTTCTGATCTTTTAAAAATGATGATATATTCTGAGTTCTGCAAGATCAAAGCAGAAACCTCTCTCTCTTTAAAATGCTCTGCATTTTTCAACACCATCACCTTAATGTTTTCAAAAGTCAATGCCAAAATTAGAGTTCAGACTTCCCACGGTGCCTTTTCAAAATACTTCTTGCCCTTGTTTCTGCAGGAAATCTCTAGTAACCTGCTGCTGGTTGTTGGCCACAACTAGTTACTTTCAGGGGCCTGCATATGTTATCTCCCTTCTGCCTGAATACCTGCTTCCTCTTTACTAGCTGTTTTCTGAGCACCCACATAATAATTCAAAGCACACACAGGGCAAAGCCATGGAGCTTTAATCTTAGTCCAGACTTAGTCCTGGATCCATCACAACTGCCACTTGAGGTAATTTGACATTGAAAAAAGAGTTATCCTAGGCCCCATTGCTCGTAGCGCTGTTGACGCTGAGCAGTAAATAATGAAGTGCACCATCTAATTGAATTAGGCATTAGTGCTCAAAGAGCACTTGTTGAGAATAAGCATATGAAACTAGCAGTGAACAGTGACAAACAACCTAGAATTGAGTTTCAAGCTGGGTGACCTTGGTGTGTTAGCTGGACTCCTTAGGAAATGCTTGGTCTTCTTGTCGATCCTACTTGCTTTAGGAAGTGCTCAAACTTTTCTTAATTACTTCAGCTGACAGCTACTTAATATGTTTAATTACATAATCAACTAGACATATCCTGTTTGCCACTCACTGTGACTTAAAAAAAAAAATTAATAAAGGCAGCATAATTCAATAACTGTTATATAATCTTTTATATTGTGACTGCAACAGTACTTTTGTAAGCTACTAATCACAATTATGCAAATGTTAATTAAGGTTATTACTGCTCAGTTTCTATTGACTGAAGAAAAAGTAATTCACAGGAACAATCAGTTGTATCACGTTGCCTCAAAAACTGTGGGTCTCTACACTTACTGAAACAAGAAATCAAGGCTCTTATGGTACATCATAGTCACTGTGGAGAAGGCAAACGTTTTCTGGAGAATTAACCCTCCATACCATTTCCCTTCCTTATATCTCCTCGCATTTTACTTCCTAGTGAATAGTAGGATCTTCCCAAGTAATATTAATGCTGGAAATGGGGTAGGGAGGATGAAAAAAGCAGAGGACGAGACAGTTTCCATCTAAGCTGGGAAATGTTAGCCAGGGTACCCTCGGTATTGCTCTAATAACTTCTGAACTTCAGGAGCCATTCAGGTGGCAATAAGCTGAACAGGATGTTACCCTTCCACTTTTCTGAGGGTACCTCTCAAGTCATTCCCTTACACCAAACTGTTTCTCATTTTTGCTAGGTTTACTGCCCATTTTATGCTCCTAGGAAAGTGTAAAGAGGATGTGCATAGAAGGGAGTTATGTGTCCCAAAGAGATCACAAGGAATAGGGAGTGAATAGTTCACCATGTACCCTGCAATATCCACAGGTCAGAAAAGCCAGCAAAAATGCTGATGCTTTGCAAACACTGACATAGAAATATTTGTAAGAGTAGAAGAGAAAGAAGCTGGATTAATGCAAGTGGAAGGAAAAAGGTACAAAAATGTCACCTATTTCCCTGCCTCACCGCTGCTGCAGTGACACACACTGCAGCCACACTGGAGACCTGTGACTGATCAAGTTGCCTAGCAAGTGGATATAAAAGGTCTAAAAATTTCCACTGCAGGTTGGAGAGGATAAAATGAACTGTTAGGTCCTGGAAAGTGCACGCCCATGCTCATGCACAAGCACAAGCCATTTATCAGTGTTTCTGGCAGGGAAGCAGAAGCATCAAGCAAAGCTGCAATTAAGGGCAAAGTAAAACACCACAGCACAAAGTCCTCTTGAGATGCTGTAGCATCCTTTGCTGTGTGCTCCTTGGCATCCTCAGCTCCTCTAGCCTCTGCTGCAGAGACTCTCTCCATGGACTACCTCCTGCTTGTGTCTGGGCACCCTCCAGTCTGAGAACAGGCACTGGCGTCACATCATTTGCAGAGAGCAGATGCTACACAGACTGAGCTCAGCATGGGCTGTTTGAACTTCAGCATCCTATTCGAGACCTTTTGGGTGTGCTGTTGGGACATTGACATCAAAAACCAGGCAGTGACTAAGGAAGGCTGAGCAGAGCAAGAGCCTGCTGTTGGTGGCTGTGCTGGCTGCCTGACCACGGGGAGTCGGGCTGAGCCAATGCTCCATGCCAAGAGGAGAGTTGTGTGCTGGGGTTGCCTCTCTGTAGCTATACATCTGCCAGCTGAGTAAATACTGAACTTGGTAGCATCCTTCATCACTCAGATAACTATTTTTTGCCTCCCAGGTTAAGCTCATCATGGTCCACCTGTGTGAGAGCAATAGTTCCCCCTGTCTGGCACCAGAAAACTTGAGGCCAGCAACCCATGCCTCGCCCACTCACCTGCTTCTGGCTATGTCAGGTACCAAATGCCTCCTTCCCACAATCACAAAATAACCAACTTGACCTTGTTATAACTACTGGAAAATGTAGAATTAAGAGGCAAAAACAGATTCACAGTCTCTGTCCCCTGATATGGATTCATCCCCTGAATCAAGGGCCATGGCCGAAGCTGCACACTGCCCTGCTTTAGATCAGGTCTGCAGCCACCATTTGTTCTTTAGATTAGACTGCCCTGCAGAGGCTGAGACAAAATTCAGTCCTTGTCTCTGAGATCTAGCTACTCTTCCCTCTTAAGTTACCTTTTTATTTTATTTTTTTTTTTGTGTGTGTATGTTTTGTTTATTTGTTGGTTTGTTTATTTGCAAGTAGAAAAATCTATTGATGTCTTAGGGCTTTCAATCTGACTCATTTGTCCAAAACGAAATGCACATATCAACGCACAGCTTGAGCTAAAGAACGTTCAGAAGAGTGTTGCGAGCAGATGAGTTTCCACTGAGTAAACACTGTAATTTCTTTTGAAGAGTCTGTTGATATGAAATAATGAACCGGTAAGCTTTGGACTAAATTGACTATCCATTTTAGTCTCTCTGGTTAATGTTGCATCCTGTGATTATCTAGTCTCATCCTCCTATTTCAGCCAAAGAAGAGTATTTTTAGCACAAACTACAGCATCTCTTTTCATCAAAGGCCAGAGAGTTTAATTGTGGCTGGTCAGTAGCAAGCACTTAATTTTGAGAAAGGAAAGACCAGCGCCATGTGTACTGCATCAGTGTTCTGCTTTGACGGATCAGCTGAAATACTGTTTTCACACTCAGTCCATTCATAGAGAAAACGAGCTTCTTAATCCTCTCTCCTGGCCCTTTTAGTCACTCTGCTCCCCGCAGCTCCTCAATTTACACAAACTACCCAGTGGGCAAGTGTGTTAGTCAGAGGCACACCTGCAATAATGCCACTGCAGGCAGCAGAAAGAAGTACCTTTTTTTTCCCTCCTGAATTGGGTGAGACACAAGGGAGAGATGTCAGAGTGACAGCTCTGGAACTGCAATCCATCTTTCTCCCACGTATGCCAGGTACAGGGCTGAAAGGGAGTGCAAAACTCTTGTGCAGAGCCACACTAATTTAACTCAGTTCCGAATTGCAAGGACCACAGTAAAGGCAAAAGTACTGCTTATTTCTTGGGCTTGCTTAGTATTCAGAAGAACAAAAAGCTCATTTTCTACCACCCATGGTCACTTCAGCCCAACTGTGTCAGACACCTGAGTTTGGGAAAAAAAAGAACAAACTTTGCCTTTAACTTCTTAAGTTTAACATATATGCAGTCCTTTTTTTCTTCAGAAAGCAAGAGAATTTGGTAGCATACCTAGATGGTGACTTTCAGGGACTCATATGAGTTAGCAACCTAGGTAAAAAAAACACATTTGTGTATTTTAGACTAATGGCATGCCATGGACTATCTAGTGACTTCCAAATCCTGGCATGTATCATGATCATTATATTTACAGAGGATGTTTAATGTAATCAATCATTTAATGAATAAATTAAGAATTCTCTTTTACATTTTGAAGATAAACTTTAGTAACCTGTGATTTACTAATAATTACAAGCAAACATTTCATTGTGATGGCATCTAAAGAACTGTAACCTCCTAAATGCTTAGCATTTTACTGTATACACATTCAACAAATTAGTCTTTGCTTGAAAAGAGCCATACAAAAGCTGAGATGCACGAAGATGAAGACAAAATAACAGGGTATCAAATAAAAATAATAACAACTCAGACATACGGATCCTTCCACAGCAGTAGGAATGATAAAAAAGAATATCTCCAAGTAACAATTATTGGATGAAAGTGCCTTTACAGAAGCTAAATCCCCACATTCCTTCCAAGAGATGCACTAAGATTGCCTTGTGCTGCTTAAAGAAACAAACCCAAAGGACGGTTCTACAAACTGACACCTATTTTAATCCACATAGTAAAAAATAGCAGGCTTGGCAGTTATCGTCGTGTTCACAATACGCTGAGAAGAACTCCCTGACTCAACACAGGGCATAAAACCCAGCTTCTGAAGCAGGAGCTCAGGACTGTGTTTGCAGCTAGAAGCTGGCAGTATAGTTGTGATGACACATGACCGAAATGCATTTTCCAAACTGGCAAGTTAAAAAGAAAAAACACCCTGAGTGAGCAAATTCAATAGAGCGGGAAAGGAAAAGGCTGGATCTTTATAACCGGTCTCCCCAGCTTGTATTACAAAACCAATGAAAAGGCATTTTCCCAATGTAACTGCAGCCCTGGGTCTTTTGTCTTTGATCACGATGCAGCACGTGCTGGCTGCAAGCCTGACCTTGGGCTGGATCCAGCGGTGGGTGACGTTTAACGCTGCCCTGGAGCAGAGTGCTGGTGAGCTGGTGGCTGGCCTCCCCCTGCTTCCTTCACCGCCCACTTCTCCATCTCTTACAGGCAGCAGGTGTATGGTCTCCCTAGCAGTCTCCCCAAAACACGCTGGGTGAAAGGCAGGAGGACTGTTGTGTGGTCACTTTTACCTACAGAAAAAACCCTCTGGCAGATGTTCTTCCCTGCAAAGAGAAAACGCTTAGGGAGACAGAGAGGTTTTCCAGCTTCCAGTGAAGAAAGCTCCAAGGTGAACTCTGCAGTGCTGGATGAATATTAGATTAGGGAAATGTGCAACTGGAGAGTGAATGTGACCGAGCCAGCTCCCTCATGGTGCCTGTGGCAGGGTCTTGGGAGTTAGAGAGACCAGCCAGAAAGGTGCAGTTTGGTTAAGGTTATACAGGAAATCAGTAGCTGAGCCAGAAACAAGACTTAAGGCTGCCTTTGTCCTGCCCAGGGCTAATGTTCTTTCATCTAAATCATACTGCCCATTCTGCAAATAAATCCTGCCTTTCCCTCTGCCTTAGATGTACTCCTGCCTGTTCCTATTTAAAAAATCAAACCGGATGATCTAGAGGACCATGAAGAAGAGCAGGTAAATTAATGGCCCTCAAAGAACAAGAAGTGTGTGCACAGATCATTCATATGAGGGAGAGGAGCAGGGTAGTGTCGAATTTATAACAGAGATTTCTACCTTGAATATTTGTGAGTGATGTCCATAAGAGCATGATGGTAAGATCCATTATTGTTTCTTTTGTTTTGTTCCTCCCTTTTCACATACTGTCTTTCTTCAGCCTTTGACTTCTGCCCAAATGCTTTTATATCACTGCTTTCGTTCAAGTACTAAGGGAAACGAATAAAACTCAATCATTTTTCTGTAAGGATGTTTAGTGTCCTTCTCATTAAATGGCTTATTAACAAAATTCTCCAGGTTCATATTCATCCTCACACTTCCTGCCTCACCTATGACTTCTTCCCCCTGCCATCCCATCAGGGCAGGCACAGGTTTCTGTCCTGTGTTTGTACAGTGAGTTGTGCAACTATCCCCTGCTTCAGAGCCGCGTTTCAGAGGCAGGACTGCGATGCCGACGGTAGCAATGGCACTTTCACAGCACACAGCACTTCCTTACCTACATCTCCCACTGGGGGCTGTCAGCTGCCAATGATCTTTCTGAAGGGAAGAGGAGCAGAGCAAAACCCGGCTCTTAATCCGATAGCATATGGTGCTGAGAAGAACGAAGGGGCCATAGTGACATTTATCAAATGAAATGGTTAAGCAGGCTGGAACAGGCCTGACACTGATGGCAGAAGTACAGCAGCAGCCCAATGGGCTCTGCTATTTGCAAAACGTGCCGAAGTTTGGACACTGCTTGCGTCAGCCGTGCAAGGGAAAACGAAAGGACAGCAGATGGCAGATTGGCAGTGGGAAGGGAGATAGAGGCTGGCTTGTCTTACTATTTCGCCATACCAAGATCAATGCTTTATTCCCTCGTTCCTGGGCTGAAAGCACTCTGGCTCGTTTGGTGTGTTACAAAAGAAGTTGTGTTAGAGATTCCAGCTGCCGCCCCGCTAAGTGTCAGCAGCATGGCTTGGGGCAGTCACATGCAGCACCCCCCTAAACTTCATCAATGGGAAAAGGAGTTGTCAGCAACTGTGCCCAGTTGAAATTCTTCTGTGTAAGCACTAGAAACCTTTGCAATTTCAATGGACACACCAGCAACAGGAAAGAAAAACAGTTTCTTTGGTTCAGCCTGACATTTTGGAAGACAAGTAGAACATGCTGGCTACAGAAGGACTTTGCTTCTTGGCAGGCCAGGCCAGCCATAGTTGGTTGGCAGAAGTTTCCTCGAGCTCTTTATTTTCATGCTTTTTGCCTTCATGCTTGGTCTTTCGACACCAATATATGACTTGATTTTAGGGAAGCAAAGTCTTCAGTCCAGCCATGCTCTGGGTCAACTCTCTTGCTGCAAATTAGCTCATAGTGCCCCTTTTCATATCTCTGTATTGACCTTGCCTCAGTGTCACTCATATTGCTTAGATTTCATCTTTATTGTCCTCTGGCAGCTCCACTGTGCTCATCTTTCAAAGACCACAGACCCCTCAGAGGGCCACTGACCTCTCTGAGTACTGGGAGACCTTTCCTTAAAATTATCTTTGGGGTTCATTAAGGCTCTGCAGTTTGAAGAGCAGTTGAAGGTACAGTGGCAAGGGGCAGCAGAGCAGTCATAGCTGCTGTTGAGAATTCAGCCGTTTGCCTTTCATTCCTCTGCCTGGGCCCATTACAGTCAAAGTCAGAAGTGAAACTACCCTGATAACCAAAAGCCAGTCAGCAGCAGAAGGCAGATTGCATCATGAAACAAACCTGGTATGAAAAGACCAGTTTTCTCGGCATGAGAAAATTTCAGGATAAAGAAATTCAAGATATTTTCAGGTATAACAACAGTTATTAGAATGATGGCTTGCACGCAGAATAGATAAAAAAGATATTACTATAATAAACGACAAGAAAAATATACCCATGTGAATAATGGTTTTGCTGCTTTTTCTGCTAACCTGAAAAATCTCACGTTAAGGTTGATTTGGCTTGACCTAAAACAGAAAAGATGGCTGCTTTTTTTGAACAACAACATGGAAAGAAACAACCAACCAACCAACCAAAAACCAACCAACCAACCAACCAACCAAAGTTTCCACAACCCAGAAATATTCTCTTGGCTTGAATAAAATGTTTTATTTGACTTCCAGAGTTGCTTGTTTGGGGCTTGTAATCTGTTTTACTGTTGTTGATACTTGCTCTTTTTGTTTTGAACAAATTGATCCATTACAAAACAAGAGCAATTTTTATTTTAATTTGTTTTAACATTCAACTTTTTTATTTCCCTTTCCCCCATGTTTCTGGCCAAAGTTCTTCTCTAACAGATTCAAATGAGTTTTGGTCTCTGGAAAATTGTATTTCCTGGTAAATTTTGGATCAAACCCCAGTCAAGTTCCTCCCAAATCTGATCAAAATCCCCAGCTTATGTTTGTTCTTTATAAAACAACGAGACATTGAAGACCTAAGGGGGATAGCAAAGAAATATTTTTGGATTTTGCACAATGCATCTTTAAACCAAAGAGTAGGTCCATTTGTCTGTGTTTTTTTTTCCATTTACTTTGCTCGTTTTGGGAGGGAAGCAGGGGAAATTTCTGACTCAGGATACAAGCCTTTGCAGCATTAGCTGTAAATTAAAACAGATGCTTTGCTGAAGATAGACCAATCAAATCAATATGGGGCCAAAGGAGCCCCTGACATGATGAAAGCTGGCTTTTAAAGTACTGTAAGGCTGTTTTACTGTTCAGTCCATCAATTTCCTCTTCCTGCTCAGCTCTGATGTGGGACAGGCTGAGGCCACTGACCCTCTTGCAGAGCCCAGCACTGAAAGTGCCCCAGGAGACCAGCGATGTGCCTGATATTGCCAAAGCAGGGAGGGTTTACGTGCTGTGTAGGATGAGGCTGCAGCAGTCTCAGCTCTGCCTCGCTTCACTCTGTATTGCAAACAGGGCTCAGATTCTCACATGCGGAGCTGAGCACCAGCACCAACACTGCCAGGGGGAGATCTGTGCTCACACACACACTGACTGCTCCAGAAGCGCCTGCTCCACACTCCTCCAAGTGCTGGCAAAAGCCATAGGCTGCTTCTCTGCCAAGCCTTGCTTTTGCTGTGCCCTGCTCGGAAGAAAATCCACCTGTGGGCTGGGGTAACTCTGCAAATCAGCAATGTTTTGGCAGCCTGGGGCTTCCTTTGGGCTGACAAACTGCAGGGACAGCTGCTTGTGGAGATGCAGGGTCGCAGACTCCAGCAGGGAGAAAGTTTCAGTTGCTTTTCATTTTTCAAGATTGCTAGTATTTGGCATACTTTTGTAAACTCCCAGCTCTTGCAGTTATGGGACTACAAGATAACTTCTAATGCATCTTTTCTTCTTAAAGTTTCTGACCTCATAGTTGCAGAGAAACTCTGCCAGGTATCACTTCTAAAAGCCCAGGAACAAGGTAACAACATAAAATAGTTAACTCTCTACAGCTAAAAAACCCACCCAATCTCACAACTTTTACAACAATTTCATAACTACAGCAATCCAGACAATATTGAAATTATCAGAGTGAAAATAGGTTCCTCTGCTTCAGCTTGCCTGTCTATTTTTATCTCTTCCTTGCTTGACTTAATTATTTTTTCTATTCCCCTTCCTCTAACCAGCTAAGGATTGAATTTTTTCCCCTGGGTTTAGCTTGGCATTTACAGGCTGGCTAGCTCAGTACTAGACTGTGTAGGTTGTTTATTCTTGACTTTTTAAGCACACTTTTTGATGTCTTTCATAAGTAAACAAATAAAAAACAAAACCCAAAAACCAGAAACTCTGCTGCTGTTAAATGAAACTGCTTATTTGCACGTATTCTGTATAATCTTGCTTTTTAGTGTAATTCTTTTCCTTAGACCTTCAGAGTTTACACGTCCAAGCAGAGACCCTTAATGCTGCTATAATTCATTGCATTTTCAATTTGTTGCTATGATTGCAGTGGGATGTTCTAGGATCTCTTTAAAAAGCAGCCACTTTCTTAAGTGTATATTTTAATTTAAATTTCATTAAATAATTATTTTTATTTGAGAAAAGCATATAGAGCCATTGAGGTTTTTCTAGATTTCCCTTTTATGTTTATGAACAGATTCAGGTTTTAAAATTAAGATTATAATTTTTAGAAAGGCATTTCCAGAAAAAAATAAAAAAAAGTAATACTTCCTGTTTCTTATCTTCAACTTTCTTGTCTTCCCATTCCGTCCTACCATCCTTCATTTAGTCAAAACTGCATCCAAGTCTAAACTGTATGCAATTTACTTTATAACTGCAGTAATTAGTTAACTCACAACCTTGGCTAGCTTGCAGTGTGCTGTACTCAGAAAACTTAGCCCAGATATTATATATACAACAGCTCCTATAGACACCTGTCTCCCTAGAGTAGCTCTCCAGCTTGGCACTGAGTTGCATATCAACACATACACAACTTTAGTCACCAGAGAAAAATATTTGTGAATGTGGCATTCTACAACGTAAACATAACTTAGTATGCCCAGGGCTGCTCTCTGTACAGAGCGCACACAGCATCGTGCATGCCCTGCAGCTAGGTAAAGCTTTAGAGGACCTTTTGTATAAGGGAAGCACAGGGTTAAAATAAAAAAATAAAATAAAATAAAATAAAATAAAATAAAATAAAATAAAATAAAATAAAATAAAATAAAATAAAATAAAATAAAATAAAATAAAATAAAATAAAATAAAATAAAATAAAATAAAATAAAATAAAATAAAATAAAATAAAATAAAATAAAATAAAATAAAATAAAATAAAATAAAATAAAATAAAATAAAATAAAATAAAATAAAATAAAATAAAATAAAATAAAATAAAATACACCAGTATCACATTAAAAAGAAGGGTTGCCAAATGTGAATGCAACTTATGACAGAACTTTCTGGACACACATATGGGACAATTGTCCCGTACTTTGGTAAAGCTGGCCTTAACTCCATCATTTCCTGGCATAATAAAATATAAAGGCAATGCATTCTGCAAAAAACTTCACTTGGAATCTTGGCTGCATTACTGGATTTTCACTTTTTAAGTGAGACTAACTGGTAAGTTTTGATATTTCAAGCATGAATACATCTTTGTTCCCAGGATGCCGGAAACAATAATAGACTTGAAAGGAGGCTTTACAGAGCTCTGAAGGACAAAGACTAGATCACATGTTTTGCCTGAAGCTAAAGAATCTACTCTGGTGGCAAATAATAATTTAAAAAAAAACAAACAACAAACATGCAGAAAAGGGGAGCTACTTTAAAGATCTCAACAAATAAAGATATAGACAAAGCTGAAGGAAGTGTTGAAGAAAATGCACAAAAGAGACAATGTTAAACGTGGGAAAGGGTGGATCTTCATAAAAGTGTCTGAAGACACAACAATCTTTTTCTGATTATTATTATTCAAACTACTTACAATTTATACTAATTACCACTCCATACAATTGACAGCATACTAGGGCTTATTCCTCAATAAGTTCCCATGCAGTTCCCAGCAGATTTACTAGTAGAAATGGGTCTTTGGGAGGAATCAGAGAAAGGGACTTCATTTTCTGGTTTTGTTCTGGCAAAATGTTCCCATTTATGGCATACATTATGGAGACAGTGACAAAATAGTGGATGATGACAAATACCACTTGTCATGCAGAAAGCATCCCAAACAAGACACAGGAGAGGGAAGTTGGTTAGACCAATACAGTACTTTGACAATAAACATATGAAACCTGAGTTTGAGGTTGCAGGCAAAGAGGATCTGTTGGTGAAATCTTTACTTTTGATTCACACAGGCCACGTGTGAATCAAATCTTTTTCATGGGCCACGCACAGACTATCCCTCAGATGACAAACAAGATTGGGCTTGACACCCTCCCCAAAACAAAGAGTTATATAGCCCTCCCATCAGTGTGACTCATGAAAATAAACTCCCCATCTGCCACACATTAGCCAGCAGCAACTTGTCCTTGAAATGAACTAAGTACAGGTTTCCATCTGGCCGGCGACCAATTAGTCAGCTTGCACGGTGACCTTTTGCCTTTTGATTGCTTTTAAATGAAGTCTCCAAAATCTGTATTGTTCTGGGTAGGAAATATCTGAAACCACTTTTCAAAGAGCACTTGGCACCTCCCTACCATTATACCATTGTGCAATTTAAAATACATCATCTCGCTTATTGTTCAATCTAAGCATTTGATCTATAGCTCCGCTTTCTTGCTGCAGTCACTCTTCTGGAAACAAAGAAATCTTCCATTCCTTTCAAGATTGAATTAAAACTGCTGTCCCCAGGGGTACTTCTGCTAGATTCAAATATCCACCAATCTACCATGTTCTTAGACCGCCTGTCACCACTACTGATAGGTGGGAAGAACCTTAAAAGTTAATTTTCTTTTCTTAATTTGGGACATATGAAGGCAGACCAGAGTATACCAATAACTTGAAGCCTGATCTGAAATGTCATAGGGATAGCTCAGAATTGGCTTGAAGGTTCAAGCAAAAATAAGTTATTTTAACAGCTTTTATTGCTAATGTATAGTAAAGTGCACATAATTTTTTGTGAATTCGTTCATTTATTAAGTGATTTCATTTTTTTCAGCTCTACCCACTGATAATGAGATGAATAGTTTCTATCAATTACTGCTTTTGAAGGAATCAAAATGAATCAAGTCTGACATTATAAAGAGCAACATTTTTGAAGACATTGCAATGTAGTATTTGCTCAGATACAATTAAGCAGCCTGTTGAGCAGCGATTGACTAAGTTTAGATGCGTTTTATTTATTATGATGCCCCCTTATACTTCTCCCTTTAAAAAAAAATGCATCTCAGTTCTCTGTAAAAATAATACATAATTCTAAACTAGTTATCACTCCCTTTTTATCAGAAAAATATCAACTATTTCTTTCTAAATATTGACTACCAAAACTATATTGTAATTTCCAACCTCTTATAGATTAGAAGTGTGGAGAGAAAAAAAAAAAAAGACAACCGATATGTTTTGTTATATACAACTGATCTTCTTCTGTGGTCACAGAGTGGATGAGACAAATTTTTGCTCCCTTCTGAACTTTTCTGTGATGATGTAGAAGTACAGGTAAGTGATCTCTCTAGAACATGGCATAGGCCAATCAAAGGGGGCACCACCTTTCAGAGCATCTAGCTGGGCAATGTGTGAAGCACAGGATTACTCTCCTGATTTAGCTGCTAAACATCTTTTGTTATGAAGTAGTTAGATCTGAGTACAGCTGGAAAACTGACATCACTGAATGGATCTTTTCTACGCTGTGGTTTACAGACAATAATGTACTATGTAAGAAGTATTGGGGGGAAACTTAGGTGTAACACCTTAGACACATTTTAGTGTGTGATATCACTCTGTGGCAGAGAACATCCAAGCGTCTTTGAGCAAAGTTTGTGGAGGGTTGTCTCAGGAGACATGCCCAAACAGCTCGTGCTATGCTGACTAATCAGGTAGTGTATGTCTTTGCCTTTTGGATTGGGTTCAGCTCTTTTGCCTTAGCATAGCTTATAATAGTAGTCAAAGTTGTCAGTAAGTCACACATAATGCTTGCAAACTCCTGTGCTTCAGCCTTTCCTTCATGAAATATAAGCAGTCTATAGTTTGCCTTAACCCATCCCTTAAATTTCCATGGGTGTTCTAGCATCTACAGTCATACAGCGTTTTTACCCAACATGCTTTAGATAGAGGGGAATGGTACAGCAACCATTCCGCTATTTTATGACATAGAAGAACTGCCTCAACGTGACACGTTCTGTCATCTCTATGTCTTTTGTGTGATGAAGCTGTCCAGCTTTACAAAAAATGACTGTTCACTGAGAACATGACCAAAACAGCCACCTGGAGTCCTACGAAAGCTACAGCTACCTGGAGTCCTAAGTTCAAATCCTAGTGACGACCTTGCAAATGCTATGCCCCTTTTTTTGGCTTTCAGGCAGATGCTCACTCCTCCTGTACTCCCTCCAGCAGCTCTTAATTACTTCATATTTAAATCAACCATGTGTCCAGCAAGTTAATGTATTTGGACTTAAGTTTAAACCAGGCACCAAAGGATTCTTTGGGCTTTCAATAGGGCTAAAAGGGTTGCCATGTCTACAGAGTTTGGTGTACAACAGGTGACAGTCATGAGCAGTGCTGCTACCAAACATTAGCAAGGAGAGAAACATGGGGATGAACGGAAAGGACAGAAACGACTCAAAAAATGTAAGAGAAACAGGGACAATGCAGGGAGTAGAGATGGAAGCAGAAAGCATGGTGGGATCCTATGCTGAAGGAAAACAGAATGACAGTATTGGTAAGAAGTAAACAACAAGAGCAAGAGAAAAGCAAAATCAGTTGAGAAATTAATGAGGGAACAGAATAAGATGACAGGACCCAACAGAAAAGCCGGGAGTTACTGAAGCTAATGACAATCTGCATGAAAATCACATGAGGGTTCCCCTCTGCTAAGCAACTGCATCCATCTCAGGCTCCCCTGGTTAGCTCAGACTGCCTCCGTCTTCCCAGAGGTCCTTGCCCAGTCTTCTTACAAGGCTTGCTGTAATTTCTGCCTCCCCACATCTGCTGTTACTGCCCCAGGGAATTCTGTCAAGCATTTCTAGTCTCCATCTGACACTGCTCACTTCTGCCAAAACACTGTTTAGCAAAACCGATGTTTGTGGCTGTGCACACAATATAGGTAAACATGCAAATCAGATCATTAAAGAAGCTGCAGAAAACGTCTGATAAGCAGCTGCACAAAGCTCACTGGCTACATGGTGGGGAGGGAGCAGTCTGCATCTTTCCTAAGGGCCATCGAGAGCACACTGTTCCCAAGCAGCTTTGGAAGGAGGGATGGTTGCTGTCTTATGAAAAGCTCCACAATGCCCCTGCACAACGCTGTGAGTAAATCCAAATCTTTTCGCTTTGAAAGCTGACATACAACAAAAATAGATACCCATAAGAGACGTCTTCAGGGGTTACAAGGAACCAAGGGTCACTGCATTAGCACATTTTAATTAGACTCTTTCTGGAGGAAGTGCTACGTTGTCAGGCATCCAGGTTTCAAAGTCTCAGCATCAAAGTAAAAGAACTTGCATTACCAGAATGACAGATAAATATCACTGAAGCATTCCCTAACAATAATGGAAGGGCTGATAGCTGAAAAAGATTGAGCCAAATTCACTTAGCTCGGAAGGCCTCAAGAAATTGGTGTAATTTCTTAGCTCATAGCTACATGAGTGGAAAACTAAACGTAATGCTTGATAGCAGGAGTTCTTGCCACACAGAAAACAATAGAAATCAAAAAAAAAAAAAGAATTGCTGGAGCCAGGACATATGAGTAACGATTGGAGTTTTAGCTATGTTCAAGAGTATGGGCTGAAAGGAACAAAAAGTAAATAAGGATGTAGAAGATGTCCTGTAATACCAAACAGTTTCTATTGAATTCCAAAAAAAAAAAAGGAAGTTGGCATAGTCCATTATCTAGAAATAAAACACATTTTTAGTTCAAGTGCAGCCATTTTTCACAAGGTCAAAAAGACTCAACTCTACTAAGAAGAAAATATGAACAAAAAATAGACTAGCTAAAATTGCATTCTGAATTTATTCATCATTCGTTTGATCACATATGGCATATAGTTCAGCAAAAATCTGATTATATGATAAATGCCTGGTTACTGGTGTAGCAGCAGCAGATATTCTGCACAAAGAAAGTGCACTTTTACTGTGTTATTACTGAAAGCTGAGATTTTATCTATGTGCAAAGGGTAACTTGTGTAGGACTACTGTCAGAATCAGTAACTTTAAAGGAAAACTGGAAAAGTTGCAGATCCTGGCAGAATTATGTGATAAGCAATTATTAGTAAGTACTGAACTAGTGACGTAATTATATCCTGCAAAAAGGATGGGACTGATGAGAGACTTCAGATGAGGAGTAAAAGTGATCTCATGAATCCCTCTCGTCCGTAATTGTCCTATCAACCTTTTGGCTTGAATGGAGATTCCAGCCCATAATCTTGACTCAGATGCCTCCTGAAACACATTGGGCAACCCAATATTAATTCCCTCTTCATTCATGTTACATTACGCCCCTTAACAGGCATTGCTTTGAGGTCTTCGAGGAGCTGTGTTTCAGCACAGCATGAAGTCATTCTTAGAGAGACAGGTCAGGTTATACAAGGCACTAAGCAGTGAGGTATTTGAGAATGAAAGATGACATACGATTTTGCTGGTAGAGAGGCAGAGGCTCAGGGAGAAGTTCAGCCAAAATAGTGATCGTCTGACCTGACCATCCTGTGCTCTTCTGCTGTTTATACTTTTAACATATGTTCTGCTCATTGACCCCTATAACTGAGGATGAGTGAAAACAAAAATTGGGTAAGACCAAATCAATTTGTTGAATTTCTCTCTTTAACAGGATCTATTGCTTATCCAAGAGAAATGAAGAGAGGAAGTAATGGGAAGATCAGTTGTTTTTAACCCTTTGGTGGAGTTGATCTCAACTATATTTCTAACCTAGCTGTTGTTTTTAGAGATATGCCATCAGATGTGAACACAGCTCCTTTGTACCTGGAGGGGGAATGAGCTTAGCAGGATAGCAGGCCTCTGAAGTAATGCCCTCCTAGTCCCTCCATAAATCTATGTCAGGTATATACAGCAGCTACCCAGGTGCTTCTGGGAATGAAGTGCTCTGCAGCTGGCATTACAGCTGCTATTTCTGATGCCCAGGGCAACTATGGCATCACAGAGCTCTAGACCCACCTGAGAAATGAGACAGGTATTCAGGCATCTGGGCTATGCATCAGCCCACATATCCAGTGTTTAATGGACATGAAAGCTGATTGAATCGCATTAAAATTAGCTCTATAAAGCAGATGTGATACAGCCTATGGAACCAAGAGTGTAAGTGCAGGAATTCATGGTTGGAGTAACCCCAAGGCACTTAAAATTATGAAAACTGTAAGAGTGGCTTTGGTTTTGCTCATCTGCGCTATTCTGAGCTATAGATTATGATTTCTCTTGTGTAAATGACTCCCCCACTGCACCTCATTTTTTTTTCTAATTGTTTTCACGAACAGGTTATATTAGTTAAAATTCTCACTGCTGCCTTCTGAACTGTGCTCACACAGGGATACACGTTAAAAAAAAAAAAAAAAAGGAAGAAAAAGAAAAAGAAGAAGAAAGAGCAAAGGTGGTTAAACAAATAGGCTTTAAAGAGAAATAATCAGGGAATCACATCAGCTCTCTTCACCCTTCCACTCTATCTTTTATGTGACACTGCAGTGTCATGTTATTCCTTAGGCCTGTAGAGGAAATAAGACCTATTATTATCAGGTTGCACTTCTAGCTGAAAAAAAGAATATGAAATGCTTCCACAATACAAAGATGTGGTCAAATCTTTTGGGTTACCTCCAGCAGCTGTCTCCTCGAATAAAGATGATAGATGTGATCACAGAGAATACCGGACGGATGGGGATAGCAGCGTATCATGCCTTGGCTGCTGGCCGCTGCTGTGCTGCTGTGAGTGGGTTGGAAAGGGGAAAGATGAAGAGAGGTATATTTGATTTTATGCTCCCTCATCAGTGCAGGAACCCCAGCTGGGAAGCTACAGGCAGCACAAAACAAAGCAGACCAGAGAACCTAGTCCTTATGCAAATATTTACATCAAGGCATGCTGTTACCATATGAAACAATACCCTGAGGTTGGGAAGTGGAGGAAAGTATTTTAAGGCTTGCTGTGAGCACTAAACAGAAGTAGGCTCTCATCTTGAAAAAATGGGATAGGTTGATGTTCTAGGTTCTTGGGTAACCCTTACAATGAAGAATTTTACTTCTCATCACCCTGCATGGCAAGCAATATTTAGTTCTGAGGTACTTTTTTTACCATAATGATACTTAAATCTCACAGAAATCTGTAAAGCGAAGAAACTTTAAATGCACAGTCTGAAAAGCAAACCAAAATGCTTAAAAAAAACCAACACCCAAACACAAAAACAAAACAAAACAGAAACTAAGGAGAAGAAGAAGCCTGAAACCTACTTTTGCTGTAAAGGAACATTTCTAGTAAATCACATCTCACTACTGATTAAAGTTCCGCCATCTGGAGTTCACCGAAGTGGCATCTGGCATTCCAACAATTTTAGGAAATATGCTGGAACCATAATAATAAAAATGAACATCCTGGCTTTAAACAGGCACTTTTTCCCAGCCGATCTTTTTAAGAGCGATGCTCCAGTTCAACCAGCAGGCTCAGCACACAAACAGTTATGCTTGGAGACATTGTGCGGCTTACGCTGTGCTGGAGGCCCACGGCCTTAACACAACCCTTGCTGTTGGCTCTCCTGTGCATGGCCACAGGCACCTCCAGAGCCTGACTGAGCCCTCTTAAAGCATGAATTATTTTTGAGACTGCCTACCAACCATTTTCTACTGAATAGAGAGACCGCATTCCTGAATTATCTAGAAATCAACAGAATGCATTTGGGTCTATGACTATGTGCGTTGTTATCAAAGGCTCGATCTTAATTAAGCACTGCCCAACCTACTACATTAGGATCCTTTCTATACCTCTGCTATTTATGAACTGCTGACAGATTAGACTGGGATCAAAAATATTTTGGATTCTAAACCTTATGAAGGGTGTAGATGCCTGAAGTTCCCAGGTGCATACAGTCATGCCTGACAATATTTAGGGCATCTGAAGAGTGCCTTCCACACATCTCCAAAACTTTTCCAGTCCTGGTGATGCTAACTAACTCAGAAGCTGCTTCTGGTCAATGCTGCACATCAGGATCCACAAAGGAGATTTTTACCCACCTGATGAGGTTAGGGATGCTCTGAAAATGACTAACTATGGTCATGGAAAACAAGAAAAAGGCCGTCATTTACATTTTATAGAACAGTGATAAAAGGGAACAAATACAAGCTGTCCTGATTATTATTATTATTATTATTAAGAATAAATTAGTGACTAAAGCTGCCATGGAGAGAGATGGGACTACTTTGAGTGGCTGATTCCATTCTTCGGAACTAGATATAGTCAAGTAGGCCGCACTGAAGTGAATCAAGTGCAAGTACAAGTGGATGTGACACAGAATGTGAGCAATTTTTTCTTCCTTGCCATTTTTCTTTCATTCAGTCTCTCTCTCATCTGTAGCTTTAACCTTTTCTACTTCTCTTTTCTTTACTTTTCTAATATATACACCGAGCTCTGCTCACTGAAGGAGCCTACTACATTTATGTGACTGTTTTCCCTGAAGGATGTAAAATCACTTTGCAAACTTCCACTGACCAGCACACCATAAACAGGTAGCAGCGCAGTCGCCCTCATTTTACCACCCTTGGGTTAAAAAGCAAAATAACCATTTAAGAATACACGTACTTCAGGGTCTGTTTTTAAAGTTGAGGACAGCAGCTTGTGTGCAGGATTTGACCCATGCTACAGAATATCTCTGGCTAAGTTTATGCAGATGCAATTACCTAAACTAGAGTTTTGCTAGGACATGAGGCTCAACATGTCTGTGAAATGTGCCATCAAGTCATTTGTGGAAAGTAGTCGGAAGCTCTTTTTTTTTTTTTTTTTTTTTTTAAAAAAGTGTCACCCTAAAGGCAATAGAACCAGAACTGCTAGAAATTGTGGCACATCCCCAAAGATTCTCCAGCACTAACCATGTCCCGGTCCCACCTGTGACCAGCCTTTCCCTCACGGTTGGCAGTCCAGAGGAATACACTTTGCTACAGCTCTGGCTTCTTTCTGTGAGTGATTTCCCTGCACTGTGAGGAAATGGTCTCAACTCTTCATATTTTCTTAATATAAAATGTTTTCCTCTACCTTCTATTCTATTGCAAACTTCTGGAAATAAAAAGCATGTTTCAACTTCTCCAGTTTCATTTTTCTATGTTTTGTGTTTCTTTCCTTCTGATGTTTTTGCTTTCATCTGCTGGCTTTATTATACCAATTTAGCTGCCACAGATGTTTTTTTCCCCTTTTCTTTTAATGGATATGGCAGTGAAATGACTGCTTCTGGCCTTCTGCCCACAGCCACTACTTTTCAGGGTCTCCTTTTCCCCTTACCATCTCTTTAAGTGACATTATGCAACAAATCTCCCAGACACTACAGCACGCTGACAGCTTTGTCAGCAGACAGTGTTCCCGCTCGCCACTGAAAGCAGTGTCCCAGGCCATTCCATCAGCTGAGGCAAATTGTCACATCTCCATTGATTTTACTGAGATCAGCAGAGCTGCAACAGTTTACTTCAGCTGGATAAACGGACTGCTCAATTCCCAAAGGACACCCAGAGACCAAGACTCATTTTTTTTTTTTTTTTCATAACTTCAACATCAGCAGCAAAACTATAAGATCATCCTCAATTTTCTCCTCGCCACCCATTAGAAATTTCCCACAGGGATTTCTCCACACTGACTGCAGGCTGGCACCAGCCAAAATAACTCTTTTCTTTCCAGCTTACTGAACTAAGGGCATCTAACTCCCCGTGCTGCAGCACATCACTGGGACTCGGCAGCACATCCCTGCTACGTCTCATATGCTTTCCCTGGGTGACAAGGGGTTGGAAGAAAGGTTTGATAAGCGCTTCCAGCAACAGGCAGCCACAGGAAGCCATCTGCTGTGCAGTGCAGCTGGCACGGGACTAGAGCAAGGTATAGTACAGGACCCTGATACAGATAGCTGCCAGCTCCTGTACCTCAACCTCCCTCCTCTTTTCAGCACGGCAGTGGACCTTTACCTTCCTGGGTGGCATGATAGCAGCAACGGGGCAGCCTCTGCCCCTGGGCTTTGAGAGTCGGAAAGCACAGCAGGAGAGGACAAGGGAGGAGCTCTGCAACGCTACCCATGCTTGACACTGCAAGGGTTTTACACAAGAATGTGAGTGTGAACATCTCAGTGTCTTCCCTGCTTGTCTACAAACCAGAAGTTGTTGAAGATAGTCAAAAATTAACAAAAAAAAAAATAGAAGTTTGGCAGATCTTTCCACCATACTCTGTTGTCAAATATCTTCTACTCAATTTAACAGCTACTTCCTTGGAGAGCAGACAGCACTCTGTGCACCCCCACCTAACTTAAAGAACAGGCCAAAATCACAGCTGTATGAGGTCTCTATTTCTTGTTAATTCAAAAGATTTATTTTTCCTTTACATTTCATCCAGTTCTAAATGCAGTTGCATGTTCAAATACGAAGCTTCCTGACCCTTACTATTTAAAGAGACTAAAATCTGAGCTGCTGGTTTTAGTTTCATCTTTAATCTCAAGAGCAGATGGGCAAATGAGTGAAGAATCACATATGGCCCATAGGTAGAGCCCTTCCGAACAGCATAACCTAGAAGTTTTATATCACCTTTCATTTACAAATTTCCTTTTTTTTTTTTTTTTTCCTCAAATTTTACAGGTAGGAAAACCAAAACTCCAGATGGTAAGTGCTTTGCCTGAAATCATGTCAGTGATTACAGAGATATTTCCTGACTCCTATTCTAATTGCTACATAAAACAATCATAGCTGAAAATCACAGCTGAAGCCCGGCTGCTTTTCCTTACACTATTATGTTTTCCCTGTAATGAAACATTTTGGTCTTGTTTCTTTTCTTCATATGACCGTCAAGTCCTTCCAAACTACTGTGCTTCTTGGCCAACTCCAAATAGTTATTGTTATAGCACACTGGTTTAACAAGCATATTACTGCATATTTGGCTGACCACAGGCTACAGTAGATTTAGTTTTATACTGCTTTCATTAACTGCTTTCAGATCTACCAAGTCTTCTTGCCACATGGAAAGATAAATAGACAAGGGCTGTATCTGTGTTCTATTTCTTGGTCTGTAAGACCAGCATCAGATTTCATTTGCAGTGCTGTTCACGTGTGGACCACTCTACTGCCCAAGCTTGCTATTGACTTCAGTGCTTTCAACAACATCTACAGATGTATGAAAGTGCTTGAAATCAATAATATGGAAAGGGAGATGGTGATATTTGTTTATGATAATGTGAAGAACGTGCTTGCTTTTAAGGAACTGCAGTTGAGATAAGAGGATGTTGAAGAAAAAGACTAACCCCATACATATTCATCAAAAAACTGTTTCAAAACAGGTGGTTCCATTTCAGTTTCGTTCATCTGAGGTGGGAAACTCACATGGAAGTGGGCAGGTGAATCACTCCTTGTATCTGAAAATGACAAGGAAAAGAAAGGGAAAGATGTTCAAAAGAAAAAAAAAATAATGAAATTGTTAGGCTCTTAAGATCTGGAAAAATAATCTAAAAACCTTCTGATGGACAGAATGGCATGACTGGTCTGGGGGTGAAGCTGTCATTCAGGACATTTATCCAAGAAATATGCAGCAAAACTGATTGAAGGCAAGGGCTTGGAGATCATAACTCAGTCAAGTTACCCTCATCTTCTCACTGGTACAACATTGCTGGAATTGCCACCAGCCCCTGGGTTGAATCACTTCTAACTCAGCATACTTCAGATGAAGCGGTCACAGTTCCTCACTATGGCACTTGTGAGGCAGTGTCCTTATTATCATTCCGTGTCTTGTGAGAACTGGTAACACAGAAGCAGCAGGGTGCTTATTGCTCTTTTCTGATGAAAAAAAACCTGATTTGGAATAGGAGAAGCGGATTATGAACTAGACAGACTGGGTTGCAACTGGGATATATTGAATGATTTGTTCTTTCCTAAAGAGATACATTGAAGACAATTTTCTCTTTTATGTAAGCAACATAAGGAAGTTATAAGTGGACTGTTATTTCCATTTTATTTTCTGACTGTGCTCGTCACTAATGAGATTTCCAACAGCACCTTAATACAGCCATTGTTAAGTATCCTTCTCTTGCTTCAGCTTCTTCATTAAAGCTGACTACTTTTTGTTTGTTCTAAAGCTCTCAGTACAGACTATGGCACTAGTTACCTCTCGCCCAGTGAGATAATGACTGTAGTGTAACATTTATATTTGTCCCCCTTTCTCATCAAAGATAGCAAACATTCCTTGTTGTACTAAATATCAGTGAATGCTGAAAACACATTCGTAATCTCTTCAGTCTATAGCAATAAGTTTTGTGATAAAACAGAAATCTCAAATAAACCAGGGATTTCCCAGCCAGAGGCCTTAAATACTCTGTGATGAACATAGATGGTAACTGCATAGTTCCTAGGAGCTCAGGAGGAATATGAGTGTGATATAAAGGATAATTTAATTATTTTCAAGCTTCTCAAGTGCTTTGGGAGTCCCTATATGCCATCAAATATCTCCCATGAGTTTCTACTTTCTTCAAATGAGTTAAAATTGCATAACAAAAAGAGCTCTCTATCACACCATCCAATTTAGAATGGGCTACATATATATCCTTATTAAAAAGCAACACAGAGGTTAGTTTGACAGGGTTCTGTTGTTTTTTATATTATAGAATCCCAAAAATCTTTGGGTTTTGGAAGGGACCTTAAAGCCCACCCAGTTCCAACCCCCTGCCGTGGGCAGGGACACCTCCCACCAGCCCAGGTTGCCCAAAGCCCCATCCAGCCTGGCCTTGAGCACCTCCAGGGATGGGGCACCCACAGCTTCTCTGGGCAGCCTGTGAAGAATTCAGATTCAGTGAAGAATTTCTTCTGATCTAAATCTCCCATTTTAGTTTAAAGCCATTCCTCCTTGTTCTGTCACTCCACTCCCTGACAAAGAGTCCCTCCCCAGCTTTCCTGCAGCCCCCCTTAGGTACTGGAAGGCCACTATAGGGTCTCTCTGGAGCCTTCTCTTCTCCTGGATGAACAACCCCAACTCCCCCAGGCTGTCTTTGTAGGAGAAGTGTTCCACCCCCTAGATAATGTTTGTGGTCCTCCTTTGGAATCAATCTAAATAATGTTACAATTCTACAATTATTACTAACTGTATTTGCATTAGATTTTTTTTTTGTTTGTTTGTTTGTTTTATGCTTTGCTTTATTTAGTTCTTAAATAAATTAATGGTTCTAATCCAATTTATCTCCAACTATTTGTAATAGATTACATAGACATCATGAGGTCCTGCTCATTTGAGTTTTCTAGGGAACTTACAGCCAGGCAAAATAAAACAACACAAGGCATACTACAAGGAATGGATATAAACTAAACAGACAGGAAAAGGTAAACTCATTAGTCTTTTTCTCTCCATTTTACTTATGCCATCTCCTTCTGATTATGTGATGCTCTTTGTTTTAGTTTTCTCATGCACCACAGTAGATAACCTTTTGCTTTATTTCATATGAATTTGTGCACCATAAGTATCACTTGAAATTTCTGGGTTTGGCTAAATTTCAGGTTTCAAAGGAAGTCTGAAACAAAGCCACTGTATTCTGTGTGGTAATGGATAGTGTCCTAGAAAACATCATAGCTTAATTACCAGTATTCCTCCACCAAGAAACTCTATGTCTACTGAAAATTATACTCAGTTTTTCTCAAAGTTCATCCTGCTTGTTTGAGATTTGAGTTTTCTGAGTAAACTCTGTGACCTATATGAGGGATTCAGCTCTGCCTGTATTGCACATCTGCTGCACTTTTGTGTGTATAATCCAATGCCTTATAGAAGACTTCCAGTGTATAATCCAAGCTGTGCTTTCTTTACAGCTACAGAAAAAAAAATCACATTGAAGTCAAAGAATAATGTAGTCTGAGAACCACAAAAATGTATAGAGATGAGTAGTGATAAAAATCAGACATGTGCATATTAATATTTTGACAACAGAAAAAGAACAGAGAATGAGATAAGACTTCTTAAAAAAAGAAGTCCTTAAAAACAGAAGTTATCTAATTGCTTATTTTACCTAGAGGTAGAACAATCTATTTCTAGCTATCAAGTAGTAATGAGAAGTCATTATCTTGAACTCTTCTTTAATTAACATCAATTCTGATTAGTCAGAATATATTAGTTTTTTTTTTTTTTGTCTGTTACCATAGTAGTAGATTCCCCATTAAAGGAGGTATTCAATCAGATATTATCATTTGTGCACCACTTCTATGTAATTATTATTTTATCATGTTTCATGGATTTTATTTGATTTTTTTTTTTTTTTTTTAATTTTTGAAGGGTAAAAATCCATTAGTAGTCAACCTTTTTTCATCTGAGTAGATCCTGGTGTGAGAGGTTTTTACATGTTGTAACCTAGAAAATGGTAATGGATTTTAATCAAAGTGAAAGCCAACAGTCCAATATTCACAATACATATCGTTGTTGTGAACTAGAGGTTCTCTAACTTTCTATAATGAAATTTATGACTACAAAATGTGCATAAAAAGAAAGTTGTTTAAACAATATAAGCCATTGACTCTGGAGAAATCAACAGTTTGCTTCCATACTGAGTCTTAACACCAGGATGTATTTGGGTGCACCTCTGATCAGAGGTAGACTGCAGGATAAGGTCTAGATGACTTAGCTGTAGCTATAACGTAGGATAGAAAAAGACATTCAATATTCTTCATCTTGCTTCACTTTTTCCTGCTGGTATATCTACCTATATTCTTTTGTCTGTTGATTCTGACATTTGTTGTTATTAAAAAAAGCTATAGGCTTTTGTAAAAAACAGCAACTTCAAATTAGTTTCCTGAAAGTATCTAATGAAATTTAACAGGGAATATTATTTTTGCAAGATAATTCCATGGACTGGTCAAAAAACATCATGAATAAGATTTTTTTTTTCTGCTCTGTTAGCTTCCATAGACATTTACTGTATTGTCTATTGAGCCATATTGCATTTCTCTGTAACACAATGGATTTCATGCAGACTGAATTAAAAAAAAAAAACACCCACAGCGTTATCAAAATGCCAGTTCACCAATCTACACTGTGCTATCTGGCAGTGCTGCCTCTGGGCAGGATGACAGCTGAGCAATTCTGACTGGGGCAGAGGGAAATTCAGGTGCACTGTTTTGAGTAAAGTGGTGTCAGGGAGCCAAAACCACATCGAGTGGCAGCCTGGATCATCGATACTGTGGGTCTTGGGTGCCTTCCAGCTCAACCAGACTTTTTCATCTGATTGTAAGGCAAGTCCCCATTCATGAAGCCCTCAAGACTGCTGCACAGTCTAGAGGACAGTTTAATCACTAAATGAGTGGGTGTGGAAGAAAGTTACACTTCGGTTAAAATAACTACACCCAGCCAAAAAAATAAAAATAAAAATCAATGCTTCACTTCAAGTTACAGATCCAGATTAAGGGATCTCCAAAGATACTACCATTAGCTACATATGCGCTACTTTTGTAAGAAAAAAAATAATCACAAAAACCAAGAGTATTCCCAGCTATCATAGGAATGACATTCCAGCTTTACATTTTCAAAGCAGGGAATAAGGGATTCAGTCAAAGAGGAATTACAAAACTAAAACCTCTTGTGTTGCTTTGAAAATTGAGATGGACACAAGTCTCTAGTGAGTTTAATGAAGTATCAGAGTAAAAAGTGACTTAACTTTCTAAAAACAGTGCTTTTGTTTTCTATTTAAAGTAGGAAATCAAAGGCATGCTTTTAAACATTTTATTCTGGGAGGCAGCCAAAGAAGAGTTTCCTTTCAAGCCTGAATAGTGAATATGGAAATAAAGTAGCACTTTTGAGAGCCTTTCATATGACTTTCTCCTTGGTTGAAATGCTTGAAATGTGGAAGGATAGTGCTGCCACACTCTTTCAGGAGGAAAAGGAAAGGCTGTAAAATGACTTCAGTGTTTTGTGATGTGATTTGGGAACACAGCACTAGACACATTTTCCGTCTAACTGGTGGATTAAAGAAGGAAACACAGAATGAATATTTTTCTTCCTTCATTTTCTCTATGTAAACACGTGAACAGTTCTGCTTCAGCAATTAAATAATACCCATCTGTTTTTTTGAACTTGGAGTGATAGCTCTGAGTAAATCAATTACAAATGTTCCAACCAATATAACTGTAACAAAGCCTGAAGTAGGGAAAATGAGAATTGAACTCATCCTTATTCTGGAGTAGAGTCCAGCACTTAGGTGGTTCTGGTTTCCAACAAATCCAACAAGCACCTTCTCTGAGCTCTTCTTATGTTCACCGGACTCTCAATTAACACATCATTAAAATGCACACTTACTGAGCTGTTATTTTTTGACCATTGCTTAGCACCTTACTATACCTGCATTATTTCCTACGATTTTATTTGAACTGCAAACACAGCCATGGAAAGTCCTGCTTGAGAAATCATGAGAAAGCGGTAATATTGACACAGTGCATTTGCCATTTGCCTCCTCGTTATTTGTGTTTGGGTTTCCAGTGAGATGTGGATATTAAATCAGAGGTAGAACAGAACAGCAAAAGGGATCCTAAGTCTGTAAACCTCCATGGGTGCTTCAAGACTAACTCTTTCCACATATTAATTCCCACATTAGTTGAGATATTTTATTTCCCTCTGAGGAACAACAACAAAACAAAAAATAACCCAGTGCCCCAAAGAAACAAAAAATGATGAAAGCAAGTACCTTCAGATTGCATGCACAACAAAACTAAAGCTGTATCCTCCACTGACTTACGGTTCTCTGCAGCACATCTGAATATACATGCCACTGTGTCAATGAGTTTTTGGTAAAACATATAGAGAAAAGTGTCAGAGGTAACAGGATTGAAGAAATCTAATGACTTCATTTGCAGCAGTCAGCCCTGCTCACCTGACAGCTGTCCTATGTGGAGCACCGAGTAGCACATCTCTGCTGCCATGCAGAACTGCACCTAGTGAAGACTGGCTTTTCTGGTAGCACAAGCAGCTAAATTTCTCATCTGCTCTATGGTACAGCCCAATCCACCCTCTTTAGACAACTTGACCATTCTTTGCGTTTAATCATTTTAAAAAAGAAATGAACAGGAGAGGAAGTATATCTAGTCAAAGCCACCCATATTCTTGCTGCCTATTCACTGCATCTACTGTGGTTTCTGTCTCAAAGACTGCTCTGCGCCCTTCTTAAACTTTCCCAGTTTAAACCAGCGTGTATCACCAGCTGTGCTCTGCAGCCTGGTCTCTTCCCTACCACACAGAACTTCCTCTTTTAACTAGTTATATTCACAGCATCAAAAACCAGGAGTAATTTGCCTGAAGTCAAATAAATTACTCTGCTATAAAAACAGCATGGTGTTAATCCTTTTAGGTCATGTATATTCATTTAGTAGCTCAGTTCCCTTATTTAAAGCTGAATCTTCAGCTACTTGGGGACAGGGCAAGCTTCTTGTAAGTCAGTAACGTTCTGGTGATTTGACCCCATGCTGAGGGCTCAGCCTTCAGTATCTGTAAAAATGCACATTGATACTGTAGGCACTCCACCGTAGATGACAGACTTCAAATATCAAGAAATACACTGGCTGCATTTGGGTGCCTTGGACCCTGGATTTGTGTGCTTTATGCATTGAAACACTATTGACCTTGTCCCCCACCAGGTCTGTGGCATGAGATAGTGCTGTGATGGATTCAGACTCAAGAAGTATGCGTCATGAGGATTCAAGTGTTTTCATTTTAATTCTTTTTTAATAGCGGCTTCCTTTAGTTAACATCTGTACATTTTTACTAAATCATGTTTTGTTGCATCTTGACCTTATGTTCTATCTTTCAAAATCACATGTCTTGTGACAGCATACGAAAGATGTGTTGTTTTTTTTGTGCTTTTTGGATTTGTTCTCTCAGTTTCTCTTGTCATAAGCCTCCTGGGTTTTGGGATATCTGCTATAAATCATTTCCTACTTTTTTCACTTAGTTGGTTTTGCTTTTTTCTCTGTGCATTACTTAATCATTTAAATGTTACAGGAAATCACTACATTTCTGTTTGATTTTACAGAGGTGAAATCCGTTTGTTCAACCAAAAGCCATTCTTGTGCCTAGATATTTCCTTTGTTCTTCTTGTATTTATTCAGTTTTACAACAAGCAGAATGGTAAGAGTTTCCTGCAGTGCATTCCTGGAAAAAGCAAACAAGCCTTCCACAAATAAAACAGGATGCTTACCTGGGAGGGACTGATCTGCAGAAAGCTCAGAATACCCCTGTACGCAAGAACTGAGCTGAAGGTAGCGACAGGACACACTTCCTCCATCGCTTGTCACAATCACTTATCACACCCTTGTTCAGGTGTTAAAACACTATCTTACTCCGTAAGCAGACCCATAAAAAAAAAAAATCAATCAATGTCACTCCAAAGGGAGTAAGTCCCTTCTCAGTATGAACTATGCTCCACTATTCCTAAGAATTTTGACTTTGATGACTGATTTGTTTTTCTCAATTAGAAAAAAATATCTGACAGTCTCTGTGCTTGCTGATGGAGAACGCAGTTCAAAGCATTTTAAAAAGAAGCATCCTTGGCAATTACACCTACTAAAAATAAGTAGTGCTTTACAATGCCATTAATTACTATAATTACTGTGCCTTGAGTGAGGCTTGCAACAGGCAAGGATTGTTTCAGCACTGTGCATTGCAGTGAAGCACAGCTAGGAAACACTCAGGTTTTCATGGCGCGTATTTTCTCCCAGATCCCCAAGCATAAATTTCATCAGCATTAATATGAATTCCGAAACCCACAGCAAAGTGTGAAGGATCTTACTTATGCTTTTGTACTCTCAGGATCTAAACTATAATTTCAACCATTAACAAGCACCATTTAGCATTAGATTTGGTAATGTTATATTATAGTTCTTGCAATTTTATACAAGATGCACTACAAGCTCAGTGAAAACTGAACTGTGGTACTGAATAAACACTTTAAATAATGAAGCAGAAATAGACAACAAGTGTTAATTTAATGATTTTACTTCCCCCCCCCCCTTTTTTTTTTAACCATACCAGTATAAATCAAACGTATCATTCAGAGATGCCTCTAGGAACAAACTCCAGGTGCACAATATACTTCCTATCATCTAGATTTTGCGTATCCTCAGTTTTTGACCAGTACTGTTCCAACTGCCAACTCCTACCCGTAGCATCGTGGAGGCCATTTTGCAATAAAAGAACAAGCCAGTTACTCACTGAATCAGTGCTGACATTTTTGAAAAGCCTCTGCTCTTGTGGGAAAAGCCTGCAGTACAACAAGTTGACCTGAGTGAGAATCCATGGCAAGTCTCTGCATACCTGTATTTTTCACATGGATAGCCCTTTGCTCTGGGAGAAGACGACTCTTCTGTGTGACTACAGGATGTCCCTGCTGTCACCCACGCCCACATAGCCTGCTTTAATCTTGGGATCCCCACCAGCAATCAACCCCATCTGCTCTGTGACTTGTGCAGCCTGACAATGAAAAAATTGTGATGGCATTTGTTCATCCAGCACCACATATCCTAAAAAGATAGTCAAGCCAACAGTTACTAAATGAAGTATATTAACTTCACAAGCCCAGTCTATACTTTGCCATGAAAACAGGTGCATCTGCAAGTATTTCTCATTAGGAATGTAATTAATATGCATAAACTTGTTTGCCAAGCAATTTGCAAATGAATCAAGATTTAAATTAAATACAGAAGCCTCCTTCCTCTCCTCCTTCCCTGTCTAGGTACATTTTGAAAATAATCCCTTTGACTCAAGCCTCACATTGTTTCAAACTTTTCTTCATCACTACAGTAATTCTGATACAGTAGAAAGACTTATTTCTGAAAATAGTTTCAGCCTCCAGTTAGAGTCTCCTGATAATATGGTGGATGTACTGCAATGAAGAATGAAACCTACTCTTTTCAATATACGATAGAGACAAAACCAGGCCTGTTCTTCACAGAGTTTAATACCATTCCAAAGAGGCTGCACCTAGAGAGAGAGCTCAACAAGACTCGATCACATACTGCAAAGAATAGTAATTATAAATCAGCGTCCTTTTTATGCAAATGAATTGTTAGTGAGAACCTTGCCTTGGAAGATACTGACAAGTATTTCTGATATAATCTTGCTTAATCAGTGTGTCTCTGACTGCTTGTGGTTGTGCATTTGGCCACCCAAACCCATGGTACGGCTCCTGGCACTTGGCTGGAAGACTGAATCCTTTTAAAAACAGAATGACAGAGAGTAACCAACAAATATCCAGGGCTGACTCAAGCTTGTGATTTCCTTGGCAAGATGGGGTTTTGCAACCCTGTGGATGATGGCCAGAACTATTCTGCTCCTTCCACCAAAACGGGACCAAGCGGAGAAGGGACAGAGCTGGGACAGAAAGCGAGGACTGAGGTCCTGAAAAGACATACTTGTTGGGATAGAAAAGGAAGTAGATGATGGATTAAGAGACCTGCAACTGCTACTTCTCGGAGAAACCCCCTCCCGTAATAGCTGCAGCTGTCATCCCACAAACCCTGGCCTTCACTTTCCAGTGCTCTGTGCAAGGCAGAACAGGCAGTGTGGCTGCAATCCATTTACTGCCCCCAGACAGCAGCTTGTGTTGTTCATATCACATGCCACTCTCTGAAAAGCATTCTTCCAGCAGGAGTATTTGAATAAATAATAATTTGAGCTAAATTCCCTGATGTCTTTGAATTCAGACACTCTGACAACGGTTGCTGGCAATCATGAGTAACAGAAATCCACACATTAATTCAACCAAAATATGGCTTTTTGTTTGTTTGGTTTTGTTTAAGACTCAATAAGAAGTGTCTTCCCCCTATTATTTTTACTCCACCAGAATGATTAATCTTTTATTTATTTCCCCCCCCCCCATCATCTATTAAAACTTTGGCTGTTCTGCAAACACATTGGGAAAGGGTGAAAAAATATTCCCCCCAAAATTACCTCTGGACTGAGAACAAGGTTTCACCACTAACTAACCCTTGTATGATTTCAGCCTGGGTTAACCAGCATAAACATGACATAACTCTGGAAGAGAAAAAGTTGAACGTTCCCGTGCTGGTCTCTCAAGCCTTTTCATTTTTTCTGAATACATCTAAGTATGTACACCACATGAAACACAGCTTGGTAATTGCCTTTCATTCTTCCTCCTCATACAGAAAAAATGAGAGAACAAATATTTTGAGAGGGAAGTTTAGACACCACTTTCTTGGTGCCGTATGACAGCATGAACAGATTTGGGGTTTTGTTTGGTTTGTTTTGACCATGCTTCTCTAACTTTGGTTACAACTTGGCAATCTCTCTTGCTCCTCAGCAGAAAATGGTGGTAGGTGGTCAATGAAAGCAAAGATGGAGGGAAAAAAAGTCACCACTGTTAATATTAACCAATATGCGAGATGCTTGCACAAAGGGTCACAGTTCTGTATCCAAATGGATTTTTTGTAGAGCATGAAATTGTACAAAAGTAGCTTCCAAAATTGTATGAAATTATTTCTTCAATTGAAATGTCAAATCCATAGATTTTGATGATTTGGAAATAATTGCATGGATCTTACTTTCTTCGTTTCTGCGAAAATCAGTATATTGTGCTCCTGGCGTTCCATTCGATGGAACTAATTTGAAATGAAGGATTGAAGCATGAATTCAACTGAAAAAAAAAAGGTGCTTCATGTAGGTGAAACATAAACTGCTCTTTTTTCCCCCCCTCTGTCATCATCACTGACAGTCAAATTGGCTAGCACTTTGAATTAGAATCCACCTCTGAACTATGCAGGCGGTGAACAAATCATATTATCTATCTATATCAGTGCACCAATAGATTGAAAAATTCATTATTTGATTCTCTGCCTTCTCCATTAATTAGTTAATGTTTGTAAAATGCTTTGAAAATGAAAGGAACTATATAAGCAATGTTATTATCGTCACACACTTCAGGGCAGATAAAGAATAAGCTAATGAAAGTCTGCAATAAGAAGAAAATGGGTGAAATTTAAATGAGGTGTATTCTGCAGAGACTAGAAAAGTGACCAGATAGTTGCAGAAAAGTTTAGATAGAACTTTAATATTACATTGTAATTCTGAGATTTGTTGAATGCCCAGCACAGAAATAAATTGACGATCTTAATCCATATCCTAAAGGACAAGGTTGTCCTTCACGTCAAATCATCACCTTTTAATAGGGTTTTTCTACCTAGGAGATAATAGTACCTCTGCAAAGTGTGCAGCAGACAGTATGGGCACATTAAAGTTCCTTCTTCCCCTCCTCTGACTTGGTGGAGTAACAGAGGTCTCCAATTTTCAAGGCCATGTGAATAGTAGAGGGATACATATATATATATATATATATATATATATATTTTTTTTTTTTATTATTATTATTATTTTTTTCAGACCCCATTGCCTATTCAAATCTCTCCAGGTAATGAGGTCCTTAATACAGGATTAAAACTAGTTTAAACTAACAGATATAAGTTAACAACAAAGTTTAAGAGAATAATGCATTTTTAGATTGCTAGGTATTTTCCCTTTAAGCCAAGACATTCTCCAGATTTGCTGGTTTCAGAAGCTGGGATAGATTTTGGTATTTTGTTGTAGCTCTTCATAAGGAAAGAGTTAAAGGACTCTGTTAATAAGGTGTTTTAGGAAGTGGACAAGCTGCCAATCTTTTGTTTATAGTTAGTGGTTTGTGGCTGAATGCAGCTTTACTATTCTTCCTTCCAGACCTTTGGGGCTGAGTTCATTGCTCTGAAATGTATTTGTTAGAAGCCTTTAATTGCGATTTAATATCTTAAAATCTATTCATACACAACTGCTGAACTGCTGCTAACCACCCCTTCCTTTTGATTAACACCATTCAGTCTGTAAGGCTGGTAACTACACATTTAGCAAGATGGACAGTAAGAAAGAAATGCTTAAATTCAGAACTAACCCCCCTTCATTTTACTACCTCTTTTTCTGTTCTGCTTTTATGTCAGTTTGCCTCTAGACTTGTGTTTTCTTCTTTAGTTCCTTTACTGTCTTATTGCTACAGCTCCTGCAGATAGAAAATATGAAACTACATGTTTTCACATTTTTTCTCCACAAAACCCACTACTGCTCTCTTCCTGGAAAAAAAAATAAAAATCTTAAGAGGGGAATAAATACTACTGATGAAATCCCAAGCTTAAGACCCTTGATTCCTATAGATCTAGTGCTGTCTTTAAAATCTGATCATATAAACTCTAGAAAGAGGTTTGGTGACCTCTTTCTTTTTGAGACTTATTGTGAGGAACTCTTTAGAGAAACTGTTGGTTAATCTACTTTCAACAAAACTCACACGAAGAGTCATTGCTCACTGTTCATGAGTTTTGAAGACCTGAGTTTAAAAGCCAAGAGAAAAATTGTTGCTTGAATTTCATTTTGACAAGGATTTAAATCTAATACTTTCATTTGTATTTTGCATTCCTCAGTACATTAGTGAGCAAAAATACAGCAAGAGACCTTAAGCAAAAAAAGCAAATTTCAATTTTATTTTTCCCAATATTTCTAATAGAGATCACACACTATGGCTTTTTCAGAAATATACCTCATCCCTTTATAAAGGAAAAATACACCAAATTAGGGGGGTCAAAGTTAATGGCAGAGAATTAGCAAGATCTGAGGGATATGCCTTCCATGTTCGTATGCTCCTAGGTGTTCAGCCACAGGCCTGTCTCCTTCTGTCCAGGAGGGAAAATAACAAATATTTTCTAATCTTTCAAAACAAGCTTAGCAAGAACCTTATCAGCCAAAGACTGTACAGCTTTAATTAAGATGACTCTTGAGTTATTATATTTAGATACATAGTTTGTCAATACCATATGCCCAATATTTTTAAAATTTATTTCATTACTGGTAGCCAGGAGATGTAGCAATTAGGCACTGATTTATCTGCTCTGCTAGCAAATAAAAATTTTCTGTCCTGTCATTACAGAAAGCATACTCTGGTCTGAAGTCAGAGCAGAGACAGATTCTTGGACTGATCGAAACTTCCATGTGCAATGACAGTTTGGTAGTTTAATCTGATTATTCATTTGCTTTCCAGATTTCTCTGGAAACATTTGCCAGTACACTTCCTGGCACAAAACACAGGGGAAAATCCTGTTTAGATTCCACACCACTTGCACTGTCAAGTACAGATGTCAAGGGAAACACTTCAGTCTTAAAAATGAACAAAATATTAGTAAGCTCATGGAAGAGAACGGTATGAGTGATGAGAGAAAAACACTTTCCTGAGATAACCTCATATTTTTATACATAAAAAGTACCTGCAATTCTTTTATTTGGTCTTTTCCTAAAGGTTTAATATCCACGCACTAGGACAGACACTAGGAGAACAGTTGCATAGGCACTAGACTGTAGTAGAAAGAAACAGATCTTAATGCAAAGATAGATGTATTAAGAAAGAAGTTCATGCTCATCCAAAGCAAAGCAGGGAAACAGCAGAAATAAAACCAAGATTCCCTTAAAAGCACTGGATAGTTTTATTTCTCTGCAATTCATGTTCTGTACATTGAGATCAAATCTATGCCTTTGTGGGAACTCACTGTGAAATTACATAGTATCACCAACATGAAGCACTAGCAACAACATCAAGGTTGAAAGTCATGTTCTCAACAGCCAGAAAAAGCCAAAATAAGGGTTACAAGGGCAGCTTCAGTTGGATTCTTTTATTCGTGTACGCTCATTTTGAGAAGAGACTGTCATAAGATTTTAAAATGGCACTAAACAAATATCCCCCCCTAATGTTATTCTTGGAAGTGGCAAAACCACTGTTGCTGAAAATTTCCAGGCAATAACTCTGGCTGAAGTATATGTTTAACATGACAAGTGTCAGTCAACAAGATTACATTTGAACAAAGTTACACACAATTAGGGAACTAAAAGCTATTATTATAATAAAAGGAAGTGCTGAGCAATCTTAGCTACGGTCTTAGCTACTAGTCCAGGTCCTGCATATAATACAGTCCATTTCTTTAATGCATACTTCTCAGGGCTGTTGCAAGGATTAAGAGCTCTTTATGTGAACTAAAGTGTAACCAGCTGTCACCAGCTGGTTTTCTTCATTCCCTGCCTTCAGCGATAACTGAGTTCAATTGCCGTACATTGTAAAGGAAAAAAAATAATCAGAGTGGCTGAAAGAAGAGTCAGATGCAATTATTTTCATAGCCTGCTCTTGCTTCTGTTTTTAAGAAATAAACTATTTGGCTATTGTCAGCTGATAGTCTGGAGTACAACATACTCAACTTATTTAGAGCATACTGATACATGAAGAGGTACGATAAGAGAAAGAAGGCACCAAAGTGGCAGTCCTGGCTCACCGTTCTGCCTGCCTACTCCTCCTTCCACCCCACCACTTTGCTTTGACCTTCATCTGGATGGCAGCAGCATTGCTCAGTTTCCACCTTTGATTAACTCTTGGCTCTCCTGAGGCAAAATACCTTCACTTAACAAAACCACTTAATTAAAAAAAAAAAAAAAATCTGATAATAACTTCAGTTTTCCCTGCTAGACTCCTTGAAAAAAAAAAATAATAAAAAAAAATATATATATTTTGATAATCAGGAAAGGAAGAAAACTGACGAGTTTTACCTTCAGCAGACAAACCTATTCTTGCTGTATAAGCACATGTCATTTTTCTCCCTTTTCTGTCTTCTCACGTGGTTTTCTAGATGAAGGCCAACAATAGCTGTCAATGACTGCCTTGTACTTTAATGCTTTCTCCATGTCATACTTTTACAAAGTCTTTTCTAAGTGAGTTTTAAAAACATTTACAAACTGTACCAGGGGAGCAGGGGGTTGGAAGAAGGCAGAGAAAAGGGATCCCAATGTTGGCTTTTCCTCCTTCAGGATTCATTTTTGACTCCCATCATCTTCTATCTTCATCTCGCTAGTCTTCCCTTCTTGATTTATTCCTCCTACTCTAGTCTGAATCAACTGCTGTCCTGGGAACACTGAGAACAGTCTTCATGAGATTCACGTGTGGTGCATGGTAAGTTGACGTATTAGGGGGAGAAAGATAAAGCCTGGCAGACCAAATGCTCTTCCCAAGACATATCCCTACCTCATTGCCATGCATGTTTATTAAATCATAACTAGAGTCCATTTTCTCCAATAAATAATAAGTTTTTGCGTGAAGACAAAGTCCTTCTTCATACATAAGACTGCCCTAAAACATGAATTAAAATCAACTAAAAAAAAAAACTACAAAAAGGACAAGGATTCAAACATCCAGCCTATCCAGGTTATAGAGGCCCTAGAGACAGAATCAGTCCATTCTGTCTCATTCACCTGTGAAACTCCAGGCTCTCCAGAATTATATCTTTTCAACACCTGTTGCACTCTACTAGATAATGGGACAAACAAGTGTCACTATGAAGAAATTAGTAAGTCTTGCTGCTGATGCACAAGTAAAAAGCAAGATCTCAATTCACTCCTCAATTCCCCCTTTTTTGTAGCAGTCTTCCAATGTTAAAAAAAAATTACTTTAATTATACATTTGGAAAGAACTGTTATTTTTTCCCAATGCCTCATTTCAGAATTTTCTGACTTTGTGCAATTTAAGTATAATTTTAATATAACTGCAGTGTGTGTTAGTGAAGGGGAAAATGTTGCGTTAAAATTACAGGTTAGATTAGCTGAGGAATAGTGTGCAATTCAGATTGTGGCCTTAGTATCCATTATCTGATTATTTCCTTGCCAGCACACATACACACAAGAACAACTGTGCAATTTAATGAAATAATCGTATCCATGCAATCTGTTTAAAATACAATAACTTAATAATACCATCCACAAAGTTTTAGACTGCAAGTGCATTACCTCTGGAAGATTCTGAAGAAGAAATTAAATTGTAATCAAGTAATTATCTAATGAGGTGTTACACAATACAATTTTGCCAGCAGTAAAGTGAAAAACAGGAGTAAAACAGATAAAATGCTTTCTCCAAAGTGATAAAAAGCTTCAGCTCTACAATATTAGAATTACGGCAAACGCTAATAACGGTTTCAGACTGAAACATTTTATAAAAGATTTATGACATAGTTGTCCCATGATTCGCACATGTATGAAACTTTATCTGAACTACTCTGAATGTGATACAACCATTTAGTCAACCTCAGAATACCTGTCTGAAAATATTACTGATACATTAGGATACATAACTGTAAACCGGGGCATAAAGAACTTGCCTGGATCCCTTAATTGTGTAAAAGGCTACCTACTGCTTTCAGTAATACACAGAGAGAATCAATATTCTGACCTCATGATCAGATTTCACAAAAATCCCAGCACTCTCACACAGACCCAGATTGTCAGGAGAGTTGAGATTTTACTTCCTATTTAGAACTGCAAAAAAGAGCCAACATATTTTGCACAATATCATCTAGTTCAGGATAGAGGTTTCAGAATTTTTGAGAACCTGGTGAAACTTACAGAGCTTTTACAAGTATTTGCATCTTCATGTCCCTGTGCAATTCTGTGTATTTGGCCCTTAGACCCAACTTTTAAAAATATTCATATGCATGCTTAACTTAGGGCATGGATATAGTTTCACAGTACATATAGCCATGATGGCAGGATTAGAGCAGCAGATTTGGGCCACATTCTAGGACCAGTACCACACACGATACCAGTACCCTGTTCCAACGTGTGCTCATCCAAACAATACATACATGTGCCTCCACCTGCAAGGTAGTGCACTACATCTAAAGGTACTTTTCTGGCACTTTTGATGAATCCTAAATGAGGCTTCTGTCTTTTTCACTAGGTTTTGTTTCTGGCGCAATTACTATTCTCCAACAGGCCATTCAAAATCCATTCCAAAATTCTTTAGGTAAATCACACAGTGCAGGAAGTTCAGCTAGGTGGAATCTGGCTTTACAAGCTCCGTCTTGCTATCCCTAAATATTAATGAGATGCTTTTCTTCAGGCAGCCTAGAGATCTGCTGCATTTCATGTCTACTTGTAAACACTAAACACAATAACAGCTCTGTTCAGAACAGTTATGCACAGTATCCTCAGCTATCTCCCATACATAATCTCTTGGTATGTCACATCCAACTCGAGCATGAAGAAAATTGGAATAAAGTTGTAAAGTCAGGATAATACTAAATAATGAGAGAAACTGGTCAAATTTTGTCAGCAGTTTGGAGATTACCTACTCTTATGTTTGTCAATAAATCCAATCCTTGAACAAAACTTTTGGTCAGGCCATTAAGATGAGCATGTCAAGAGAGAGACCAATAGAGAATAAATCCCAAGTCCATATAGAATATTTCACCCATGAAGGGTGAATATTACCTTTCTTCTCTCATGAGCGTAAAAACTCCGTAAGTCATGGCTGCATAGGCATGAATGAATTATGAAGGTCTTTTGCTTTAGTAAAAGGAGCAGGATCAGCATTTGTAGGCAAGACATTCTATTTATTCTATATATTTCTTGATTTGTTTTAATTTAAAAGTGTTTTAAACTGTCAGTTCTTCTAGTAAAGAAATGATCAGAGAGAAAAATAGATCAGATTCATTAGAAACACATAATATGGGTTTCTACAGGTGATCATAAATAATGTTGATTTCTGCAAATCATTCTCCATTCCATTTTTCAACGCATGACAGGCATTCATAAGACTATCTTGTTTCATTCACTGCTGCTCTTCTGTGCCAAATGAAACAGGAAACCTCTGAAAATAAATGTGCAACTGTGCCATTTAGGACCATCTGAACTGGAGATTACATAAAAGTAGAGCTTCTGCCTTCAGAAAATCTATTTCATCATTTGTTCTTATCCTGAATCAGATAGAAAGCCAAAATAACAATGCCTCTGTGAGAATAAAACATTATGAACTGTGTCACCTGGAAGAAAAGAAGTGCCATAAAGGTATGTCTAGTGCTGGGTCCCCAGTGCTTTCCATGCAGGCTCATGGGAGCTGAGGTATAAAGTTCCTCACATGCTTCCCCTCCCCAGTCTCTCTTCCAGACTCCCCTTGCGGTCCTACAGGGATCTAGGCAGACTCCAGCTCACCTTGGTTCTCCCTGTACTTCACATCTGGAGTGATGGGATTCTGTGAAACTACTTGTTTCTGTTCTTCTAACTGAAAATCCTTATATTCATCTTTTTTTTTCCCCACAGAAAACTTTCTAACAGGCGCATTTTTCATTTCCAAACTTTCTGCCTGTGGGAGAGTGACTTAAGAGGGAAGATACATCAATGTTATGAGGCAAGAGGAGGAAAGAAGAGAAGGGGAAGTGAATACCATGCAGTTACAAGGCTAATAAAGAATTCCTTGAAAAGTTTTAAAAACAGAAAAATGGCTTTGCTGCATCTATGTTTCAATGTTTCATCTAACATTACAAAATAAACCTAAGTGAAACACTAGAGAGAGCAGTTTTGTCTCCACCATTCTTGAGATTTTCACACTAGTTCTGGCAGACATCCCTTTCAGAATAATTTTAAAATTGTTGGGTTTTTCAATCGTCTTGAAATGCCATCATGGCAAGCCCTTGTATTTATTCTCTTTGTACTATCCAGATGAACTGAGCTCAAGTCCACTTACTCCATTTGATTGGTCCATCCTTTCCTTCCAGCCGCCCATCTGCCCTTGCACTGCTAGCAAACAAAGGAGTGTATCTGTTCAACAAGTGTCTGCTGTGTCACCACAACCTCTGAAAACAATGGCAATCACCATCTACTTCTAACCAAGTATATGCAGTGTGACAAGAAAGTACTGTTCTGCCTTTCCCACTGTTCAGATGACAGAGACTAGCCCCTAAAGTAAGACAACAACAACAACAAATGTCCATTGATCTGCTGGACAGAACTTCCACAGCTGATGCTCCAGAGATCCTGTGCTGTCAAGATGAAATCAGAACAGGCATTACCTTCATATTTGATTTTCTTCATCCTCAGAGTCTTCCTATCTGACTTTAAGCTCTACTCAATAGCTCACGGAGTCCAAACCTGATATTAGGCTGGTGTATTAGCTTCTACTAATTCTTAATCCCTGTTTATATGAGACAAGCCTGAATCTGAACTCACCTAACTGCTGTAGACTTGCAGCCATCTGATACTGGTGATTTTCAGTCATCAAAATGCCACTGGTATTTTTATTGCCTGTATTCCTTTATTCACATTCGGTAAAAGCCCCCAAAGTACTGTATGCTTTGGCATGCAATGAAAAGAAAAAAAAAGCAAAATGACACCAAAAAAAATGGCTCTGTGGAGAAGTCCGATATAAGGAAAAGTAATGGCAATATGCACTTGCACAAATATAAGCTTTGCAGCTGCCTGCTGATTCTAGGATCAATGAAGTGTTTAAAGAAGAATGTATTTGAAGAGCCACCTTTGATGCCTATATCTCTTGGGCAGAATTGACTCTACTCTTTTACCTCCTCATACAGAGACAGATCACTGAAAACAAGTTTTCATATACCAAGTTGGATGGCTCCTCTGTCTCAGAAGCAGTTCCAGATCATAGTGCTTTTGATTAAAAGGGGGTAGTTTTATTTGGATAATTGGTTTCTTGTTCTCCCAGAACTTCAAGGAAGTAAAAAAGGACCAGTGAAAATGTTTTTCAAAAGCTCAGAACTGTTTTGGTTATATGAGCCTCATCAGTAGCAGCAACAAAAAACCCTCCTGCACTGAATCCTGCAGCCTGTCAACCAGTTTAAAAGCATGCAAACATACTAAACTATGAAAAAAAAAAAAAAAGAAGAAAACAACAACAACCACCACACACACACACACACAAAAACAACAATCCAGATTTTAAAAGGCTGTTGTGTATATTTCTAGGAGTGGAAGAATGTACAGAGTCTTTCAAACTAAGCTCAATCAGATGCGATCAAGCCCCAGCAAAATGGGTCCAGTCCATCCACACCTCCTCTAGCTAAACTACTGAAGCAGAGGAATGTGCCACCATCAAATAACAGGCAGACAATATGGCTAAATTGGGCCTCAGAATATCCAGGTAGCCAAAGGAAAGATTAGAGCCATACAGGAGAGGCATCAATTAGAAACTGAAACCAGAGAATTAAAAGGTGATCTTAAATCAAAAGGAATAGTGTAGACCTGGCTTAGTGTCCTAGCTTTGTTTCTGGTGAATCAGTGCCACCACTATGCTTAAGCAGGCTCTGGGTTATGATGATGACCTGAGAAAACACAGGATCATTTACAGCAATTAGGTTTCTTCCCTAAACAAATAGAAAACCAATATATATATATATATATATATATATATATTTTTTTTTAATACAGCAATTTCTGTCAGGAGAAGGGAGTGAAAGGAGAAGGGGAGTGAAAAGGAGTGAAAGGAACAAAGTCAAACCCAATTCCACAGTCACCTTATACCTTCCCCACTTCACATATTCACCTATTGGTGTTCAACAGACATTTGGACAATGCCCCCATTCAAATGCTTTAAGTTTTGATTAGCCCTGAAGAGGTCAGGCAGTTGGACTAAATGATCTTTGAAAGTCTCTTCCACCTGAATTTTTCTATTCTCTTCAATTTTCATTTCTGTATGTGGTGATGGGTGGCACTCATGTGGACAAATCTGTGAGGCTCCACTAAAGTTTAATATAATCTCCTCTCCATCGTCATTCTCTGGGCTGCAGCTAGGGAATTTTTAAGATAAGAATCTGTCTTTCAAACAGCTTTGCATCACAGTGTTTTGGTGTTATATCAACAATAATTACAACCATGAATAAGTCCGGCAGAAGCAGGAACGTCCTGCTCTGGTAGGAGGGTCTCCAGTTCCTGTTCCTCTGTTTGCTCTATATACTACAGCATGTATGGGGGAAAAAAAACAAAAACAACAACAACAACAAAAACACAAGCTAAGCACAGTTTCTCTGCTCAGTTTGTCTTTTGATCATGTCCCTAGCTTCTCTTAAATTCTCAAATGGGATAAAGGGATATAGTCCATGGCTATATCATCAAAACCAACAAGAGCTGCAAAGCCACATCCTAGCAAAATATTTAGAGGCTCTACTTGTGTTTCTCTTCTTGCTCTTTTATAGCTTGCATGCTACTTTGTGGGAAGAAAGGGAGCTTAGCACCTTTCAGGGTCCTGACATGTACAACTAAAACAGAAAGGCTAAATGTTGCAAAGAAAACCTTGCCCTTAGGCTCACTACTAAACAGGAGGCACCATATGAAGTGATAAATGTCTGTTGCAGAGTCTCCAAAATCTCTGAGGATTTTAAAATCATTTCCAAGATTCCCCCATGCTCCTGCTCCCTGCCAGCTCAGGCTGAGAAGCTGGATGCCTGGCAGGAAGGACCAAGAGGGGAAGAACAGCTCCTGCTCTCTGATCCAGTTCACTGCAGTCAACCGATGAGAGTCTTGGAGTTGCTTGTTGATTTTCAAGACCACTGTGCTCTTTCCAAGACGTTCAGGTGCTACTAGCCTGGAAACTTTTACACTGAACAAAGCTGGGAATGCTGTATTGTTAGCAGAAAAAATAATTAATATGATTTATGTAGATTTGGGACTGTTTAGAAGGGTTCATTCTCAGTGCAATATTCAATATTTGTTTAATATCTTGTCAGACATTAATTATATCCCCAGATAGGAAATTATACTCAGCTGTAGCAAAATGGTTCTTACCATTAATTCTGTCAGAAATAGGGAAAGATTAACTGTACTATGTTTGGCATAGATTATTTAGTTGTGCACAGGCAATTAGAATGAAAATGCATGCATCTTCTGAAAAACGTATGGAGTAAAAACGATTGTAATTCCATTAAGCGTAACGATGATGAAACTAGTTAAAGAGGGGAAGAAAATAAGAGGAAAAAAGCCCTTCACTAGGGACAAATAAAATTTAAATCCATAAACAGAGCGTGAAAGAAGAGACAGGGAAATCCTATTAAAAAGTTATTTTGACCAGTACTCCGATGCTGTAGAATGTCTTTGATCTGGTCCATCACTATTCTGGTACCATCCTTTCACACATGTAACTAGCCTTATTATAATTATTTGTACAAAATCAGATGCGTATTCCATGCCAGGAATAACCCACAGCTATATCTGGTTTGCTACCACCAGTTCAAAATCCTCTTAACATTTTACGTTCAGAGCTGTGACATTCATAATCTCCTGGAGTCAAAGTTCACTTCAGATCTGCAATTGATTCGTGGTACCTACTGCACTCTCTGTTGTGGAAACATCAAAGTCCTCCCTGCCATACACTTCTTACCCAATTAATATGACCTTTTTCTGATCAGAATTAGAAATGAGAAAAGCATATACCAAAATAAATTGTTTGTCTTCTACAGATACAAAACAATCAAAGCAAATCATTTAAAAGCTGCTGTTTGAGAGGACCATGTGTCAATTCAAAACATCAGCTTCTCTCTTTCTTCCTTTTGTTTTATGAAAGCATATAAAAACTATTATGATTGATCAGTACGGGTTTTTGTGCAGCTGCACAGCTCACATGCAATCATATACTTAACCCATCACCTCTTCCCACCTCACTTGGATGAGAGTTAACTCCACCATAAAATTCTCCTGGGTATCATGAAAACTGTACAGCTGGCCTCTAAACTGGCCTTTCAATTAATGCTTACAACTGCTGAAAATAAAATGAACTCTAGATTTAGTCCATAGAGTAAAATGGAATAAGCATAAGACAGAAAACTTGGACATCCCAGTATACTCCTCATACTCCTATTACATTTTTTTTTAAATGTCTATTTAATGTATTTTATTAATTCACGCCTATAATAATTAGAAATACGTGTTGCATTTATCTTATTCTAATGTTCATAGCTCCCCAGTGCCATTTCTCTGTAACACCAAGCAATTGCATCTTGTCCTTGCCCGTGTAATCCGTCATTTTGCTTTGACTAATTAATCTCTGCCTTTTCTTTAAAAGACAGTGTCCTTTTAATCACAATGTCACAATGTGCTTTCCAGTACAAAAATCCCTAAATTTTCAGAAGAATAATCAAATTCTGTTCCCCCCACTACCTTGCAGCATCAACGGTCTGATTTTGGTTCCCATAAAGTCCATGTAGAGACTTCAAGGCTTTCTGTTGAAGGAAGACCTTTTTGGTCCTTTAGGGTGTATCCAAGGATATGACAGATCAGATACCAATACCCACAACTATCTCCAGAAAAACCTATACACCCACGAAGAGTAATGTAGTGCTGTGCCTTAGAGAAGAAGGAGAGAGTTTGGGTGCAGCATCAGGAGGAGTCAGGAGGAGTCATGCACCCATCAGGTGAGGTCTGCTCCCAGCTTTGGAGTAGCTCTTTGGATGCTGGCTCAGCAGTCTCTGCATTAAGTCCCATTTGCTTTGTTTGCACACACCTTAATGTTAAGTTGTCAAAAATCAAACTGGTTTCCAATCCTGGAAATTTTGACAGCTATTCTGATGCTTGGGAGAGACAGAAGAGACTTCAGTGAATGATTTGCTTCACCACTTAAATTTTCAAAGTACGTGTACTTTCTCTCCCCAAAATTAGCATCAAAGTTCAAATACAAAATGTTTGAAAAAATACATAAAAATTATTGTTACACTGTAAAACTATCCTCCCTTGAATATCACCTTGATCAGGTACTGTGCAGGACTAGGCAGACTAAGAACGAATGAATCATATCTTGTTCCTGAGCTCTGCATTAGTAATTTGATGCCTCTGTATAGCACCTTACCTGCATATTAAAGATATGAAGGGGTTTTTAGTTTCTGCAGCTTTCTTCAGAAGAGGGAAGTGGCACAGAGGTAGCACTTGAAGAAGAGATTTACTTGAGGAAAAGAAGGGGTTTGTCATCTCTTAGTGGGACCTGGAGAGCACGGAACCTAATTTTTGGATTGTATGATAAGCTAAAATAAAATGGAAAAGGAATATTTGTAGTACTGCTTCAGTTCATAAAGGTTCTTAATGTACTAATTAATTCTCATCTCTTCTTCCACCCTGCTCTCCTTTATTTGTATGGAGGAGAGTCTCTCCATTCCAAAGTCACTCAGAGCCTCATTTCTACATGTCTAGCATAGGAACACACTTTACACAAATATTCTTGCTCATTTCAATTCAAAACAAGATCTTAAATGCAGCAATGCTAGTTCTTTTGGTGTTCATTACCAATGCACATCCCTAGCAATGATTAGGCACATAGGAAGAGTTATCAACACAAAATCTATTCCTGTTCATTGCAATTCCCTGCCCCAAAATAAATAAATAAATAAATATATATATAAAAAAAGAAAAAAGTATGATATGTTGCCCCGATGAAAAATAAAGAACAGTTTTGCTGAATTCAGCAAACCTGGGGCACAAGAATACAAAACAAAATTGGCTTCAGGAGGGAGAGCACATAGAGCAGATTCATGGAGATCGGGGTGTTTGAAGTCAGAACGCAATCTGCTTGCAAAGGTTGTCCTGTGGCTGAAGAGCTCTGTAAGGGCTCTCATGTGAGTGGTATAAGTTGAAAGTAAAATTGCAGAAATATCAGAAAATGCAGAACTGATAGATCTAGAGGAAAGTAATAAAAAAGGCTCTGAAAGGTGACTGAAATAACTACTGCTTATGTAAACGCAGTACTTCTCATTCTTTCCTGCCACAATGCCTTTGTGGTGAGGTGTTCATTTCTTTTCTAAACACACTGAAGAACATTACAGAGATTAAAACATGCAGAGTGTTTCAAGTGCAAAATTAAACTTGAATTCTGATTCTAAAATGTTGTAATTGAAAGAAAAAAAAAACAAAAACATTTCTTACTTCCACTTTAATGAGCCACCAACAATTTTTCCACCCCATTTATGCTTTAGCATTTCTTTACAAGAAGTTATTCTAGCTGATGGGAGCAAGGAAGGCTCTTGTACATCCATATTCCTGGTGGAACTGTCTCTCTCCTGCTTTAAATTAGTCCAAAAGTCTTAGAGAGAAGCTTTCATAAAAGCAAATTAAATATCTAATTCTGTTTCCATCTCCATCTGCAGACTAGAAATACACACATTAACAAGTTGTTATATGTTGTAATACCTACCACAATAAGAATTTGCAGAAGACTTATTTTAGGACTCCTTATATGAGAACAAGAGAGTCTGTAAACCAATTCATGCTTTTCTGCAGCAAGTCAGAAACATCACCCCTTCCACTCATGATATTGCACAATAACAATTTACAGAGCATAAGGACTGACAAAGGTTTCTGAGACAGATCCCCTTTCAGGAGGGCATCCCTCTTGGTGGAGTGTTTAATTTATCTGTTAGTTTGCAGATGAAAAATGAGTTAATATTATTCTGGAGGAATTACATTATGCTTTACTAAACTTAAAGGAAAAAATATATACAAAGGCAGAATAACTCACATGGATTGCCTTAGCTGTATAAGTCTAAGCTATGCAATATTTTAATATACTACTGAACAATTATGTGAGCAGCTTCATTGAATTCAATGGGATTATTCTTTTGAGTAAGGATTCAGCTAGCACAGTAGGGGGGTTACAAATCTGGTTCATAATTTGTAAAGCTGTAGATTGGAATATGACACAGTTAATATACTGTAGCCTGAAGTTCTGGTGATTACAAAGACACACATTTAAGCAGAAATAATCAGAAAAAGAATTCTTAATTAGAAATTTATGTGACTATCAGCAAATCACTCTGAGATCCTTTGTCAATGAGAAGTACTATATAAATGCAAATTTCTTTCATGGAGTTCATTGCATTTATCCATTTTATTTTAAAAAATCAGGGGTTTTATTGAATTTTTATACTAAACACGAAAGGGCAGATACATCTTTGTTGTAAATTTTTGAAACTAATGGAGTTATAGCACAAATGAATCTGACCCTGAATATCTATTGTGCATTACTGAAAACAGAGAACAATGCAATTTCAGCATAAGAAATATACTTTTCTAATCTAAACCAAGCTCTCTTCCTTCATCACACTTCTATATCCTTTGTTCCTTTGTACTCTTGATTTATTTACAAATGTGGTTCTGGTAATTTGAAAAGTTTTGTTCTTGTTGTTGCTTTTGTTTTTCAAAAAACTGTTCACTCACATTAATTGACTCAAATCCATAAAATACTGTCACCCAGATGGTTTCTATATAAAAAACATTTTCTTACAAGGTCTTTCTAGGTTGTAAGACTCAGGTGCTTTGCTGGAATGAGGGGAAATATGTAAGAAAGGTATTTTAATCAAGAAAGAGTAGGAAGGAGAGGGTTTGTTTTTTTCTGGTTGGTTGTTTTTTGGGCATTAAAAAAAAAAAACATGTTTGGAATACAAAATGCTAGTGGCATAGGGAGAAATAAGTGTTCTTTGAAACCATAACAAGACAAGGCAGCATATCCAAGCTGATGGCAACAGGTCCAGTTTTGTAGTAATGCTCAAGAGAAGGACTGAAACCAGTGGCCATTACTGATGCTTTTCTGCATTTATTCTACCAAGCTGGTAACTTCTGTTATAGGTCTTACACCTTAGTTGTAAGCAGTTTCCAACATAAAAACCACAACCAGCCCAGCTGCACACAAGGACAAGTGAATGTCTAAGGAAGACCTGAGCAGGTAGCAAGGAACAAGGGCATCCTTCCCAATTGCCTCCTTTGATTACCAGCTCCTTTAGAGCCTTCTACCCAAGAGTGTCTCTGCTGGGTTTTATGCTATGAAATAGGAAACATCTTTGCAATTTTTGTTGCATCCAACATTACAACTAAGCCAGGCTTTCAGACTGTCCAGATATTCTTGATTTGCTACCAGAGCTTTTCCAGGGCAGTTCTAGATCCTAGAGATGATGCTAGCTGTTATGCCACAACACCCCACCTCATGCCCTGATTTCAGACCTTTTCTAGAAGTGATTCTAAGGCTGATTCTAAGCCTCTTGGATTGTGAAAAAGAAGAACGAGCAGAAACTGAAGTTTAGATACATTGCTTTACTTCCAAAATGGTATCTAATCTAAAAATATTTTAGGTTGAGTCTTACACCATGCTGTAAAGAATTTGATGAAGTAGTCTATGTCCTACCAAAAAATACTCAAAACAAACAAAGAAAAAAAACTGAACTCCTGTTAAGTAAATATAATGGTGTTAGTCAATAACTACTGTAAGAAGGGTGAAAATGAAGACCTTTAAACCACTAAGCTCAGATTTTAGAAATAGATTCTCTGCAGCCACATGCAATGTCTGAAGCCACATGAATCTGCAGTTGATAGCATGGAAGGCAGAAACCTGTCACTTAGCACACACAGGAAGAAAAAAGTATATTTTGGATCACTGAAGAGCCACTAGGGATCAGAAAGAGCTGGAGGAACTTGAGGATGTTGGCCATACCCCGCAGTGCTGATTACCACAGCCAGCTCCTCTTTCTGGTTGAGTATGAGGAAAAATAACAAGAGTTGTTTTTCTGGAAACTTTTGCATTGATGCTCTCGGAGGAAAAGTTATCCCACTCAAAGATAAACGTAGAAACAACAGTCCTGACATAGGTCAAGATATAAGCATTACTGCAAGACATGACATGCCTGTGACACCAGATAATTCTCTTCCACGTTGGCACACACCACAAAATACAGCCAGTTCCATTCTTCACATAATTTTCCTACCTTTACCAGATGATTATTGAGAACTCTTCAAAATAAAAGCACCTTGAGAAGAGATTTGAAGCAGAGGGCAGTACGTCAGTGCAGAGGATGGAGGGATTGATTTCATTTGAGAACACTTTAAAGAAAGGAGTATATGAAGTACCTGAAGTACTTCAGGGGTGTGGTGTGTAATTTGGGACCATATCCTGTGCATTTGGTAGCACAGTATGCTGGAAAACACTTTCACATCAGATATCACCCTGATGTTGCTTTCACATCCTTTGGCATTTTGTAGTTGCTCTACATAAAAGCACCAGACAGACACAGAATCAGTTCTAGCTGTACTGGCTGAAATATCTAAAATCAGAACGAGATCTCCATGCAGGAAGCAGCAAACACCCACCCACCCACCCTCAACATCAGTATTCACACACTACTTCTGCAACCCAAACCAGAAAAGGTGTATTTTGGTGGTTATGTACTGCAAATGGAACAGTCACTATTTAAGAAGAAAAACAAATGGTAGCAAATTCAATAGTAAAGACAGTTTAAAGCTTTTATGGTTACATTCATGCATAGAGGAAGAAAGGCAGTAATGAATGTTCTTGTGGAGGTTGCTTAGTACTGTTTACCTCAAAGCAAACTACCATTTAAATGCTAATAATTGAATTCTCTGTCAGTGAAGGCTGTCTTGAAGGAACAGAAAAATAATTTCAAGGGACATTCAGCGATGCATATTAGATCTGGAATGACAATAAATTACCACTGACTCTTTGAAAAGAATGACCAAAGCGTTTAAGAATGACTCTGCTGAATTCAATAAACAATTTCCAGGTGATTTCATTAGATAACGAGAAATTCTTATTTATTAAATTACCAGAAGGTCTCAGCAAATGGGTAAATAGTTACAAGTACTAGCAATACAACACATGGGCAGCATTTGTTTTCAATCCTAAAAACAGATACAGGACCCTCACTGTTTAGGAGAAACTGCACTGCATTAAGTTATGGAGTCAGATCTCAATTTTATAGACTAGATATCATCAACAAATATTTTTCTGATTTCAAGGTCTTTGGACGATTCTTTTTTGTGCTGCATTTCCAATTCACTAATCATTTGTAATGTGTACTCTAAAATCACCAATGATGTTTTGAATTACCATCTTCTGCCTACTTTATTAAATCATCTGGCATCAAGTAGATAAAGCAAGGATGTGACTCTGAAGAGGCTGTTTGCTGTCAACAACTTAAAGCTGCATCTGAGGTGGCTCCTTCCCAGAGTCCCATTAAAGGCACCAATGCTGCATCAGTGAAGCCACAAATCCAGGCAGCTGCTAACACTTTCAGCATCCACTTTATTTAAGAACTCAAAAACAGCAGAAACAAGTCAGACCAAAGATCCATCTGGCCCAGTACTATTCCTCCAATGCTGAACAATGGGGGATACTTAAGGAAGCAGTTACTTTAGGAACAGCATAAGTGTACCATGACTCTTCGATATTACTACTTCAGTTTCTGGAAAATTTTATGCTCAAGAGCTTCCTGCTGTACAGATGACTGACTTTGTGTTTAAGAGCCCTGCTTTACTTTTTTTTTTTTTTTCCCCCCTCCCCCCCTCCTGTGAATAGGTCTAATTTCTTTTTGAACATGTGCAAGCCTTCAGCATCCCTGACACCACTTGAGTATGAGCTCAATAGCTTATCTACATGTTGTGAGAAGGACTTTCTCTGCTTTAGCCTGCCTCAGGCCAGGTCTGTTCATTGTCCTTAAATGAACAGCCATTCCCTCTTCCTCCTTCTCCAGCCACCTAAAACATTATAAACTTTTGTCATAGCTCCCTTCATTTTATTTATTTATTTATTTTTACAGGCAGCATCTTCATTCATTTAACTTGTCAAGCTATGCCATAATCTATCACCATCCATCGTCTGTTAGGAAACATGTCTGCAAGCAACGCAGTTCTCACTAAACTCACTAACTGGTGATTATATACACATAGGTGCATACAAGTAGCACAGACAATGGCAACAGAATATACTGTACTTCAGTAACTTTTCAGCTGAATTTATTTCCCCACCTACTCCTGCAATCCACTCACTGATAACAGTTGAATGCACAGTGAAAAACACTTTCAACAGTTTTAACAGGTCATTTTGGAGTAAAACCTCCTTAAATACATAAGATACACTTTTTTTTTTTTTTTTTTTTTTTGTCTTCCTGTGGTAGAAGGAAGCTCATTTCTAAATCTTTCACCAACTGCCATAAAAACAGTAAGGAGAAATCTGACACTGCCACAGGGCTGTCACTATAGAAAAATGGACACCTGCTCTTGCCAAAGAAGGTACCATGGGAGAGGGGAGAATCCTAGGAACTTCTTTCCTTAGGGAATGCTTACATGTTACTAGAAACTCTCCACAAAATCTAGGTCCTCAGTTGAGAGAAAGTTCTCTGTTGAATAAATGACTGTGCAAGGTTCCTGTGCTTCTCAACACATACAGAATGAGATTAATAGCACAAACCAGAAAGCAACAGAAACAACTGAAGATGAAAGAAGTAAGAAATAATTATCTGCATACCAAATAAACAAACTGGAAAATAAAATTTAAAAAGAAAAAGATTAGAAAGACTTAAGTTACGACTTGGTTTTCAATTTCTGGTTTCTCTTAGCAATTTTGACTCTGAGACTAAGGCAATTTAAAGTTTTTAAAAGCTCTTTTGAAAATTGATAGTGTTGAACACTTTATGCTGAAAAGGTAAGAGAATTCCTGTGCATAAATCTAGAAATAAGGATATACAGGCAGCAACATCTGCCCATTATCTGGAATGGGATAAGATTCAAAACAAAAGAACAGCAAAAGCAGCAGGAAATGTTAGCTATAAAAGTAATACAATCCAGTTTTTTTTTTTCCTGACTAAGGGAAAGACATCATTTAACTTCATTGGGTCTTGGATCTGGCGCTAAGTTGTATTATATGGGCCAGATGTAAGGAATTGATTCCCCTCAGGATAAAGCAAGAGAAGCAGATGGCTGTTTCCAGCAAACTCATTGCAAGCCATAGGAAGAGTCTGTCTGTATTTCCTGTGAAAACTAAAATTTCACTAAAAGTAAGAACATCTCTAAAACCAATGCATTCTTTTAATGGCTCAGAAAACAATGACTTACTTACTATCCCATCATGCCTAAAGGTATTAAACATCTTACGCTGGATTTGCTCCTTTGCTTCTCAATTCTTTCAGTAATTCAGATGGTGGATGGTCTCCACTTTTGTACTGATGCACCCTAATCTATTTTTAATATCTCAGTGCTATAGTGTTCAGCCTGCAGGGCATGTTTAGTTTTACATGGGTAAGTCCCATTTAATTCAATGGCCAATTGTGTGCTCAAATAACTTGCTGAATCCGAGTCATTTATATCTACCAATAAAAAGTAACAAGAAGTTAGCCTTCTCCCATTTGGGACCTGACTGTTAATGTGTAACTCGGCCAAAGGACTGATATTGGGAAATACAGCACTTGGGCTCTCACATTACGCTTTGCTAAACAGAAGTTGGAAAGCCTCTAAGTAACAGAATGATTTGTTTTGAATATTGGCTGCATTTTTTTCCTCCTCTTCTCACTGATAATTTGCAAATACCGTTTGTATTAAGACAGCATCTTAAAGTGTCCATCATTATCAAAACCATATTGGAAAAATCTTCATCCTCAACTGTTCTGTACTCACTGTATAAAGATCGCTTTAATAACAATCGCCAGAATGTATGTTGACAGCAGAGGCCAGCTGAGAACAACAGCTTGTGATGCTGTGGTTCCTGGCATAATCCACAGGCCTGCTTTTTCACGTCCAGGTTGTGACCAGACTGCAAGAAGAATATGAGGCACGCTCAGGGAGCAGATATTTTATTCAAAGATGTACTGCTGCTAGAATAATAGCAGAGGGGATACTGGGAATTACCAGCCAAGGAAATTGCCATTTATTATATATATATATAAAAAAGTCCACAGAATGTATTGCTTTTTGAAATTGTGCTACTATAAAATATCCTCTTGAAGCTTGCTAAAGTGAGATCTAATTTAAGGCACGTCACTGCATCCTTGCTTTACATTGTTCTCTGTAGGTGTTATAGCATGAGTTACAAAAGATCACAAGTTGCCATCATATTTTTCTTATGACTAACAATGCAGCTTAAAGAAAAAGAAAGGAAACCTTAACTTCGATATTCTTTTTCCCAGGGGTTTCAAAAAAAAACAAAAAAAAAAAACAACAAAAAAAACCCAAACCCAAACCACACACATAAAACAACAACAAAAAACCTGTAAACATTATTTTCAGCAGCTTGAGTTTTATGTCCTTTATAAAAGCAAAAGGAATATGTTACGTTGTACAAATAGGACTTCAGTGGCAGCATTAGGAAATATTCTTGTTATCTATGGATCAATGGCAGCAAAGACAGCTCAAGATCCATCTTTCCTGCCTGTGTTTGCTTAGGGAGCTGTCACTTTATGTGGGTCTGCATCTGTGGAGTAATTCTGTGTTCCTTCTTCCCTGCAGTTCCTGATGTGAGGGACAGAAGGGGCTTGGCAGCCTTCAGAATGGAGGCATTTCTCAGGATGCCAGACCAGAATTAGTTAAACCTTAAGTGGATAAAGATGATTCATTACCTTACCACAGGCAGGTGCAAAACTGGTCTGCAAAACCAAATACATGACAGTGAAGTCTACTCACTTGACATAATTTAAGAGTCGACATTTTCACACAGTGCTACTGAATTTTCTCAAGTAGTTGACATCTGGGGTATGGCTCTGCTTCAGCCGTGGGACCAACTGTTATTGCCTTATCATTTGCAGAACAGCACATACTAATGTACTCAGCATGAAAATTATCATCTATGTAAGAAAAATTTGCAGAATCTGGCTCTTCCTCAGCACAGCATCACCTCATCAAAGAAGGGTCAGGATGAATGCCTGCTCCAAATGAAATGACTGAAGAATTGGTATTGCCCTTAAACAAGGATACATCTGAAGTTTCTGAGAAGTCAGAAACAACACACAGAAAACACCATGAGGCCAAAGGTAACATGTTTTGGTTTGTTTCATCCTTCTTAAATAGTAATATAGCCCAAAGTGGACTCGGGAAGACAATTTGCTTTGTTCTGTAGATAAGGTTATTTCAAGGTTTCTTTCTGCTTTTCATTTCTTGTAGATTTCCAAGAAACAATGTTATTTCCAGATGAATTTTCCATACCCTTTCTCATTCCTAGAATGACTGTTTTTTCATTGAAGTAGACCAAAATCTGATCACCTACATTGATTTATAGGAGACTAGAATAGTTCCCTATTGCTTAAAGAGGGATATATATATATATATATATATATATATATATATATATATATATATATATATATAAATATTTTGCTCAAAGATTACTCAGGTACAACTACAATTGCAAAATAATCTCTTCTATACAACTGCTGTGCACTGAGGAGAAATCTCCAAGCTAAAGAAGGGAAGGGTCAAAGTTATATGAGCCTGCAGTTGTAACAGTTGAGTTTATGGCCAATAAAAAAATGCCGTTATTTTACACTTTTTTGTTTGGACTACATAATATTGCAGGCATGTAAGAATAGTGTTGCATCGGCATTTTAGGTTACTGCTATGGATTGGCTTAAACCTCATTGAAACTGCTGTTTTTATTCAGAGTAAGAGAGAAGTTAGGCACATTTTTGCACTCAGAGGTGAATGCAAGGCTGCTGGGAAAAATGAAGTACTAGCATAAGAAGAGCATTTCAAAGTACTGTTATTTTTGTGGAAGAAGGTGTGAGCAGTGATGAAAAGAGACCCCAGACTGAACAACAGTGAAAAAGATAAATAAGAGACAAAGACAAAAGACTACCACCTAGACTCCAATATTATCCAGCTAGCCTTTAAAAATAGTAGAAAACATAGGCCAGGATGCTGAGACTAGGGTGCTGTGGCCTGGATAAATGCCTTTGGGAAGGTGGATTCCTCTTGTATTAAGGACTTGCATTGGTGGTCTTTAAAAAGAAAGAAGAAAAAATATCATCTTCCCCAAACAACAGAAACTCTATGGCGATATCTTACTCCCCGGTTTCTTCTCAAGCTGGAATAATTCAAAAAAAAGACCAGGAATTTTGGTGTACAAGTTGGCTGTAATTTTGACCAGGCAACTCTGGAAGGACAGTCAAGTCTTTGTCTTGAAAGACAACATTTAAACACATTATCATTCTTACTGCAGCATCCTGATTGCAATTCAAATTATTATAAATGCAGGAAATGAAAATGTCGATGTTTCTCAGTAGTAATGACTTCGCCAATCAAAAAACAGGATTATTATTCATATTGTTAAATGTCCATCTTAACCACAAATGCCAATCTCAGAGAACTCTGCTGTGAGAGGTTAAGAATTACAGTGGAACTATTTAACCACTGGACATCTTAACATTCCTGGAATAAAGTTTAGCATTTCTAGACTTTGTTGTGGAATTTCCCAGTGTAGAAAAACCAAATACATCTGTGTATAATATTTATCTAGTGATGGATTCAATGGATTCCAATATATTCCACAGAAAGAAACTTTTTTTTTTTTAATTATGTTATAGCTCTAAAGAAAAAGACATATGAATACAACCTTGATTAGGAGTATTGCAAATAACCAATTATTTTTTATTACTTTCACTCACAGTAGGCAAGCTAAATTAATGTTCCGAGATAAGAGACATGACTAGACAGAAAGGGAGTGCTGTGAACGACCTTCAAGGTAAGACAGATTGTGCAGTGAGGAACAGGAAAAGGTAGAGCAGCAAATGAAACAGGACAAAAAGAAGAACTCAGCACTCAGCAGATGCATTTTAGATGGATAAGAAGTCAAAGCCCAGATGCAGTAAGCAGCAGCAACACCTAGTAGGAGCTAGAATTTTCTCCTGTATTTCCTCAAGGGAGCAGGGTCAGAGACCTGTAGAGTACCATTGAAGACAGTCGTCCACAGAACAGTTTCCTGAGATACTTGTGCAGACACAAAAGCTGTTCTTAAGTTCCTGAAAGGCACATAAAAGGCAATGTGAACCAAAACGGTGCACACTTTCCCCAGTTGTGACGGGAATTATGGGACTATGGACTTTCACTGCCTAATGGACATTGAAGGTGGAATGTGGTATAATTTTGATTTGAGGAAGAACAAATACATTAATACCTTCAGTTTCTTTCCAAAGCAAGATTAGTCTTTCATTCCAGTAGGATCCAAGAATGACTGCTGTGTTCAGAGTCAAGAACTGAGCTGTACTGCACTCCAAATGTAACTCCAAATGGCCATGCTCACAAGATGCACTCCATCCTTCTTACTCACTATACTTCGGTTAGTGATGCCTTTTAAAACGTTTAATTTTTTTAAATCCTGATTTTGAAAAATTCTCAAACACTGCTTTTATCCCTCCTTGTTTAGGAGCAGGAGAAGCACTGGTTTACCACATCTATTCATTAAGTTCTGTCACATACAGTAATACATATCCACCACCTTTTCTTGGTAAGAAAACTCTTCTTCAGCACCTTACTGCTATGTTATATATATAGATATATGCCTTATCATGTGTATCTAAATATAGATTTTATGTTTGCATATATATACACATGTACACAGTTTGTCACATCTCTTGGCACTTTTGCTCTATTGAAGCTGTCTTATGGATAAAATCACATGGGAATGTTGATTTCCATGTTTTGATTTTACTTCAAAAGAAAACGTCTGTCCTCCACAGTTGATAAGACAACCTTAAATATTTGAAACATGCGAGTTCTGAAAGTTCTAGAACTAAAAAAAAACACAGGTAAATCCCTACGTTCCCAGTACTTATTATTTCTGTTACTCCTTCAGTGCATTAGTGCATGCGTGTATATTTTAATCCAATACCATCTTTTGAGATTGATTTGTGAGTATGAATACTTGATATTGATAATACTAAAACCCACAGAAGTTCAATAGTTCAAATTTCACATTGAAATATAGAAAGGACATACCAAAGAAGACAGCACCATCTATTATATCATATTTTTTAGCTACTAATATTGTTCTTGTCAGATCTGCTATAGAAAATGAAAGGTGGGAACTTTGTCTTACAAACACCGCTAAATTTTTTGTGCATTTTTTCCTTTGTTGGCTTTATAAGGAGACTGAAAATGCATCCATTGAATATAGTGCTTCAGGTATCTTGTCATATGTTAAAGTGATTTTGAACAAACTCTTCTTTCAGATATAGATCAGAGAAACAAGGAAGTAGGTGTCTGAGGAGAAAAAAAGCCAAGTAAGATGTCCTTTTAAGTTTGCCTTCATTGTTAGTGCTGAGGACTTGATCCAGATGAAAGATTTCTACTGTTTAGACCATGCAACATGTTGGTGTTTGAACTGTCTGAGCACCAAGGATCCTTCTCTTGCAGAGAGATCCTTTCTTCCTCTGATCCGACCATGCTGAGTTTCAAATATTGATGACATCTTTCTTACCTTATAGTTCTTACCTATATTATAGGTACAAATACTTATAGGTAATACCTATATTATAGGTAAGAATACCTATATTATATGTAAGAACTATAGGGTAAGGTATAGGTATTACCTTATAGTTCTTACCTACTATTTCTTACCTTAGTAAAGGTAAGAACTTACACTTCCTTTTTTAAAAGATGATTTGCCGCATGATTTGAGCAGAGAATTTTTTCTAAGAAGTACTAAGTGGAAGCCAAATTTGAACTGCAGTTCATGGCATTATTTTAGATTAAGTTTAGTTATTTTTCATTTTATTATGTTTTAATGTGACTATACTTTCAATTTATTAAGAAAAAAAACACAAAAAAACACAAAAATTATCATCAAAAGATGTCTTAAAGTATTTCCTTCTAGAAGGAAATTGGTACTTCGCAAAGGACATTTTTTGTTTTGTCCTTGCAAGATTGCCACACTAATTTTGAAGGCTCCAATAAGCATCGAAAAAAACCCTACAAGCTGAGCTCAGTTTTAGCAGCCTTTGTTAGTAATTTTAGCCTTTAGCAATCCTTTGTTAGTAATTATTTCAAAAGTAACAGGGGAGAAATTTTCAGGAGAAAATTTAACTGCATATGGAAAACTGGATTTACCTGGTTACCAGGTCTAAAAAATACAATCAATTTTATGTCTTCATGTAGTGCCAGGCATCATCTATTGAACCACATCTCATACTCAAGTTAATATACCTCACAGATACCTAGATCTTGCCTTTCTTTTAATCACTCTTGATAAAAGAGTTCTGAAATTAACGTGACTGACATTAGCTGTTGTTTTGCCTGTTTTGTGAGCTGCAATCTTTCCTCATCTATCTGACTGGGAATTAATTTTTCAGACATATAAGAGATATAAGAATGTTGTGGGCTCAATTCAGTTCACTGCTTATGCTGCAGGGTATCACTACTGATCTCTGGCTTCTGCTCCCCAAAAGATAAAGGTATCCTGTGGGTTTTGCACAAAACATGCTAGTCTCATCCAGATGCCTTGGATACAGTCTCTCCATCAACACAAGATGCCAATGTTTAGGTAACTGAACTGAGGCCTAAGTATCAGACAAGAGCTACTTTTCTTCCCAGCCCATCAGCCAAAGAGCAAAAAGTAGCCTCACCTGCACCAGCAGCACACAGGGCTATTCCCATAGATGGATTGCCATCATCCATGATACCAGGCTAATCTCATTTGATGATCATTAAATTTAAATACTAAAGGTTAGAGCTTTACTTTTACCTGGAAAATAGCGACTGTTCTTGGAGATCTCTCTGAAAAGTACATTTCACCCTCATAATGGCACCAAAGTGTTAAACCAAACTCAGCTTTTACAAAGTGGACCTCATGCAGGAGAGAGTGAATCCAGAAGTAAATTGAGGAGAGCCACTGTTATGAGCTTTATCTTCTTCATTATTTTTTTTTCTATAGTGAATAACTGTACACCTCTTAAAAACCAAAGTCCATATCTAAACGTTATAGCCTGTACCTTACATATTCTTCTTCACAAGTTTTCACCTATTTTATCTCTGTGTAATACCTAAGACACACATGGTTTACCATATTATATATCAATATGACTAAGAGTAGAAGTAGGGTTATTTCCTTAATTATGTATTTTTTCAACATAAATTTTATATGATGGATAAAATATATAAGAGATGGCAAGCATGTCTTCATATTTCAACAGCTAAACATTCAGCCTTGGTAGCTGGGAGGAAAAGCCAAAGGTTTGAAAAGCACAACGAGGACAGATAAAGTTTGTCATGACAGCAATGACAAAGTCATAGAAGCCAGGGACCAATAGACTGTGCCACAGCAGTTCAGAACACAAAGTATCCCAAATGTTTTAATGTTGTCCATTACAAAGGGTAAAGCAATTAGTCTCCACTAAGAACATCTGCCCACTGCAGCCATTTTACATAGAAGAGCTCCAAAACAACTACTCCTGACTTTCTATTTAAAACCTGAAATAATGTTATTTTTGTTTTATTTTGAAGCAGAAAGATTATTTCTCTCTGTGCTTTAAAAGGAGAAGAATCTGGGCTCAGAAGATTTCATTGCTCTGTGCTTTACGACTTGGCCACGGAAAACCCAGCTGCCTCTCATATTGGCAAATCAGCTAATCACTGTGAAATAGCAATTGTTTTGAATGGATAATTGACTACAGGTGCAATGAATTACATAGCCATTTTTGGAGCCAAAGATATAAAAAGAAGGGGATTTTTTATGTTATTTTTTTTTTTTCTCCATTTAAAACAGTTTCCTTTCTAAGTTAGCAATTCTTTGGAAGCTGCAATTACTGGAACAACCTTAAGCATTGCCTTAGGAGACACACATTCCCTCTACAGTGCAATAGAGAACTGAAAAACCAAAGCATCTGCTTCATTAATATGATTCTGAGGGAAAAGGAAGAGCAGAATTTTGAGAGGGAAAGACAAATATACGAGCACATATTAAATTCCACCATCAACCTGTGATGTTTTCATTGACCACTTAATAAAAAACGAACAAACAAACACACACCTTCTCATATCCCATACCATGTTGGATTTCTAAATGATTTAAGCTGTAGTTCTGTCTCAGGGATTTTTGCATTATGCTGTAACGTGATAAAGTTAGCTAAATCAAATACATGTGAACAAGACACACTGTGTGCAAAAAGGTTCAGATATGAACTGGAGTGCTGTATGCTAGTTGGTATAAAAACAGATCGAGACGGAGGAGCTCTGAAGAGTTGCATCATTTCTCACAAGAGGATTCTAAATTGCTCTGTAAATTATACATTTAAGAATCAACGCCCCCTGCGTTGAAACATATGGTATATTTAGGATCCCACACTGCATCTGTTTATCTTCATTCAGACACCTCACACCACAGTTCAGCAACAGGAGATAAAACAGTAGCTCCATTCCCAGAAAGAACCAAGTCAGGCAAAATCTCACCTCTGCAGCTGGAACCACTAGGGAAACCTTTCCTTGCCTTTACCAAAACAGTAGCATGGAAATCCTAACATTTGTACACTTCAAAAGCCACAAGGAAAATTTGGCTTTGCTCATTTGAGTCCAGGGGATCTATAACTGGTATACTCCAGCTGTTGATCCAGCTCCTGTGCAGTATTTCCTGCTTGAGGAATTGCCAACAAAACACTGGGCAAGACATGGTATTTGAGATTTGAGACAAGCTCTACATTGGAGGAAGACCACTACTTTCCAGCCTTCTCCTGGACTTGAATTTCCCTTAGGCATTCCTTCCTCAGAAGCAGTTTGCAGGGCTGAGCCTCACTGATGCATAGCAAAAGCATAGACACCCACTAGAAGTTTGATTTCACAGCTGTCTTCACTGTGTAAGCCCCTATTCTGCTGCTCCTCACCTACAAAGCCCCTCAGGGAACGTTTACCCTGTCCTCCTTTCCTTCAGAATAACTAGGGTAAGTAGGGGTGGTGGGAGGGTTGCACCCCTCAGCACGGCAAGCCTTCCCCCAGGCCTAGGGTGCAGAAAAAGACAACTCCTTCCCTTCCTCATCAGTATTGCAGCCCTGAAAAGATAATCCACTGAACTTCAGAAGCACAGGGCCAGCGTACAGCAAGATAAGACATGGGCTAATGCTGGAATGCCCAATGGCATATAAAACCAGGCAGACTGCTCCAGATCAGCATCTTTCCAACAGTGGCCGTAAGTAAATAGCCAAAGCTGTGTAAGAACAGGGCAATCATTTGTAGCCCTTCTCCTGAGCATTCTTCCAACCTCCAGCTCTATTCAGTCCAGGGATTTCCTGATCCTGATGTCATTTGTCTGTCCCTCAATGGGTTTTGACTCCCAATGACCCATTTGTGACCCTCAATGGATTTCTCTAACAAGCATTTGTCAGCTCTCCCCTTGACATTGTGTATCTCCTGCCTTGCAACAACAACCTCCTTTGGGAAGGAACTGCACCACTGTGTCACTTTTTGCACTAAGCACTGAGCCAACAGAGTATTGCCCTCCTCCCCCCCTTGGCTTGAAAGAATATAACATTGCTGAGGTGAAAAGAGTAATGTCATTTCCAGCATCAGCTGAGATTCTGTGGCTGTCCATCTGGTGATGAAAGAAAAGCAGTGGAAGGGGAAGAAAATAGAAAGGAAGAATAAGTCATAAGAGAAATGAAAAGAAGAGATGCGAAGACAGTTTACTGAGCTGAAGATTTTTAGCGCGACAGATAAAGAATAGGACAAATCTCTGGCCTGTCAGTTCATCTTAATAGACTAGCTAGAAGAAGAATGAACTAAGGAATTTTCTTCTGCGTCTTCAAAGAAAGGTTATTTCCTATCAGCAGAGAAGGCATTTACATGCATGCCTCCTATTAACTCTAATGGAAACTAGACATGCAAGTCTTCCCGAGACTCCCACTGAGTTTCGTGCATAAATCCCACAAGAAAGGGTAGGTTAATAGAACCATGGGTATGAAATAATTGCATGCTTATTAACCTCTGGGATTTTTCTTGAAAATAACTCTAATGACTGCATTCCCCCCTCCCCCATAGAATCAAGGGGATGCAACTGTGTTAAATTATCCCTGTGCTGTTAGGTTGAAGGTGGTGCATGGCATCTGTAAGCCAGGCAGCACAGGGTTAAATCAAAACTAAGAAATCTAATTTATATCTGATATCAGCTGGTGAATTTCACTCAACTCGCTTAGTAATTATTTGATGCATTTGGTACTTCTTCCTCAAAATCAATTGCTTGACAGACACATACATAACTATTCATATACATTTATTTAAAAAAACATTTTTAGTCATCTCTGCTATAGCAAAGCCTTATTCAATGCTTGTAAATATTCATTGAAACTAGGCAGATATGACTTTAGTGTGTTCTTTTAAATGATTTGTCTTACCATTCAGAAAGTAATGGTCCAAATCTTCCTCTAGTGTGAAGCTGAAGATTGGCAGGGATCTGCACCACTCCCTGACTCCCTCCCACAACTACCAGCACCACCTGAAGGCTCCTCACTTCTCCTGTGCCTGGAGGCCACAGGTGGTTACATTTTAAATAGCCAAGAGTGCTTCAGTCCTTTAACTTGAAGAGAGGAATCAAAGGACTACCCGGTGGTTACGTAGTCTGAAACACTTCTGTCAAGTAGGAAACTGCTGTTGAACTCATTTTTAGACAAAATAAAATCTCGGGGTTAATTGACTTGCAAAGCGTTGCACAGGATGATGCAAATGGTCATGGAGCCTCAGAGACACTACACAAGCCTTGATCTAACCATCTCCCTACCCACATTCATGGCTTTATTTTTATCTTCTGGATGATATTTTATTGTTTTTGCTGCTGGCAGGGATTTTGCCTGCCAGAAGTGATCAACTGACCAAAGAAATGTCATGCATTTTCTCTGACACCTTACAGGCTGGGTGCTCCTTGAGCTACTTAGGAGGGCAATAGCACAGAGAAATAGTTCACAAGAACTAAGAAGGACTGGGAATTCAATTACTGCAGTTAAATCTGAAAAGGTGGGCTTAAAGCTGCAACAAATCTGATTAGCTGGATTCAGCCCTGACTTATATTCCTGTGTATTTTAAGAATATGAGTATCATATTGTGAATTCTCAAGATTAACCAAATGGTTACTCTTTCACTGTAATTATGGCAAATGTGGAAACAGGAGAAGAGAAAGCAATTAAAAGAATTATATGAAATTCAGAACAGTTAGACTCAATGTCACCTCAATTTCCTAGCAGTGAGCTCTGTTAGGTCTTTTGCAGAGAGGTCTGCTCTCCTATTTAGGATAGTTCTGCAGGATAAAAACCAGAAAACTAAAAGAACAAGGGCCTACGTGCTTTGCTTTGTTGAATGGAAATCACACTGGCTGATCACTGTAGCATCTAGTAACCACCTAATCTGTTCTGCTTCTACAGCTACTAGGCTGTTGCTGAATTCCAGATAACGGAGTATCACAACTCAAAGCAAACATAAATGTGTTGACCATTTTTTTCTAAGAGCATAAGTCAGTTGGGATCTCCATACAGAAGCAACTGGCTTAGAACAGGTGACAAACAAGACAATATCCCCTGGAAATCAGGCTTCAATCTGTTAGGTGCATGCTGTCAGGGTGCATGTGCCTGCTCTAGCTTTGAGGCACAACCTCCCTGGAGAAGAGAGCCCCTTTGGCCCTGAGATCGCACACCTACCAAGAGCTCTGATCGAAGTTTAGTAGGAGTCAAGTGCCAATCTGAAAACACCGCTGTCTTTATTTGCAATCAGCTTTAATGCAAAAACATCATTTTGATTCATTATTCCTGAAGCTGTTGAAGCTTCTATGCTATCTAATACGCTTGCAGTTAACAGCACCACAATTTACTGCTTTTCCTTGAGTACCTCCACACTCCCATACACTGTCAGAATGTGCTTAATGAAAGTCATTTCTGCAGCAGATAAGAACCACTTTTTCTTTACAGGGGCTTTAAATTGTAATGGTATATTAAACCACAACTATGGATTGGAAAGGGAAAAAAAATCCAGCAACATGATTAGGCATTGAAACACTCAGTAAAACTGTTAGTTGTAATGAGTAAGAAGATGAAGATGTACAAATAAAATCACAGCATGTTTTCTTTGAGCATCCTTATTAATGAAAAGGACTGTAGGGCTTCAGCATTAAATAGCCGATGAACAGCAACCATTTACATCTGAACAAATTGATCTGAGCAAGATTAGCAGAGCTGGGGGACAGATTTCAATCTTCTCATTATTTTTTCGTGAAGACAGATCTTAGTCAGGACAGTCTCCTCACCTTTAATAGGTCATCCCTGAACAGCATCTTCTAGAGGTAATTTCTTTTGCATGCTGGGGTTCTCAGGGAGACAAAGGGATTTAGGCACCCAGTAGAAATAGGCACTTTGTTGCCATTGATCTGCAATGGAGCTGAAGCATCCACCTTCTTTCAGTTTTTAAAATAAGGCCAGGTTTTTCTTTCCATGGAAGGAATTAATATAAACACATTTGTTGGTCATTATGTCATTGGGAACTGGACTGAATTTTATAAATCATTGGAAATTCTTGACCAATTCATTCAAATTATATTTTGAGGTTTTTACAAAATTATAATGCAGTAGGAATCAGATTTTTGCAGAAGCAGGATTTTTTTTTTTTTGTGTGTGTGTGTGTGTGGAAAGCTGCCAATCTTCTAACTAGTCTATGGAAAAGAATGAATGAAAGTTGTTTTTGTTGTTGTTAAGGCATAAATAGAATGAAAATTGCAAAAACACAGACTGAAATCAAAGACAATGGCAGGTAAGTTTTCAACTCTAAAACCTTGATGATTTTATAGTGGAGTGGCTATACGGATTCGCCCTCTTTTGAGTTGAGAACCATAATATTCATCTAGACTGGGGATTCACATAGATGGTTTGTGGGAAGCTGAATGGGCTTTCACTGCAAGAAAATATTCATCTCTTCTGGTCTGTGTAGGAGGACCCAGTTATTCTTTCCTATTTAATCAGCATATTCACTTAGAATGTGCTGACTGTTCTTGGATTCATAAGTAATACTGGCAGTATACCAGTTTCATCAAATCCAAAATGAAATGTGCAATTTAGAAAGCTAAATAGAGCAATGAAATATGTGATTATTTAATAGAAAATAGTGATTTAAGATCCTCAATCCTGTTCAGCTATCACTGGATTTTGTTTGTAACGTACAGGCTGAAGTCATCACTTTCTAAATACACTGTACATGTAGCAAACTATTTAGTATGTGCAGTTGTGCCCATACTGTTTCTGCAGCTATAGTGCATAACATATGCAGGGGCAGATTAGACCTAGAAAAGTCTGCTCAGGAACCAGTGCATTACTCTTTAGGAGATTGCAAGACTGCGTCCGACATCCAGAAGAACAGAGAAAGGCAAGAGAACTTCATCGGCCAGTTTTCTGTCATCTACAGAGAGGACTTCAGAGAGAGATTTTCTTACACTGAAGCTTACAACTACAATTGTAATATAGAAAAGAAGTCAAATGGGTGTACTCTGATTGTAGTAGTAAATATCCATGAGGATATATGTTTTCTAGTTACTTTCCATCTAGAAATTTCAAAGTTCGATTTTATCCTTTTCCCTTCCCTCTGTTATTTCATCAGTTTGAGCTACTGGTACCAGCTATATCCTATACCTTTGCTGGGGATAACGACAAAGATCAAATTTCAGGAAGAATGTCCTAGGAAGCCCTCTCTTCACAGCTTCCAGTTGCAGTAAAGACAAGACTGCTTTCTCATCACTTGCCCTTCCATATGAGCCAACTTATTTCTACAGAAAGAATTTGAATGATGATCCAAAACTATCCTACCACCTAAGTCCCTAAGTGAGACAGCCTATCAACCTTGTAAGAGGAGAAAGCAGAAAAAGGTAGAAGACAAACAGATGAGGGCTGCAAGTCAATATGACTACATGTATGTTTACAGCAAAGTCAAATCACTAGAAATTCATGAAAAAAGATTTAAAAGAAATAGACAGAAACATGGCAATACATAAAAGCTCATGGAAGATGCAAAGGAGGAAATGGCATCTCTTCAAGGTCAAAAGTCAGTCACTGGAGCATTTTCATATTTTATATATATATATATATATATAATAGAGCAAGAAGCTCTAGAAACAGATGTTTCCCCACCTGACAAATGCCTGACCAGCAGAGACTGTGTGTGACTTCCCTGGGAGCAGTAAATATATTGAAGCTCAGGCTAACAGTGTGTTTGTTTTAGCTCATTACTGTTCATCAGTAGGAGTTATACCATTACTAGATAACCATTATCACGGTGTACTCATAGGTATGCATATCATTTTGCTTTCAAATACCCAAGCCTAGAAAAAGGTGCCCAAAGAAAAGTCACCCAGAGATGTGAGGATTACAGTGTGATAGAAGGAAGTAATCCCCTGTCTTTAACTATTTAGCCAAGGACACTTCATCTTTCTCTCTCTCCCTACTCCGTGGTCTAACATGGAAACAGAGGTGATGGGCTGACTTTGGAACAGTTTAATGGTAAGGTAAGCATCTCAAGTGAGAAAATTTTTTACCCTATTTCTTCTCCCAAAAAGAGATTTGGGAATCTTCTTATAAAGGGATGGAGAAAGTTTCTTATTAAAAAGGGAAATTATCAGTGTGAGTTCACTAAAAAGGAGCACTGTCAGAATAACATGACAGAGTGCATTGATGAAGATGCATTGATGATGACTGTCAGGAGAGGAGCCAGTCCAATGTAATATAACCCAGAGTCCCAGAAGTTTTTTGACAGCATTTTTTTAAGGGAAGTTAATCAGAACAGGGCTAGTTTCTGGACTAAAAGTCAGAGCAATAACCTACATAGAAACCTGAATGCTGAACTGAGAACAGAGGAGCATTAGTAAACAGTGGTAAATCTCTTTTAATGGGGAAGAAATGATCTCCAGCAAAACAGAATGGTAGATTTGTTTTTTATTTAGCAGTGTTAATATATTCATTGTCTGAAAAGAAGAACAGGTTGTTAATTCTGATTCTATTCAAAAGGATCATAAATCTTATTTAATTAGATAAATATGAATCCTTTCCTGTAATCCTACCATAAAACACAAAGCTATCTGATAAAGGTTAAAAGCATTAAGCAGATTGGCAAGATTCCCTCTCTCTCTTTTTTTTTTTTTTCTCCTTTAAGACTAGTGGAGTGATTTCACCCTTTCAAACATTTTCACACCTGTTTACATCAGGTGGTTATCAGCTGTTTGCTCAGGTGGCCAAGAAGGCCAACGGCATCCTGGCTTGTATCAGAAACACTGTGACCAGCAGGGCTAGGGAGGTGATCGTCCCCCTGTACTCGGCTCTGGTGAGGCCGCACCTCGAGTACTGTGTTCAGTTTTGGGCCCCTCGCTACAAGAAGGACATCGAGGTGCTTGAGCGGGTCCAAAGAAGGACGACGAAGCTGGTGAGGGGCCTGGAGAGCAAGTCCTATGAGGAGCGGCTGAAGGAGCTGGGCTTGTTCAGCCTAGAGAAGAGGAGGCTCAGGGGTGACCATATTGCTTTGTATAAGTACATTAAAGGAGGCTGTAGAGAGGTGGGGGTTGGCCTGTTCTCCCATGTGCCTGGTGACAGGACGAGGGGGAATGGGCTAAAGTTACGCCAGGGGAGTTTTAGGTTAGATGTTAGGAAGAATTTCTTTACTGAAAGGGTTGTTAGGCACTGGAACGGGCTGCCCAGGGAGGTGGTGGAGTCACCATCCCTGGAAGTCTTCAAAAGACGTTTAGATGTAGAGCTTAGGGATATGGTTTAGTGGGGACTGTTAGTGTTAGGTTAGAGGTTGGACTCGATGATCTTGAGGTCTCTTCCAACCTAGAAATTCTGTGATTCTGTGATTATCTAGCACCTCTGGGATTTATGCATCTAAACTCCTGAAACTTGTGACCACCTAAGGACCACCTGAGGAACTGGGACCTAGTTTAAAACTTTTTAAATACATTAAAAAAAAAAAAAAAAAGTTTCTTTGATAGTTTCTAGACACACTGCAACTAAATCTCCCAAGTTTATAAAGGAGAGCCAGTCAATGCACTGTGTTGTAGTACTGATACTTGAAGAAATGCCATGACACAGACATCTCCCTGTGAGATTGTTAGTATTCATTATTCAAGAGCTCTTCTGAATTTACTCCTAGGTCAGTTGTTACTGATGTGAACCTCTATCTCAGCCTCTACCTATGCAAAGCCCACGTGCTCTCTGTGACTGGACGTGGACCACTTTTCCCACGTGCTCAGGATGCTACTAATTTCCATGGTGATGTGTTTCATGCTAGGGAGGGAATATCCACAGGAGTAATGCAACAGAGTAGCCTTTAAAGAGGGGAAGGAGGATAAAAGTTCTCTGTGCTTCCCTCTTCTCTTTCTGCAGCCATGCAGCTATTGCCTCAGTAGAACCAAACGCATCTGTTGGGCTCTGATGGGATGGGGAGAGGTGAGGAGAGGAACCATTTATGTAAGCAGTAGGGCATGGCAGCAACAACAAAAGGAAACCAAAACAAAAACATAATGCTCAGACAGCTCCTCGATAAACACACGTTTGCTGTGTAATCCCAAATGAATGCAGCAAAATGCGGGTATTACCCATTTAAATTCATTACTTATTCCAAATCCAGTAGTTTCAAAGAGCACAAGATAATCAGAATTTGTTTTAGAAGATTCTGCCAGCTACTGGCAGCGCTAGAGCAACAACAATAACAACAAACAGAGTAACAGTAACTTTATGAACACACATAGTGGACATTTTATGGTACTGCATGTCCCTTTTTTTGTCTTTAGATGCTATACAGTGGAGACCACAGACCTTCTTGGCTGTCAAAAGCTGACTGAAACAGTGTGAGTGAAGAGTAGCCAAAACTGTGATGGTTCACTGTGACATGAGCTTGGTGGTCTCATCCAAATTTCAAGTGAAGAGATGTCCATGGCTCAGAAAAATCACAGTCCGGAGATAAAGACTCCAGTTCTTTCTGATGATGGATGAAAATCGTTCAGTTTTTTAAAACAGGGATAATAGGATGCTCTGAGAATGAAGGATGTAACCAGGGAAGGAACAATGCAGAGTAGTTGTTGTTTAGCTGATCAGGGACATAGCTCTGTCATCTAAGCCACTGAAAGGGAAGTGAAGTGACAACACAATCTTTCACTAATTTAAAGTCTGATTCCATTGTGGAACAATTAATTTCTTAGTTCACAAACAGAAGGTTGACACTTGGATCCCGGCAGAGAAGGGAGCATGTTTTAATCTTGCCTAGCAAAATCCTTCTCACCCATTTAACCGAGGGAGTTTACTTCTTGGCAGACAAACAACCATCATTAGTTTTTAATTATCAGTATAAATGGCAAACAAGCATAGATGGTGCTTGGGCTATCCCATTTGCCTGTCAGATTTGCAAGGCTGCTTTAATTTGATAAGCCATGGCATATTTGTGCACATTGGTGAGTGCACAGAGAGAATTCCCAAAGCAAGGATCCAGAGGAGGTAGGATACAAGGACACCTGGGCAGTACGGAGCACTGGCCTTACTGAACACGGAACAGCATCCTGGAAAAGGGGGCTGACGGGAAGACATGACATAAAAGAGAATGCCCTTGTAAGCAAGCAGCTGAAGCTGACAGGACAAGGCAAACTGGGGAGAACAGTAAGACACCCTGCTGAACCATCTGTTCCCAGATGTTAGGAATATGGTTAATAAACCAGGAAGAATTGGAAGTCTCAAAGCTTGGATGAAACCGCCAGTGCTGCAGGAACAATGGGGAAACTAGGACGGGTATGTTAGTATCAGTTGTGGCCAGAAACAACAGGCAACGCAGAAAGGACTGCAAAACATGAGGAAACTGTGCATACATGTTCTAAATTCAGATGGGACAAAAAACACAGGGTTGCAAAGGGTTCTGAAGGAGATCAAAAAGGGGAACTCCTTGCAGCAGCCTATTATGGATACATGGCCAGAGGCAGAGAATGAATGTGGCTATACTTGGGTGAGGGATTAAAACAGACAAAGCACAGGGCTGATGAGAACTGGGAACAGGAGTTAACCACATAATATTTCCAAGAGTAGTATTGCAGGACAAAAACTATCTGTAATGTAGTTGGGATGTTTAGGAACACAGCTATACATTTCCAAGAAGACAATTTTTCTGTCAACCAAAAAAAAACCAACAAAAACCAAACCAACAGTTATCACCTCCCCATCTCTACAAAGAGAAATGCAGTTCATAAAACAGCTTCTGTATTTGATGACCCCCTCACTTCCTAACATCTGAATGCATTACAGAGAAAAAAAGCACCGACCTTGGCAGTACTTCTGTACACTAAGTGGGTAAAAGTTTCCCTGAACTCATTTCCCTGTTGCAAGATTAAACATACGTGCAATTTCCAAAAAGAGGTCTTAGGCCAAATGAGCTTAACCATAAGGTCAAAATAGCATTTGGGATGGCTTTAGACTAAGACCTACGATAAAAACAACACTTTGCTTAAGATTGTGGGGAAACTATGAGAGGAAACTATTATTATTATTATTATTATTATTATTATTATTATTATTATTATTATTATTTTCATTCAAACTAGAAAAAAACAGCAGCAAAGTCTGAATGTTATTTGTGAAATATCACAAAACAAGACTTTGCTAAGAAAAAGAAGTTATGAAACTAGGAAAGTAAGGATCAAGGGACTTCGACAAAAACAAACTTTAAAATTGTCAGGCAGATTTTGTTAGGAATATAATCCAGGGGATAAAGGTATACCATTTGAGAGTTGGCACTACTGACTAGAGACTTTATTAAAGACACAACGACAAAGTGTCCCACTATAGATGAAAGATAAGTACTGCAAGAGAATATTACAAGTGTATCAGAAGCTCTTTGCAGATCTGAATATCAAAAAGGTGTTGGGGAAAGAAAATGGAGCAAAGGCACATAGCTACAGATGACTATAAAAGAACAGCCCAAGCATGAAATATATACGATCAAAAAAAAAAAAAAAGACTAATGCATAAGATAAGGCTAGCAAAAGACAGAATTAAATAAGAAAAATACATTAAAAGCAAAGGGAGGCAAAGGAGAATACAAACCCATGCCTGATAAGGAAGGAGAGAAATCAACAGCTGCTGTGAAGTCTGGTTTGATATGACCCTTTTCTGGTCTTTAGGCAAAAGGTGAAGTGTGTTAAGGTCAATTAGATACAGTTGCATGAGTGATGTTTTTTTTTTTTTTTTTTTTTTTTTTTAATTACTAGTGGATTTCAGCAGTCTTAAGCAGTTAGCATCCAAGTGACGAAAGGTGGAGAGAATTGAAGGGACTTGAATTGAAGAGAATTGAAGTGAAAACATAAGTACCTGTTTCATACAGGAAAAAAAGTTTAGGGCAGAGAAGGATAGAAAAGACCCAGAGAACTGGAGGGTAGTCAGAATGCCTTTGTTTTTTAGAAGAATTCTGAAACACTTTAGAAACAAACAGCTGAATACATATTCAGAAAATAAATACATAAGTGATAGGGTCTGAGAAACATTTGAAAGGTGGTCAAGTAGACCTTACAAAACCTTTACTTTTCCTTGTATTTGTTATTTACCAGGACATCCAGGATTTGTTATTTACCAGAAAAATCTGTGCTGGATGAATTTTGACGTCAGCAGGATTTGTGCCACTGTCCTCTATGCTATTATTAGGAACAAATCAGGCAAACATGGTCATAGTGTGAATGGGAAATACCAAGGGAAGCGTGCACAAGAGTTGTTCTCAGAACTTCACCATCAACGTGGGTACAAAGTAGGGGTGGCATTCCTAGGGCAGTTCTTGTGAATAATATGCTAAATCTGATCCTATGCATTACTGTTATTACAGCTTGAAGAGCAGGATTTGTGAAAGGTGACAATTTAAAGAGATGTCAGGACTAGAATGCAAAGTGATCCTAGTGCGGTGTACAAATATGCCTAAAATCAACAAGACAAACACTGTAGATACAAGAAATGGGCACTGTACATAAAGAGAAACCAAATGCTTAAATAAAAGCAGGAAATAACTAAGTAGGCAACCAGGCTGCTAAAAAGGATCTGGGATTTTATAGACCTCAAAGTAAATATGAAATGCTTTTGCAAAAAATCAATCAATTAATGAAACGACACATTTCATACTAATGCATTCAAGGTATGTAGAGCACAGAGGGCCATTTTGGATAATGAGTTGTATTTCAGTGCATAAATGGCTGTCATTAAAAGCTGGGAACAAAGTGGTTTAGTTTCCAGCAAAGAAGGGCTAGGTGAGATACAAGCTGAACACGTGGAAGGTGAGTGACAAGCAGGAACTGGCTACTCAAAGAGGCTGCGTAGCAGCTTTTACTCCATGCATTTGAGTAACTCGTGAAACAAATATCTCCTGGGAGAAGGTTATTGCATACCAAGGTCTTGTCTGTCTGCAAGGGAGCAGAGAGGGTTGTTTCTCTAGGACTTTTCCAGCCTTCCACATCTGTGGTTTTAGCTTCCTATGAGGAAAGAATCTTTAACAGAGTTTTCTTTAAAGATGTCTGAAGTCACACTCCTTTGAAAAAACAAGTTTTAAACAATAATGTAGGTCATGGTTGAGTAGTCATCCAAGCAACAGTTTGGGAATTTTTACTTGCAGCAGGGCAGAATTACAACCAAAGGCACTCTTTTAACACAGCGCTCTTGCCTGTGTTAACTTAGGAGTTGGTATGCCAGAATTTTGTGTAGACTGGGAGAAGGACTGGACCCACAACATTTCTGGCTCTGCTTTTGGAAAAGTAATAATATCTGCCCTGAGCCAGGGGACGTTCCAGGTGAACACAAGCAAAGCAAAGGAATTTATATGCTGTTGGGCACCATTCCAACAAGTCTCAGGGGGTGTTTTGTAAGAAACAGAGCATGTTTCTTGTCACCAGCACCCAACTATAGCCTCAGTTTACTGCCTAAAAATGTTTTTAATCTAGGCCAAAAAGAAAAAAAAAAAAATCATCCTGATCATTCTCTCCCAGATTTAAGCATTTTGAGGTACTGGCTTTCCACATCTTCCATTTTCACAGACCTCTGAGGTTCCAGCTCATGATAGAAATGCCAAGGTGTGATGAGAAGATGTATTATCATTCATCTTTCATCTTCCCTAAGGATATTTTCTGTTGTTGCTGTTGTTATCATATAAATTACGACTTCGACTAAAAATGGCAATGCCATGCAGGACTAACAGTGCCATAAAAAAAAATTATTCTAGTACTCTTTAAAAATATTGATTTAAAAGAACAATAAAAACTGATTTTTGCCTGGTGCTTCAAAGTAACATTTGGTTTGTTCTAAATAGCAAGCAGTAGAAAGTTAAAAGCTCTCAAATAATGAAGGAAGCAAATATACAAAGAAGCCATCACCAAAACTTTGCATCGGAGAGAGCATTAGCCACTATCTGCTCCTGGGAGAAGAATAGAGTACTGATTTATTGATCAGTAAACTTCAGCATTATTTTTAAAACACTCAGAAAAGCACCTACTCTTTCTATTTAATTTCCAAGATGACAATGTAAGCAAGGCTCTTTCTGAAAGGCACTACATTGATATAAGACTATAACTTGTTCATGCAATAACTGCAGCATCAGGGCATTCTACACCACGTCAGGAACACTGAGCTCCCCGGGTATAATTCTGATCTGGCATGAACTCATTCTGCCTATTCCAATTTCTTTAAGAAACCACTCCAATGAGTTAATTTTGCTCCAACAAGCCCTGACAGACCTAATGTCACCTGCTGTCCTCACCTCCTTAACTTTATTCAGAGTAGGTATTGCCTGTCCTTCCACAGCCAGCGTAAAGCTGGCATAAAGCTTAAAGCCCACAGAAACTGTCACTAATTTGACAGAAAAATGACAGAAATTCAACACTGTATCCGGATTGAAAATTGTACTGCTGAGTGATACATTTGTACACACACCTGGTATTAATGATCTCAAAAACACATGGCTTAGGAAGAATGTGAAAGTTGAAAGGAAGAGCTGTAAGAGTTTCATGGTTAAAAGTGGCAGTACTGAGAAAAAGGTTGAGATAACAGTTATGGGATCATGCAGAAGCTGACAAGAAAAGGTGGATGGTATGTGCTGTCAGTCAGCCATCTCATGTAGTATTTTCTCCATGTGCATGGCACTCAAGAAATAAAACTGTAGTTTGGATGCAGCAAGTGAAGGTGTTGCTGCCCAAGAAACCACCCAACAATCTCCCTAAAGGGTTGAATATTGTTTAGCAAACAGTTTCCCCAAACTCTTAGCTTTGTATAGCCTCCAGCAGAGATCCAAGGCAAGAAGTACATATAATCTTTCATTTCAAAAAAAAAACAAAACAGGCTGTCCCTGGGCAGAACAGTCAGCAAAAGCAAGGGATACTGCAAAAATTCACCCCCTGCACTCAGTGGTGCTGAGACTTGTGTGTAACAAAAAGGGTCTTACTATGGTCATTTTGCAAACCCTGAGAGCTTGACTGACCTGCCTACACTGCACAGTGCTGTACTTGGCTACGAGGGACTCAAAGCCCTGATACAATGAGTACATTAAGGCAGATAAAGATGTAGGCACTCCTTACCGTAGGATCTGAGCACTGATATCTTACATTTATCCTTATAATACTTCTGGGATATAGCGTCTGAGGTTAGAAGAAGGTATAGCATAGAAGCTGCACGTTCAAAGATACTTCAGAAACTACCTAGCTCTTCAGGCAACTAGAGCTTCAGTTTGGAGGCCAAACACAATCTCAAAACTTCCCTCCAGCTACTACCTTAATGCCTGTGATACTTTTTATAAAGGAGACCAGGATTCTCCAAGTAAACGTGTATAAAACGGGCAGAATACCAATGGCACCACACAGCTACTCATAGCTGCTTGAGCTGTTCACAGCTCTGGTTCAGAACCCAGAGGTTGTGAAGAAGGACTTACAGATGAGGCTTTTCTCCATCTCAAAGATTTCTAAGGTAGGTGCAATCCTTTTTGTGGACTGGGACTTGTGAGATGCAAGAAACAGAGGCTGAAGGGATTCTAGGTCAAATCCTTTACATCTCAGCTGCAGATCTGTATCACTGGACTAAGAAGTCAGCTTAGGCCTGAGGTTTCCAGGTATTTGCTTGAAGACCCTCCAACAGAAGAAATAAAGGCAGCAACGTGGTGATGATGTAGGAACTCTCAGCTTGAGCATGGAGTTAAAATCTGTGTGCTAAATCCAGCACAGCTGAATTCTGAACGTGCCCCACTTCAATTCCAGGTAAGTAAGTGGTGAGAAGCAGGTAAATTAGCCTGTTATGGAAGACTTATGCTGCAGTGTTCAGATATTTTTTATTTAAATTTATTTTTTTTAAATAAAGACAGCTCACTACAGTGTTCAGAAGAACCTTAATAGAGTTAACAGCATTAGCAACAGATGCATTGGCATGTCTATGAAGTAAAAGCATTGTTGCTGCTCAGACAGGCTAGCTTAAGTACCCAAAACCACAAAGCCTCACTGGTACAGCCTTGCATCCAGGACACCGAGCCCTGCTTCACTGCAAGATGATGCAGTTACACATTTGATGCGAGGGCACCAGTAATAATTCCTCTTTGTGTTCAGGGGCATGCACATACTGTAGCGTAAATGGCCCACTGTAGGCGGGATAAATTGCACAGGGCAGTCAATCAGAAAAAAGACACAAAGCTTCCTTAGACCCACGCTTCACCACTCTTTGCCATGCTACTCCCCAGAACAGGTAGGGGAAATACAAACCTTGATACACTCCTGGCAGCCATCTGGGGAAGGACGAGTACAGAATGAGCATCAGGGCATGGCACAGCTGCAAGGGCAAGAGAGAAGCCGCAGCAGAACAGGTTCTTTGCAGCAGCCCTGTTTTTCCTCAGCTGGCAGAGACTGCCTTTCCTGGCAGAAACTAAATCCAGAACACAGCAGTGCTGAGGAAAGGTGTCTCTACAGAGGAGACACTGAAGAGAAGCAATATCCTCACAGCTCATCAGCATTTCACTGAATTAAAATAATTCTTATAGGCAGGGGCTGTTATTCTTTGACACTAGTTCATATGTGAAACTCTCAACAAGTAAATATTTATGCTTTTTCTAGTTCACTGTTCATGCAAGACCTTCTCTCTAAACCTGACAGTAAATATTCTGTTTATTTTCTCAAATAAAAGGGAAGGACCAAGCTCAAGGCTGAAAACTCAGTGAGAGTCAGATCTATTTGGGCAGAAAATCTGCAAAGCAGTAGTAGGAAAAAGAATAGAGGATGGGTATATAAAAAAGGGGAACAAGGAAAGATTTTTAGTTACCTTTTCATATACAGTCAATTTTCCTGCTACAGCCTAGCTGTCCTCACTGTCACTTTCCCAGTCTTGCTACAATGCCGTTCACATATGAAATCTCTGTTAATCCCAACCCGAAACGTCTCCACGAAAACACAGACAGATGCTTAAACATTTGCCAACCTGCTAACCTACTGGTAAAATAAGCACAAAAGTGTGTGATAAAATGTCTTATGGATTGTCAGGAGCTGTTACCTGCATTTCTTAAGACTTCAGCAAACAGGACGATGCAGGAGCATCGCTAGCCTGTTCCATTTGGGGTGGTAAAATGAGGTCAGGCTGTGTCTGTCTGCAAGGCAGTGGAGCCTACTAGCAAATACTGTACTTCTCCACGACAGAAAAACACTAGGTGGCACTGGTGGTATTCAAAAACATTTCATCTGCCTTTCCATTTCTGGAAAGGCATCCGCTGGTACCTTTCGACTTTCAGCAAGCAAGAATGTGGAGGAAAACAACTCAAGTATTTCTCTCAGTGGTTTATGAGCCAAAGATTAAAAATACCTTTTGCCATATTACCTGGGGCTGGAGGGGGACTGACTGACCCTCCCTTTCTTTCTCAGCACTGTCTGACCGGGGCTTTAGCTTGTTAACCTCACTTCTGTGCTATTTAATGATTACAAGCCAACTGATAGAAATACTGTGTTGCACATAATGGTGTCTTCATAACCATTAATTATGCTGTTATATTACATGCAAGAGTTGCCAAAGGGCTGAATTCTGTGATAGTGAGCTATCGGTACTGATTGATGGCATTAATACCCTTATTTTAAGTGTAATTAGACATATCTGAAAGTGGTAACACTACACAGGGGTTAGCTGCATCACAAATTACCCTCCTTTAAACTGACTTTAAAAACTCCCTAAAGGTTGCTTGTCAGTGTGTTTACTTGCTCACAAATTCAAGAAAACAAAATGGAACAAAGCAGCACTAAAAGGAAAAGGAAATGGCATTCCTTGGAGCTCATGCATTAAAACAAATAGACACGCAGATTTAAAACCATACAAGAGAAATCGTTTGGGTGTGAGCAAGAGATCAAAGCACTACCAGGCAGCAGGAACTGCCACCAAGTTGGCAAGCTCTGTAATGAAGGTCACCATGCAAACACCCTGATTTTAGACCAACTTCTTTGTGAAATTAAAAAAACCAAACAAACAAAAAAAACAAACACAGAGTGGGGTAATTCAGGGATGTAGGAAGGTTTACTTAATCTGAAGAATGCAACTAATCGGGCCTTATTTGGTATAAACGTGCTTAAAGTTACTCTTTCCTTCCCATTTGAAGCACTTGCACCATGGTAGAGGAATCAGCCTGTGAAAGATTTCTCAGCCATAGCAAATTAAGCACAGGATTCATCTCTGTGTGACCTGCACCTGTCCCTGCAGAGCTTTGTTTTCCTGCTACCTTGTAGAGAGCACACAGCCTCAGTATACACTGCTCCTGTTGCTGAGAGCCTGGTGTTGGCAAGTCCAAGCCTCATTTCGCCTTTTTTTTTTTTTTAAAAAAAAAAAAAAAAAAAAGAGATGAGATGTACAGGGAGGAAAGTTGCAGGGTAGAAAAACAATTTGAGGCACCTCTTGTAAATCTCTACTGCAATATTTAATTCCCTTTAATGTGAAAGCTGAATGAAGGTGACTGCCCAGTGACATCTAAAGGTCTAACTTTGCCTCCTCCTGATCTAAACAATCTGGAAGTTTTCACAAGACATTTGGCTCTGCGCATACAATTGGGGAATTTTTACTTGACATCCAACCTTTCAGTTGTCTTTTCTTCTTTTGCACATTTCTCTGTCTTCTAGGAACTTCTGCCAAATCCCAACACACCTGGTGCTTGGCAAGTTCAGCCAGTATATGCTTCATTTAGAGATGAGATCAAAAAAGCACGAATCTGAGACCCTATAGTCCTTTAAAATCTGTTTTGAGTCAAAATAAACATAGAACCTCTGCAAATAATTGATTTCAGTTCTCTAGCACATTTGCAAATCAAGATCCTTCACAGGAAAGGTCATCTTACCCCTGAAACCTTCCAAGTTGTCTGTCAACCCTTGGTAATTCTGAAAATGCAGATACCAAGTTTGAAAACAACTCCATGGGATTTCTATGATCACTGCTACCACTCAGGTTTTCTCTGCTACCTATCTTCAGGTTTGATGTCTTCAATTATTTACATAACAGGAGAGTATACACAAGATAGAACCAAATTTTTTTGGAGGCATGTAGTGGAAAGAACAAATATTGCAGTGAAAAAAAAAAAAAAAAAATCTAATTTCACATTCCAAGGAAAGCCAAAACACTGGGGCAGGTGCCCAGAGAAGTTGGGGACTCAAAAACTCAACTTGTCAAGGTCCAGATCAACCTGTTCTAGCCAGACTCAGTTTGAGTGGGGGACAGGACTAAACGACCTTCAGAGGTCCTTTCCAGTCTAAAGTTCTATGATGTTAATTTTCTTTGCCACATTTATTAATATCAACTGTCTTGTGTACTGCAGAAACGTTCATCTTCTTTTAAATTTGTGACACATGCATTTGTGCATAACAAATATTTGTCTACAACACTCTTTTGTACTTAAATAATGATTATTTATTGGATCAGTAATAATTTGGCTGACTTGATCTGTTCACATCCTCCTTCTTTCAGTAGTGGGTAAAAAATTACGTCTATGCTACCTAAGGGTGTGCTCAGTTATAGCACAAGAGTCAATCAATACTTGAACTGAAAACTGCTGGGAAAGCGCCTTAGGGTTAGCTGCAGCATTTATGCTTTTTCTCCAGCAGCAAGCCATGAGGTGCAAGAGGCCAGTTCTTAATAGTGGGGAAGGGGGCACAGAAAGCATTGGAAATGCCTTTCTTATTGCCAGGGAGCACCTCGAATCTTCTGAAAGCACAAATGATTTAATATTGCTGTCCTGGCCCAAACCAAACATAGCTGTTACCACGTCCTTCCCAACCTATCCTTTCCCTCTGCTGGGTTTCAGCTAGAAAGAGCATTCTTCCCTACTGTGGAAATTCTTTTAGTCTTTTTCTCTAGACCCTGAGTCTAAAGCAGAAACGGGAGAATCGTCTGCATATTTTACAGACTCTTTTAGAGGCTGTATTTCTATGTAATTCCTTTGACAGAGGCAAAGGCAAGGAGCTAAACTCCTCAGTACACCTCCCTCGTGACCCACTCCCACCTCACCTTGTTTCTTTACTTGCTGTGGAGGCACTGCACGCACGGCAGCATACATCTCTGCAACTAGGTGTCATGCACTGAAGTTCACCCAAGTGAACTACACGGGTCCTAAAGCTGTTTTATGGCAACTTAGAAGGCCTGAGCATGACAATACTTCAACCATTTAATAAAAACCCCGTAAACCGTTATAAAGAGCAAATGCACTGCAGTACAGCTGAGCAGCTCTGTTTTTCAGGTATGTCCTTTGAAAGACTCATCGCGCTTTAGGCTTGCTCTTTCAGGCACTTCCCAGTCCAGCATCAAGATTCATTTTGCTTCATCTTACATAATGTGACAGAAGTGAAGATGACAGCCCAGCCCTAGAAAGTGAAATTAGTTTTCTCAAAAACATGCCTCAACTGACTTATTATTATGATTATAGATCATGGAAATTCACTGATTACTGCAAATGAGGAAGATACAGTAAGCTTCCACCAAAGGGATACAGTAGCTATAAACAGGCTGGCAAAAGCAAATAAATGCACCCTGAGATTAGCATTTTGAAAGCAACGGAGCAAGGCAGAGATGAGAGGGACTAATCATTCACAGACAACAAACTATTTTATTTGGTCTTTAATGAGGCATTTGAGGGTGTTTTAAAGTTTCAGATTGTCACAGAGTGAACTATTCTCCTATTAATCTGTTAGAGAATTGGTAAACAGCCACAAAAAGAGAAGCACATGCCTACGGCATTAGGAGGAAAATTGCCTACAGATTACAGTAACAACTATTTTCCAAAGGCTGGAAGAACACCTGAGAATACTACTTCTGCTGATAACTCTATCGCTGCAAAGGAGCAAATGCTTAACAATTATCTACCCCGCCAGGAATGGCCACATTTTTCTGCTCTATAAACGCAGCTAGGGACCAGGTTTATGAGATAAAAAGAGCCAGGTAGAGAACTACCAAAACAGAAAAAAAAAAGTATTAATTTTGCCCAAGAAGTTTTCAGGAAAGAAAAAGAAATGAAAGTTTTATTTTTCACAGACTTTTCTTAAAACAAACAAACAAAAAACCCTTTAGCTTTCCTACATCCCCTTCTTCATGCCCAGTCACCTGTAGATGTGTGCCACCTCTGAGAGCAGCCCGGCTCCGAGCTAAGCAGGTCACCAACTCCATGTGGCATTAGCTAGACTAGATTATCCACAAGGTGTTTTAATGGCTGTCTGCATTTTCTTTCCTTTTCCTTGCACTGCTGCAGACAGTCCCTGCCAGTGAAAAAGCTGAGGGAGCAGGCAAACGATTTTTCTAAAAAACACTTAAACATTGTCTCTCTCTTTCCAAAGCTTTTGGTGAGCTATGAAGAGTAGTGGAGAATAAAAACTACATGCTACCCTTACAAGAAACAGAAAAGTTTTTTTAGGGCAGGGAGTTTAGACAAACTGGCTCAGACTACACACCAGTGTGAAATGGCACAGCCTCAGCAGGCCCTTTGTCTTCAGCCCTGAGCAGGGCACAGGCACAGCACACACCATTGGCATGACCTTAGAAATAGGGGGTTTTTAGTCTCAGTTCTCCCTCTTCTGGTGAGGGGTCACCCCACATTGAGTGCTGGCATGAGGAGAGCAAGGCAGCCTGTGTCTTCCAGTGTTGGCAAGACAAACTCCAGGGTGACTCAACCTTTCTAGGAACAACTAGATCACCACCACTGTCTGATTGTAGAATGTGAGATACGCCAACTGAGCATCTCCAGTCTCTCCTCTTCCAGCAGGTTTATCATTGGTGTCCCTTTTCCTCCTAACAGAATTCAAGAAGCAAAAGAGCTATACCTATATTATATATAAATCACATATGATTTATTCTTTTTAAGCATCTTTACAGCTTCAATAATATGGTGAGGACCACACTTGTTACTTCAGATGAAAGACCTGTAATCTTTCTGAAGTGTTTTCTCCACTGCATTTTGCTGTTACAACAATTCCAAATGTCTGCCCCAAGGAAACACTAGAAGTAAAGAATTTAGATGAGAGACCAGGACCATCATATCTGTACCTTTCATACCAATACTTACATGAGTTTTTACAGGCACACTGGAGAGGCACTTATATGGGCTTAAGTAGTGAAGCTACATTATTATAAGGGAGCACATTCTGGACAAGTTATGCTGGGGAGGTGGGAAATCACAGGTGTATTTCCACAAGAAAAATAATTGATGTCTAGGGACTTCTAACAGCCGTTACAAAGGTTCTGTTTATCCAAAATATCTTTTGGCTCACACCTTGTGCCTGAATATTTCAGAACAAGAGAATAAATTTTTGATGACAACGAAGACATTAGAGTTCATACAGATTATATTCTAAGATTGGAACAAACAATACAAGAACACAGATTGCAAAAACCTGATGTGCAGTTTTAAGCTCCTTGGATGGAAACATAAATTTGAAGAAGTAACCCGCCTTGAGGAAAAGTGACTGAAGAAAGAAGACAGATCCCCGTGACTTACAGGTCAGTGTATACCCATCTACAGAGGAAAGAAGTATACAAAGATTTATGTGAAATGTAAATGGGGTGTGGGAGAGTGTATACCCAGAGTGGCTGCCAAAACTGCTAATACAGAAAAAAAAAATAAAAATAATGGTAATAAATAATGGCAAAGGAGTAGGAAAATATCAAGAACTGAATAAAGTGATAATCACAAGTGCCAGACAGAATTTTCAAGTGATGCTTTTAAGTGAGCTATCAGGTTCTAAGTTTATTTTAAAGTATATTGCTCATGGTAGACGAGCCAAACGTATCCAGAACTAGAACTGATAAGCATGGGTAGAAGCAGAAGTAGAAAAGGAGTTTCCAGCTTCATTTAGAGACATGAAAATTATTAAAACCTTTGATATATGACTGAGGTATAGACAACACTGTTGACAAAGTTTTAGTTATGTTTACAAAGATGAAGAGGCATTTCCAATTTACGTACTTTTTTTTACCCCTCAATGAAAATGCACTTGGAAAACACATGATGATAGCAAAAAATTTGTCTAGAGCTTTCAAAAGAGACAAGGCTCAGCAAAAACAATACTCTGATACTATGCCAGCAAATATCTGAAGAGACATCCAAGATTTGTATAGATTCATTTGCTTATTCAAAAAAAAAAAATATTTTATTTTTTTTTATTCTTAATGATAGTATGTTCTGTTGGGTACAAAGAAAGGCCACTAAAGTAATCGAGGGGATAGAGGAGCTGTTTTATGAGAGAAGACTAAAAAGGTGGAAAGGTCTTCAGTCTGAATTAAAAAAAAAAAAAAAAAAAAGAAAAAAAGACCTGAAAGAATAAGGCTGAGGTTGATCATGCAGGCAGTGGATGAGCTGCAAGCAGAATTCTTGTTCATGAAATCCTGAAATAAGATAGGGAGCACTCAAGCAAGATCTAGAGATTGGTCTAAAACAGATAAAAAACAAAAACAAAAAACAATTCCTGACACAAGCAGGGATGAACTAGAATGAACTTCTAGTGCTTGCTGTCACAGCAGGCTGCAGAAGCAGGTAGCGAGGTCTGAGAGGCTTACTCAGGTTCAGGTTCAGAGAAGGGTTAGACAAACCATGGATCAGAAGACCACAAACAGATACTAAAAGACCTAGACAAGGTAGTACCCTCTAATCCACACAGCAACCCTGGAGGCTAGGGCAGTACCAAGGTAAGGGACTGACTGCAGGGAGCAGCCAGTCTCCTGGTCTCACCCTAAAATAACCCCTCAATCACTGATGTCAGAAAAAGCTCTGGGCAGGACGGACCACAGGTCTCGCAGAGTGGGCCATCTTTTATTGTTAAACATGACAGTCCTGGAGTATTTTAGTAGTTTCTCCTAATAGACAATCACAATTAGGAAACTAACCAGCCACTCTATGCTTCTCTCCTCCCTGTTTCTCTCTTTTTGTTTGTTAAGGCACAAGTTGTCCCATTGAAGACTCATTATAGTTAAAAGTGCTGACACTGACTTCTCATCATGATTACCAAAGAACATCGTTTGGAGATGTTAACACTTCTCAGATCCACCTCTATTTGTTTCCATTCTCCTTCCCAATGTGCACCCCATCATTCAAAATTACACCTTCTCCTAGGAGAAAGGAAGTGGTAAGAGGAGCCACTACAACAGAAGAGGTTCCCATCAAATCTTTTCCTCTTTATGCACTTCCAGAGAGGTATTAAAGTGCAACTTCTTGCAGCCCTGAAATGCAGCCAGCTCTCCAAGTATTTAATAGTTCCCAGCAGCACTAATAGGTAGGTAAGGACAAGAGGTTAAGAAGGGTGCTATGTCTGAATAAAATGAACAGGCTCATTTCAAAGGTCTTATATTTCTTCAAAGCAGTCACAGAGAAGACAAAATGAGTGAGAGACATAAAACACAAGCACTGGAGAAAGCAATCAAAAAAGATACTGAATGTGTGATGGACTTTATGGAATTAGAGAGGTGAACGATGATGAGATGCCTGGCAACTAGCTTCTGCTTCAAGCAGGGAAACATCAGGGGCTGGAGCCCCTTAACCTGTGCCACATGTGTCAACAGTTTGGTTTAAGGAAGATTTTCCTCACAATTTAACAATGAAACCCTGGCAAGGCAGATGGCTTTTTAAGCTGTGGTACAGAAAAACGTGTTGTGTGGTAAGAGCAACAATCCATGAAGCTATTACATATTTCCCAACCCACCTTATGTTATTTTTTAGCAAGGCTGCTCTTCTGTATAATTCTAGCTTTTATTTTTCTATTTCCTTCCTTTTCTTCCAGCAAAACAGGTTTTTTCAGTAAGACAAAATGAGGTGGAATAAAAGATTCAAAACTCTTAAATTCTTCTCAAAGTAAGGAACTACAGAATGTGTGGTCCTAGGAAATTCAGAGAAGAAGTTAAACTTATTGCAAGTTCTGGAGGGGTGGTGGTGGGAAGCAACAAAAGATACTGTTTGAAAAACATCGATCCTTATTTCCTTAACACAGACATATGGAGTAAATCCACATCGCTAAAATAGCAGACTCTGGGTCTGGCCCAAACAAAATTCCCAGATACGCCTGCCTTCTTGCAGGAGGTTCCCTATTCCTTACCTTTCTCTTTCAGCTACTCTGGCCATGTGCACATCTTACTTGCCAATGAGAACTACGGCCAGAACACAGCTACTTGCTTCGAAGATGTCTGTAAAATAGGGAGACTTCAATAAAAATTAACTGAATATATTAATTGTATTTGAATATCACAAGTTCACAGATACAAAGTGTTTGTTTTTTATAATTTCATTGGAAGGACTTCTATCTACTATACCATGTTTACTGTTAGTTCAGCCCTACACGAGAAATTCACAGGTCTGGACTTAGTAAAAGAACTTGTCAGGAGGCTGCCTGCAGCATTACTGTCATGAAGGCCAGTAGCTGTTGATGCAAATCATCCTTGTATTTGCTTTCTTTGTTCAAGATGTTAAAGAATTAATTTCTAATGGGCAGAACAATCATACATGGAGTATGATTGCTCATGTTACATGACTGCCATGACACAGTCCAGGATTACTGAAGCTTGGTGAGCTCTAGTTACTGCTCATTCTCTGAGCAGCAATGTGCACAGGGCAGTGTTTAGCTGCTGGGTGGATCTGCCCCATGGAACTGTTGCCTTCTGCATCTCATGCCTCTCACTGACAGTGGCTGGGCCAGGTGCCTGTAGCTCCTGCCACTGCTCAAAGCAGCACCAGCATCAACCCAGGTGCTCGCAGGGGAACAGAATCCACGTGGGCTTTGTTGACATTTACAGCTCCCCCCCTTAAGTGTAAAGCTTGGGAGCTGGTACGTATGTATGTAGTGCATGTGGCAGAACTGCTGCACGGAGAGTTTGCCAGCCACTTTCACTCTACAGTCTGACTCCTGTCTCTTGAGGTACTTCTTTTACGCCAGGAACAAAGCAAATTCCACATGGCACTGCCTGTGCTTGACAGACAGGATAATGGGCCCTGCGCCTTATGTATGTTTCTCTCTCCATTCATCTGAAGGGTCTGTGAAGATATCAAGTCATTAGTGTCAATACCGAGAGCTTGATGGAGCGGGAAGTACTCTGCAGTAATTGATATATACTATCTAAACTGGCTAGTTATTGTTTAATGCAAGACTGTGCTGGATTTAACAGCCATTTAAAGAGGAACTAGGAGCATAACATTAAGTGGTTGCATGTAAATCATCATATTTCTTCCTAGTCCCAGACTGCAGCTGAAGACTTCTACGAACAATGTAAGTAGCAAGATTTCCCCTACCATGCAGAGCCAAAACAACTTTTGGATCTATGGAAGTGAACAGCTGAGACTGCAGTAATTTCCCCCTCTCTAGGGAGTGTGGATCAGGTTGATCCATGTTGGTGCAGGCAAGGTGATCAGCCTGAGGTAGAGGACTTGGTGAGGAGCATGAAGTTGTTCCCACTTGCTCCTCATTATCTGGGATGAGCGACACAAGTGATGGGGGAGATGTGGAACACTGCTGCAGTCTTCATCATCCTGCATCCCAGGTGAAGTCACTGCAGATGCCCACAGCAATTTGGTTTCTGGAAGTGTCAGCTGTTTGTAAACCCTCTCACTAATTCACACTTGCAGTGGAGGGTCCACAGTTCTTTAGGATGAGGCGTCACCTACAATTTTTTTTTTTTTTGGAGCTGAAGGGACTACTACATTTCTGCTTTTCTGCTAAGGAAGGTCCTATCCACCTGTAGCTGAAGCTTTCTGCTCACTTTTGTACCATTATTTTGGGAAAAGGAAAAACAGGACTGACTCTCTTCCTCTCCCCCCTTCTTTTTAAACCCTCGATCATTTTAGTGACATTGTTTATAGGGTAGCCCTACAAACACTTGTATTAACAATAGTAGAAGGTAGAGTAGCAGAAGAAAATGCTTGTCTAGAGGCATCCCTACCAAAATAAATATTTAATGAACACACACAAAAATACAGGTATTATGAACACAGGACTTAATATTTGATTTTTATTCTAAATAAGTGGTGGTAGGCATGTGTATGTCCTCTGATTGATCAAGGACAGTTTCTAATGAGTGCAGTGGGTATGGTGAGCTATCCTTGAATTTTTGCCAAGCAAATTAACCCCCCAAGCTGGAAAAATACAGCAAGCTCTGCTGAGGATTTGGGCTAATCCACTTGGCACATTGCTGTGGTAACCTGGTTGCGCTGCTGCTGCATTCAACAACCAACCTCCACCCTGCCTTGCTCTGCAGACAAATACCAGCTTGCTCAAAGAGAGCTCAGCATCACTTCCCATACTCCGTTACACAGCCGGAGAGATGCCTCCCATCTCTCCAGGTTGGGCCACTGGGTTTGTCAGAAGTAAAGAAAGCCAACCTCTTCCCTCCAGGCATCTCGGCTCCCTGCTAACCAGTCCACTGGGAGTCTCAAAAACCTTGGCAGTCTACAGATCAGTATGGATTAGCTGCTACCGAAGAGGTATCTTCTGCCTATATCTGAAGTACTAGGGAGCAACATACAAAGACTTGCACCCTGCATCTCTCTAAGGGTTACAGGAAAGTCAGATGAGTACATACAAATGCACGTCAGACAGGTCTGATCGATTTTCTTTGTTAGAGAGACAGAATTAGATAAGTGGCACAGACTCCTGCGCTGACAGCTGGTCACCTCCCAGCTTTCTTCTGCAGCCTACAAACACACTGTGGCAATCAAACATCGTGTGAAGAGCATCCTCTGTTAAGAAATACCAAACACACTGCTTTGTTTCCAAACTGGCACAATGTCTGTGACCCAGCCTAAGGTTACTCAACATAGATCTCTTTAAGACTTTATTTATACTTTTTCCCCTCTTCTCTCTTCCTTTATGCATTTCAGTTCCTGACTGACCCTGTTCTGAATGTGCAAGCGTGGGGAAACACGCAAAAGGTGCCGCAGCCCAGGGCTAGAGGAGGAGAGGGATGAGCACAGAGCTGCACTTCCCATCACAGCAAACTATGAGACCTGCAAAGGGACGCTGTCAGACTCTGATGGGATAAGATATCACTACAATCACAAAAGAAATACTGTGTTTCCAAAAACACGGTATGAAAAAATATTTTTGACTTGCAGGTTTTGAAAAAAAAAAAATAAAAAAAATCAATTTTAACAATCTCATGGCCGGGTGTGCTACTTAGAAATTAGAAGTCCAGGAAAATACAGATACTGATCTCCATCTTGCCTTGCTGATTTGTCAGATCTGCCATTTAGACCGCAATACTGCAGAGGCAGGACTGCACCATAAACAGAAGATTCAGGATTTTTATAGCATTATACAATGCAATTAGAAGTTTGGATGAATGACTTCAAGTTTCTCACATAAACGCTGGGGACAGAAAGTGATATAAGATGGTATTTTTAAATTTTTAATTGTGACCTTCCTCTTTCCATTCCAAGCAAAAACTGAACTCCAGAAATATGGGGTTCCTTCTTGTTTCTTCATCATAATTAGAAAACAAGGTTCCTATAGGACATGAAATATATATATATTATCCATAAATATTGCCAGCAATTTGTTTTCAGTATTACTCAGATTCTGTCTCAGCTTAACTTTTGCTAAAATAATCTTTGGTCTGGGTCATCCTGAAATAGTTTCCATCACTGGGATACAGATTTTCATAGCTTCCTTTTGAGGCTATTGGGATTTGGGGATTGTGTATGCCCCATGGCTTTGGACATTTTGTATTGTTTCTATGAGTGACTGCTGAAATTACTTGTTTGAGTAATTTCTCTGTGGAGTACAATTTTATAATCTCTTTAAAAAGCTCCTTGCTTCTGATGCTTTTATATTCGTTTGGGCTGGCAGACTATTAAAGAAGAAGAGTTACTGATCTCACAAGATATTTTTTCTCCTGTTAACTGTGCTCTTCATTTTACCTTTGCTCCTCCAGCAGTGAATACACCCCAAAATGGTAGTTTGTCACCTTTATGCAGTTCATATATGAGCTGTTCTTTGGGGAGAAAGCAAAGGAAGAGGAAATATAAAGAAGAGGTAATCTCAGATCAGTCACACTCATTTCTAAGGGATTTGACCTATAAGCAGCAAACATTTCTGTATGATGGGCTCCACACTGATCTGTTTCCTCACGTCAGAGCAAACAGCAGGCTTGCTGTGCTGGCTGCAACCAGTGCTTCCAAGGACAAGCATGGGAGGGCTCGGTGGATTTGCCTCAGCTGCTTTTCCTGTACCATGAGACTTCTGGGTGCAGTACAAGGTATCTGCAGAGTATCTAAAAACAGCATGTCAAAGGAAAAACCACAATTTCTCCGATATACTTTCCTCTCAATGAAGGATATTTATGAAGGGATTGTTTTTATCCCTCTCTCTCCTCTGCACACTGTATCTGCATTTCTGCAAACAAGGCACTTGCTTTCTCTTTTTTTCCAAACAGACTTTTGCTTAGAGACTTCTGCAATTCTTTTCAGTTTAGTTGAGACAGTACATGCTATTCTAAAAGATCAATTGAAATACAATTTTCAGAAAATCTCAGCATCCTAGAGCAAGGTCTGTTAAATTGTGGAATAGTCTCCCAGGGATGCAGTGGAAGTGACTTTGCTTGCAACATATGAAACTGCTAAAACAAAACACTAGAAATTACAGAGTCAAGAGCAAATGAAATTTTTGCAGGGACTGAGCTGGGATTTAGGAGACAAGAGAGGTCAATGGAGGCAGTTCTGATATTTTTGTTTTTAAATACCCCACCTCTAAGTCTGGGTATACAAGAAATGAATGCTTTTTTTTTTTTTTTTAAAAAAAAAAAGAAAATCACAGGAAAAAACACTTATATTAAGGAATACATGTGCAGTCCTCCCATAGTTTAGTTGAAATTGCAATTTACTAAATTTCTGCAATGTGTTAAGTCACCACATAGTACTAAGAATCCAGATAAAGCTGTGTTTGCTTAAGTATTCCATTTGAAGTGGATATTCTCTAGACCTCATATTTTCTCACCTTGTTTCACCTTTTCTGTAATTTCCTAGAGCTGTGTGCATGCACATATTCTTTTTCAGAGATGGTAAGACTTAGAGCCTTGGCTGATTTAGTTATTAATTCTCACTGTTCCCCCATCCACAAACTGTTAGATTTTAGTTACCACAAGAAAAACTCATACTGCGAGTTGAGGCAATCCCGCAGAACATGCCACAGCATCTGTTCATCATATTCGACTGTGAGGATGCTATTTCCTTCTACTTCTTCATATAAATTGTAACAAAACAAGAACCATGGCATGTTCCTGTCCTATATACTTGAAGGAAGTCACTTTTACGCTGTCTGAAACGTAAAAGTAGTTAGATGTCCATGGCATACTAGGAAAGGGCAGGCTTAACTGGTGTCTCTCATTGGTCTGGGTAAAAATGAAGAAAAAATCATATATCCCTGATCAGAAAGTAAAGCCTGTGTAAAATTCTGTTTAATTGGAAATGAACACTTATTGAAGCTATGGTAGTCTGCTGTCTCTAACCTATGACACTTGATGTAGAACAGAGAAAACTCAAAATGTGTCTTGGAAGGACGTGGGGCCAAGTTCTTCCCTGTCATTCTTGGCAACATCACAAGCCCTCTGCAGTCCGCTGAGCATGCAGGACTGACACAGTCGGACTGTCTAGCGTTTAGCACTGTGAAAATGAAAGTGCTAACTGAACAAGACACAGATAAGCCCATACAGGGCTTGTGGCTCCATCAGTGAACTGAAGCAATATTTTTAAATGCAGATGACAATGGCTAGGTGCATTAAAAGATTTATATTTGATTTTTATAGCTGATTTTAGATTACGCCTGCCTTTATGTTGGGTAGAGGGGATCAGAGCTTGGGGGTGGGGGGAAAGCAGAGTAGAGAGCAGATATTTAGGTGCTTAGCTCCAGGCATGTAAAGATGACCAAAACGGAACAGCTGGGATACAGATTTATTCTTTTAATAGATGGCTGAAAAGGAGATCTCTGCCTTTCCCTGTTCCAGTTTCAAGAGCATAGCATTGCATGAATTTATTTCTAGGATAATCAGTGATTGTCATGAATATCTGTAATGAACTTCCAGATCCCTCAGATGAATTCAAGTGGCCTTGGATCAGCCCCAGAATTGTAACATGTCTCTTAATAACTGATCCCTTTCATATCTGGATCTGACAAATTTGTGTAAGTGGTAGGTCACAAATTCTGTCCCCTATTTATGGATAATTTTAAGGATTTGGATCATATTTAAACCTGAACTCTACAGTGGGTTTGCTTTCAAGCTCCCTACTGTATCTGTTTTTCCTGTGGGCTTTTGTTTTTATTTTCATTTGATTTCAACAGATGTTATTTACTGCTACTTCCCTCTGCTTTGGAGAAGGATTTATCATTGAGATGTATTTTCTTTTTAGTGCACAAATACATAAAATCCAGGCATGAAGCCTGACCAAAACAGCTGGAAAGTGACACTGAAATTAAGGCTATAGAGCTGCTTCTCTAATCGGCTGAGCAGTTTATATAAATGCAGTTTAAATAAAATGAGTCTGCAAACAGAAAAGCTTAAAGGATATTAAATCCTGGCTTTATAAGTGACAGCCAAGCTAGCAGGAACTACCCCATAGTGTGTAATCTTTTTCTTTCATGTAACAAGGCTATCTGGCCTCACAAGCTTCTTAGGGCAAACTTAATTAAAGCCAATGAAGAGCAAACATACAGAAGGGGAAGAGGTAGCTGTTTTGATTCTAGAAATGAAGTATCTTAAAACATATATTTTTTTGAACTAGAGATATGTCTCCCTAGCTTTAGTGGGGGACTTAGAAGTGTGAGATTAAACTTTCTCCCTCCTTTTTCTATGACTTGGTATACACACGAACACACCAAGATGGCTCACATAGTAATGCAGAACCCATTTATCTTATTCAGAGCAGGGGAAAGGAGGTAAGAGGGGAGTGGACATTTCCCTTTTCCTGGGTGACAGCTCACTGAATAATAAAGGTTTCCCCAAGAACAGAACAAGCTACACATGTCGGCAAGGAATTTATCTGCGTTCCTAACATTTCTATACAGCTGTGATTCATGGATACAATAAAATATTGATAGCTGTTTCCACTGTTCTATCATACAGCAAAAATTCATTACGTGATCTAAATTAAACATTTCTGCAATGGACTGGAGATTGCAAGTTGTTTCTTGCCCTGGTGGAAAAGCTCTGTGCCACCCCATCTGGTGCTCCAAATGCCAAACCTCAGAAATATCACTGGATGGCAGGGCTGTTTGTAAAGAAGCATTTGCTGTTTTATTCGAGTTTCTGTTTAGCTTGGTAAAAACATCCCCCTATCAGTCTGTATCACTGAGCTGTTGCTGAGCTACAGCCACAAGTCTAGTCTGAGACTGATGAAATGCATCCAGCATGACATTTGACTCAATCTGCTCATAAATAATAATAATAATAATACTTTACATTTATATAACCCTTTTCAGCAAGAGCTCTCCCAAAAGGCCTTTTTGACCTCCAATTTATCTGTTGTGACTCTCACTGAATTAGAGGCAAGTGTAACGTTCTCTACTCCACTACCACATACGGTATGGCAACAGCCATGAAACAAATTACATTTACAATGAGATTTCAACCATCTTATCTACGTGATGCTCAATAATCCATCTCAGCAGAGATCACCTGTAATATTATTAGGGTCTCAGTCTCTCAGACAGCTGTCAACTCTATTAAACAACACCACAACCACATCCTATGTGCCCAGTAAGTACTATCCCCCTCCTTTTTTTTTTTCCCCCCAAATCTAGGATATATAAGCCTCAAATAATTACACAGACCTAAGAAATTAGCTTGATAGTATTTACTCCAGAAAATGTATACATTTAAGTGCAGGATTTTACAAATCACCAGTGAATGCACACAGAAGTTTCATAGTTGGGAAAAAAAAAAAAAAAGGTTCCTGGACTTAGTCTGGGTTTAAGGTGTCTGTGCCTCTAACTTAACCAAGGAAATTCATGGAAATAATGTCACAGCAGTAAATTTCAATATCACATCTAATAGTTTGTGTAGGTCATATCAAAACAGGGCTTTGCTCTGCTTGTAGTTTAGATATTTTTCCCCTCCACTTTGGCTTGTGAGGCTAGATTTTGAAAGGCATGTGGGCATCAAACAATGCAGATAGGTGTTTTCAGATTCATGTGCTGTGCCTATTGCAGCTGTTGAAGCCTAAACCCCATGAATAAAATCACCTTTGATAAATTGTGGAGGCTGGCTTTAACAGTCTGCCAATGCACAGCATCTATCTACATATCTATCTGTCTAGAACTCATTATGTTTTCTCCCTGTTCCTGGTGAAAGCAGATGTACAACTATTACCTGTTGCCTTTAAGAACAGAATTCAGTCAATGTGGAACTCCAGCTTTTGTGCTGATTTTCTTTAATATAATGTTTAATAAAGAGTTTGGTTGTTTTTTTTTTTTTAAATCTTCAATTACTTCGGTTATTTTACAATAGCTTTATGGCTCACAGACATGCCAAAGACAGCTGATGACAAACTTTATTAAAATACATTGAATGCATGGTGATAGAAAGAACACATCAACACCTGCATTTGAAATTCTCAGCTTGTATATGAGAGATTCAGCCATAAATTCCTCCTCTGAATCCTCTGGCATAAGCAGCACAAACTTCACAGTGAGAACTGAGGGATTTTAGCTATTCTGGCATGATTTCTTTGAATCTTCTATATGAAAGAAATGTAGAGAATCTTCTCGTTAATCCAGCATCTCTCTATTCCCTGGATTGTGCCAATAAAGCCATTACATAGCATCTTGTTCTTGGTAAGAGGCCCAAAGGTTCAGCAGTTACCATAAGTAAATAGGATATTGGTCTCATAACACATTATAGGCAAATTCCATTACAACAGAAAAATTAGTCTCATGAACCAGTGACTTTTTCTACTCATCCTGGCCTGGTTCATCCTTCTTGTTTTCCCTCCCCCTCACTTTCTGATACTCATCCCCACATCCTGACCTACAGCATCTCTCATTTCCATTTGTTGTCTGTAAATATGACATATCATCATTTGAGAAGTCTGATATATATTTGATATATAGAGATAGCAGTTTTCAAGTCTGAGTTTAGACTAAGGTCCCAGGTAGGATTAAAAAAAATCTTACAATTCCATTGCAGTATTTCAGCTCTAACAGCAGACATCCCATAAACTCCCACAGATAGGCTAAATGTACACTATATGTCAGCTCCGTAGTTTGGCATCTGATAGCAAACTGGAATCAAAAGGTTAAGTCAATGATTCTGATCTCGTACCTTAAGTCTGAACTACTCATTCCTGCCTTCCTTCAGATGAAGCAATCACATAAAAATAAAGCACTTTCTAATAAAAACAGTAAGTGTGCAGACCTCCATCCAAGACAGAAGGAATTTTGATTGTTCTGATTTTATGGACTATAGACTAGGGAGGCAAAGTATGTTGATTTTCTTACAGGGGATAGAAATAAAGTGAAATGAAAGCAGATGGATCTGCCCTAGCAGTGAACCATTGGATACAATACCTTGCTTCAGTGAGTATCCAAATTATTTTCAGGTAGTTTGGCACATAGGTAATTTATGTGCTTCGTTCGCTGCCTGCTATTTAGAAGCTGTTTCTCAAGTAGAGATTGTTCTCTGAACTGTTCACCTTTGCATGCACTATTTCACTCTTAACTCTTCTAATATTCCTCTTAAGGTTAACTTGGTGAAGTGAATTCAATATACTTTTTCTGTTGCACTCAAAGACTCTGTTTGTGGCTGGGGTTAAACTAAAAACTGCAAGGGTGCTCTTAGGTGACTGCTTGCTTGATGACTGCATGTATCATGCAACAGAGGCTGTTCCAGCCATGATGTTTTCTGTCACTGACCAGAGGAAGCTATTATTGTGTAGTGTCTCTGCAAAGGGCAATGCCATCAAGTACGTTTTTTGGACTGAATATAGAAATTCTTCTGAGATCTGTAATAAACGATCTGACTTTGAGATAAAACAATTCATTTTGTATTTTGGGATATAAAACAGAAAACTGAAGCACAAATTATTATCTCACCTGAGCTGCATCAGATGACACTTAACAGCTCAGTTATGCCTGTTTCCTAAACCCACAAACACAAACCAAAACCTTGATTTGGCTGATAATAGACAGTCAACTTACAGCTTGAAGAGCTGAAGATGGTGTTTGAGGAGCTAGTGGATTGCAATGAGGAAACAGTGGTCTAGAGGTACCCTGTTTCCACTGCAGGACAGGGTTGGGTTGGACATGCTGCTGTATCTCCAGCCTCAGCAGCCCCTCCAGCTCGGTTCTTAAAACACTGAACAGTTCAGACACCACCATCATCCCTGTATCACCAGAGCACTGCTGTAAACCCCAATATAGGAGGCATGTTTGAAGTGCTTGTGAGTTACATGCAATAAAATACAAGGTTATTCGAGAAACTTCAAGAAACAGTCTCGGAACCTGAAGCCTCTTGGGGACAAGCAGCCCAGGTTTCTACAAAAACTCTTACTTTTGTATTCCTCATTGATGCATTTAAATATCTGACAACACTTATCTTTATTCTTATCAACTCTCCCCTTCTCTTGGGGAATCTAAAGTAGAGGATTGACATTACCCTTAATGACAGACAAATTATTAAGAGGAGGCAGCTGAAAAAACAGTGACTACCCACAATGGGCCTTCAGTACCTGAAAGTCACAATACTGGATCTAGTCTCTGTATACAAGATGGACTCAAATACTTCAGAAGAGCAGGATACACATTTGCATCATTACATCATACCTCAGTACATCCTTCCTCCAAGAATCCACGTTAAAAACAACAACAACAACATACCCACAAGCAAATCGAAGAATTCAAATGAGTATCATAACACCATTATCATAAGGAATTTCTAGGTAACACCACCATATCTCTCTGGGTTAAAGTACAAATACATTGAAATCTATCTTTGAAGATACTAGACCTTTCAGAACCATCTGAGCTGACACAAGTAGATTTACAGAAGAGGATAAATCTTGGCAAAATATTGCCTTGTAGTTCAATTAACCTGCTTCAGGGAAATCTAATTTAATTGCTGGATTGCAATCACTTCCGATAAGGCTTGATACTAGCTTCATTACCTGTCTGTAAATGCATCTTCACTAGATGTTCTAAGGCAACTAAAAAAATTGATAGCCACACACGGAAATAAACTATTTACCAGTACTGTAACTTTTAAAGCATCTTGTCAGAGGCCGGTAGTTAATTTTGTTACAAAAAAAAAAAAAAAAAAAAAAAAAAAGGAGACTGTGGTTTCCTCTTTTAACAAAAAGTTTCCCCTAATGTGTTATTGCAATGTTCATTTTCTATATGGTTTTCCTGGCACAGTATTGCATTACTGTGTGGCCCACTTTCTACAAACTACCATGGTGTGCCATTTCCTGGAGAGCATAATGAAGCCCAGCATCTCATCTCATGATGTTAGAATGAACTGTTCCAAAATTTGATGTTTGAGGATATTGGAAAATTGTTTTCCCCACATTTTCCTAACTCTCACAAAACTTCAATACATGGAGCTGAACACATTTTTCACTGTACTTACTATGCAAAGGCAACTTAGGGTGAAAATAAACAGCAATTAATGGCCTGAGTCCTTTTACACTGCCTGGTCATAACTTTAGGTACAACTAAACCTACGTGAGCAGTGTTAGATGAGGTAGGTAGGACATCACTGACTGATGCCCTAATAGTTTTAATACACGGAGGCACAGCCCTGGCTAACTGCGTAAATACATACACTGGGCTCCCCAGCTGCCATGCACCACATGTTGCTGGCAGCTATGCTCTTCCTGATATTCAGGCTACCTAGATTAAAAGTCTGTGTACACATTCAGGAGCTGCAAGCATGTGTCTGGAAAGTATCCTGAATATAACAAGAAACAGGCCCACCTGACTCTCTGGTCTTCCAAATCCTTCTACTGATAAGAATGCTAGTGAAACAAAGCTATTACTATAGCAGTATTCCCCCAGCTTTTGACCTGTATCTGACAAGCACCACTTCGCAGTAAGTACTCGGTACACCATTTATCAGCTGCATCCTCAGACCCTGAGGTACCTCACTGTCATGTTTAGGCAGAATGGTGGTCATGGTTGCAGGTTTCCTGCTTTGCAGGATGTCATTTACAGGAGAGTTAAGAGTGATTCATTTGAGTAATTTGTCATTTTCAAAACAGATATCAGAAAGAGCACCTTCTATCGTCTTGATTGAAGATGAGGTGTTAAGCTACATTGCTATTCAGACAGCCCCAGGACAGCCATTCCCATGTTATTTATGTTTTAATGTTGTCAGATACCTAAGGAAATAAGGCTCCGAGTTGCATTATGGTGGCATTGAATGTGCACAACATCAAAGAAAGCAATGCAGACCTGATGCCAATACTGAAGCTATTTTTGAGGTACAATTAGTCAATGAGATTTACAAATAATTTGTATTTAAGAAACTGCATAACAGATTCAAGTTTTTTTTTTTTTTTGAAAGGTATTAAGCCTATCCAGTGTAATCACACTGTAGTGAATGTATCTATTGTTAGTATTAGCACTGAGAATTCACAACTTGAGTAGATCTTTGATACCTAGGGAAATTTACATATGTAAATTTAAACAGAGAAAGAATCCCCAGCCTATCAGTATTGAAGTTTTTTTAGTTTGTATAGTAAAAAAAAAAAAACTTAGAATAATTAATCTTCTATAGAGGAACAGTTTAGCAAGATGTGCTGTTTTGGAAATAGACCTTTAATCTTTGTAAGCCTGCAAAATTTGCAAATAGATGAGAACCAACTCTTAGTAAATGAGATAAGGTGATAAAGCATGTACTCTTTAACTAATTGTAGATATAATGCCTAAAGATCTTGTGAAATGACTTCTGTTATGCTAGGTATTAATATAAATTAGCTCAGCTGTGAGCATGGTCTTTCTTTTCTTAAAAGCTGAATAGATTTGCTGTGACATTACTGTAGAAACCTCTAGAGATGCTCTGTGGATAATGATGAATATTGAATTAATTTCCATAGTATTAAACGACACTGAAACATTTGACTCCCAGTTGTATTACCTGCTCTGTTTCCACAAGCCTGCCATAAAAACCATATACACAATCCTGTATCTTCAGCTTTGATGTCAAAGCGCACAACATCCATCCTTCTCCTTGAGAGCAACAGGCTTATCCAAAGGGAGGACTGGACTCTACAGCTGAAACTTTGTAAACTGTAATACCTTTTTGTTCAGTAAACCTAAGCAACTCTTTATGAATGGGACAGCTGGTGTTTGTCCAGGGATTCACAACAAGCTATGAGCTCAAAATAGGTGAGATTGGAGATAGGAGGAGGAAAGCCCAGATTGGTGGATATCTACACCTCCAATTACAATGAAAAGGGTTGGAACTTTAGGAAGTCATCATCTGCTAACCATTTCTACATAATTATTGTTTTTGTAGATTAAGAAAAAAAAAATGCACCATCTCATTACCATTGTGTAGGAGCACTTGATGCTCATGACCACAGCATGACCACCATTTTGTGGTTCTGTGGCTGACAGTAATATTACTCCAATTCTTATTTCTCTTTATAGGAAGGACATGGGGAGCATCCAGATGAAATTAGAGAAGTGGAGGAAAGTAGGACAGGTATAAATGTAGCACTCCAACTCCCACTTATACAGAAAAACACAGAGCAAGATTGGTATTGGAAGTAAAAAAAAATCACCAAACAGGGTGCCAGTTATTGTTGCCTGTAGTCCTCCAAGCTGGCAAAGACATTCACTGGCCACAGTCAGCCCTGCTACGTGCACAAACCCACTCATCTCTGGGTGCAGTTTAACCAGAGTTAAATAGTTCCAAGACCCTCAACAACACAGAAATCCAGCTGCTATTTGGGTCACCAAGTGGTTTATTTTACCTCATGTCAAAGCAGTTTCCCCTTATGAGGCAGGACTACTTACACCAGAAGTCTTGCTTTTCTTTATCACGTCTAAATATGTAGCAGCAAAAGCAACAAATCTGATCAGGATCAGCTCTGAAGAGTGTCTGTCACCCCCAAAATGAAACTAAGACAGGTTTCTGACAGATGTAACCCCAACTGCCCTTTCAGAAGGCCTTTTACCTTACTCCTTGTTAACAGGGATAGTTAGATTAGCAGGCTGTTCTCCTAGGAGCAGTAATTAATCCTCATGTACCCTATTCTTTGAAAGGCAGAACATGCTTTGTAGATAAGATTTTTCAAGCACAAGCAGGGTAGAGTACAGTGAATATGACAGGTACAAGAAGGTATAAGGAGACGTTCGACTACAAGGTGAGCCTTGTCTCAACCGCTCTGATTGAATCACAGTTCACAGGAGTGTTTTTCCCCCCCCCCCCTTAGATCTTCAGCCAAGGAAAGGTACAGTTCTGTAGCACTTAAACTATTATCTCAAAATCTGTTCTATGTCATAGTCTGGATCCTCTTAAAACCCAGTTTATTTCTGCAGCGTTAATAGGCAAAGCTTGCAGGGTTCAGTCCAAACTGCCACAGGAGCCCATGAGTGAGCCATAAACAAACTGATTAAAACAACCATTTTCTTCTGTTTTATTCATCTTCTCAACACACGTCATCAGGATCATACCTGACTGCCTAAGGCACTAACCAAAGTCTTTTTAGGCTAGTCATTTATTAGAAGTTATCCAGAAAGACTACATATATTTACTGCTCCAGGCTAGATTAGGCTAGATTTATACCTTGAAAGTAATATTTGTTTTCAATTCCTGGTTCCCAATATTAGCTGAAAAGAACACCAAAGCCACAGAGATATGAGTAGGGTTTTATTTTTTTGTTTATTTTTAAACAGGAAGATGAATCTTGAAATAGCCTTGAGCAAAAAATATAGCCAACTTATATTTCTTAAAATCTAAGCAAGAAAGATTTAATCTGAAAGTGTCTAGGTATATGATGACACTTAAAAATAACTTTTTAGTGCAATATCTTTATAGGAGTGATTTGGAGTGTCTGCTCACTTAAGGTTACTATTTAAGATATTGCTTTTTTTTTTTTTAATTGCCAAAAAAGCAATGCTTTCAAAGTGATTATTTCATGTTTGCATTTACAACCCTATTAAGAATATTAGCACAGATACAGAAGAGTTAAACATTCTTCCTTTTCGTTCTGATTTTTAATTTTGCTCTGAATATAGCAGACACCCTTACAGAAGAGATCTGGAAGAGATCCACTAGGTATGGGAAGTCATCTTTGGCACACTGAGTGTTCAGTGTTATTCCAGTCCATGCTTAAGAACAAGAATAGCCTGGAGACAATAGGCTGGCCTCTAAACCAGAGGTATTTCAGTTTGTGGTCAGCAAAGTACCCAAAGTTGGTAAAACTTCAGAACACATTTAAAATGATCAGTGGGGGAAGGGGAGGATAAAAAAAAATAAAAATATGCATTAAAGCAGGGAAAGAAAACACAACTGCTAGATGACTAATTTAGTCCAATTTTCATTTTACTGTGAAAGTAACTGTGCCAACCACCCACAACATTAGAAAAATTGACCATTCTTGTTGTTGACTTTCTGAAATCTGTACAACTGCAGCCTTGATTTTCTGAGCTTTTCCCGCAGGAGTTTTCTGCTCCAGCTGCACAATCTTTGTCACTACCAAAGGCTTTAGCACTAGCACTTTGCTTTGCTAATCAGCACAGCATAAAAACCAGGTATTCCATGGAGTCATTTGTAAGATCACTTTTCAAAGCAGAACTCATATTAAAGTTATGTTTCATAATCTAAAGAGATGACAAAATTTTAATTACACATTAAGGAAAAAAAAAAAGCCAAGACTGAAGTTTGATCATGTTCAGTTCCTGCATGTGTATGTTTGTACTTTTATCTGCCTCTCTCATATGCTTAAAACTCAAAAATTTAACAACTATGGGTGGTGCCCATAACACTGCCAAGCTGTTTCAGCAGCTACAGTACATACTTATGACTCTTTCTCCTAGGAACACCCTCCACACAAAGATAAAGGAAGATATAAATAATATGTTGCCTATAAGCCACCTAGGTATTTAAAGTTTTTAGGCCATCTTTTGATCTCTCAGAAAGAAGAGTGCCCTATTTGTAATTTTATTTTTTAAATAAGTACAGCTTCTGATTTTTCCCCCTGTATTTCCATCTCCTGGCTAGCTAACTGAAATCTAGCACAAAATATGTCTTGTAATAAAACCAAACACACAACAAGACATGAGACATGGTAGTCACAGATAGAGGAGTGGCTACAGAAAAGCCTACAGAGCGTTAGACTCCGGGAGATAAAAGAAAGGATTCCAGTAGAGTGTTTTATTAGCTATTTTTTCCCCCTTATCTCTGATTATTCCATTTTTAAGTACTTTCTCAGGTTTCTCTTATTCTATAGCACAGATGCTGCAAGGAGCAGGAATAACTTCCAAATCTAAATCAGCCATTTGTTGTCTAGCACTTCCTTGGGATATTGCAGATAGATTGGCTACCTCAAACCCCTTCCCTCAGCTGGTAAATCTGTCAGTATAAGAAGTACTGCAGCAATGTTCCTGAATATTTCATATATTCTTTACAACCATTTTCAAGCCTTCTGGAATATGTTACCAAAGACTTTACCCCAAGTTACATTAGCATACAGGTCTGAAGCATAAGAGCACTTGCTGTTTTCCTCAAAGTATAAAATCACAAAGTTGATTGTGCATCCTACCACCATCCTTTGAACTGCTCTCCACCCTCAAGGCACACTCTACAGTCTCAGCAAGAAAGTGACATGCCTTCTTTTTGTAACTCTGGGTGTGCCTCATGTAACAGGAGTACCAACCACTGCATTATGAACCTGCAGTCACTTACAGTAACAAGCATTTATTTCCAGTTTCATGACAGTAAAAGAAGTAAAAATGTGAAGAGTACACATGTAATTTAAAAAGCACAATGCCTACCCCCTTGTTCTCACTTTGCCATGTTTCCCCAAGGACATCAGTTATAAACAACAGATTTTAAGCCACCATAGAGCAAGGTGTTGGCTTATGTCTCTGGACATCTTACCTTTGCTGGCTGCTAACAAGCCTTTTGTGCCTTGCACTTTCATCGCTCTTGAACTGCCAGTGTTTTATAACTTAGAGTGAAACCCAGATACACCAGTCAGCAATGCTCAACAGCACTGAGTGCAAGATTAACTTGGGGCACCAATCTTTTGGTAATGGGGGACATGTAGGAACTCAGGTGATTTGTTAATGTAAGATGGTTATTTGTCAGTATGTGACCACAGTACTTACTAGCTCCCAGCAACAAAGAACCTCTGCCCACAAGAAACATCAGTGATGTAATTAAAGAAAACACATTCTAATTGATCAAAATAGGGCTTTTGGGACAGTCCTGAAACAAAATCATAAAGTCAAAACAACCAATAACCCCAGCAAAATAGTTTTGACAACTATTCTTCTATTCACGAAGAAGATGGCTTCAGCCTTTTCCAACTGATCATCATTCTTGAATAATTTAATTAGTTCTGGACAACTGCATAACATCTGCACCAAGTTTATCCCCGCTGGCTTTAACCAGAATTTCTGGCAGTACCCCTTACTCAGTCTGCTTCATTAAATACGTTCTTGCAACTTATAGCCACCTTCTTATTACACTTTCCCTCCTTGCAAACCTTTTCTTCAAGGCCAAAAGCCTTTTGAGCTCCTATTTCTTATTTTAGCTCTATGGATGGAGCAACATTAACAAGCACAGGCTCAATTTCCTACAGGTGAGATATCTCATTGTTCCATTCCTACCTCAAACTCTACGTGTTTCCCACAGTACATATTGATCATATGGACAGGGCGGGGATAAAGTAACCACAGTGGGTAACATTTGGAAACTGGCAATTAACAAGGAATTTATTGCGCAGCACAAAATAACATGTCATAACAGTACCTAGAGATTTTAAAAATTTGCTTGTAAAATGGATGTACAACAATAACAAGGGTAATTAGTACTAAACACATTCTGCACACTGGGAAGACAGGTTGTATTACGCTAAATAAAGCTATTGGATTCAGTGATTAGATTTCTTAATTCTGAAGAGATACAATCATCAAGTTTAGAAGTAAAAAACAAATGTAGTTGAGAACTGAAGTTCCACTGTCTATTAAACAAAAATGAAAGATCCTCAGCTTCAGCTTACATATGTACTTAGAACAAAGTGTAGCATCTACTACAGTTTCTCCATAGTACTCACCACATTTTGGGCAAGGATCAGCAGAAGATTCTCAGGGAGAGTGCAAGTCCTCAGTACAAGTCCACCCTAATACAAAACAGGAGAACAAGAACATTATCAACTCTTCATGTCTTTTTCTACACATATTGCTTAAAGACTCTCTAAGAGCCTAGAAGACTATATTATGATGCTTTGATTCCCTTTTCCTTTTAGGATGCTTTGAGTAAAACCTAAAAATAAAATAAACAGGTTTCATAACTTAGGGGAGAGAACAGTTGGTTTCATCCTTATTATTTGTTAGGAACCTCGAGCAAGGAGGCTGGAAACATACCCTTACAATACAGGGACATAAAAAACACTATCACATCCAAAGTCCCTTGTTGGGCACAATCAGAGCCAGTTTGCATCTGCTACTGAAATATAAGGGCAAATTACCGGATCGCAGAAGTACACAAAGACAAAGGTAGAACGGAACACCAGAGCTTCAGGCTGATCAGTAGCTAAAGGGGCATTGCCAAAGAGCCAACTCATGAGAGCTTATCTGCATTTCTAATTTGGAACTGATGGCTTCAATTTGGTTGTTAATGCCAGGGAACCCATGAGCTCAGGACAGAAAGGAGGTGTATGAAAAAGCAGATTCTCTACATCTGTGCCCTGCTTCTAGATTGGGAAACTGATTAATGGGCTTGAAAGACAGCTAAGGATATCACAGCTGCAGAATAAAAATAAAGCAAGCTAGTTAGCAGCTTTTATCTTCTAAAAAGGCAGGACAAATAATAGAGCTTCACCACACACCAGAAGGTCTTTCATACTCAAATACTGCTGGCTCACTTCTATGGCAGAGTGAGCACAAAGTGTGCGGTATGGAACATGTTACAATAAACTGGTAAAGAAGGCAATTAGCAGGAGTGGAAAACTCCAGGTTATTTCCCTTCTTCCCACACATTATTTTAAGAAAGCACTACTGCATGACACATAACTCCCCTTGCTACCTATTTTAATCTACATTCAAAGTACATTAAGCAGGTAAGGTAGGGCAATGTTGTTCACCCAGCAGAAACTAAGTAAAGATGAACAGGAATAGACCCATTCATTCTTTATTCCAAAAAAAAAAATAAAAATAAAATAAATAAAAGGACTAGAAGGTGACAAGGAAAGCTAGAAGTTCAAAGCATGTATTATGTTTGTCACATAATGTCTAGGTGAGCTCATAGACACGGAATGATATTGATTTCAAAAATTTACCTGGGTTCAGAAAGCAATTTGGCAAAAAAAAAAAAAAAAAAAAAAAAAGAGGGAAAAGAAGAGGATTTCTCATTTGTATCACATTAATGCCACTTGAAAAACCTCAGTTATGTAGAACTGAACTAAATTGCCCTAAGTGGCTATCTTAGTCAGATCATATAGGAAAACATTGCAGAAATGATACTGTCAAACCTGCAGAAAAATATCAGATACCTGTGAAATTGGAATATGTTTTTGTTCACTAGTATGTGAAATACAACATTGAACACTGACCTTTCTTCTGTTTTACTTAGGCTTTGTGATTATGCTGTGTATAGCTTATACATTTAGCAAATACAGCCAACTAGGTGCAAGCTAGGTAAAGAGGTCAGCAAGCGGACAGCAGAAAAGGGCAAACATATCCAAATATGAAATCTGCATTATAAATAAGACAGCATACAAGGAGATCTTTGCATCTGCTTGGGCTATGATAACTACTAGTCCCATCAAATTCCATTTTACATACTCCACTGCAAAACATTTGGCATCAGACAGTCTAAACATCAGTTGGAAGAAGCAGTGTCTCCCCAAGGCCATACTACTTATGTGATACATGGGCCCTGTTTCTCTTAAAACATTTACCATAACCATACTGGTGGTCCAGCAACAGAAACCCACCTAGGAGCTGCTTACCTTCCATTTTTACTTTATTGTTGCTGTTGATTTTCTGTTCAATCAATATACAGCTAAAGGATTAGCTTAGTTTCCTACAGAGCCAGTGTTCCTGTGGTACCCTGGCTGTGTGTTTGCCTTGCCATGTTCTAATGTTCTACCAAATTTTCACAAAGAGGAGGAGGACTTAAGGATATTTATTTCCTATCGGTTTCATAAAATGCATGGCAGAGAAGAAGGAAAACTGGAATTAGGACTTTCACAAATTCACTCCTCCCAACCATTTTTTTATCTTTTCCGGCAGCTTCTCTAGCCTAACGTTGCAGGCCACATTTTGCCAATATTCTGCAGAGGATGAGAGGAAAAATGGAGGAAAATATTCTTGGTGTCTGCTGCAAACACAGCAGAATATCTTTGTATAATTCAAAACAAACAAACAAACAAACAAACAACAACAAAAACAACAACAAAAACAACAACAACATTTAATCTAGAGACGTAATCTACAAGCTTCATTCATTCTATTGCTTAGAGAAACATTTGTTTCTTTCCTACAGAAATTATCTTGCTCTATTCTGTTCCTTGCTTTTTTTTCCCTACAATGATAAGCTTAGCCAGCTCCTTTCTTTGTGCCTCCACGTGCAGTGGAACAGTTGCTTTTTCAGGTTTATGTTGTATTCTACTGAATGCTTTCTTCTGCACTGGTGAAGAATCCAATGTTGTCATTCTTTCTTCCAAGGTGCAGCACCACTGCATAAGATGAAGAACTTGACATGTTTGAAAATCAGTAAGGGATATTTTTGTCCCTGATATGATTATAAATTGAACCTTTGCAGTATGTTATTTACTTGTACCTTTCCTTCATTCACTCTCTTAATGGCAGTAAGATCACAACAGCAATCCTGAATTCTGTCCATTTGTCTTATCTGGGCTCTTCTTTCCTTGCTGCTATCACTGTCTCTGATACAACACTGGCTTGCACACCTGTATAGAGCTTAAAATTAATAAATGTTCCATTTGCTCTCCGGCTAACAGTGCATTTATCTTTTGCTGAAATCTTGTCCGTTGCTCTTGTGAAGGATTACCTTGTAAAAATGGGGCTGGCGATGTCCTCTTACCCCAGCTGTTCATGGCCAGCTAGCGTTTGCACATTTGTGGAAGTTGATGTAATTCGGCATAACACTTGAATGTTTTTCAGAGTACGTGGCTTTGTGCCGCTTGTCCCAATCCAGGCAGCTCTGCATGCTGCTCTTGTATACTCAGACTTTGAGCTTTGCTTCTCTTTCTACCTACATCTCCTCTCTGAACTTTTTGCAGTGACCCCAGTGTCAGAACACTGTTTGTCTTTCAGTCCTGCCCTTGAGATTTCCTTTCCTTGTCAAATCACCACAATTTTTTGCAGATTCTGATTTTCCAAAAGTCTCGCTCTTAACCTCTTTCCTTACACCCCTGTCCATAAGCCCTGATCAGGAACTCAGCCAGTCCCCTGCAAATTGACAAACCAATTCTTCAGCATCAGATCAGACTCACAATTTTCTGAGTTCTTTTTCTGCTCTTTTAAAAAGCTGTTTCTTGTACGTAGCACTTTTCCCTGGAATGCAGGACTCGGTCCTCAAATTTCTGTAGTGTGGAATATCATAGTCATCTTTGCCTGAGTTAATGGAAAGCTATCAAAAATATCAGTCATGTATTGTCATAAAAACGAGGCTATATTCTGTCTGTCTTCCTTATGACTGCCTCCCACTGCTGCCAGCACTATTTGAGCACATTTCCATTGTCATCCACATTTCCAGAGTGTTTTGGAGAGGTAAATTGCTACCAGTGGTTCCTTAGCTCTGTAATTCCAGTGTTCAGCAATCACCGAGAGCCAAGCAATTTAGCAGCGATCCATTTATTTCAGGGTGCGAGCTCTGACTACTTAATTACACAGATCTCTAGACCACACAACTCTCTGTTTACTGATGGCATCTCTCAAAGATATGACTGTTACAGAAGAAGTGGAAAAAATGGAAGCTTTGTGATGAGAAACAGGATTCATAAGGGACTATTTGAAGGAGAAAAGATGAAAGCAAAGTCAGGTTGCAGAAGGGAGCAATAACCTGAAAAAGGAGAGGAAGAAGCATAAACATGAGGCTCACTTAGGTTTGTTTCATTGCACCCGGTGCACCATGGACACTTCAAGACAGATTTCATTGAGAAGTTGATGTAAAGTATTGCCCCTACAAACAAGAATCAGTCTTACAAGAAAAGATGTGAAAGATATGTTGGTTTTGTTGGTGGTGGGACAGTGTTGTTTTTGTTTGTTTGTTTGTTTTCCTTTCTAACCCCAGCAGCTCACTATCCCCCAGCCCTGGACACCACCACAGTTTGTTGGCTGGGATTTTTCTGCTGGTTCACTGCTGAGGCAGACAACAATGAAGAATTTCCCTGAACATAGCTTTATCAACTATGTGTTTCTCACTGAAATATTTTACTCTGGATAAGTCTGGAAATCGATGGAAGTGCTAAGCATTTGGGTGGGAAAGCAACTCTGGCCCCAAAAGAGGAGAGAAATTTGGGTCTGCAAGACATGTTAGGAAATACCTGCATGATGGAAGAGCATTGCCAGACCGTCCAAGCTTGGGACTCACAGCTGCCCTCTGCAGCTCAGAGGGTACAGACATTTCTTCATTTGGCAGCAATTGCACAACCAGAACCAAGGAGCACAAGGGGGCTCTTCACAGCCTCTGGTCACCAAGATGAGTTCCAGCTGATAAAGTTAATTTGACCTAATGGTGTGAAATAAGAGTAGTACTTTATTTTACAGCTCTCATAACTGCCAAAAATTAGGTCACTTGAGTTATGTTCCTTATGACAGATATTACCGATGCCAGAAGTGAAAAAGTATGAGTGAGACCAGAAAAACAGGAGGATTTCAAATCAATAAAGAAAGAACTCACATTGTATTAGGTCAGAGATTGTACCAAACTTTTGGATGCTACTTCTTGCTTTACCCTCTATGTGTGTCTGATGGGGCTGCGAGCTCTCCCAGCAAAGTGATCTGAGCCCCTGGGGTGGGAGCTCTTCAGCCTAACTGATGATGTTAAACTTTCTGCTTTTCCCTGGTAGCCCCTAGGTGATAATTAAATTTATGTTCCCAGATATTTGCTCTCCCAACACAGCCATTAATTGCATACCGTAATACAATACAGCCTTAAGACCAAGTTTATTCTCTCTCTCCCCAGCATCGTTATACCCAGTAGCCTGGGATAATTCCCCAAGTCATTTTGGCACTGGTGTGTAACAACCAGTAAACACACTGAAGGATGGGATGTTTCACTGAACTCAGCATTTGGCCAATAAGAAAAGTGGGTGCATGTGTGTGCTGAGGGACTTCAAAAGCCTCATTTAGATGCTGGCATCATGAAATCCTTGTTTTGGAAATATTTTCTTTCATTACTGTTATTAATTCAGAGAAGCTCTTTAGATTTCCCCGTTTTGGTTGGAATCTTATTCATCTTAACATTAATGTGATTTAAAGTTGACATAAACTGAAGGAAAAAAAGCTTGAACAAAATTCATATTCCCTATATCTATGCACCTAAAATAAGTAGGTTGCAGCTGAATGAAATGTTTCTTGTTGGTCCAAAGTGATTTTTGTTTTTCTTTTCTCCAGCTGTGTTTCTTCTCACCTTCATGTGTCAGTTGCAGGGATTTTCAGCACTGCAGCACCAAGCCAATCCTTTTTATTCCTCCAGCTTTACCTGAGCGTGCCCCTGCCCTAGGGAATGCACAGCTCCCTTTGCTACCCTGACAGGGTGCTGGTGGGCCTTGCCCCAGGGAGCTCCTTCTCCCTTCCTAGGTTAAATCTCTCAGCAACTAATGAGAATGGAGATGAGCATTTCGTTTGCCTCTTGCAGGAGTCCCTCATCAGACCTGTCTTCTTCAGGACACAGAGAGTGAGGAGGGGTTGTTCAGCTCACAGACTGAATCTCTAAGTATTGCACCTACAGAAGATGCAATGATGATTTTTACTTCCCAGTGATACTTCTCTTAACTGCTCTGTGAACCAGCAAAATCAGTCACCTAACAGAGAAGGCATGTAAGGTCCAGCAAAACTGCAGTCAAAACCTTGGGGATACTTTACTGTGGCTGCTGAAGGGAGGGTTTCCTGAAGCCTGCCATTGGTATAGAAATAGAGTATACACTAAGAATGCCACCTTTTCAATGTGATTTTCATCCAGAAAGGGAGTTCATGCAGTGTGAATTTAGGCATGACCTAAACCAAAGAATTAGGCTTCAAAACCATTTATATTCTTCTATACTTATCATGTACCCAGTTTCCAAGCCCTTCAGTGTTCACTGAAATGACAACTAATTCTTTTGGATTACCAAATCCTAGTTATCACCAACTGGAGTTATCTGTACTGATGTCAAGTTTTCCATTTTTTAAAACTAGCATGTGAAAAAGCATATTAAAAAACAACCTCTCCTGAAGACACTATTATTGTCCAAGCTATGTTTTATCTAGGAAATTTAAGCCGGCTCTGTTCACAACACGCAGGAACACATTCATTCTTTCTGCAGTGCTGGGATGAGAACGCCTTTGTGCGTAAAAGACAAAGGAGGAAGAAGTGCATAACAAATTGCAACTAGATAAGGAACTTTATGTGACGAGGAGAATGAAAGAATTTGGTGGATCATTGGATTTTCACATTGCTACTTGCATGGAAAATGGCACGGGGGCCTTTCATAACCAGGAACGTTCAACACTCATTTGAGCAATCACACCTCTCACAGCTTGCTTGTTCCCTGACATTTATGCTGCCAGCATTCTCTCAGCAGCCCCCTCATTACAAATCTCTAACGCCACTTCTTGTGTCATTTAATTTTCCTGTGAAGGTCTTCTGCTCGCTGCCTTACCACACTGTTTTGTTCACGGTTTCTGATGAAATCACAGCCAAGATAATATCAAACACAGTGCGAATCGGAGGAGGGGAAACCATTTAGTCCGTGGTAACTTCACAGAAAATTTCTTGCCCCACAGAGGAGAGCATTTTGATAAAGTATGTCCTCAGAAGAAAACACTTTGCCCCAAGTGAGTTGAGGTGCTGCATTTTGACAAATAAAATAATTCAAAGTTGCCTCTTGGAATACAGAATGCTGTAATTCATGTTTCAGGATACAGTGGTTGGAAATGCTCTGTACATGAATACCGATCCCTGTTAGTACTTGACCCTTGGAGAGGTCACTGAATGGTAGTCTGTGAGTGGAGCCAGGAGGCTGTAAGCAGTTTCTTGGCTGAATTGATCAAAAGGACAACTTTCAGCTGTTGGCCACATTTCTTTTCGCCGATTGATACTGTGACCGCAAAGAATTTTTTGGAGAATGTGGGACTAATGAAAAGAGTGAGACCATGAGAAGGATGAAAACGGAGAACAATTTAGCAGCAGAAATAAAGGAAACTCAAAGTGTAAAGGGAAACAAACGGCCTACAGGGAAAAACAGATTAAATTGTAATTATATTTGAAAAGTCTTACTGATGTCTGATGAGGAAAAGGGTTAATTAGCAGATAAGGGGTGGGGGGCAGGATTTGCAAAACCGCTTTGGAAGAAGAATAAAAAACTTCAACAGAAGCAAAGAAGAGAAGCAGACTACGACCCCTGTGAAAGGTGAAACAGTGGAGGCTCTGGAGATGTCAGATGCTGAGAGGCTCTCACCGCAGAGCTGATACCAACAAACTGCCTGCCCAGGCAGCGCCGCTTCTCTGCGTAAAGACGTAGCTGCTGAAAGAGCCATCTCAGTGACACAGAGAGGAGCTGTTGTTGTAGCAAACTCCGCATGTTGAGCTGTCTGGTTAGCTCAGTTCAGGAACTTCTGACTTTTAAGGACGTTTTCATCCTCCCTGCCTCTGCCTCCCTGTACCCCTGCAGCCCAAGGGGCAACCTTGTGTTGGGACAAATTTGTTTGCTGACCTGCTGTGATCCTGTGCCAAAGCCCGCGGGTGATAATCCTTGTCCCAGATCCTTGTTTGGGCTGGGGGGCTACAGGGTGGTGGGGTCAGTAAGCGAGGGTGATGCCACAGAGCAATTCCACGTGAGCCATCGCGTCCCTTCAGTGCGAAAGCCTGCAACACTCGCCTCTAGCTACCCTGCAGGAAAGAAGAACCTCGAAGAAAATAAAAGGAAACCCACCAAAACCCGCCGGCCCCTCATTCTGCTGTAAGTGAAGGAAGAAACTCCCGCAGACCTTCCCTCTTGCCAGCCGGAGCAGCGCCGGACGGCGGGGGGAGCTCTGAGCACGCCGCCCAGCCCCGGCCCGAGGGATGCGGAGCCCAGCCGGGTGCAGGAGGGGGGAGAGGGAATTAAGGGGTCTGGGGGGCTGCGGAGACAATAATTGCTGCCCTCCCTCCACTGAGAATGCGTATTGCGGATCTGCCGGGGTTTCAGCAGAGGTGGCTACCCGGCTTCCCGAAGAAATGAGCCGGTCACAGCTGAACCGGGCTAAAAGACGGGAAGAAAAACTAGCACGCCTGGCATCTAAACACTGCAAGGTGCTTTGGTAAGTAGCAAAGCAATAGCACGATACAATTTCATTAGCAACTAGAAATCAGAGGCATCCTGGCTTGTTTCTGAGTACTGCATGACTGGAGAAGTGAAATCTTTACAGAATTTACCAGCCTGCTATTGAGTCTTCAGCTCCACAAGAAACCTCTCGTCTCCCCCCCTCAACCCTTCAAAGAACGGTGTCTGTACACAATCAATGAGGCCCAAGAAACAAGCCCTTCTGTCTTCAGAAAACTTAGCTTTTTTTTCAATGTGATAGGTCAAAAATACTATATCAGTAATTGCCACGTATTGTGGAAAATTTCCTGTTGTGTCTCTACAAAAACCACCCAGATTCTAGTTAAGTGACTGTGTCTTACTGTTTGACACCTTTTTTCCCTTTGTTAAACAGTATTTCCTGTTCCACACTAATTTGGGTTCTCTCACTGACCTCAACTTCTCGAGCACTTTACACCAAATGAGTGCAGCATCGTTTTTTTAACCCATCTTCTCCCTTTGAAGAGGTTGCTACCTTTCATGCCCCTTGTATGAGCCTTGCATGGCTCAGAGCTGCCTCCAGCTCCTTCCCTGCATCCCACCCCACGCTCGCATCACTGTCCCCCAGCTTTGCTCCTGCTGCCTGACCTTTCCTGGCAGGCACAGCTGCTCACCCTGATTTATTACTCCCTCACTAGCTGTGCTCGGCATATGGGGTCCCACTGCAGAGGGGGGGTGGTGCCAGGAGGAAGACATTTAGCGGAGGCCCCGTGCTTCAAAGGATGGTGCTCGCAGGCACATCCTTCTGCTGCCACCAGATGCTGCACCCCTCTCTTGGCTCCTGGCTCTGTGATACTCTTCCTCTGCACGCAGCTGGGCATGGCATTCTCACGTTATGTTTTGCTGGGACACCAGGCACTTTCCTGTCTAACAGAAAAACCAGTATATGGATGATGGAGCGACTACAAACTGTTCCTTATCACTGCAGAGCCTTCTTTGTTTCCCTAGACATGCACGTTAAAAAGGTCCTCTGATTGTAGGGGGATAGTTAAAGGCTACTGAGTATCTGTTTGAATGTCTCATTGAAATGGAGATCTAAGCACAACCCAGTTCTGGTTGAACAGGTGTACCCATCATAGCTGTGTTAGTGGGCGCTTTGCTAGAAAACAGAAAAACACTGAGGTTCACCTGGCCCCGTTATACTTTAAGGGTGCAGCTGCATCATTCTGAGGAGTCAAGAGAAGACACTTGGTCAGCTATGAAGAAGCATCCGTTTAGGGCTTAAGAGACCACATTTCTGACGCAAGAGACCACACTTCTGACTCAGCTCTTAGATGATCACTGGATTATCTGTTCAGGATCTTTTTCCGTCTGGATTCAGTCCACTGGAGAGGAGCAAAAAGATTAGAAAATGTTCAAAAGATAAAATTTACAAAGACAAGTTTCAACGAACTGTGTGGTTTTGATCTAGAGAAGAGAAAACTCCCAGCGGAGGACCTCCCTCCACAGGCTAGAGCTTTCTAATGGAAAAGCCATGACTCAGTCCAGCCCGGGTCTGCTTTGCCAATTCAGACATCACATCAATTGGGCAGCAGGACTCCCAGATTCTCTACCTTACTCCCAAGCTCCTTTCATCTCACACGTAGATTGATACGCACTTGTTTAAGATGCTGAGCAGATGGTCTACTGTGTTTCTTCATGTCCACCCTGCGACCCTATTATGCTATCTGTTCTCCCACTTAGTTTTAAGTCTTTGTCCAAATCACAGCAAAAAGGAGGAACATAATAATCTATTCTCCATGTCCCTGGTGAAATGAAGAAGAACCAACTTAACTGCAATATGGCAGATTTAGTTTAAGACATGTAGAAAAGCTTACAGGACTTAAGGGTGATGGTAATTGCAGTGGAATAGATCACTTGAGAAGACTATGGAGTCTCCATCCTCTCAGGTATTTCAAAGTAGGCTGTGCAAAAAGCTGTCAGGATCAAGAGTTCCTGCTGTTTGCCTTAGGCTCAGGATGATGCTGAATAAAATTGCAAATTCCCTATATGATGTGTCCACTGAGAGGCAAGGCAAAGAAAACACATCTTCATTTGCAAAAAAAAAAAAAAAAAGGAAACACAGTGTAAATAGTGCTATTGTCACACCGAAGAGAGGTATTCAATTTCCAGCACTGTCATTCTAGTACTTTTCAGGAACGCTGATTTTGCTTAAATATATAATGTCTAGCATAGTTTATAAATCAACTTGTTGAAATGTTATTCCTTGTACATCTGTGTCTGAAATTGATTTTCACCCTGACAGTTATAACTGTAGCTCTATAGTAACTTTTCTTTCACTTTGGTTTGATTTTGTTATAAAATATTTTTAAAGCAAAGGCTTATTATAGGCAGTAATGAATTAAATTAAAAGGAGAAAAAAGGCCACTGTAAGTCAGGAAATCTCGGTCTTTAGCCCTTAGAGATGAAAAGAAATCAGAGAGAGTTTTAAATTGCAACAAAGATCAAAAAGGAAAAAAAATAAAACAATAAAATTGCAAAAAGGTCAGCAAGAGCAGAAATTTCAGTTTGTAAATCTGTATAGCACTAGCTGTAACTTCTGTACTGAGGTTTGTTCTTCTGTAGCCATCTATCAAGAACAAAATGTAATTCTGGATTAACATGTGACAGAACAATATTGGGGTAAAAAGGAGAAGCAGCAGTGTATTTCATACCAAATAGTGGTGAATGACTGTTTACTGAGAAGCAAAGAACTGCTGAAACCCTGTTTTGCTGCACTGTGTGGAATTCAATCCAAGCAGATGATCCCATCTGAATTTAGACCTAGTTTCTTCTAGATGGCTATCTATACAAGCATCTGAATACGTCTGCAAAGTGCTTGAAGATGAAATACAAATAATGGGAGGTGATTCTAAATTGCTTGGACTGTGAGCGAGCCAACCATTTCCTTCAAAACCTACTTCCTGGACAGATTCCAACCTTATTTTCAATTAAAACGAGAACAAACCAACTCTTGCTGTATTTGCTCTTCGGAGACTCCTTGTCTGCCTCAAACTGCTGCTCTCCCGCATGTGACTTCGTTTAAAAAAATGAAACACTTTTCAGCCATCTGTGTTTCTCGGCATAGCAAGCAGCCTTATGTAATCGTGTTCTGCTGACCTCTCTCCTGCTGCAAGGCCGGTCCTCATAGCCGTTGCGCTAGGAGGAAATGGCAAGAGGCCTTTTGGAATACTCTCTCCCATAGCACGCTCATAAATCAGCCCTACAACTCCTACACTTCTGGGCACTGCATCCGTTGTTGTGTCTGACACAGGGCCATTCCCAGGTTTTTAAGCGTGTGTCCTGATCTTGCCTTCTCAGCTGAGGATTTGTGGGAGCGGATGAGAAATTCCAAAATGTGAATTCCTTCAGAAAGCAGCATCACTCAGCTCTGGTGACGTGTCCGCGGCTTATCAGATGAGCAGCGTATTGCACGTCACCCTGAACTTTACCAAAATTAGTCATCAAGCTAATCCATAAGAACCGGGAGAAGGGTAGTGGCTGCATTGTTTGAAGGCCAGTTAAATGAGAACATATGTGCTACTGGGGAACAGCTATGTCACTCAGTCCAAATTATATTGTGAAACAAAGCTGACACAGCCTCAAAACTATTAATTTCCTGTCTTGCTGACAAACTTCAGTACCCTGCTTAAAGACTGTGAGACTAGAATCTCCCCACACCTTTCAGACTCTCTTACAATTTTTCTAAAGGAAACCTGGAGTTGTTAGGTTAAAACTGATAAGAAATAACAACAAAGGTGCTGTTACATTATAGTACAGTATTGCAACACAGGTCATTTTGCCCTTGCTATGGCATTTTCTTGGCTGCCTCTTCAACAGCTCCTGTGGTCTAAGCACGTGGCAACTTCACTTGCAGCAGCAAATCCAGATATAACATAATGCAGAACAAATGTTTCTGTTCCTCAGTTTACTTCCCTCTGAAGAGGGCTTATGGAAGTCCTTTCACCAGGAACCCATTCTGATGATAGATGACTGACCAGTTTTTGGTACCCTGTCCGAAGGACATTACCTCTCCTACACTTGTACCAGCCTCCTGAAGAGCAGTCATGTTTTTAGGGCTACTTTGGTTCAGCTAGCCACAAAGGCAGGTAGTTCCTTGCTTCCACCTCTGACTTCTGCCTGTGAACCACTTCTCATCACTCACACTAACACATACAAGAATTGTAAAGCGGTATTTTACCCTGTAACACACCAAGGTGTTAAAAGACTTGAACTATGTCTATAACAATCGAGTTCCACATGTGGATGGAAAGCAACACCAACCTGAAATATCAACAGTAAAGTATTATGTCATCTTGCCTGTGGTGTTATTTCTGTTGTTATTATATGTTAAAGTAAAAAAAAAATAAAGAAAAAGGTACTCTGGAAGCAGCTGTAACTTTTTAAGTAACAGCCACTATGACGAGGAAAGCCAGTGCTCCTGGTACAGAATGATGGCCAGGTTCTCCACCAGAAACAGCTTCATTTCAAGACTACTGAAATTATTCTTAAGAGTGTTTCATCCAGGGCTTGGGGCCAGCTAGCAGGGTGGTAGGTTAAAACCAGGGTGCTTGCTAGATGGCTTTACACCAAAGCATGCTTGGATTCTGTGTAGTGTGTTTACTTTCTGTTGTAATGGAAGCCTTGCCCCTCATGACCACACAACCAGTTTTATGCAGCCCCCTCTCACCCCCATGCCCACACTTACACAAGTCAAGCAGCAGTTTGTCTGCTCATCTCCGTAGCCTGGCCACCCTACTGCGCCCCAGGATGCTTTACAGGGCAGCACGAGCTCTTTCACTGGGGATTACTCAGGAGGTAAAATGTTCTATGGGAAAGGAACAGCAACAAAATATTCCATGTCCATATGGGAAATGCTGGAGGAAATGCGAGAAGGAAAGGAGTGTAAGAGGTCATAGAGGAAAGAAGATGAGGACAAGAAACTATGACAGTTACCACGCAGAGGTTATATTCTACTCTTGTGGCTGCCTTCGGGCTTACCAGACAGTGGCATATGGGGAGTCTTCCTTCATACCCGGGGGAAGGGAGAGACCCAAATGCCCACAGGTTAAAATTAATAGTAGAAATCCTCAATACAATCATCTCAGTATTTCCATTCTACTGTTTCAAACTGTCTGTAAACTCAAATAGTTGGAGCACTGGAGCCATTCTCTGTTTCTGTTTTCAAAGCCTTGTTTGCACGTCTGAGTGTGAATAACAATTTTGAAATAAAAGCTGAAGTTTTAGCATAGCCATGAAATACTAGAGTCGTGAGGCTATAAAACATAGGCTTTATGTATTGTCTCTTAGGATGTAACTGCACAACAAAATACAAAGTAGAGACTCCTGACCCAGCCTGCATACCTGGAACAATTCAGCTTTTACCTTCTGCTCAGCCCATTCCAAATGAGATTTGGTATTTTTCCATGGCAAATTCCATGTCTCTTCAGGTATCTTAACAAAGAGGATATTTAAACGCTGCAATAATTTACCTAGGAATACAGCCATTTCTCCATCACTTGCTGTCTTTAAATCAAATTTGCTTGTCTTTCTGAAGATTTGCTGCATCTCCAGTAAGAGGAAAAAAAAAAAAAAAAAAAAAAAAAAAGAGCTTCCAAATGGAATTTCTGGAGAGGAGTTGGTATTCTGTATGAGGCCATGTTAGATGATAATAACAATCTTTTCTAATTGTAAAATCTATTACTCTTCCTCAATGGAATTATTCTGGATTGACAACCTTACAGTTAAAGCAGGATTTCATTTTGATTTTGCAACTAAAATATCACATTACCAATTACACAAAAGGATGGAGCATTGAATTTTTAAGTTCACCCTAGCTATCACATTTTGAGTGCCTTATACCACAACATTAACAGACTAAGTGCTAATGGCATTAAAAAAAAACTATCAGGCAAATATGGATTTTTTGTTAATATGTATTAAATAGATTTTTCATTAAAATAGTTTTTTGGATTCACTTTCTAATGCCTGCAGTCTCCAGGTAATCAGGCTGGAAGCACCTATCTGAGAGATGAGGTAACTTTCTTTGTATTCTGAGGCAGCTGAAATGAATAATACCTTAATCCCCTGGCTGCTTCATTTGTAACTGCTTGGTAATTGTGAAATGGCACATTACTGCTCAAGGATTAATCTAGCTCTTGCATGAGAATTCTCTGCACATACCACATCTGCAGCAGCCCTTCTCCTCAAAAGAAGGTGACTCAGTTTCATCTAAGGCATTAGGAGTCTGCACCTTCTCCGCTTCTGATTCATTTCTGAGAACTTAAAGTACAAACAAATGGCATTTCCACAGCCCTTGCTGATTCAAATAATATCTGTCCTGAAACTGCAGGTGAAGGAATGTTAATTTTCAGACCACTGAATACAATACTGGAGATGAATAAGATTATAGGTTTGCAAAAAATGCTTTAGATAAATAAAAGTACAGGTTTGCATAAAAAGAGGCCAATATTGCGAGTTTCCTGCCAAATGTCTCTGTGGTGAAAAAATAGCTGCTTCCCCTACTGTGAGCATGAAGACATGCATTTGTTGTTATTCTTTTTTTCTGACCACTCAAAATCCCTAAAAATAAATAAATATGGAAGAATATAAGACCATACATCCTGCTGACCCTTATCATATTAGTCTGAAGGTAAAGAGATACAGATAAACGTCAGAAGAGGATGTAAGAAGCTACTGTTTCTTAAGATGCCTAGGCTAACAGTACTAAATTCTGCAAAGGTGCAAGGCTGTGTCAACAGACAGTACTGAATCAACTAGAAAACGACTAATGCACCAAAATGTAACTGAAGAATCATCCAAATCTACACAAAAATTGAAATGTACGGTGGAAAAAAAGCATGTATTGCCTTTTATTGTATAATGTTGCATGTTTACAGAATGCTCCAGGACTGGCATATCCGAGCCATAAGTAATACCCTATTCCAGCTTTGGACTGCATAACTTAAGGAACCAAATATATAAACAAATCTAGCAGAGATTTCTGATGAAAGATGAATTATAGCACAATAACATTTTTTGCATCTCTGTCCATACCTTACATTTGAGGCATTATAGGAATTAAATCCCGTAACACTCCTCGCTATAAAGCCAAAATAAGGAATCTCTTTGAGCCTCAGCAGAACTTTTATGCTTTTAGTCACCTACACTGGGGGTTAGAGCAGGGTGGGAAAATACCCTCTGCCATTCCTCTCAAGAAGGAAGACTTGCCATTTCAGAGGCTGAAGGCCAGCAGCATTCATGTCCCTTTTGCTCCCTGCTCCCCACAGGGATGTAACAGTCAGGTAGAAAGTAAAACAGCTGAGATTTACAATAACAAAACACAATGCAAAATATTTTGGACTTTTGGGAAGGGGAAAAGAAATAAGAAAAGAAAATTAGCAAAGAAACAACAGAGAGCAGGTAAAGGAGGAAGAATTTAAAAGGCAGCTATATTAAAATGGGTTCTTCAAAATCCAGGGTGGTCACTTTGGGGCCCTTCCCTGGACGTTCTTTGGCCCTGTTTTGGTGGCACCGTAGAGACTTGCCTGTGGAAGTTTTTAGTGAACAGGAAGACGGCTTAACACCACAGGGCTTGAGGTAAGAGTTTCAATAGCCATCCTTTGGCAACTGCAAGGCCGCAGCTAAAAGACAGCAAGCTAGATGAAATCATCATGTAAACTAGCTTCTGATCCAATCTTAGGTTGCAACACTCTAGTTTCTGTTTGTGCACCTACTGCTGCCCAACTGGCTTCTTGGATATTTGAGGCAGTATATATATATCTGAATGGCAATATTTTGATGCATATTCCACTCAGCACCTCCATCATGTAGCAGTCAGTTAAAAATGATAGCATAATAATTGAAGCTTTTATGATGTTAAGTAGCACTGCAACCTGCAGAAATACTTGCTTTCCAATACCAAGCTGACATACTTGTCCAATGCCTAAAATAAATTTGCTCATCTTAAAACTTCGATGGTTAGATACTTGAATTTGCTGTTGAATCATCTTATTTTATTTGCATGTGTCACACCAAAGGTTAATAATATTTTTTCATTTGAGTAGAGGTATTGGAGATGGGCAAAGCCTGCCAATAATTCAGACATAATTAATGTGTCTGCTTGCAAATTCACAGATTTCATATACATCTTGTCTGTTATAATGTGACTCATTCTTCTGCATACGGTCATTTGTATGGGGTGACATTTGTGATTTAATTTTATAAATTAAACTTAAAGCGGACATGTAGCTTAGTTCCTTTAGCACAATAATTGGATAGTATATTATAGAACATTAAGGTATGTGCCCATTCTCTTTCAGCCCCGTTCTCAGCAATGCAATCTATATTTATATGATGCTAAAAAATTATTGATATCAACTGCCTCCATCTGTTGTACAATGAGATACTAAAGAGGCAAACAGGCTCATGGCAATGCAGGGAGGAACCGGAGCCTGGGAGATACAGATGTAGATCTCATCGCTTTCCTGTGCTAAGTGACTTAAACCTTTTGTGTTTCAGACCACTGCCTGTACAACATTATTAACTCTGTTTCTCTTATGCATAAAGGTACAGATAGAGACTATTTATCTTACTGGATATACATGCTGCTTGACTTAACAGGTCTCAATCTGGTTTAGAGCCTCTAGGCATGACTGTAATGGCAATATAGCAAAAGGCAATAGCAAATTCTCTATTAATACCATCATTACAACCTTTCAAATAATTGTAACAAGATGCCTGCCAACATGGGCTGGAAGCATTCTCCCAGACTCTGAAGTTCTCCTATATATTATTTTTGCTATGGCATTTGCATCCTGCTTCCTGTGTGATGACAGTGGTGTCTCAGGAATTTCCTTCCCACATCCCTATTAGGGTCCTTTTCAAAGCAGAAGACTCCCCCAAATGCTTTCTGTTCATTATGTGACGTGACACTGAAGTCTGAGATCAGGCCAGGGAGAGGAGAATTAAAGAAATTTCTCCTCAAGCAGGTTTTACTTTAACTTGAACTTTTTTTTCTTCTTCTTTTTCTTTGTTTTGGTTTGTTTGTTTGCTTAGGGTTGGATTAAGTTCCTTTGAAATTCACAGGAGATCTGTCCCTGAACTGTGACAGAGAAAACTCACAATTGTGCATTGTGGGCTGAAGTTACAGGTGAAGTGCATAAAACTCTCACCAACAAGGGAAATTTCATGCAAGGCCACAGAGGAATATTTGAGCATGCTAATACACCTCCGATGATGTGTACAAACTTTACACCTTTCTAGACATTTCCTCACCTCTGAATTTTGAACAGCATGTTTTGCTAGGGGCAGCTACAGTTCCTGTGAGGAATATGGTTTCTTTTCATTTCTCTCAGTCTGCATTCCATATGGCTAGACTGAATGCTGCATCCCGTCCTCAGCAGCTGCAAAGCTAATGGGTGTTGAAGGGACTTGCCACCTTCAGCCATTGCTCCTCATGGTGCCAGTTTTCCAGACAGCAAAGGTGGCATGAGCTGGACTATCCGATAACAGGTACGGTCAGAGCCATTCTGGGTGTTAAGACTTGTGGTAAGAAGATGCTAAATAATATCTCCAGGGAAAAATGAAAGGGAAAAAAAAAAGAAGCATATTTCCAGTAACTCCAAAGAAATGCTGGCACTCTGAAAGTGTAAGAGTTTTGTTAAAGATCTAGCTCAAATGTAGGGTCAAAAGTTTCATTTCCTTACCGCAAGATTTAGGATTCTATGTCTCTGGTATATATATCTTGAAGTACTAAAATCCCTCAGCCTGTAATTAATTAGCTCTAGTAGCTTTGATGATGTTTATAGAAAGAAGCAGTGGAGCTTGCCTGCAAGGCTCAACACTCTCAGTAGAACAGACCATTTCTGGTAGGCAGGCATTTTAATAGTACCACTCACTGCAAAACAACTCCATTGGGGTTATATTTTGATTATTGTTAGTCTGCTGTGGAAGGCAGAATTTCTCTGAACGTGAGTGAACATCTGATTAACTGTCGTAAATGTGGGGATAAGGCAGGGGGAGTTTTGACAAGGAAAACTCGCCTCTTGCCACACAGGGTTTGCGGTATCGCTCTGGAAGCTCAGGACTACTTCCAGTTTAGCACAGATATGCTTCAGGTATTGGAGATTACAAACAGTAGCTGCAGCAATGTAGAATGAAACCTATCAATGGAAGGGAGAGCAAGAGCAGATGAAGGGCTTGTTTTTTCAAACAGAAAGAATGGAGAGAGAAAAACAGGAAGTGGGGACAGAGAGAAAAAAAAAAAAGGAAAAGAAAAAAAAAAGTAGAGCAGTATATAGAAAATGTACATAGAAGAAAGATTCTGTATTTCCCAAGTTAACAATGTCTGACTCTGCTTTTCAGACCAGTTAAACCACGTACACTTTTTGGTTTGTGCTTTACAAGCATTCAATTACAGGAGTTATCTGTTTTCCATAGGGGTTATCCAATTCTTTGGGTTAATTCTTCACTTAGTCATCTACTGATACAGCACAAATGCCAAGTACTTCAAAGGAAATAGCAGCAGTAGGGATCAGGTTGTATCTTTTGTACTGTGCACTATGATTTTATTTATTTTTTATATAGTTGCTCTTGCAGATATGTCTTCAAATTGGCATGTAGCCCAGACGAAAAAGAAAATATATATATATATTTATATATAAAAATTCTCCAATATCCTTATCAGGATTTTTTTCCCCTCACTTACTTGAATGAGGATGTTCTTTTTTGCCCTAAGGTTACGTTGTGGCACGTACTTTTTAAGCCCTCCAAGATTATGAAATAAACCCATACATTTTTTATGGGAAGTGATTATAAAAGCAAAACATTTCTAGAGTTTATGTACCAAATTGTAGTCTAACTCAGATAATGTGCATATAATCACAACGAAGAGTATAGAAAGGAAAACCTTGAAAATATGTGGCAGGTAAATGTGATTATTAAGCAAGTTTGAGAAAAAACAAGATGTTTCTTGGTGTTATACAAAAAGAAGGAAATGTTACATTACTTCATCTAGTAAATAACTTAGTGAAAATTATTCTTTTATCTCTTGCTATTGTGCCTGATTTAAATTCAAGTCAAGCCCTAGTCCTAGATGTGTTTATCTTAATTACTATGTTTTGCTACAACTCTAGATGCTCAATGACTGGATGCTTTTCCCAGTGGCTACAACTACATCAGATGCCAACAACTAGAATATTTTCTCTACAGTGTTTGTTGCCCTGCAGTTTGATCCTCTATCATCAAAATTGATGAGAATTTTGCCATTGATTCCAAGTAGTGCAGAAGGACATCCACGGACATCCACTGTGAAAAGCTTCAGAAATATTCCACCTCTAATCCCAATATTCAATAACTTCACAGAGCTTCCATGCAGAGCTTTCTGTAAACAGTTCTCTAAACTACAGCTTCCAGGGTTTTGTTGAACCAAACTGAAAGCAAACACAATCGGCAGAGTCAGGACAGGTAAAAGAATGCACAAACTATAGCAATGTTTTTGGTTGTGTTACATTATGTACATAAATTTACAGACATACGTACACCAGTTAATCAATCATCTCCAGTCAGAAATGTCGGGGTATCTTAAATGATATTGTAGCATGGGGCTATGTTCAGGCAATTCCTTTTCACTCTATTATAACTTTTCATCTCGAGTCAATATTAAATTCCATTTATCACAATAGGTGTCAGTAGCTATGTCATTTTCAGTAGCATCTTCCAGATAAAAACACCCCAATGTCTCTCTGCAGCACCATTAGCAGTATTGACTGCTCTATTTTCTCTCAATAGAAAGCCCCTCACAGATACCTTATTGTGGAAAAGGCATCCTCAGCAGCATTAAATGTCTTTTGAGCAACATTTGAAGGAGATGAGATTAAATACTCAGCAAGAGTTATAGACAAGGCTCTATGCCATTTTCATTTAGGGACTTTGATCATTAAGGGGATGTGCTTTTCCTTGTCGGTGATGTTTTATTGTCATTTAAGTTGGCTCCTGCCACACAAAGGAATGGAAAGTTATTAATACTTTGGCTAAAAATTTCTCCAACCATTCTTCATTCATCTCTCAGCAACAGAGCAACTGTCAGAAGCAGCAAGTTGATCTGAAGATGTATAGAGAGGACAGCTTATTTTTCATCAGCCATTTATCTTGTCCCCTTTTGAGACTGCATGCTGGGACATAGGGTGTTCAATTGGTGCCCAAGGGATTATCTCAGATCATCACTTTGAAGTAACGATAGTTTGCTATTATTCTTCTATTGCAACTGCACGAAATTTTGGCAAGTACCGAGGAGTATGATCTAGCTGCTACAGCAAAGGACAAGGGGCAGCTGTTCTTTCATAGCTGCTTGGATAATTATCTGAGCTAAGTCATCTTAAAGGAGGTAGGAGTGGAATGGTGGGCAGAGGTGGAAATCAGAACATCTATTTGTTCTTTATTACGTGATCTCACGTTCTTCCTACCCATCTGCCAGCAATGTTAAAGGAAGATATTGGCATTTGATATAGAAGTTATCTGAAGGTTTTTTGCTCTTGGAACTCACTGCATACTGCTATTAGTGTGTCTTGGATAAATTGCTCAACTTCTGTATAGAGTATGTGATGGAATATGCCTTTCTAGTCCCTTCCACTGCACTCATTTTAGTCATGAAAAGGTTCTGTCGCACTGAAATGACATCTATATTGCTGCAGTCAGAGAGAGAAAATGTATATGATATACCCTGACTTCAATGCCCAGGCAGTCAGTGAGAACTTTCTTTCTGGCCTCTGGGAACATACCTCTATTAACAGAAAGAAAACAAAACCAGCCTGAAAACAGGCAGGGCCAGAGACTCAGGAGGCAGTAGTAGGCTGAAGAAGAACAGTTTTTAGTGATTACGTAGTCCTTACTCCTGTCTTGAACTGCAGTTTTGGGACCCAGACCTCTTCCAACTTCTGATGGATTTGTGGCCAAATAGATCACTCATGATATTATGGCATTTTTTACAACCAGGCAAGAACAAGAAGCACAGACAAATATAACCTTTAATTTAACTGTTACAAATGATTTGTTTACTTTCAAAACTATGTAGGACCACTTCTTTGTAAAAACAGATTCATCCTTCTGTACATAATAAGGGATTAAACTATTATCCACTCTGTTATGGTTATTCTCCAAGTCAAAGGAACACTTTATCCATCTCAACTGGGTATATCATTAAAGAAAGTAGAAAGTAACAGGAAAATAACAAGGAACAGCCCGATCCATATTCATGTATATGGGGAGTCCTGAAAAGATGTATATTGGAAGAAGAATCTTTTTTGTTTGTTTGTTTGTTAATGATCCCAAGCACTAAGTTGCTTTGTTCAGCAAATGGGTATATTCTGCAAGCAGGTACAGTGCAACAAGCATTTGACTCTCAGCAAATGTTATGTTTATGTTCATTTACCAGAGATAATGAAGTATGTAAATTTAGATATGAGCATAAGATGAGTCTCATTGGCTCCTGGCAGATCAAAAGCAGAGCGCTGCCAGAATTATGACACCCTTCCCTGCCACTATGTCCAATTTTCAGGTTATATCTCTCCCAATTTCATCAGAAATTGACTCTATGAGGTACAGAGAAAACTGTAAAAGAATGCTCTAAAAATATATACAGTGCATTTTTACCTTATCCAAATACTCATATACTTTTTGAAGCTTGGAGTTTTATAACCATTGCACGGTTCCAACAGTTATTGCCAACAGCCAGTGATGACATTTTTTGAGTGACGTGCATGTTTGACAATTACTTTATGGACACATTTTCTCTTAGCGAGACAAGTTTTCAGATTAGATACAATTGCATCAACACGCAGACTGCATCCGAGGACAAATCTACCTCGCTGTGCTTCCCAGCCACCTGTTAAACTGCAGCACTGTGCAGTTAGTGATACACAATCCAGATGCTTGGGAAACTTAGGCTATACTTAGCTTTGAGTACCACGCTTTAAGCACTTGCCCACCCATCCCTGCCAACGTGAGTTTGCATGCAAAATGACCTTAGAGGCATCTGAAAAGCTTGTTGTCTCAGCAGCTAGTTTGTAAGCCTTAGCTGAGACTGAAAATTCCTCCTTAGTCCCAGCTTCACCTTATTCCTCTCAAAAATAAACAGTAAGTAGTGAAGGGAAAGAGAGACACATATGGTACGTGTTCCTTCTGTGTTTGTTCTGGGTTTTTCTCCAGGTCCTCTCCTTCGTGTCCTGTCTCGTCCTCTGCTCATGCTCTCTGAAGGTACATAAGTAGAAAGGTCAAACGTTAGCTGCTTACCCACTTTGCTGGAAGCTCTTTAAAAAAGTTTCCTCACGGAGCTTTGTAAAAATCCAGCACCTTTTGCAGCACCAATTTTTTGTTTCTTTGTTTCTTTTGAAACTCAGATGACACTCAGGAAAGGAAGAAAACACACCAGCTGAATTTAAAACCATTGACTGAATTTAAAACCACATTGCCAGTATATCTTGCTCCAAGGGAGGCCAGTCTCTTTCGACGCACTGGAAAACTTCCAGACTAATAACTGTAATTAATAGCTGAAGTAATCGCATCCCATGCAACTGCAGCATATGACCCCTTGTGAGCATGAATATATTTTCCTTCTGGCACCCACTGAGAGAAATATCACCATCCAGAAAGCTCAGAGAGTCTGCGACTCCTGACCGAGGATGATCATGGCAGTGCTGTGGATGGCGCCTCATGGTGGCCTCACAGGCCACAGGCCCAGGCCTCCCTTCTGTGGCAGGTGGCAGGTGCTTGGTGAGCCCGGGCATGGCGGGTGACACCGTCTGTGGCTGGTGACTGCCTGTGGTGGTTTCAGGCTGTGAGGAGGGCAGGGCTCTGGCACAGATCTCCTCAGGGCTTCCCCCCCAGTCCTCAGGAGGTGACCCCTGCATGCGGGGCAGGCCTTTTAAAATAAAGCTCCGGACAATTAACACCGAGACAGCGTCTTCAACAGTGAAATGCTTCCACTTCATTTGTTTTGCAATGCAAAACAAATTCTTTGTGGCATCACTACTTTGGTCAGACAAGAAAATAAACCTTGAGGCCACAGCCAAAAGGGATTGCTTGACCTTTTGCTCACTCAGAGAGCCAGAGCTGAGCTTCCAAGGGCCACAAGGGCCGGCAGGGTCCACCACAGTGTGGGATCCAACCCCTCCACCATCCAGTGTGACAGGAAGATTGTATTTCCCTCGTAATAGTAGGCATACCTGTTTTGTATTCTGACCATATAGCAGAAATAGGCCAGATAGTGCATTTTACACACCTTTGTCACAAGGAGAGGGCAGCTGTGGAAATCAGCCCTGGATATGGCACTTGAAGGACAAGAGGAAGTCATCAATAAAGCAAACTACTCATTTGAAACAGTCGCAAAGTCTGTGAATTTATGCTTTATCCTTCTTACACATTTCATTTAACTGGAAAACAGCAGCCTGCCTGGAGAAAGTTCAGATGGATAAACAAGCACACATAGGGTTCAGCTGGGTAAGTATAAGCAAACTAAGCTTGATAGCACTCCCAGTTAAGCCACTGCAAGTGACTTGAGCAGTGACAAGTCAAAAGTGTGCAGATGAACCCGCTGAACAAACCAGGCAATGGCTGGGTGCTCTGAGTTCTCACTGCTCAAAACCAAAATGCAGTTGTGTGGGATGCAATAAGATGCCACTTTGACCTGCTTTTTGTGAACTTGAATGCATCAGCTTTATACTTCACAGAAAAAAAAAGAAAAAAAAAAAGTGGGGTCATTTAGCTTGCTGACATTTATACATCATCTTTGTATGACACGCCTGTACTTTCTTATCCTGCCTTGGCTTTCCTCCCACTATCAGCGTGAAATAGTTTTGTTCATATATTTGTTTACTTTTAACTATTTTGATATCTTTTTTTTTTCTTTTTTTTTTTTTTTTTTTCCCAGAAATAAGTACACTGAATAAAACGTCAATAAAAAGCATAGCTGCAAACCTCTATCATAGTAGATAGACATCTGTAAGCCTTAGCATCCATGAAAATTTATAATTTTTTCTGGAGGTCACTTTTGCACATATCCATACCAATAAATTACATGGCCTGATATCTATTAAAAAATAAAAATAAATGTTCCAATATCCTGGACTAACTCTGATGATTAAATGGAGTGGGGACGGATTTGCATTGTTGATGTAATCTGTAGATCTGCATCTGCATCCTGATAAATCAACTTGTATATGTTGATCTGCATGCTGATACACATTATGTGGACTGTGGCAAGACTCTGAACTCTTGTAGTGAAGTTCATGTCGAATTTGCTGATAGCTTTGCATCTTTCATTTCACAGGGGAAGAAAAAAAAAAAAGTGTTTCTGATGTTTTATGTGAAGAATCTCCTATTTCTGAACGTGGGATGAAGGTGATTGAAAATCCACAGCAGTAGCAATAGAGAAAAGAGCAAACACAAAGCCCTTTGGCACTCTTAAACCCAGTTCTTTCTAGGTAGAGGAAACATGAGATTAACTAATTTTGTGAAGACAAATTATCTCTGTGCTACTTTAGACAATACATTGTGGAAAGATACTGCAGTACCACTGGGAAGCTGCAAATTCACCTTTGCAGTATCCTGATAATAAAGTGCACAGAGGTATCAGAGACCTCGAGTGACTTGTCCATTTTCTGGTGTGGAATTGATTCTGGTCTAGAGTAAATTTTCCCAGCTCTTCCACACTGTATCCACACAAAAATAAACAGCTGAGGCATTCCTGAGATATGGTGGTATCTTCCAAGAAAAACGGTAGTTCAATCTATGGTAGATTCAAATCTGTAGTCTGTATACCCCTTTAGGTTAATGGAGTTACAGTTGTGGAACCTGCTCCTTTGGGTTTGGTTCATATCCCTTCTATTGTATAGAAGAAAAAGGGTTTGCTTGCAACTTGGTATAGACTCAGTTGAGAGCAACCTCTGACCAGAAACTTTGTGCCTGACTGTGAAACTTAATAAAATAAAATAAAATAAAATAAAATAAAATAAAATAAAATAAAATAAAATAAAATAAAATAAAATAAAATAAAATAAAATAAAATAAAATAAAATAACAACAAACACATATAAAATGAGAGGTTTTGAGAAAATCTATAATCATGGGGACATTTATAATAACCTATTTTAACTCCTAAGGTGCCTTTTGATAATTAGTTTAGACCAATACCTTTAGAAATACAATGACACAATTTCCCCCAGGACAAATTGCTGTAGAGAAACACAATTGCTAGTTCATTTGTTAGCTTTTGGAAATAAAAGTCTCAAGTAAATAGACTTTTTTATAACCCTAAAGAGATAAGAAGTCAAAGATACAAGCATGATTAGGTTTGTGCTTTATTTGTAAAATTTCATCATGGTAGCCTTCTGAACAACAGGCTTATGCAGTCGCATGCTGTAGCATATTAACGAGCAGAATGTATTCTAGGGAATATAAACCTGTTTCCTCTATTGACATATATGCAAGTGTAAAAGACTACCATGCAGTCTTCGTAAGATACACGCCCTGATTTCTCAGAGCTTAACCAAGAACACAAATCAAGCCTAGCCTCAGAATGACAAATAGTGGCAAAAGGTGAATATAATTTTACTCCTAACAAATGAAACCCAGTGATTTACAGTGTTATGCTTTGGATGTAGAGCTAAGACATCTCCCATCAATCATCCAGAATAAACCCATTATTTTAGAACACATGAAGACAGACAGACACAGTAGAAACTTCAGCAAAACTTATCAAGAACACAAGTGCAGGAGTTTAGGCACCCAACAACAGACCTAGGCCTACCTTAGAAGTTATAATTTCATGAATGCTGTAGATCTATGCCCCTACAACAAAATAACTGCAAGTAATGAAATTACCAGACAAATATTTGGCAGCCAGAGGCCAATGATCTTGCCCTTAAGGAAGATCAGGCCCTACATTGATCAGGTCCTCCATTATTTATAGGAGTCCATTATATGTATGAACATATTTTTATATATATACACATTTTATATATATACACATACATTAAAAAAAAAAAAATACCACTTCTTGTCTATGTTTTAGTCATTTACTCTTCAATAGGATGGTACACAATCGTAAACAGTTTAGCAAGAATACACGGAGAGAGGACTTAATAGACTATCTCCAAGTTTACAAGCTCATAAGTACGTTCCAAAAATGAGACTAAGTGAACCCAAATCACAACATTTAAAACCTTGAATTTTAATACAATTTGAAAAATTTGCTGACTTCTTCACTTCCTACTTTCACTCCTTTAATTGGATTCTGTTTATTAGCACTACATGATGCAAATGGAGGAGAAGGGCTGTAAAAAGCTGAGCTTTTCTAACCAACCGAGAAAACAGTATTATACATCAGAGTATATAAGAAAGTTGCAGCAGGATAAACTAATCTGATAAGATGAGATAAGCTTGGGAAGCAGGTTACATTGAGGTAATGCTCCTTCTTAAAGACAAATGCAAGGTAATTCAAGGCAGCTCACCCTGCACCAAAAGGTTAAGCAATAACTTTCTTGACAACATTTCTATAAGCTCAGATTCTTTTAGAGCTGTTTCACTTCCAGACAGCCTTCATGAGAGGAAAAAACAGGGCTTAGCAGGCATTTGAGTCATTGGCCTGCCAGGTACTCACAGCTCCATCAACTTCTGTGCTAGCCTAGGATGAAGTTTGAATTTGCAGGGAGTGCACAGTAAGATGCATTAACCACCCTACCCCTTCTGCCTCATAAAATGCAATAGCACAGCCATAAATAGATACCCTTTATCTAAATGTGTTGTACAGCTTTCAAGTATATAACTGAATCTCATTTTGGAGGTGGGGGTAAGAGGAGCATCAAATACGCTAGCTCAATAACTGTAAGTTAAAACAAATGAGGGAAAAAAAAAAAGCAATTATTTCCCACTCCCCTCCCTCCCCACGCACCTTTCCCAGAACTGTGAAATTTAGTATACCAAGAAATAACATCCGAGTTAGAAACAGGAGCTCAGAAAGATATGGCAGAACATATGGCATGAAGAAGGTGCTAAACGGCAGAATTTAAAAATTATGTGCAAGATGCTCCATAAATAATCCAACCCAAAACACAAGCTGTTTTTTAGCAGGCTTCATGGAAGTATATGCACACACTAAAAAGATACATTTCTTCCTTCACAAATATCCTGTTCTAGTGCCACCCTGAATGGCGTGACATGGAATTAACCTGCGTGTAGGAGGAGCTCAAAATCAAGCTGATGCTAGCTTGGCCAGACAATGCCATTGTTTCCATTTTAATCCACAACAGTGGGCAATATTCAATGAAGAGAACAGCTCTCAGGGTGTATTGCATCTATCAGCCCAAATGATGAGCTTTGACAAAGAACAAAGTCACTGCACTTCATCACTACATTGCTCCTGCATACAGACCTTCTGGACACACTTCAGATGAAGCCTGGTTGCACATTTCCAAATGAACTAAACAGGCGACACTGATGAAAATCATGCTGCTAGACTTTCACTTAAGGTAGCAAATTACTTGTGCATAACTGCCTTTTAGTTGACATCAGTTGACTGGAGTCTCTTTCTAGGCATTTTAATAATATAATCACAGGCACTTAACAACAACAAAAAGACAGGAATCCATTTAAAATCTAAAACTACCCAAGCTCTTACATGCTGCTGAACGCCACTGAGGAAATCAGTTGACATATGAAGCATTGCAGAATGCTAACAAGAAAGAAAACAAAGTCCTTTGGAGCACGCTTTTAATTCTCATGTGAGGTGCCACAAATTTATCTACTGTCCACACAAATGAGACAGAATCTTAAATTTCCATCTATCAATCAAAAATCAATTTCCTTTCTTTGAGTGGAGTGAAAACAGAAGGATGTGGCTGAAAGCTTCACACACTGAAATCTTATCACAAAAGCAGTTACTTAAGTTAGGTTAGCCAGGTTTGTGATTCAAGAGAACATTTCCCCCCCGAGTTCCCTTATTTGGTCTGCTTTTGGGTGGTACTCAACGCACAGCTCATAAAATTCAGCACAGTATGTAACATACCATTTTATTGTGAACGTTTAATTTCACCTTGAAGGCATCCCTTAAATGCTAGTGTTTGGGGGACTTATTTGCTTTCATCTGCACAAGCCTCCAGCTGATAGCCCTGCAGTAAAGCCACAACCTTCCTGTTTCATGACTCTTACTTCAAATCATTTTGTGCAGTGGAGAGATGCTGACAGAACAAAGAAAAAAAGAAAAAAAAAGTTGCACAAAAGTGTCTTGACAAGGACTCAGACAACCAAGGCCATGATTTGTCTCTGAACTTTCTCTTCTCAATGTCTCATTGAGCATGGATGTTTTTCCTTTGGCAAAAATAATACAATACACTGGCATAATCTTTATAAACTGCTGATATAACCTAGGTCTAGAATACATAGCATAGACCCTTGCATATTTTAGAAAAAAAATGCCTTGGGAGACTGGATGTCTTTACATATGATACTCTGTTTAGAAGCAAAAGGTCGCATTTAGCATTACTCATGTACAACACTGCAAATGTTGTTGGAAGCTCTAGAGAAAAGAGACAATATCTGGGGACTAGGAGTAAACCAAATTAATGTAAGGTGGCAAAAGGAGCAAAATGAAGGAGGAGGGACAGCAGGTAGCAAACGTAGACAAAGATGCAGTCAAAATATGACCTTCAAGAAAGCACGTGCTGGTGCATAAATACTCATTCTGCAGAGTGCTCACTCTGCCAGCGAAGGTGACTCCTCACAGGAACTGCAGGTGCTGCAGGACAAACCCTCCAGGCTCTCTCTCCACAGTGAAAATCATCCACAATGGTACAGAGGGCTCAGCTGGCAGGTTGTGTCAGTGCCGTGGACTGAACTGGAGGCTCTTGGTGCTGGGTCATTAAACCCAGTCCCTCTCTGTGCAAGCATCACAACGTAAAATCCTTCCACAAGACACTTGAGACCTGTCTTCAGACCAGGTGGGTAGTTTATGGGTGCCACCCCTACTGAAAGGCTGTTGACAGACTCACTTCTGTGAGGGTTATACAACTCCCCTTCACTTCTAACCTTAATGTAATCACACATGATTTATACATGCTTCTTCCCCTCTCTTATGTATCCCTGTATTCACTGACGGTGATCAATCTCCTCTCATCCTTCATTAGATTAGCCAGGTCAGTAATCACAGATTTCCATTCTCTGTATTATTCGAGTAGCTCTCTCTTGATCCAGGTTTATTTAATCGTACCAGCTGCTGCAGAGCACAGCTCTCTATGCAGTATTCTGAATAAGGCTTCAGCTGAGTCTCTCAATAACTGTTTCTACTAGCAGTATCTCACCTGAAACTGCCTGGTTTTGCCCTTTCTCCAGCTCCTTCAAAGTTGTGCTATATCATCATCCTTCGGCTGTATCATCACAGCAGTGTATTTGCTCCTTCCTCATTTCGTGCCAGGTTTACTTATGAAAATCCTAAACAAGATTGGTTTGGAAACCCATCCATAAAGAACACTGGAAATTACATCATTCCATCTTAAATACTTCATACAACACCCTTTATCATCTTCCTACTAAACTAGGTATTTTCTCATTATACAATTCTTATACAAGTCCATATCTTCTTCAGCTGAATCCTTAATTTCATATTCTGTACCCTGTCAAATGCTCTTCTGTGTGTTAAAGAACACTTGTTAAATTTCCTTTGCCTAAAAAGCAGGTATCTTATAAAAGAGAAAAGAACAAAAGCATATATGTTATCATGTTATGATCTGCCATTGATGAATATATGTTGCATTTGATCCTATTTTCCTTTATTTCTATATATTCTATTACTCTTCCCTTCAAAATGTGTACAAAGCCATACACACAAATACACTTAGAGAGGCCTGCAACTTTTTGGACTGCCTTCCCCTTGCCATTCAGTTCCTACATATATGCAATACATTTTTTGTTCTCTCTATATAAAAGATCACTATGACTTGGCTTGATTGTACTAGTAGAAAATCCTTCTGCTGGACAGCCATTTTCATATGCCACTTCCTTCAGTATCTAAAATGAAGAATCTTTATGAGCTAGAGCGAATTGAGATCACAAAGTTTATTCTCCATATCCTAGCTGTGGAAATTTCCATTCCCTTCTTCCCATTAGCCATCTCCTTTATCCTTTTCTTCCTTCTTCCCTCACCCAACTTCAATTTCAAAGAAAATAAAGAAGAACATTTAAAATGGAGAATGAGATTGGCTTTAATTCTATCCCCATCCTCACTGCAGTTTCCTTTTTTTATTTTCCTTGTTCTTTTTTATTTGCATGGTTGAAAAATCTTTCACAATTTGCTTAAATTTCCTTGACAAGATCTGTCTCAGTTTGACTTTTGGCAGTTATCGTTTTACCCCTGCACTTCCTGACCTCTCAAACTGCAGCTTTAACACCAGTTCTGACATATGTTCTCACTATGTTCATACATATGGGTAATTCATCTCTTCATCTAAATTCCTTCCTTGATAGAAACTAAAACTGATTGAATTCTAAAACACCAAAGAAGGAGTCATGAATATTTTCATAAATAAAAACACCACATTCAGATCATTGCTATTTATAAAATCATGTTATCTGATACTGAGAAACATATGCTGATCAATAAATATGAATGCCTGTACTTGCAAAAATGTCTGTGATTCTTAAAATATCAAGAAACATCAATGCTCTACATGAAGCATTATGTTTTTTCCTCCTCACAAAATAAAAATTCTCATATTTTAAGAAGTAAAAGTTGCTGTATAGTAACTTAAATTAAAACAAAACAAAGAAACAAAACAAACAAACACTGACACACAAAACATGCATCCAATAAGGATTTTTAACCATGCATTGCATGATTAGTTAAAATACAAAGTTTCTAAAGTAGAAATTAGGAAATGGAGCCCACTTGAGCTACTTCCAGCATAGATACTGACCTTAAATAAAGCCGGTGATGATAAAATGGATGAGGAAAGTATAGAAATAAAAGCAAAGAGTTTGAAATATATTGGCAAACACGCTAAGTAGATTAGGCTAGACATTAATATGGTCAACTGTGAGATTTTCTATTATGTTTTCTTCAGGAAGTGGTAGAGCTTCTGGTCTAAGAAGACCTACTTTTTGTGATCACCACCTTCTACACTTCAAAAATAATTAGGGGCATTAAGGTTAACCTTTTTTTTTTTTTTTTTTTTTTTTTTCCCATGAGGAAACTTTACCTTTATGAAGCTTTCCAACAAGTCAGTGACTCCAGTTCCTGTGTTAGAGACTAGTGTTATGCAGTTGCTGATAGATCTGAAGCAAGGCTACGAGCCATATAGCCTGTGCCTTGTACCTGTGCCCTGACCACTCACTGAGCAACATGGTCAGAAGGGAGCTGGAAAATAGCTGCTGGTGAGAGGTTGCGCTTATCGTGAAACACGGTAAGGGGAAAGAGTGAGTAGTGCAACAACAGCTTAGGAAATTAATTTGAAACAGAAGCTGCTCCCTTCAATGAGGAAATGATTTAGCATTAAACAAACAGTTGCCTTAGTAACTAATGTCTTACCCTTTCCCTCCCATCACTTTGAACATAACCATCTCCAAACTCAGTTTTTCATCACCTTTTCTGTTTGCTTAACTGGTCTTCTTCAATTGTCAGGCAACCAAATAGCTTGCAGTGAAATTTAGGTCTCTTTTCTTTTTGTGAACTGCCCTAAAATGCTAAAGGGATTCTACGACCTGATCCTCAGCTTCTGTCAGTGACAGCTTACATCAGATGTGTCTCTTTTTTTTTCCAGGCTTTGAGTAGATAAGGAAGGCATTATATCTAAGCAGACAAGCAGATTTCTGATAAAAACAGGAGCATCAGGTGTCATGTACTCATCAGGTCTACATACGTGTGGCAGAGTTTCTGAACATCAGTTCCTGAAAAATGCACCACACAGGATGAATAAACACTATAGCACATTTCCCTTTACATTTACCTGGTACTGAGCAACCAAACAACTTTGAAAATGAAGGAAGAACAAATTCTTGGTACACGGTTGAAGAAAAATTCTAACAGATGGCATTATGCATTATGTACCAGCAACTACATCTACAGTATGGGACAGGTGTGCTCCACAGCATGTCCTCTAGCTCTGGTGCCTCACACATCCATATGGGCAACACAGTCAGAGCCTGTATACTCCTCCTATGCTCTGTAGCTGGGCTTAATGCACAGTTGGGAAAATAAATAAGGGAATGATGTTCCTGGCTCTTAACTTCTGACATGCTTAGGAGGGAGCTGGGACACTGACACTTTCTGTCAGGGAGCATCTCTCCAAATCCATTTTAGATATAGCCGAAAAGAAGAAACCTGCAAATACCTGATCAGCTAGTCCAGCCTCTTTTGGGGATGACATTGCATAGCACAAAGCTATAAAGCTGCCACTACATAAATAACTTATCTATTTACTCATACCTTCCATGAGAAAACACGAGAATATCCATTCTTTTCCAATACTCTTCCTTATTCTGTGGGATGGATAGAATTTAGGTATGCTCTATGTGTCTTCTTGGGTCTTTGAAAAATATAAAATGCAGATATCATTGTCCTGAGCAGCCATGAACCCAAACACATTTTCTTGTCTTGAATTTCATGAAGCTAAGAACTACTAAGCATTAACTCCTCTCTGATACAGAGGGCCTTAGTTGCTAATGATCATGGGACTCCAGCCTCAGAGTCAGCTGTATTAGAAAGCCAGAATCAGCAAAAGAATTCCTCGTATACAGCCTGTGCTAGAGATTGCTCCTTGCTCCTGTCCCCCGTGATAATGACTCCATTTTTTTCCTGTGTCAGATTTAAGTCCAAAATTGTCTGAAACTGCCCATTGATAAATCCCAAGAGATCTGTCTACTCTATCCTAATTACAAGTCTGGAAATTTATACAAAAAACAGGCACAATTTTTGGTGACCCATCTGCTTTTCTGCAGCCTTGACACATAGCTGTACTATCCTCAAGACAAAGAGATTGAATATAAAATCTCAACTCAAACCCTTTTATTTGTATGATTATAAATGCTATACTATATTCAGTCAAGTATGTTCAGTGCCATGGAACAAAAAGACATAACACTAAAAGGAGAAACCTCATCACTTGAGAAGAGAAACTCTTCCTTCCCCCACCTAGATACAGAACAGATCTGTTGCCTTGAGTAGGAGACGGGAAGGAGGGCCAGGGACAGAAGGAGGACACTAAAGTTACAGTCCAGTGATCTGATTCTATGCAGAAAACTCAGTGGTCTTAAATTGATGTTCCAGGGACAGCACGTTGATTCATTAAGTTTTTCTGATGTTTCAGTAAGACAATACCCATCAATCTTTAACACCGTTCGTAGCCCTAGAGGTATACGGTTGGATATATCATACATCCTGGCACATCAGACACCTTTGTGTAGGCTGCAACCTTCAACAGAAGGAGAAATTACCATTATGAAATTGCTCCATCTAAAACTGCCAGTATTCTTGCAATAACCAGTGGTGGCAGCAAAGGCAGCTCGAGCAATGGTGGCAGACACTACAGAAGGAGCATCAGAGATTACACATTTGACTGCATCTGACTATTTTTTTTTCCCCTTTAGGTAACCCCAATGTGTTTGACGTACTTTAACATTAGACTCTTTTTGACGGAGAGAAAAGAGAAAAAAAGGCAAACAGGAAATAATGTGAACACTCTGACATGCAGCTGAACACTGCAGACTGGTTCTGGAGAGGTTAAGACTCTGTTACTTAAGCAGAGAGTTTGTATAAAGACTCCAGTACTGAAAAGCACTTTTTTTACCTCTTATATGCATTATTTTAATTATAACACATAGCTGATAGAATATTAGTCAGAAGCAGTTGGAAAAAAAAGATCACACTCATTTCTTTTGTGTTAAAGCCATTAACTTAAAATAGTTCATAATTGGTTTTAGTCTGATGGTGTAAGAGGGGGTGCATTTCTTTTTTTTAATAATTCCTTTTTTTATGTTATTTATTTATTTATTTTTCCTCTTCAAAATCGACAGCTTAAATCCAGCACAAATACTTCCAGACAGAGCCAGGCTCTGAGACAGTCAGTCAAGATGAGTTTTTCAGCCAGGCAATTACTCAGCCATTTTGGACAGCTTCTTGCACAGAATTCCATTCCACAATTATCCAAAATTCATTAGAGTTAAAATTGGTGATGACCAGAAACAAAATCAGAAAAGCTGTGGCCTGACATGACCATTTTTTGGGGAAAAAAAAAAGAAAAAAAAAACCTGCTCAAAAATTAGTGAACAGACTCAACCATTTCCAACTAAAATGACTTGCAGAGAATATGTGACAGTTCCACACACTATGAAAATTAATTTTCCTAGATGGCCAGTGGGTAAAGTTTCATGTTACAAATCAGTGGCGTTTCACCCATCTGTTTGTACTTCAGGAGAACTTGATATCTTAGATCTTATGTGAGCTCACTGAAATTAAGGGAGTACAGCCTGAATTGAGCCTGCAGGATCAGGATTTATTAACATGAAGAAGTTGTAAGGTTTGTTTCATGAAGGATTTTCATTTTTTGCTACCTTACCAGTTTCAGGACAGGAATGAAGCTTGAGTGTTTCAAAATTCTCAAAGGAAAATGCTCAAAGACTAACATATTCAGAGTCAATTGATTTCTGTATTATTATACCGTGGTACAATCCTGAAACAAAATACAAATTCGAAAGTCATTTCTGGGGAAAATCTAAACCAAGTCCTTATTATGAGAATACTGCATTATGATGCTTTGTACGCAATGCAGCAAATTTACCCATTTCATTAGAAGTTGTATTTTTGATGGAATTTTGTCCCAGCAGGTTTTCTGAGCCAGCCTCTACTATTGCATGTTTACAGAAAAACAACAAATAGAGACAGAGTGGCTTTGGGGTGATGGAATTCTAATGTTTTTACCAGATATGCAGGCTGTGGAAAAGATGTTTGGAACCATGATTAATAAATGATTAACAAAGAACTAGAATTAAGAGTTCAGCTGATACAAATGTGCATTCATATGGATTTATGATCACACTTTTATAGGATGTATGTGTGCAAGAGAAACAGGAGCAAGTTACGGGCTATTTATATAAACACATAAAGCACAAGGCATAGACCCTTGCATCGCGGAGTAACCCTCCCCATCGTGAGGAGAGGGTTAAGAAGAAATGACTTTTATTCCCTGTCACTCACAATGATTAAAGCACTTTTCTCTACAGCAGGCAATGCTGGCTGCCCTCACGCAGACTCCTGGAATGAGAACAGCTGCTGTGAATAAGACAGGGTGAGATTTTCAGACCCTCCGGGAGGCATGTGCTAGGGAGCCGCAGCAGTAACAGGGCGAATAATACAAATGAAAAAGATCTGGTAGGGTGGAGCTCTGCCAACAAGCAGTAGCAAGAAAGAGCTTACTGACAGTGGGGTGGGACAGGAACCCAGGCTAACAATAGAAGTGGGAACAAGATATTAGGAGCCCAGAGAATTGGCCGGAGTTTCACCAGATCCCATCTCGCTTGCCTCACTCCCCTGACACCTTCTGTAGGTGCTCTGGCCACAAGCAAACTGGCTGGAAAGGCAGAAAGGATCTCAGTTAAGCCTAGGGATATTGATTCAAAAGAGGTTTTATAGCCATTTTCTTGGATAGCTGCTCCTCAGCTACCTTCCTGAGTGATTCGAGAAAGCTTGCCAGATTAGTCAGTGAGACAGTGAGCTCCGCTTCTCTTTCTGTTTGTGTTAAAGGAAACTAGTGCTGTCCTCTGCCTGCAGCATTTTGAAGACCAATAGTTTTAAGCTCTTTAGAAGGATCGGTCTTTACAGCGTGCTGTCCCAGGGACTTCCTATAAGGCTCACATATAAAATAATGCAAAGTGTAGTCTATTAGTATGACAACCACAACTCTTTCTCACAGCATTTCTGCTCTGGATAGCCTCAGGATAAGGTAAACTAAAGCAAGGTTTTACAAGATTCATCATTTAACCAGTTCTCCATCTCTTTATTTCTTATTATTTCTTTCCAGGTTAAAATAAATAAACTATCAGGAGTTATACCCCATTGAAAATAAGACCTGTAGCCCTGATATGCACTGCAAGGTAGATGCAGATAACAGAAGCAATAAAATGGAAAGAGGGATGTAAAAGGCTAAGGGAAAAAAACTGTAGTGCCAGTATAACTTTATATTCAGCTACAAATCAGGATCATGTAAGAAGCAATTATTTTCTCTACAGTCAAAATCCTAGTGTTGGAGATTACTTCAATACAAGCTATGGAGTATTTAAAAAGAAAGGTTTGAAAGCCCACAGGGTATAAAAGCATTTGTATGATTTGAAGAGACATGACAAGCTTGCTTATCAGGATGATTTTCACCAAAAAAAAACCTAATTTTTGAAGCATAAACCATGTGCCAAGTAAAAGCCTGTAATACCTCCCCTGTTTCTAGGAAAACCCATCTGACCTTCACATCTTTTATACATGCATTCATCTTATATTTTAGAACAGAAGGCCAATGATATTATAGTCATCTTTGAAGCTAAAAGTTTGTGTAGCTTTAATGTGTAGTAGTCAGATCTCAGACTTGTCCATACATGAAAAGCTAAACATCCAAAGTAAAGAACATAAACAATTATGTCTCTATTGACTGAAGTGTGTAACTGTATAAAGAACATCTTAATCATTTCACAATTTAGGCTTCTTAAACAAATAAACCCGGGCAAAAGTAATTTTTATTATCAGCAACCATAGGCATCTCGCCACACATACTTTTAGCAATGTTAAACACAGGTCCTGTGATCCTCAGGAGGGGGCTTTCTGCAACTCAAATTGAGCTACAGACTGTAATTTGCCCAACTGAGCCAGCCACAAGAGAGCAATTTGAAAGAAACTATAAAAGATATAGCAGAGCCATGCTGTGGGCCAGCAGTCATGAATTCTATCTCCTGATATCAAAAACAAGACAAAAGCCAGCTATCATAAGAGACAGGCAGGGTTGGGCCACCTTCTTTGAAGCACAGTGCCATGAGGACTTCTCATTGGACTTCTCTGTGCTGTCATGGACTCATCAGACACTGCTTTCTGCTCTTTTCTTGGGAACCTGGACTTCCTCTACTCAGGCAACTAGAGAAGTCCAACCCTTTGTGGGTCTAGCAAACATTAATGATGGACATAAAGCTGTTGAAATAGACATGCTGAGAGGCATCATAGCTTGTCTAACAGACCTCTCTGATCTAATTCAGGATCAAACAAACTGGACATCAAATACAGACAACCTGCATGGGGACAACTGATCTCCCCATGCCCACTTTGGTCAACTCTGACTTTCTGTGAGATATGCTATGCTGGCAGCTTATCATGTTGCAAGGTAAAATAAATGGCAGCAACTCAGGTACCATCTTTGCATCATTAATATCATCCATTCCAGATGCTCTCAAATCTGTCCACAACCAATTTTCATAACATTCATCATTTTCAAGACAGATACTTTAAGAAATTAATAAATGATGGGGATGCATTCTACCTTATTTCCAGCTTTTTCTGTTTCCAGGAGCTGAAGTTTAAGCAAAACAGCAAGTTTAATTTTAGTATGAAATTAATACTTTTGCAAGAGTGCACAACTCTGCCTATATGCTTCCCTCTTCTGTGTTTTGCCCTTTATAAGTAGCAGGTTACCAGAAATGAAGACAAAAACAAAACAGACATCTTTACCTTAAACTACATGCACAAGGTATGTTAAACTAAAGCACACTGCAATGGAACATCACTGCTGTCCCAATAAAAAATTAATAAGACCCTTGACCATTTTTATGAAAACTGGGCAAAAATCAGAATCCTTTTCCTTCTTTTAAAAAAAATAAAATATGTATATATACATATATGTTTATATATATATGTATTAAATATATATATATATATATATATATATATATATATATATATATATATATATATATGTTTATTTATTTATTTATTTTTCCTGACTACCCTGCTGCCAGCTTCTTTGGCAGAAAAAAGTATCCCATCCCATAGAAACTCTGCATTCTTTCACATTCTAGGACAAGGAGAAGGACAACACAATCTAAAATGTAAACCAGTTTGCATCTGTAATCACTGCTGGTTACCTGCTGGTCTGTCTACACATTCTGGATGATGAACTATCCAGGTGCCTCTTCCCTCTGCAAGCTAGAAGTCAGGATTTTGACTAGTGTGAAGAACCGAAACTCACACAAACAGGGAGATCAAAGTCTTCACTCACACCGAGGCAGCCATTCCTGGCATGATCCAGGTAAAAACCTATGGGTGGCATAGAAAGGTTAAGCTGCCAGGAGCAGGAAACATGATGAATGAACAAGAAAAACATGCAGCAGACAAGTTTATAAGTCTGGAAAAATCCTCCATCTGCCTTTTCAAGTGGTTCCAGCTTCTCATTCATATTAAAGATTATTTTGAACTGTGTTTCAACAGCATTGCTAAAACAAATTGCTTTAGGGAGCAGACATCCACTTTCCCAACCTCTGCTTGATGACTTGCAGAGAATAAATATTGGAATGCTACTGTCAGTTTAGAAGGAGCAATGCCATAAAGGAAATAATGCACATTTTTTTAATTTCCCAAACATCCTGTTTTTTCTGCAGTTATTTTTAATTTTAATATAAGCTGCAAAGAATGCCCTGTATGTGTGGCTTGCTTTCTTGTGATCTCACCTGGTCCTTGTCATTATAATTATGGAAAAAGTGGTTTAACTACATTCACTGAATACCAGCTTCTCAGCGCCCACAGAGAAATCTGTA